>NW_024543069.1:25747500-26375000 GCF_018167655.1 Microtus oregoni | reverse complement strand
TTCCAATGCCTCAACCTCTCAGTTCTCCTTGATTCACATTCCTGTTACAGTATCTCATAACAGACCTCCAAAATATGTAGGTCCACAATCCAAACACTGTCTCCTTGGTTTCTAGTCTCAACGACAGGACATGTCTCTGAGAACTCTAATATCCATTGTATTTGACAGTATCTCATTCTTCAGTAAGAATTTTTTGAGTGTTAACAATTTTTCACCTTTTTCCAATTACACACCAAATGCCATGGAACCTACTTCTGAAATGAGGTTCAAACCTTACCTTTCCCTAAAGTGATTCACACCCCAGCCCATCATCAGTGTTTCCCTGGATATGAACAGATTCATTGCAGGATCCTTATTGAACTTCTTGGCTCGATTTCAGCACTTTCCAATTCTCTTTTCTCAGAGCTATGGCTTCTAAAACTCTAATTGGATCATGTCATTGTCAAGCTCAAAAACCTCTGGTGACTTTTTATCACCTAACAACTAAAGTACAAATCTCCCACCCAGCATGTAAAAACCTCAAGGATGTGACTCCAATGTCCTTTTTTCATCTTTTCATCTCCATCCATCACATGCACACAAGCACACATGCACATATGCACATGCACATTCCTCTTTGCCCGGACAGGAGCTCCTATAGATTAGCATATATTAATTGTAGAACACAATGGATTTCAACTGTGATGTGTTCATACATGTATAATACACATACATGTATAATCCCCATCCCCCACACAGATATTATCTTTTCCTTATCCTCTCTGTCTCCTTCTATGGGTCTCCTTTCTCTTTTAAAATGGTCCCTCTTCTACTTTAATGTCATTTTAATTTTAAGAAAATGGGTGCCTTTAATCTTTATAAGTCTGGATTATTTTGTTTAATATGATTATTTCTGGTTACATGCATCTTCATGAAAATGGCATAATTTCGTCTTTTCTTTATGGCTGAATGGCACCCCCTGTGTTTCTCTACTGCATTTTGTAGCGGCGTAAACGAATGCAGACAGAGTGTAAATATATATATATATAGCTTTAATGTAGAAATAGACTTACAGAACCACCGTTCCCGCGGAGACCAGGAAAGCAGAAGCAAGCGCTCGGAGCTTGCTTGCCAAATTTATAGGCAGACATTAGCCCGAGGCGAACACGCCCCCTAAGGGGCGGGACTTATCCCTACATCTCCCCTTTTTGTCTAAATAAGACAGAACTAAACCAAATACAACTACATACAATAACAACAACAAATAATAAATATAACAAACAATATTGAGAACAAAAGCTTTGCTAAACATTCTATCTCAAGAAGTCCAAATAATGTAAAGAGTAACTACAATTATATAATCTTCAACTCAGTCAAAGATCTGAGAAGGGAATAAACACTACTCAACAAACGAGATATATCCAAAATGTGCAACAATTGACAGAGACAACTGACTACCTGGGCAATCACCCAAAGTCTCGTTTGCAACGTTGAGTCAACCAATTTTGGCTAAGGCCTAACATAACTGACATACCATTATTAAAGGCAAGGAACTTTTCAAAACTATCTTACCCTGTCTTGGCAGGATATGACAGTCCTGTTTTATCCATTGATGCACGCTCTGTATCTGTGTCAGTGGTTGAGGTATGGGCATTTCTTTCCCCAAAGGCCAGTTCTGCCAAATAGAAAGGCTCCAGATGGAGTGTTTTTGGTGCTCAACATTCTCTCGGGAATAGAGCGGTGTTGCCAGGAGCAATTGTGTCTCACTATCACGAAACTCTGAGTTAGATTAAAGGCCATTTTCTACAGCTCTTTGAAGAGGTTGAAGATTATCTATCTATACTGAGTATAATCTCTATATATCTAAAGAACCTGATTAGTCTAATTATAAATGACAAACTTAGATGACAATTAGTCTATATAATTCTCAATATCTATCTAACTTAAAGAATAAGACAATAAACAACTGTGAAACAAATGAGGACAATGACCTCCAAATATAAACAATGTACAAATATACATTGCAGTAGGTAAATATATATCAATACACAAATATTATATAAGTATCTTAATCAGAGGTAGAAATGTACACTGCAATATGGTAAATATATACAATATATATATCAATACAATATATGTCAATACATAAAAATGTTTTAAACAGAGGTAGAAACATGCATGCGTACAATAGTCCATATAATTTAACTTTGTTTCATTATACAAGAATTGATACCAATATATTTGTCTAAAAGCAGTAACTCACAATTATAAATCTATTATCCCATCATTCCCTCTTTTTTTTTTTTTTTCAAAATGATCCTTGAGCTTATAAAATTCCTCTCCCAACCCTCAATCATATACTAATTATAATCAACCCCTAAATGATGTCCCTAAACCCAAGGGCAAACTTTACTGGGAGAGGGGACGTCGTTCTCTAGAATTACTTCCTGCTGTCATAGGGGCGACGTTCTTTCTGGGGGATCCTGTGAAAGTAAAATGATGGTTAAATTTCAAGATAATGTCTTTTAAAATTGCAAATAGTCTCTGAGTATTTTCGTGCAGGTCTGGCCAAAATGTTGTATAAGATGTGCACCATTTCAGCTAACCAAGTTGGAACTGTCTTGTGCAGCTGGTATCAAAAGCAGGTCTTGTAGTAGCGCTATCAGTATCATGACGTCATATCAACCAGGTGGAGTTGTTGTTATGGGGCCCCATCTTCTTCCTGGAAACTTAAAATGTCACTTCAGGAAAAACTCATTGTTCATTATGAAAAACTTAAACATTAATCATATAGACATATATATATATATATTCAATGAAAGACATGATAGATATATTCAATGAAAAGTATGATAGATATGAAGAGAAGCAAAGATGTTTTCTAAACTCATATTTCTTTCTGTCCCATATCATGGCTCTTGACATGAGACAGAAACTCCAGAAACTCTGGGTTTTTCTCTTACTAACAGGCTTGGAATTGGAGAGGGACTGAGCCAGAGTCCAACTTCAAAACCAGCTTTATAAATTTAGAAATATGGTTTAATATTACTTACACAACCCATTCAGTTGTCTTGATATTTCCTATTGGGCAGGTATTTTTCCATCTGTCAGTATCCAAACATCCAGGGTCCCTTGAATTTCTCAAAGATGAGTGTTTTCCTGTGGAGATAAGAACAGAACCCTGCCCCCATTCTATATGTTTTTCTTACCACCTGTATGAATATCATCGTTGTGGATGAGTTGTCATTTCTCCTTTCCAAGAGGTTTCTCCTCTTCAAATCGAAACTTTATTAATTTTGATGGTATCCACAATTTTTCTTCTCCTGTGGAAACAAGAGCAAAACCCCTTCCCCAACGTAGCACATCTCCTGGCTTCCACTGAGAGGTCAGCACATCTTTGAAATAAATCGGTTGATTTAGTTCAGCAGACTTTTCCATTATCCAATGTCTTTCTGCTGCTGTCGTTCCTTTCTCATTAGCGTTAAGAAAATTCAAGGTTAGTAAAGCATTATGTAATCTATTTCTGGGGGTATTTTCAGTCCCTTTCTGTTTGTTCAGCATATCCTTTATAGTACGATTTGATCTTTCTATAACTGCCTGACCTGTAGGATTATTTGGTATACCTGTAATGTGTTTTATATTATAATAATCAAAAAAGCATTTCATTTTCTTAGATACATATGCTGGACCATTATCTGTCTTTATTTGCGCAGGTATACCCATGATGGCCATAACTTCCAATAAATGTGTGATTACTGAATCAGCCTTTTCTGAGCTCAGGGCAGTAGCCCATTGAAAACCTGAATACGTGTCTATGGTGTGGTGTACATATTTTAATTTGCCAAATTCTGCAAAGTGGAACACATCCATCTGCCAGATTTCATTCCTTTGGGTGCCCTTTGGATTAGCCCCTGCAGGCAGTGGCGTTTGGTTATAGAAAGAGCAAGTAGGGCATTTCTTTACAATCTCCTTAGCTTGTTGCCATGTAATTGAAAACTCTTTCTTCAAACCTTTGCTATTAACATGATGTTTTTTATGAAATTCAGAGGCTTGTAGCACACTACCAATCAATAATTGATCAATTTCTGCATTACCTTGTGCTAGAGGACCTGGCAGACCCGTATGGGATCGGATGTGTGTTATGTACATAGGGCAAAGCCTGTTCCTGATCAAATCTTGAACCTGGAGGAACAATGAGGTTAGTTCAGTATCATCAGGTATAAATTCAGCAGTTTCAATATGTAAAATAACTCTTTCTGCGTATTGTGAATCTGTAACTATATTAATAGGTTCTTTAAAATCCCTTAGCACCATAAGAATGGCATATAATTCCGCCTTCTGGACAGAATTATACGGACTTTGTTCCACCTTAACCAAGTCTTCTGATTTGTAACCTGCCTTCCCTGATTTATTGGCATCAGTATAGAATGTACGGGCTCCAGTTATTGGAGCATCACGGACGATTCGAGGAAGAATCCAAGAAGTTCTCTTTATGAAGTTAAGCCGCTTGCTTTTTGGATAGTTGTTATTAATGTCTCCCAAAAAATTAGCACAAGCTCTTTGCCATGGTTCATTATCTTCCCATAATTTCTTTAGTTCATCAGCAGTGAAAGGCACTATAATTTCTGCTGGGTCTATGCCTGCTAGTTGACGAAGTCTCAGCTTGCCTTTTATAATTAACTCAGAGACTTTTTCCACATAAGTTTTCAGTTTCTTACTTGGTTTATGTGGTAAAAAGATCCATTCCAAAATAATATCATCTCTCTGCATTAAAATTCCTGTAGGAGAAATTTTTGATGGTAGTATGACGAGAATACAATCGAGCTCTGGATTCACCCTGTCCACATGTGCCTGTTGTAATTTTTCCTCAATCATTGTCAGTTCCTTTTCTGCTTCAGCTGTTAATTCTCTGGGACTGTTTAAATCTTTATCACCATCCAAGGTTTTGTTCAAATGAATTATTAAATCAGGTGTTATTCCAATAGCTGGTCGTAGACTGGAAATGTCTCCTAACAGTCTTTGAAAGTCATTAAGAGTCCGTAGGCGATCTCTCCTAATTTGTGCTTTTTGTGTCTTAATTTTTTGCAAACCTATTTTATAACCTAAATAATTAACAGAATCTCCCTTCTGAATCTTTTCAGGAGCTAATTGCAATCCCCATTTAGGTAAAAGTATCTTTATTTCTTCAAACAGTCTGTTCAAGGTATCCATGTTTGAATCGGATAACAAGATGTCGTCCATGTAATGGTATACTATAGATTTGGGAAATTTCTTGCGTATTATTTGCAATGGTTGGTTCACAAAATATTGGCACAGGGAGGGGCTATTTAACATACCCTGGGGGAGAACGGTCCAGTGGTACCTCCTCGAAGGTTGAGAATTGTTATAACTAGGCACTGTGAAGGCAAATTTTTCTCTATCTTCTTTTTGCAAAGGTATAGTGAAAAAACAATCCTTTAAATCAATAACTATGAGAGGCCATCCTTTTGGTAATAAAGAGGGCAAAGGAATTCCAGATTGCAGAGGGCCCATAGGTTGAATAACCTTGTTGATGGCCCTGAGATCTGTCACCATTCTCCATTTACCTGATTTTTTCTTAACCACAAATACAGGAGAATTCCAAGGGCTGGTAGATTCTTCTATATGTCCAGCATCTAATTGTTCTTGTACCAGCTGTTCTAAAGCCTGTAACTTTTCCTCAGCTAAAGGCCATTGCTTTGTCCATATTGGTTTCTCAGTCAACCATTTTAGAGGCAAGGCTGTTGGTATCTCTGAAGGGACATCAATTGCTTGTTCTTTTACAGCCCGAATGGCCGGTTTTCTCAGTTTGTAATATCTTTTAATATTATTCTCAGAAATATAGGCTCTAGATTTAGCAGGAATGTTAATTTCAGTATTCCATTGTTGTAATAGGTCACGACCCCATAAATTCATTGCGATATTGGCTACATATGGCTTTAATTTTCCTATTTGTCCCTCTGGCCCTATACATTCAACCCATCTCGTGCTCTGCCTTACTCGAGATAGGGTTCCAATTCCCAGGAGCTGAACATTTACATTTTGAAGAGGCCAATACGGATGCCAAGATTCTGGGGTAATGATACTTACATCAGCACCTGTGTCCAGCAGGCCAGTAATAAAAATGCCATTTACACACACTCTCAGTTTAGGTCTTTGATCATTTATAGAAGTTTGCCAAAACACACGTAACTTATCTTTCTGATCATTATTGCTTGTAACAGTAGGCATGGGGCTTCCTAATTGTCCTGATGAGGCACGTTCTCTGCAGAAACTGGATATGACTGAACCATGTTTGCCATGGGGGCCTGTGAGGCCCCCCCTCTCACGTTTCCCGGCTGTATCAGGTTGCCTTGTCTATCTCTTGTAGACCTGCATTCATTCGTCCAATGTCTGCCCTTTCCACATCTTCTACATAAACCTGAAGGCTGAGTCCTCCTATTTCTGTTATTTCTAGAAGATGCATTATTATTATTATTTCTGAAAGATGCATTATTATTATTATTATTATTATTATTATTATTATTATTATTTCTGAAAACCCGTTGTTTACAATTCCTTTTAATATGACCCATTTTTCCACAATTAAAACATTTGGTATTCTGGTGTCTCCTTTTACCATTGGAAATTGCTTCTTCTACCCATGCTTCAGTGCCATAATCAAATGTATCAACATTGAGTGTATGCAAGACCCATTCTTCCAACGGCGCTGATCTGAGCTTTAAAGGACCCAAAATCCTTTTGCATTCCACATTTGCATTTTCATAAGCCAAAGACTCAATCATTATACGTCTTGCTTCTGGGTCAGATATTCCTATTTGTACAGCCTTAGTTAATCTTTGTAAAAAGTCACTAAAGGGTTCTCTCTGACCCTGTTTAACTCTGACAAATGATTCCATTCTCTGTCCTGGGTCTTGTACCCTGTCCCAAGCCCTTAAGGCTGCTGTAGTACACATGGAGAGTGTGTTTTCATCCAAATTAGCTTGTTCCTGAGGATCGGAAAAGGGCCCTTCACCTAGAATTTGATCTAGGGAAATGTCAATTCCCTTCGCTTTTTCCTGCTGTTCTAAGAGTCTAGCCTCTTGCCTGAATAAGCATTTCCATTTCAATTGCGGTCCACTCTCGAGTACCGCAGAGCTCAGCTGGAGCCAGTCTGAGGGGGTTGCTCTGCTTGTCGTGGCCCAAGATCTTAGCATCTCTTTAACAAAAGAGGCTTGCATCCCAAAAGTCATGACAGCCTGTTTTATTTCCTTGAGATCATTCATACGCACAGGCTCCCATGTATCCTCCTTGATGACCCTAGGGTTTTTGGAACCAATCACCTTCTCTGTTGTTATTACTGGAAAGGCAGGTAGAGCTGTAGGTAGAGCTTTGTGGAAATTGTCCCGGAGAGACTTACCCACAGATGTAGTTAAAATTTGCCTTTCTACCCTTTGCTCTTCTTCATCAGAATTTAGAAATTCCTCAATCTTTTCAATTCTGTTCACCATTGCCTTCTGCAATGTCTGAAACTCCTGTCCAGAATTATGTTCCAAAGCCTTCATTGAGGATTCTAATGTATGAAGTTTGTCCGTTAGAGATAACATCTCATCTTTGGACATAATTTTTATGGCATAAACCGTGCCTTCTTGTATTGACAATCTTTCCGTCAATCTGTCATAAGCTTTAGACAAAATCCGATTGTCACATTCAGCAGTTTTGATTCTCTCAGTTAATGTTTCCTTTCCAACAGAAAGGGACTGAATCTTATGGTCCAGATCAGCTGTTCCCTCTTCCATACTAATGAATTTCTCCTTAACATCAGCCTGAAGAACTTCAACCTGATTCTTGAGAAGATTGTTATCAGCCTGGAGAACTTCAAACTGATTCTTGATAAGATTGTTATCAGCCTGGAGAACTTCAAACTGATTCTTGAGAAGATTGTTGTCATTCTCAATTGTTTTTAAGCGTTCAATCTCTACCTTAAGAATCCTGGATTCGTCTCGTAAAGACTTTATCATATTTCTATTATCAAACCATTTGGTGCCAATGAAAACTACGACTCCCAGAAGGATCCATATATGTGGGGTGATAGACACCTCTTGTAAAATCTCCCACATGGTACAATTAAAAAAATCATTGAATTCTTGAACAGTAATGTGTTCAGACATTTTATTTATAAAAGAAAATTTTTTTACCTGCAAAGATCGGTTCCTGACAGTGGTGGTCTCTGTGTTTTTGGAGCCTGTCCTAGAACTAGCTCTTGTAGACCAGGCTGGCCTTGAACTCACAGAGATCCGCCTGTCTCTGCCTCCCAAGTGCTGGGATTGAAGGCGTGCACTACCAAGGCCTGGCAGGCCTCAAACTCACAGAGATCTGCCTGCCTCTGCTTCCCAAGTGCTGGGATTAAAGGCGTGCTCTACCACTGCCTGGCCGGCCTCAAACTTGTGATCCTCCTGCCTCTGCCTCCTTCAGCAAATCCTACCGCGTGCGCCACCACAACCGGCCAAGTCACTTTGTAACAGACCAAATCTGACACTGTGGCAGCTTTTGTTGCAAAACCGCAAGTACTTGAGCTTCTGCTAATTCAGGCAGTGGGGTTCCGCTGCAAAACTTAGCCAAGGCAGGCAGAATGGGCCTGTGTCGCCGAGTGTGTCTCGGACTCGGCACTGGGGCCGGAGTCACGAACTGAAAAACAGCACCCGGGAGGGTGCTGTGTTAGCTAGCGGCTACCCGCTTGAGTCGGGGGCAAAATAGCCCGACGTTGGACGCCAAAATGTAGCGGCGTAAACGAATGCAGACAGAGTGTAAATATATATATATATAGCTTTAATGTAGAAATAGACTTACAGAACCACCGTTCCCGCGGAGACCAGGAAAGCAGAAGCAAGCGCTCGGAGCTTGCTTGCCAAATTTATAGGCAGACATTAGCCCGAGGCGAACACGCCCCCTAAGGGGCGGGACTTATCCCTACAGCATTTTCTTTATCCATTGATCATTGATGGACTCTTAAGCTGTTTCCAGACCTTGGCCATTGTGAATAAGATAACAATAAACATAGATATGAAAGTATTTGTGTGTTGTGCTAGCTGTAGTCCCATGGGCATATATGGAGGAATGGCCTAATTGGATTGCATGGTAATTTTATTTGTTGTTTCTTTTAAAAACTCCACACCAATTGCCATAGTAACCAGACCAATTTGCAATGCCACTGACGAGATTATTTTTTCCTACGTACTTGACAGCTTCCACTTGTTTTCCTGGTGATGGCCATTGTGATTGCTGTAGGATGGATTCTCAGCGTGATTTTTATTTGCACTTTCTGGATGGCAAAGGCTGCTGGACACTTTCACGTGTTTATTGGTCACTTACACCTGACCTTCACTTTGAGCAGAACTTCATTCCCCTGTTGGTTCTTCCTAGACATAGAAATGGAACCACCTCTCATCTATGACTCAACCCAGATCCTACTCGCATGAGCCAACAGCCTTGGGAAGCTTGACTCAGCCACTCATGGCGTCGGGTATTCCTCTTTACTCCAGTACTGTCGCCCGTCTCCAACAGTCCAACACTATCCTATGTAATATAGGTCCTCTTCTAGCTTCACCTTCCTCCAGATCATGAGTATTTGGAAGATATGGATTGTTTCTACTCATGTTTGACTTCTTTCTAAATGTATAATATGTAGTACATCCCTTTTGTTGAAAAAATAGTTGTTCTCTGGAGTAAATATAATGGACTTGCCTGTGAGATGGTTAATATTGCCAACTCAATGCGGCCTAGCATTAGCCATGGTCTCGCCTGATTTTCATTATGTTACTGTGTTTTTCGGTTCTCTGGATAGCAATAAAACTGATAGACAAAGTTTTTCACTCATGACATATTTCAGTGTCCACTTGGGATTACAGCCTTCTTTGAGATGTAATCTGGTAAGCAAATCTCTGGGCATATCTGTGAGAAGTTTCTATATTAGGTCAATTGAGGTGAGAAGACTCGTCCTAACTCTGGGAAGCACTGTTCCACAGGCAACGGTACCTACCAGACTGAAAAAAAAGGAGAAAGCAGCCTGAGAAGCAGCGTTCCTTTCTGTCTCTGCATTCTGACTGCAGATTTATGACCGCCTCCCTCAAGCTCCTGCCACCATCACTGTTCCACCATGACGGACTGTACCCTTGAATTATGAGTCAAAACTACATCCTTTCTGCCACAAGTTGCTTTGGCCAAGCGTTTTGCCACAACTATGAAAAGGTGACTAATAAAATTTCTATCAACATGGCAGTTACCAGTATCACACTCTGCTGATCGCTTTCCCTGCCTCTGGAAGGATTACAGCTACAATGCCCAAGCATATTTCTGTGTTTTGTTTGAAATGTGAAGACAAAGGAATGAAGAAGCATTTTATTCGTAAACATCTCTTTGGAACCACCTGTTTAAAACTAACCATAGCAACAGCCATTGACTGGATGTCTTTTGCAGTCAGACACTCGTTCATGGTTTTGCACTCAATGCATCAGTTACTCCTCTACGGAAATCTGTGCAGTAAACACTAGCTAAGCCTAGTTCACATAAAGACAACCTGAATCTCAGAGAAAAGGCCAGCCCCGGGTCATACATCAAAGCAAAACTGCCAGTCACCAAAAAGAAGTTTGGGTGGTGTTGGAGAACTTGTGTTCCACCAAATCTGTCTCACCATGGCCTTCCTTACTGCCTGGTATGGAGAAATACAGAGACCAAGCAACTGTTGCACAGTTCCAAGTCAGAAGCCTCCAGGCTATGTCAGAATGCACCAAGAGAAGGCTGACATGAATTGGGACTGTGGAGAAAAGCACAGGAGAAATTTTAGAACTGGGGTGAAATAGCCAGAAGAGCAGCCATACAAAAGAACCTTTGTAAATGGCAAATCATGGTTTAAAATACTCAACACACTAAAACCTAGCCCAGCCTATCAGGTATCATTTGTCTGTGCCCAACCCCCCATCCCATATTGGGATACATCTAAAAGGTTGCCCTAAAAATGACACTAGGACTTATGTTTATTTTCATAGTTTCATCTTCATATAAAAATAGTGCATTAAGTCAGAGGCAGATGGATCTCTTAAAGGAATGACCACATTTCTAAGTTTGTTTTCACCTTTGTTTGAAAGTGTTTCTGTTCTCCACAGAAGGTACATCTTCAGAATAACTCTTGAGATCACAAACAGAGGAAGAAGAAATGTCTGGGGATGAATGTTTATACCCAGAGACATTTGCCTTGTGTTAACTGAGCGTGAATTCCCACTTAGAGTTCGCTTTTGTTTTGCAGGGCCTAAGAGCCCTTTCTCCAAATTGATGGCAATTAATTTCTCTGTCTCCTTTAAGCTTTCTCTTCAAACCTTTACCTCCTTCCTCTAAAGAATCTTCACCACAACTCAGAGTGAGTGTGGGGTGGAGGAGGCAGGTCAAGAAAAAAAAATACCTCTGAACATTTAGCTAGATGCCAACTATGTCTACCCCAAGGGAACAACCAAGTTTCTCCATCTTCATTTTCTCCTTTATGGTCTTCTGTGTCTCGTTAGATCATAAGTCCTTGGGGAGAATTCATGCTTTTAGGATCTATTCAGCAAGCAGCATATTATGAGGGCCCAAAAGATGCTTATCTTTAGGAAAAATGCAATGACGTAGAGCTACAATCATCACCAAGGAGAACTGACCTATTTCTTTTTTAAATTATCTGCAGTTTTCATGTCAAAAAAAAGATAAAAAGTGTTTTATTCAAAATATTAACCTCTAGAAAATCTCCTAGGAATGAGCCTTGGCTGAGAATTGGAAATGGAATGCGACCTAATTCTCTGCCCTAGCAGAGCCTATGCAGTTGATCCAGCTGCTTTGCCTCTTTGTATCTGTCCCCTTGTTCATGAGACACATATTCCAGCCCCTATCAATCTCCTTCACATGTATTTCTGGGGCTGGAGAGACGATTCCTTGGCTAAAAGCACTTGCTACTCTTACAATTAGGTTCCCAGCACCCAGGTTAGGTAGCTCCCAAGAAGACACCTAAGAGACAAGCCCCACCTATGAATTCGTCAAGACTGTAAAGTGTGGAGGGAAATAGCAGAGGAACAGCTTAAGAACTGTGTAAGTGGAGACTCTGCAGGCAAAGGAAATCATAGAATACTAAGAAACCACTTGCATACATTGTTTTTAATTTTTAATTTACTTTTCAAATAAATAATTATACATTAATAGAAGTTGATCTGGTCTCCACCAGATTTCCTCTATTAGATCATATTAAAATCAATAAAAGGTGACTGCAGTGAAAGCCAGCATAAAATTACCCATGCAACTTAGAACTGTTTCAGGAAAAGTCAGCCCAGTCAGGCCAGAGACACATGCTCACCATGGCATTTGCCTAACCAGTAATTACTCTTGATAGCGGGAAGGGGTGGGTCATGGGGATCCTTGGGTGAAGGCGTAAGTCACAACCAAATGCCACACCAGTTTGGAATTATGATTAATAGGGTGGTATTTATTTAAAGGGGAAAAAACTTACAGATCACTGTCCCAGGCAACTGCCCTCTAGGCAACCAGGAAGGGAGTCTAGTCGCCCGCGGAGAAGGAAGTGAAGAGAGACCCGAGAGGGAAGTGGCTGCTTTTTTAAAGGGAGAGAGACCACGCCCCAATGGGCTGGTATCTCAGCAGCTATAGGCTGGAGGAGTGGGAGGACCCCGCAACACTTGGGATATCTAGGGGGAACAGAACTATCTCAGGTGGGGATGAGACCAGCTACCTGACCTGCCTTTTTGTGAGCGGGAAAGGCAATAAACTCACCTACTGGCATTTCTCCCTTATTATGCCCTGATTCACCATTTCCAAACTTCAGTATGACAGTCATTTATCTTCCATCAACCTCTCATTCACACACACACACACACACACACACACACACACACACACACACACACCAAGCAGAATGGTGCTCAGTCACTGCCATCCACCCAGCATGGTTCCTGAATGTCCACTGCCTTGTGCCCACCCAACAGGGAACTACTCGCCTTTCCCCAATACCTGGGTTCTCTCATCTCTGGAATGTTCTCCAACCTTCCCTGGCCTCACTCCTCTCCAAGAGTTTATAGGCAGTTCATGGTTGCCAAGAAAGGGAAAGACTTTTTTTTCAATGGTTCAGTCTCTACTTTCCCAAGTAGATCTTCACCCATCTTTCCATAACTGCCATCTTTCCATTAGTTAAGCCAATGGCTCAGAAAGCTAGAGTCCACTGGAGTTCTTTCTCCTGTCTTTGGTACCCTGTCTGGAGTGAGTCTGTTCATCTTCCTAGAAACAGTTCACACAACAGGACTATAGAGGTCATACAACCAAACCCAGGCCTCCGTGTTTCCAAGTCCTCTTACATATCAAGCTTTAGTAGCGACAGTGTGAGCCGAAAGACACTAGCAACTGTGTGATATCATCCTTGCACGGCCAGCCCTGGAAACAGCAGTGGATGCTTAGAAAATCCACACCTTTTTCAGGCTCTCTTTAAGAAAATAGGTAATTGCAGGGTAGGGACCGCTGAGACTGCATCTCAAAGAAGACCACACACCCAAGTGGGCACTGTCCTATGCCATGAGTTACAATTTGCCTATCAGTTTTATTGCTATCCAAAGAATGAAAAACACTGTAACAATGAGAAACCGAGGGAGAGACCATGTCGAATGCTTGTTGCCCCTGCAACTTTCTGGGGTAAGCTACCATGTTTCTCCTAATTCTATTGTTTTGTCTTTTGACATAGACTGTCAGTGTGCACCCAGGCTGACTGCAGACCTGCAGCCCTCCTGTGCAGCCTCCCAAGGGCTGCGATGACAGTAAGTGTTGAGCACCACTCCTGGCTTGGCAAACTTCCTGAGGAAAGAAACTCAGATATCTGTGTCATCACTAACCTGAAATACAATACAGTGCTCCATACCCATCTTGAACTAAACTCAGTTAAAAAAGTTTTTTTTTTGTTTTGTGTTGTGTTGTTGTTGTTGTTGTTGTTGATTTGTGGAGGGTGGTTGTTTGTTTTGTTGTTGTTATTGTTGTTTCTAGGAAAGAAGAAGGAAGAGTTTGTTTTGACTCATAGTTCAAGTACATAGCCCACCACAGTGGGGAAGTCATAGTAAGTTTCAATCGGCTGGTACCACATTGCACCCTCAGTCGGAAAGCAGAGAGCAATGAATATGGTGTCTGCTTCCTTTCTCCTTATTATGGAGTCTGGGACCCCAGTCCATGGGATGCTGCCACATACATTTATGTAGCATCTCAATTAAGCTTGCCTAGAAAATCCATCGGAGGCTTAATTCCTGGGTGTCTCTAGATGCTCTCAAGGTGCTAATCATATCTAACAGTGATCATCTTCCACCCCTGCAGGTGGCCATTGCATTAATTAATGGTCACCTTCCCCTGCCCCACAGGTTGTCATTCCATTGGCTTCACAGTGAGACAGAAAGGTGGCAGTGCAGTTATTTTTGACACTGGATAAGAACTTATAATTATTAATTTCTTTCCAGCCCAAACACATTTCCCCTTCCTCCTCTCATACCAGTCCTTCCCACCCCCAGTTTCCTTTTTCCCCTATCCCCATCTACTTCTCCTCCATTCTCTTCAGAAAAGGGCTGGCCTTCCATGTATATCGGCCAGTCATGGAGTATCAAGATGCAGTAAGGCTAGGTGCCTCCTCTCCTACTAAGGCTGGATGAGGCAACCCAGTAGGAGGGAAGGGACCCACGCGCAGTTAATAGAGTCAGAGACAGCCTTGCTTTCCGTTAGGAGTTCCACAAAAAGATCAAGCAATACAGCTTGCTGTGCTATAAACATAAATAGCTTGCATTAAATATGTCGAGTATTCTTATATTTAGCATATTAAATATGTTAATATTTAATGTGTTAAATGTTAGTATCTAATATGTTAAATATGTTTTAAAATGTTAAATAACTCATTTTTGTCAGTTAAGTCTGTGGTAGCGAGTGAATGAAAACACAGACTTCTAGGTGAATACTTCTACCACTACGCTGTACTAGGCCCTATTTCAGAAAAAGGAAATTTAAACTGAGTACTTTTTTCTGTACCCATTATCACATCTCTCACGATTACTCCTAAATTCCTCTCTGTTCCAACTTGTCTGGACAGCATTTAAGGATGTTTATTGAAGCCCAAGCATTAGATGCAGAGTTTTTAAAAGGAGAAAAGCATGGCATTGAGTCCTGTTTTACTTTCAGAAAAAATAATTTTGTATGCATGTAGAACTTACTATGGGCTGGGGAATAATTCCACTTTATGACCCTCATATTCAGCTGCTAATTACTTTTCGTTGTCCTCAATATATTTCTATTGCATCAATGGGAAACTACAGCAGTCCTCTAGTGACAAAAATTATCCATATCAATTGTTGTGAATATTAATTAAAAGCTTTGTGTCTTCATGGAAAACCATCTACATCCCCACTTCAAAGGCGTTTCATTGCAGCACTATAAAAAAATATCACTTCAGTTAAAATTTGCAGTACATTCCAATCAATAAGATTATAGGTTCTTTTGTTGTTCTTCTTCAGTTTCTGGAAAGACAAACATTTTTTAAATGAAGTCATTGATCTACCACACTTTGCCTGCAAAAAAAAAAAAAGAACCTATCTCAAAAGAAAATAAATGTGTCATATCTGACTGAGGGAAAACAATATCACAGAAAGAAAGCCGGTTAGTAATTGAGGCTGTTTAATGAGAATGAGCCGAAGTTGAGAGAACCAGTCATGCTTGCTGTGTGCCCCGCCTCATGAAAGTGGAGCACAGAGGGGAGAGGATCAGGACAGGGTTCTCAAAGTCTAACCCTGAGAGTGTAGAGAGTCTGGGTTCTGAGCATGTGTCCACACATGTAGCGTGTATGTTCAATAAAGCACTAAGATGTGTGAGGAGACAGACTCCTATCTTCATCAACACGGTTCTTTCTCGTTTTCTTGTCTTCTGAGAGCACAGCTGGACATTCTGAAGTACGAAGTGAACTGCACTGGAGGCAGCTTGGACCTGGATATTGTGTAGAGCCCTCCTTCTTGATTAATCTCAGTCATGCTCCCTCCTAGGATCAATGCAATGGAATCTAAAATCATTATATCTAAAACAGCAAAATGTGCACAAGATTTGTCAAAGCAATATTTAAGTCATTTTATGTTATTTTTAAGATCTGAGATTTTGCTGGGCAGTGGTGGTGCACGCCTCTAAACCCAGCACTGGGGAGGTAGAGGTAGGTGGAGCTCTGTGAGTTTGAGGCCAGCCTGGTCTACAAAATCAGTTCTAGGACAGCCTCTTACACTGCTCAAATAAAACCAAAAAAGAGAAAAAAAAAGGTTTATTTTTGATTCTATGTATGTAGAGGTAGAGTATGTGCTCGTGAGTATAGGTGCCTACAGAGGCCAAAAAAGAGCATCACGTCCCCAGGAACTGGAGTTACAGGAGGTTGTGAGCCTCCCACCCTACACAGGTGGCTGAAAGCTGAACTCCCATCCTCTGCAAGAGCCAGAAGCACTCCTAGCCACTAAGCCATCTCTCTAGCCATGGGGAATTTAATTTTAAATGTGTGATATCATTTATCTTTACCAGAAAGAGGATCTTTGTTTCAAACACAGTTAACGACGCGGTTATTTTTTTACAGCTAGATAGTGCAGGGTTTGATTTTTTTAAAAGTCAAGATGAGTAAGTCAACAATGATTGGTTGTAGCAGTGATTCTTCTATGTAAATTACACAAACATTGGCTGTATCCCGGAGCCCATCACACCTTCTTCTAGGGTGGCATCATTCACCTGGGATTCTAATCTCAAAGTGACTGGTGTTAAATTGAGCATTGACCAAGTCTCATTTGTAAACCCTGATTTCTTCCCCATAGGATCAGGCCACTGTACAGGCGAGAGCTGCCTTTCCCTAAGCTTACAACATGCCATCTTATGGTTGAGGATAAAATTGTCCCCAAAGTCTCATGTTTCCCATGCCTGGTGCCAGGAGGGGCTATCTGGGAAGCTTGGGGGAAGTGGGTTATTGATAGTGAGTAATTAGGACAATTTCATCCCTGCTTCATCAACTTATGTTCTCTCTCTCTCTCTCTCTCTCTCTCTCTCTCTCTCGTGTGTGTGTGTGTGTGTGTGTGTGTGTGTGTTCCTCTCTCTCCTTGTTTACCAAAAAAGTGAGACAGTCTCTCTATCACAGCCATGTCTTCATGGCTCAAGTCAGTGAGACCAAGCAACTATGGGCTGGTCCGCTGAAGCTGTGAGCCAAATAGCACTCTCCCCTCCCTCTAACTTATCCTTTCAGGTATTTTCATCATAGATATGAGAAAAGTAACAAAGATAGCCTATTTATCAGGTAGAAGACTCTGCTGAAAATTGGAGCAGTCAAAAGGAATCATGTCACAAGCAGAAAAATATTTCAAAAATTAATATTTTGCTTTTTGGTTGTTAGCACACTTTTATCCAAAAATAGAAATGATGCCTAGATTGTGAAGACGTTGGGGCTTTTGTCAGTCAAGGCTAAATTGTAAAATTCACAGTAAAACCAATATGAAAAACAACTCCATAGCTCAAGATGTGAAATACAGGCTTACACATAACCTGGCAATTCCACTCTCAGGAATATACCCAAGGGAAATAAAAGCATATGTTCTGCTATGGAGAAATTATTTTGACAGTTGTTAAAATAGTAAGGCAGACTTTATTCAGGACCACTGTGAAAGGTGTCAGGTCTGCAATCTACAAGAGAGGAGTGTCTTAGCTCCCCACAAAGCAAGGACACTGGGTTACCGGCAACGAGCAGAGTGGGGAGCAGACAAGGATTTGCGGCTGTCAAAGGGGATTCTCGCTACACAACTTAACAGCGTCCTTACTGGGGGCGTATCTGAGGTTTTCCATATCAAAATCCGAGAATGTGGGTCTCAATGAGCATCCAGAATAGAAACAGGATTGCTAAGCCAATTTGGCAGGAGTTTTTCTCACACTCAGCTCTCCAGGCCTGGCAAGAATGTTGCCATGGTCAAGGTTTCACTGAGAAGAGAACTTGGAAGAATTTTACTAAAGTTGATCAAAGGAAGAGTCATTGTCAGTCCTCCCAAACTCCTGTACATGCAGAATGTCTAACAGAATACCCCATAACCACCAAAAGAGAGAAGCGATAAATACCTATCCACTGTAGAATAAGCAGAAAAAAATGAATGCTGGGATAATCTCCTGCCTTACAATGGATGAAGTACCAATGCATACTGAGTAGGCAAACCTTTAAAACACAATGCTAAGTGAAAGAAGCCATCACGAACCATCAGTAGGTGTATGCTCAGCTTGTTCAAGATGTGAAGATGAGGCAAGTCCTTGGAGACAAAAACTAAACTGGTGGTCACCAGAGAAAGGGCGGACCGGGTGGTAGTGGTGCACAGCTTCTTTTGAGAGTGGTGAAAATGCAACAGAATGGACAGTGTTAATGACTGCCCAGCAATATAAATACTAGAAACACTGGATAAGGTGTTTTAAGGGCAGATTTCATAGTTTGCAAAATCACCAGATATTTTTACAAGCGAGGTTCTAGGCACACACTAATTTTCTCAATCCTTAATTTTTTCCTCTTATTTTTGTCCCTTAGTAGTGAAGTGGGGGATGACCACTTCCATTTAATTATGCAGGGAAATGCACTTTCTCTGACTCCAACTCTACCTCATTCCCAGGCAGGCCTCTCCATCCCTTAAACACCAGCAGTCGCGCTCTCTCTCTCTCTCTCTCTCTCTCTCTCTCTCTCTCTCTCTCTCTCACACACACACACACACACACACACACACACACCCTAAAAACAGCAAGTTAGGTGAAACTGTAAACTGCAAGTTTTTTAACACAACAGAATTCCACATTAAATATATGTTGTATTTTCAAACTTTGTACCTCCAACAAGATTATCTCAACTGTTTTTCAAAAACCCTATAACAGAAAAGATAAAAAAAAAAACACATAATAGCTGCTAGAATGTGCTAATAATTATAATAGCTATCACCAAATGGGCACGGTGATCATTCAAAGAGGAACGATTACACTATTATATCTGTGTGATTACATCTCAATTGCCCAAGTCCTGCCTGGATCTATGCCCTTTTATTTTGAAGCCATGTAATGATAAATAATATAATCAAGGAGAAAAAAAAATATATGCATATCAAATGAATTATGCTATATCGAAAGTCCATTTTAAAGACTTAGTGGAAGCCAGCATGATGATTCAGTGAGTAAAGGCACCAAGCCCAAAGTGGCCTGAGTTGAGTTCCTAGGACTCACATGGTGGAAGGTTAAAAGTCAACTCCCAAAAGTTGTTCCTTGACTTACATATTCAGGCCTGCATTCACACACACACACGTGCACACACACACACACACACACACACACACACAATGAGTAAATAAATATATGTAATTTGTATTTTAAAAAGTAGCTGGTATTGAGGTGTAACTCATTATGTAGAGTGCTTGCCTGGCATGCACAATCCTAAGTACCACACAAACTAGACACAATGGCCACGCCCATCATTATCCCAGCCCTGAGAAGGAAAAAGCAGGAGAATCAAAAGTTCAAGCCCATCCTGGTCTACTTATTGAGTTTAATCCCAGCCTGAGGTATGTCTGACTCTGCCTAACAATAATAAAATAATAATCATCATCATCATCATCTTAGCTAGCTGTATGCAGTCACAACACTGTCCATGAAATCCCAATGATTCCGGAGTCTCGCTGAACCATCCACACACCATCCTGTGTGTCCGTCTGCTCACAGGGCCTCACTGGAGCCCTTGTGCTCTCCCTGGTATCATGAAGATTTCAGATAGGACAAGGCTATACGGCAGAAATCACAAAGACACTAGGATGGAAAGAAATGGCGCTGAGATAGATAGCCACAGATGAGCAGTAGGGAAAAGTCACATAGAGAAGATGCCTGTCCTTCACTTCCTGGCTTTACTGAACAAAGAACAATGGCACATTGAGTCCAACAATCTGGGAAGCTTGCTAATCCAGGCATCAGGATTCCATTCTTCTACAGTTTAACAAAGACCCTATCATGATGACTTATCTAGACGGCTTCATGACTAGAGTCCAGGAGTACCCAATCCAAAGGCAGACACTTGGAACCTCAATGACTTCACCGGAGGTAATCACTCCTGTGTTCCCACTCCACTGTTCTAGAATGTAGATCTTTGTTCTCCTGCTCATTGACTCATGTCTACAAGACAGCTACAACAACCCCAGATACACATCTAAATACCTTAAGGACCAGACCAAAAAAATATAAAGAAGGATGAATGAAGAAACAATGTAAATATTTCCTTGAAATCTCCTTGATCAAAACCATCAAATGTCAACCCTGTGATGCAAACTAAGGTAGGCTGTTAAATTTGAAAATAGTTATAATGATGATGATGATGATGATAAGGTCTTCAAGGTAATAAGGTTAGAATAGATACTGGGTAGGCAATTAAAGTTAGGGCTCATAGATACTTCCTCAATGCCTTACAGGCTTTCTCTACAACATGTATGTGCACATATGGGTGGGAAATATACATGTGTATGCACATGCATATGGGAGCCAAAGGACAATGTCTAGGGTTATTCCTCAGGCATGGTCCATCTGTTCTTTTACGTTTGTTTTTTCGGTTTGGTTTGGTTTTTTGATTTTTGTTATTTTGCTATTGTTTGAGTTTTTCTTTTCTTTCTTTCTTTCTTTTTTTTTTTTTTGGACAAGATCTGTCTCTGGCTTGAAGGACTCCAAGAAGAGCTGTCAGGCTGGCCTCCACTGGGATTTCAAGTGTGGGCCATCATAGCTACCTTTTCCCATGAGTGCTCAGCATGAGACCAGAGCCCTTCACTGACTGAGCTATGTTCTCAGCCCTTTAAAACCTTTCATCTTTAATTTTCATACCGAGTATAGCTTATGGATAAAAATCTAAATATAGCGCTAGGTACCCATCTCCTCGCCAGGTGAGTCAGAATCCAGTTGTTATTTTCATCACTTCTGCCTAAATCTCTATTTGTGCAGAACAGATGCCAAAGACCATTATTATAATTGTCACAGACTAATGGAAAAAGGAGGAAAAATCTAGGGAGGGTGATAGTGCATAAAGGACGTGCTGGGACAAAGTGACAAGCAAGCTACACTGCGGGCTGTTGGGGAAAGTAGATATACTAATCTATGAATTCATCAGACAAGGGTACACCTGTCGCCATCTCTGGAAGCTCTTGCTTCCTGACAGGGAGAGTGCAGCGCTTCTGATACTGTTCTTCTCGTCCTAGCATGGGGAGTCAAAGTAGTTCATAGAGCCCTGTGTTCAGAGAAGTGTCAACCATCTGGTTTAAATTCATTTGCTTTTCGTTTGTTTGTTTGCAACAAGATCTCATTAGCCAAGGCTGACCTTGAACTTGTCCAGTACTCAAGTCTTAGATTTGACCTTAAATTTCTGATCCTCCTGCCTCCACTTTCCCTGTACCACCAGGCCCAGTTTATGTGGTGCTGAGGATGGAGCCCAGGGCTCCATGCATGTGAGCCAATCATACTACCGACTTACTAGCTTAGCTACATTCCCAACCCTCAAACTAGATAATAGGTGTTTTGTTAACAGAAGTGCATGTTGCTACTTGCAACAAAAATGAAAACCCCAGCAGCTACAAAATAAGAAGAAAACTGGAAACATGTGCATTGTATGAGGAGCTAGCTTCTGTGGCTTTCTGTTGTCATCTAGCTGGAAAATAGCTTTCCCTGAAACTATCTACTGGAGTAATTAAAAAAAAAAATCACTGATGTTAAAGTCACTGTAGAACCAGCTGAGAAATTTGATGAGCTTCTATCTCACAGTCCAAGAAGGGGGGTATTGTGTAGCCTGCTGAGCTCTCGCCCAGCTTCAAAGCCTCTTTCCACTCGATGATAAACAGGCTGGCACGGGGTCCGTGCCAAGCGTTCACCGCTGTGACCAAGATACCCACACAGAATCAAGCTCACCCTGTCAGCCTGCCTGGACTACTAAACAATCACGTAACAATGGACGGTTATGGGGTCTCCAAAAGAATAGCGTGTCTCACTTAAAACCCCCAGAACGGCTTCCCTTTATTCTCCTACTCTGAAGAAAGCAGTTCTCTGAATGCTCTGTAGCTTCCTGGAGCAGCCTCAGTGGATTCGAGCACTCTGCCATTCTATTTAAAGCCCCTAAAAATGAAAGATGCCATTATAAAGAGGACTAGCCACCAGCAGTGCAAGCATGACGATTCCTGGGCTTCAAAATGAACTTGTAATGGCAGAGTTTTCCAACCAAGGGCCATCTACCTAATGATCCCCATCCCATGTTCAAAATCTCCCCAAGCCAGCGAAACTCTTCTTTCTGTTCGAATCGTGTCTTAATCTTTCCTTGGACAAATGCTCTGGAGTTGTGGCTCACAAGTCCTTCACGCTGACACCCAGAACTATCTCACCCTTCCTTACCTTACCCACTTCCCAGTCTTCTTCTGGGTAAGATAAGCAACACCCTTTAAGCCCGCCTCTGTCAACAAAGTCCCACGCTAACAGTATGGGTGAAAGATTTCAGCCATCCACCACTTCTATCATTCCTGAGATCTTGGGGACCTTAGAGTTCGGCTATGAGTTTGATATCATTTTTTTAAGATTGTGTGTGTGTGTGTGTGTGTGTGTGTGTGTGTGTGTGATGTGTGCAGCTAATGAGGAGGCTGGAAGAGGTTATCAGTTCCCCCTAAAACTGGAGAAGCAATTGTGAGCTGCCTGACATAGATTCTGGGCTCAGAACTCCGGTCTTCTGCAAAAGCAAGAAGCACTACGGGCACAATTGCACAGCAATCTCCCCAGACTGAGACCCTGACTCCTAACAGCCCAGAAAACACAGGTGGAGAGGAGCAGCTGGAACTGGGAGCAAGTACTCTCTTTAATCTCATTCCCAAGGTTTTTCATATGAAAAGTTGCCAAATTCTTCTTCTTAAACATCCCCATGGGGTTGAGGATTTAGCTCAGTGGTAAAGCACTTGCTTAGTAAGTGTAAGGCTCTGGGTTTGGTCCTTAGCGCCAGGAAGAAAAAAAAAAAAAAAAGACAAATCTTCTACATCATCAGTTTCTTACCCTAGAGGCTCTCTCTCTCCCACATGTTCTTTCTGGACTAGCTCTTTTCTGGTTGATCAATGTTACAAAATTCAAACATTTCATCTTAGAAGTCTCCTCACCTTCGGCCAGCTGAACCAACTGATTCTATCTACCTATCATCTACTTATCATCTATCATCTATCTGTCTGTCTGTCCATCCGTCCGTCTGTCCATCTATCTATCCATCCATCCATCTATTTATCTACCTGTCTGTCTATCTGTGATGTTAGTTTTACCTGTCAACTTAACAGAGCCTGGAATCACCTGGGCATAGCATGTTGATGGGGTTGCCTGTGGGCATGTCTATGAGGGATTGTCCTGATTGCTAACTAATACAGGAAGATCCAGCTCGCTATGTGCAGCACCATTCCATAGGCTGCACACGGAACTGTTTAAGAGTGAGACAAGCAAGCAAGGATCAACGCTCACTCACTGTTCTTGACCCTGGATGCAGTTCAACAAGCTCCTGCCTTAACCTGCCCACAAACATAGACTGTAATCTGGAATTGTAAGCCAAATAAACTCTGTCTTCCCAATTGCTTATTGTTGAGGTATTTTATCATTGCAATAGAAGTGATACTAGAATACTACCTATCTGAGTGTCTGTCTATATACCTATGTAGCTGTTTATATAAATACACATATAACAAGAGGCAAGGTGTAATACAAGACAGCTATCACTAAGCTTTACCTTAGGATACTAGGGAGAGAGAAACATTTGTATACATTTATATCCAAACTTCTTTAACTCTTTGTTCATATTAGGCTTGACTGAACTATCTGGTGTTCAAGAGATGCAAACATATCTCTTACATATGGAGGCTGCCTCTCTCTCCTCCCCAGCCAGAGTGGGGAAATAAAAAGAACAAAATACTTGCTGCCAATTTAGTGTTCAGCATCTTCAGGCACCAAAACCACCAACTGGATAATTAGGTAGCCATTCAGAAAACAACTCAGCTGTTTATAGGTTGTGTAGATGTCAAGCTTGGAAATTCCTGCAGGTAACTCACAAATCTCTGAGAATACATGACTGGTGTGAGAAACCCTGAGTCAGATGAACCCTGATTTAGCCCAGGCAGCCTAAGTATGAGTGAACTGGAATAAGTTCACCTAGAAGGATGATTCAACACAGCTGACACACTCAAATCTTCAGTCACTTCTTTCTTCATTGACTCTGGTGACAAATTCTGAGAATTAATGACCTTCGTAGCTGGAATAGGCTGAGTGAGGTCTCCAAAACAAGCCCTCCATGAGCCCAGAGGAGTTTGATGTGGCTTTCTCCAAGGTCTAAGCAGGGAGGAACTTTATTGCTGCAAGACTTCAGTCTAAATGGTTGACCAGTTGGCATCTCTGCAGAACTTGCTGTAGACACTGGTAGAGACTTACTCAGGGCAATGGGGGCAGCCTGACACTCTTGTAGCTGCTCTCTGCACCTGTCCTAGAGTCAGGGTTCACAGGTTGAAGGTGTGGTTTCCCTTGCCCTCCTTTATGATCTGGAGAGGGGTAATTTTGGCCTTGCCTAGTTATCAGTGCCTTGCTCATGCTCTCAGCCTCTTCACGACTCTCCCAGTATCCTTCCTGAGCCTTTCCACTTACAGTCTAGAGTGTCCTCACAGACCTCTCCCCGAGGAAGCTTCTACTCCAGCTCAGACAAGCATTTATGCTTCCCATGACATGTTTGTGGTTAACTCTGGTCCCTCTCCACAGATAAATTCCAAATATCATGTGATATCCTTGAAGTCAGAAACATTATATTCTCTCTCTCTCTCTCTCTCTCTCTCTCTCTCTCTCTCTCTCTCATATCTGAGAACTTCTTAGAATTAATTGGTGCTATGTCAGAAGACAAAACAAAGCAATGGGACAAGTGGTAACTGTTTGGGGTGATGGACCAAGACAGGAAAACCAGTGCCTGGGTCCTAGCACTCATGTCTGGACAGACATATTCATAGCAATTCATGGGCAGTCTGGAGACTTCCATATTATGCTGCCTTATCATTTCCACATGAACCACAAATTTCACAAAAGAAAATAGCCAACACTCCAAGATGCAGCCCAAAATGATTGTTTGTTTGTTGTTTTGTTTTGTTTGCTGGTTGGATGTTTTGTTTTGTTTTGTCATGGTTCAACCAAGCTTTGTCATTTATAATAAGCAAGAAAATGTGTCTCTTGTCTGTTCACCCTCAGAGCCAAGGTCCCATTTCTGGTATAGAAAGGTGATTGCTGCTTTTGCAGAGCTTTTAATGCTAGATGATGATGGCATATTTTCAGAATCTCTTCCCTCTGGTGAGGAAACATGCCTGGAACACAAGGTACAGTATTCTGGACAAGTTCCAAGTCTTCCCTGCCTCCAGAAAGTCTCACAGTTTGAGTCCTGTCCTGTATTGTGCGAGGTCATGAAATGCTATACATTGATTATGCATGAGGACTCCCAGCAAGGAGTGACCCAACAGCCAGACACGGAGACACTGTCCCAGACCCTGTCCCTCTAGGGAGCAGAGACCCTGAGGGAGACACTTAAGACTGTCCTCGATTTCTACACAGTCACCTACCACACAGGGAATGGGAATAAGGGAAGAGGGAGATCAAAGAGCAAAAACTAAAGCCTAGGGAGGAGGCAGAGAAAAGTGGAGAAAGGGATAAAAGAGAGAGGAGGGCAAAGGGGAGTGAGGGAGCTGAGAAGCAGGGGGCAGGCGGGAGGGGACAGGGAGACAAAGATAGGGACCTTAATGAGGTGGCTGGGCCTCTGTTTCATTTCCTCTCCTTGATATTTATACGCCTTCCTTACTGAAGTAGATGGGATGGTGCTGGGGGTGAGCCAACTGCTGCTGTGCCGATGCCTAGGGGGCTCTGGGTTCTGGTCTCCAGGGGCCCTCCCTGTGCCCTACACTAACTCCTCTGAAGTGTAGGAACTAGAAAGTATCCACTCTAGACAGCTCAGCTATTTCAACAAAATCCATTTCCATCAAATTATCACTAGTGGCAGTGATAGAAAAATTAATGATTTCTTGAAGGGACTATTGTATTTAAATATTTCAAGCTCGTTGGTGTGATGGGTGTCAGCAAGTGAGAAACATATTGACTGGGAGCCACAGCCAATGCCGGCTTTTATAAATATCCTGTCAGATAAATAATGACTCTCAATGGATCCAGTATGATGTACAGTTCTAAAGCAAGCAGGGTTTTGCCAGGAGGCTCAAAGGAAACTGCCATCACAATAGCATGGGCTGAATAATGGCATATTTTTTTTTGTTTATCTTCTGTACCAGAGAAAGAAGCCAAGTCATAGAGAGATTTGCTCAGCGGGCACCAAGGAGAGAAGAGATTGAGTCTTCAGATTCCGCAAAGGGTCCAACCTTCTGACTTCTATTGAGAGCCTCCAGAGTGCCAAACAGCATTTGCATTTGCATTTGAATCTCTCTGTCCAGTAGGCTGGACAAACTGAGAGAGCCAGGCTGGCCATGCTGCCGCAGGGAATAGCTCTTCTTGGTTCCTGAGCTCAGGATCACGTAGGGGCAGGGGGGATTCAAGAGTCTACAAAGCACCAATCAGGATCAGTCGCTGTCTGGGCAATGTAGACATGCAACCATCCACCTCATGTATCATCACCTTCCTCCCTCCCCTAACTCCATGGTCCATTCATGGCACTTGAAAACAGAAACCTGATTAGGAAAAATGAACATGAAGGGAGGGATGGGGCAGTAGAATTGCTGAGTGGACACTCTTCTCTGTGGATTCCCAGTATCCACAGACAGCTGAAGGCTGCCAGAGGAACACTGGCATCCCCACAGTTCATCTTCAAAACACATTTGAGGCTGAGAAGTTGCAGAGCTTCAAAATTACAACAGCCCAATTCAAAAGAAGACAGTCTGTTGTCTTGGACTCCCCCAAACTACCCCGGGTTTTACGCTGCCTTCTCTTAAAACCATCAAGACTCTCTGCTCTCTAACAGATAAACAACGTTGAAAATTAATTAAAATGTAGAGCACAAAATACACTACCATATTTCATGTGAGGATGAGACAAGGGGGGAACCAAACCACATAAATCAGCAGTAATTCAAAAGACCT
This sequence comes from Microtus oregoni, assembly GCF_018167655.1. NCBI lineage: Eukaryota > Metazoa > Chordata > Mammalia > Rodentia > Cricetidae > Microtus > Microtus oregoni. Next base: position 26,347,806 of record NW_024543069.1, on the reverse strand, counting down.
GATCTTAACTGACGTCAATTTGTTAATAAGTTAAGATATCATGTAACTCTCAAAAATACAAGTCCAGGGCCAACTACGTAATTCAATGGTAGAGCTACTACCAGACACATAGAGACCTGGGTTCCATGTTCAACAAAACACAAAAACAAAATATCGAGTTTTAAAAATCACACTTGTTCTTAGATAACCACTATGCTACCTATCCTCAGATACATGAGGCATCTACGTGTTCCTCCTAGAAATCCATCTAGGTTAAAAGTGTAGGGAAGAGAAATCACACCTCATCCATCCCATTTTTCCTAGGTGTTTGCTTGGATGACAATGGAGATAAAATTTTCACACTTCCCCAAACATCATGACCATTTGTTGACAGAGTAAGTTCAGCTTGGTCATATAACTATAAGCAGATATCAGTTAATGACAGGACAGGATCTGAGGGACAATGCATCACTCAGTAAGGTTGCGACACATCACAACAGGTGTTTACACAAACTACAAGCACCCAGACGGTAGAACCTACACCACACTAAGCTGAATGGGATAGAACCGTCTGCCATTGACAGTACATCATTACGGTGTTCTACGATGTTTATATCTGCATCACCCTATAAGTGGGGACTCTTAAGAATCATGACTTTTGCAAGCCTTCCACAGACACAAAAACCACAGCATATCTTGTACCAAGTAGAGTCACACTGGGGACCTAAAGAGATGACTCTTCTATCACATAAAAGCGATACAGGATAAACCTTGGCTTTCTGTCCCATGGAAACAATAACAGCCTCGGAAGAAAAATATGATAGATGTGTAACCCGCCTTGGTCTCTCATATTTGTAAAGGAAATGGCCTTAAATGACAACAGACCAAATGGCTCCATGCTTCTCAGTTGCTCAGCTTCTTGGACATACTCTTTAGAGAAAAGAGAAAGGATGGAAAAGACATAGGACCAGATCCCTATTTTCAGAGTCTCTGATCACCTGTCTATTTGAGCTCAGATTGCCTTTCAACTTTCAGTCATTCACCAGGGTGACTGATCCTTGTCCCATCATGAAGACAGCCAAAATGTCCCCCCATCTTCCATGAAGCTACTCTTTCGAATTCTCAGTCTTCATCTTACTGACATAAGGCTGTCATATACTAGAGGGGAAATGTCAGCTTCCTACAGCCTCCTGCAATGAGGGGAGGAGCTTGAACTAAAGAGCATAAGGGGACCTGGTTCTGATAAGAGTCTACCAGGAGTCATTCCTGACACCGCTTCCAACCAAACAACACACACATGCACACATTTGCGCATGCACACATATGTGCGTGCGTGCACACACACACACAGTGTCTGCAGTGTATAATGGGCCCAAAGCCCATAGTGATTGCATGGTTATATGGTGTTACATGTTTGTTACATGGTTACATGGGGTTAAATGAGCAAACATAAGAGATTTTCACTTGGAAGCTGTGAGGCATTGTACAACGTACCACGTTCACTCAGATGTGTCCCCAAAATGGAACTAAAGATGGAACCTCTCATCGTGATGCCAGACACCATATCCTCCTAGACATCTGAGGTGCTCCTCAGTCAAAAATTATATGTCTGTTGATCTTCATCCTTTGGCCTATGCTACAGTGCTATAGATACTCAGTTTCTGTACATTGGGTGTCAAGGAAGTGGATGCACTTTGCCCTAAGAATCGACGGTGAAGACACTGTTCTCGTACATTAAACCACTCTTTCTTTATGGGGTTAGCTCCCCAAACCTGTCATGGTAACTTTATTATATTCTTGCAATTCAGTGGTAAACATCGTTGGTGTGGTCTCTGCTCTCATATACCTCACATGCTTGTTTGGAGGAGAAGAGAAAAAAATTGAGAACAAAAAAAAGAAGCCAAAATAAGCTAAACAGTCATATTTTGTGAATGGGACTATCAGCGCTATTCTGCTGCAGCCCAGAGGCCATGACTCTAGAGAGGTCCCATCAGCAACACACACACACACACACACACACACACACACACAGCAAAGCTCCTGGTTCCCCAACAGCTACTTCACTGTTCAAACAGTGACTTTACATAGGTTCCTGCTTAATGGGTGCAAGAAGGTCCATCCTGTGATGACCAATTGAATCATGTGCCATCCCTGCAGAGGAAGGAACTTCTCTGTCTAACACTCCAAACCGTGGGGTCCATGTCCTAGTTTCATTTTTTTTCTATTTTTGTTCACCCCGTGTAAGTAGAGAAGCCAAGAGAGCAGGCAGATTACAAATGCATGACTTCTCCCTCTGCCATGATTCCTTTCGCAATTTTTCTAGCAGACTTTGAGAATATCGCGTTTTTGAAGGAGTGTTTTCTTAGTTCCTTCATTTTCTAGGACTTTATAGCTTTCAAGGCTTTTTATCTCTTCCTTCAAAATGTTTGAAGGCTTTGCTATCAGCCTCTAAAAACCTAACTCAGGCCCCTTTGTTTACCTTGAAAGTGATTTTCTCCCGGAGACTCCTCGGGTTATGACATTAGCTTCCAACTTGGATGAGCTGCCAACATTTCCTTTTCCCTGGGCCCCTGACCCACAAAGGATGCCCAGGTGTCCTAAGACCTGGTCACAAGTTATGTCGGCTTCCTTGTTCCACTTCAGGACCTGTGGTCATTGGCCGCAGCCCCAGAAAGTGGCTGTTTCTTCAGAATCTCCGTGCCACACCTGTTTTGGTTTGCTCCAGCTGCTTATACGATTTCCAACCCAAAGTGAGCAATAGCTCCTCTGGAGGCCACTTTCACACCAGCAGGCAAGCCTGGGGGCTCTGGTGAGGAAGGATTGAAGGAGACAAACTGTTCACCCAAAGTTTGCAGCCGGAAATGGCAGATTTCCAAACTCCAGCTGAGCTGTCACTAGACAAAGGCAGAGAAGAGAATTGGTTCAGTGTTTCCAGCCATTCCCCAGGGCCAGGTGAAAGGCATTTTAGCTTGTAAACACAGGCTATATCATGATTTTCAGTTGAAGCATGGGTTTTCAATATTTCATCTTAGAGATTTTAAAAACACAGGGATTCAGGCTGGGACGATGTCTCAGTCAGTAATATCTTTGCCACCAAGTATGAAGACATGAGTTTGGTCACCAGAATCCCTGTAAAAATGCCATATATGTGGGTGTATGGCTATAATCCCAGAGATGGGAGGATTTGGGGGCTTGCTGGCCAGTCAGCCTAACCTATTTGGATATTGCTGAGCTTCACAACAATAAGAGATGCAGTCTCTAAAAACCACACAGAGAGTGGGGGGGAGAACCAAAAGAAAGAAATAGGTAGGAATTAGCATTATATATTAGACACACTGCTCAGGGAGTCATCAACATAGCAAAATCTAGTTACCAGTTCACAGGAGAAACTTCATTTCCTCCATCGTTGATCGCCCGAGTCACCACATATTATCACTTATACTGATCAGATAATAAATTGTTTCTTGCCTGCTACTGCTCCAGACCCTAGAGAAAAATGGGATAATAAAGGCTTGGAACTCAATTTCGTTGAGATTATAATCAACAGCTATGTATAAGACAGAATGGCAGAGAGTGCTGGGACAGCAGAGAGAAGGGAACCAGGTTCTTAAACAGGGGTGGGAACGATGCATCGGGGAAACAGCGGGGAGAGATGAGAGTGGAGAGCAGTCTAAGGCAAAGAAGCCAAGGCAGGCCTCGTCATCACCTCACCGATCGTCCACGGCTTCCTTTCATCTGCATCAAATTCTCACCAAACCCCAGAAAGCAGCATCCCCCAGACGAACCAGCACTGTCCAGCATCTGGGCATCTATTCCTGTTCTGTCTTGTGCAATGTGGCTGACTGTGGATTTAGTGATGGGGAGGTCCTGGTCTTTGCGATCCTGGTAGTCTCGCACACCAAGTAGGCAATGTCTACATGTCCCTTTAAGTGACAGACTGTAGAGGAAATGAAGCGATGGTGGCGTGCTTGGCACACAATAATGATCCCGGACTACTTGGCATTCTTGAAGGAGGTAAAGAAGACAATGCAAAAAGCGGAAAAACTAAGTGAGAGCCTATCGTTGACACGCTTGCAGATGGCCACAGTGTGACACTCATGACCTCTCCGTGACTGCGGTCTGTACAAGGCCTGCACAAGCTCAAGCCAACACGATGAGTCAATATTCCAGCATGCCACACTAACAGGACTCCGTGGGTCACAGAAACGGGGGAGGCTACAACTTATGTAAGAGCCCCCCCTAGGAAGAGGTAGAGTCTATCTCCTCCTCTTACACGAATGGGCTCTCTAACTGCTTTGGTCAGTGAAACACGCTGTATGTGACGGACACTGTGCCAGTTTACAAGCCAGAATCCTGCCAAACTGGCGGCTCCCACTGGCTGTCATTTGGAACACTCATTCCTGAAGCCTATTTGCCTGGCGGTGGATGCTCCAGCCACCTAAGGATAGACTACCTGAAAACAAACCAAGGCTCAACTCCCAACACTATATCCCAACTGACAGCCAACACCAACCTGTTCACAGGGAGGAAGGCATCTTAGGAAGTGAATCCTGCGGGCCAAGGGAACCACCCCAGCCTCAGAGGACTAGAAGAGAGACAAGCAATCATCCAATGAACTCCAACCAAATGGAAAGTCGTGAGTAATCAAATGACTGCCGCCATTGCAGGCTCTTAAATTTACAATGGTTTGCTAGCATGGCTTTGATGGGACAAGGAAATCACTGTCACTCAGTAGTAGAGCACCTACCTCGCTAGGCCAAGTTCCTAGGCTCATTTCCGAAGGAAAGGACACTAAATAATGGGGCACTTAAGTCCAATTTCAAAATCTAAAGTTTGTCTCAATTTTTCTATATTCATAACGCGTCCGTGTGGCCAATTAGTAAACAAGCTACTTGCTACAGTTTGACCCTTAAGATATTCCTCAAAGCCCATGTGCTAATAATAAAAGCTTAATCTTTGCTTATTTCTAGAGAGTAGAAACTTGAGAGCACAGGGCCTAATTAGGAAGAAGGTCTGACCTTGAAAAGGATGGTGGGATCTCGGTCCCTCTGACTTTCTTTTGCTTTGCTTCCCAGCTCCCATGAGTTGAGCAGATTCCCATACTGCTTGTTCTTACTGAGACAATGCTGTCTTCAGCCAAAACTGGGAGTCAAAAATCAACCTTTATCTTTTTATGGTGATTTATTTGCAGTATGTGTTATAGCAGCAGAACACTAACACAGCATCCATCCTAAGTGAATTTTAAGCTGTGTGTCATGTTCGATTTGCATCCCACCAAATTCTCTGGGTGGGGCTAAGGAGGAACTGAGCCTTGGCCTTGGGCTTCAACCAAAAGTGCTGGCCTGCCATCTGTTTTGACATCCTGAGTTGTCCCTGGGAATCCATCTGAAAAGGATTTTGCAGTTGAAAAATGTTTGAGAGGTGTTACTCCACAGTATTAAGCCCAGGAAACCAAAGGCTATGTTTTCCGAGAGGAGGTCTGATTACATTCACGAACCAGTGAAGCAACTGCTTCAATTGTTTCTGGATTTCAGGCATAACCGTTTCTACCATCTCTCATACGCTGGGCATTTTTGCCTCTGCCTGGGATGCCTGGTACAGCAAATTTAACTCCTGACGTTTTCGGAAGCTCCCTCTCTAAGCGACAAAGCAGTGACACCTGCTTGGAAAAATTCCTCCCAGGAGTCGTGGATGACATTTCTGGGAAACATCCCAGAATGGCACATTGGAAATTAATAAGCGTACCAAGCAAATGGCTCCTGTGGAAGCTGTAGCCTCTTGTTCATTCAGCAAAATTGTATTGTCAGTGTAATGACCTAGCTGTCTCCCAGGGCCACTACCACTGACTTCTGGGGCCATTAAACTTTATTTCCTATAGGTCGAGGCTTGCTTTAGACACTAGCATCCCATATAGCCTCAGTCGGGTGAGTTACAGATATATAGGTCAGAAATAGAAGTGTTTGGGATTGCCAGTGACCTTGGTTGGGATTGCCAATGACCTTGGTTGGTCTGGTCTTCCCCGTGACGAGACATGACTCTCTTCCTGTGACAGGTGCCTGCGTGCCTCCTCAGTGGTGAGCATGCAGCTCCAACTTTGCCCCCCACTCAGCTCCAGCCTCACTCCCCACCTCCATAAACAACCTCATCCTTGGTTCCTTCAAGCCCACCACCCTGGACTCTTCCTCGTCATGCAACCTTGTGGGATCCTGCCTTCCCGAGTCAGAGCATCTTGTTGTGGTCCTAATCTCTTCCCTACATGCCTGTTTGATGGTCCACCTTGATGCGAGGACTTCTCCAACCTGCCTGTGCTTTTCAGATATCACACAATACAGAGTGAACAGTTCCCACCCATTCAATCTGAGTCAGGCTTTCTCTGGGCCTGCCCCAGAACAATAAATGTTAGTCTAGGGTATTGTTTCATTTCCATTTTGGAGTTTTTGAACAAAATACCACAAGCCGAGTGCCTACAACAATAAAAATTGTTGTCTTTTGGTCTAGGACTAGAAGCTTGAAGCCCAAAATCAAGATCTCAATACTATCAATTCCTTCTGAAGGCCATAAGTGTCAAAATACTCTCCTTGGCTCTCTGGATTTACTCCGTCATCTTTTTGGGTAGGCATGCTGTCTTCCCTCTCTGTGCCCGACTGTGTCACTCCTGTTCTAAAGCCTTGGTGAATTAGTGTCCACCCTAATAACTTTGGTTTGGCTTAACTACCTCCAAGGAGATGGTGTCTAATCGCAGTTATATCCTGGGGTGCACAGGTCAGGACTTGAGCATACGAACTGGAAAGAACACACTCAGCTCTTTGCAGATCCTGCTGGTCCCTCCAATCCACTGCCAGGCCTCAGGAACAAGTGTGCCACCCAAGCTCCTGGTGCGAGAGCCCCCTTCTATATGAGAGACTGAGAGAACTCTGGGAGAAAAGCAATGTAGAAAGAAGACTGACATCACAGTGGTGAGTAGAAAGGGCGAGGTGTCTGGACTTCACTGCCATCACCCCACATTCTTATTTCTTAGGGGGCAAAATGAGACCTCAATTGAAATGGAAAGAATTCTTTTTAGTTCCATTTTACGAAGACGGGTGGTTCTGCCTGCATGTTCGTATGTCTGTGCACCGTGTGCATGCCTGGTATCTGTGGTGGGCAGAAGAGGGCGTCAGATCCCCTGGGGCTTGAATTACAGATGATTGTAAGCCACCATGTGGGCACTGAAAATCAAACTAGGTGGTCTGTAAGAGCAATCAATACCCTTATGTAGGAGGAAGCCGCTTGTTTTGTCCTGGCTGCCCAGACCCGAAATAATTACAGAGAAACTGTAATAATTAAATCACTGCTTGGCCCATTAGCTCTAGCTTCTTATTTGGCTAACTCTTACATCTAAATTTAACCCATTTTTATTAATATGTATATGGCCACATGGCTGTGGCTTACCGGGTAAAGTTCCCAGTGTCTGTCTCCAGTGGCTCCATGGCTTCTCTCTAACTCCACCTTCCTCCTCCCATGCTATAGGCCAAGGCAGTTTCTTTATTCATTAACCAATAAAAGAAACACATAGACAGAAGGACCTCCCATGCCACTCTTAACTGGATGAGACATTTCTCCAGCCCCTCTCTCTTGATTTGTTTTTAGTTTAAGAGTGTGAATCAGTGCTGCCTCAGTGTCTGGCTCATAAAGAATAATCTTGTCCTTATTCCCTTACCTGAACTAGCTAGTTGGGTACAATGACAACTCAGGGAGCATGGTGGATGGGGGAGGGTTGGCTATTTTAAGGGTCTGTTAATCAGCTACCTGTGATATAAGTTAGATATGTCTGGCAGAGTCAGAAACAACTGGCAAAAGCAGGAGCAGATAGTATGGCTCCATCTGACATCACGGGGCAGATCATGAGATTCATTTAGAGACACTCAAACTTAATGGGAAAGGTGTGAGGCACAGGCATATTTATATCTGCAAAACACAACAGCTAGCAAGTGTGTGCTGCCTTTAAATACATGTGGATTTGTGCCTAACTGGATAAGTAAGGCTATGAGAGTCAAAATTAAAAAGAGGAGTTCCACAATTCTAAAATTTTTAAAAGGAATATTCCTGACTGGTATCAACAGTGGCTTCAATTTGGCTTTGCTAAGTCATGGAGGTATACTTTTGGGGCTGTGGGTGAAGGTGCACTCAGATATGTGCCTACCACATAAGTGCCCATGGGAAAGCCAGATGCCACTCTCCCACCTCATTCCCCAGGAGCTGTCCGTCTTATATTTTGAAGCAGGCTCTCTCATTGGCCTGGAGCTTACTGACTTGGCAAGGCTAGCTATTCACAGAGCCACAGACTTCCTGCTGTCTCTCTCTCCCCAGCACCAAGATTTCAAGCACACACTACCATCCTGGCTTTTTCACCTGGGTTCTGGGGATCAAACTTCAAGCATGAAGATAGTATGCTGACAGAACCATCTCCCTGGCCCAGAAAGGTCATAATTTAATTAGCTCCTGTCAGTACATTTTCTCCACTAACACCATGTAAGGGAAGGCAGACTTCAGCCTCTTGAACAATTGTAGGTTGTCATTTTCATTTAGGCAAAGGAACTGAGTATTTGCAAAGCCACAAAGAAAAACACTATTTCACTCACCTGGGCTATTATGACTTCATCGAGGAAACGTGATCAAAGCCAGAGCCTCTTCGGTTAGCTTTGTCTGGGCAAATGAAATTCCCAGAAGAGGAGGTCCATAAGCATCAAGAAAGAGCCAGTGAACCAAACAGTTGCCAGGCTCAGCTGTATCAAATGCTATCCTTCCATTGAGTCCCCTTGACACCTAATTGTGCTTCATAGGAAAAGCCTGGACTGCTGGCAATGAATCCATCAACCAAGGTGGAAGGTTTTTGAAAATCTTATTTTTCTTGTTGGGAAGAACCTGAGAAAACCAAGGAGAGCAGGGAAACAGAGCCCAGAAATCCAGGGTTAAGTTACAAGTTTGTGAACACTGGAAACAGTGTTAGCCTACTCAGATTCCAGCTGAGTGTCTGCGTTCTATTGGGTTTCTATCCAGCTTAGCTGGGGCGCCATGCTCTATGCTCGACTGCCTTCTAGAGTGCTGTTGTTATTTAATAGTTGACGTATCCTGCCAGCTGCAGCAGCCGTTCCCCACAGAGGTTTCACATTAGCTTAATTTTCACAGCTTTGCAAAAATTCTTTAGTTCAACAGAAGCGATACACCACAGAGGTAGGGAGCTTCGTCAAGGTCGTTCTTGACAGAGATGTGACCCGCCCGTGATGCCCGGTGTGGAGTACCTTGACAGGAGAGATTCTGAGCAAGAAGTACTGCCTTTCATGACTACGGTGCCCACAGGTGCTGCCCTATACTCAGTCATGGTACACATCTTCAGATATATCCCTAGTTATATCTGAGAGTGTGCCTCTTCAGAACCAATTTCAAGTCTGTACGGAGACCCCTCTGACAGCTACTGTGTGAATAAACATCCAGCTGAATTCTCACCCTGAGCTCAATAGCTGTTCAGAAAGGAGCAGACCTCTTATGGATACCAACAAAGCAGGGCCTATCAAGTTGAGGGAGGACTAAGTTCTTCATCTTGTATTAAAGCTGGGCAAGACAACCCAGCATTAGAAATGGATAACTCAAAGTATTAGGGACAAGCCCTGCTCCCACTGCCAGGAGTCCCACAAGCGGACCAAGCCACACAACCATTACACATGTTCAGAGAGAGGGCCTAGACCTAACCCACACAGGCTCCCTAGCCATCAGTCCATAGTCTGTGAACTCCCATGAGCAGGCCATTTGCTTCTGTGGGTTCCCTTGTGATGACCCTGAGGCTCAAACAATCCTTCCTCCCTCTCCCTAACAGAGTTCTCCCGGTTCAGCCCAATGGTTGACTGCGGATCTCTGCATCTGTCTCTGTGAGTTACTGGATGAAGGTTCTCCAATGACGGTTGGGGTAGTTGCCAATCAGATCTCAGGGGATCAGGCTACTTATCCGCTATTGCTAGGAGCCTTAACTGGGTTCGTCCTTGTAGATTCATCATAGGTTCCCTCGCATCAGCTTTCTACCTGACCCCGAAATGCCCCTCCCCATCAAGACATCTCTTTCATTACTCTACCCCTCCATCCACCCCTCAACTCGATCCCTCAGCTTTCCATCTCCCATCCCCAGTCTACCCAGGAGATCTCTTCTATTTCCCCTTCCCAGGGAAATCTAGGCATCCCCCTTTGGGCCATTCTTATTACCTAACCTCTCTGGGACTACAGATTATAACATGGCTATCCTTTACTTTGCATCTGCTAGTTATTTTATGGGTTGACTTCAGTGTGCTGACAGTGTTCTAGGGCCCAGGAAAGTACAGGGAACTAGCTGTGCTACTCAGTCCCCCCCCCCCATTTAGGAGGTGAGGTCCCTTGACTGACTGTATACTGCTCTTCTAACTCAAAGTCTGAGATGAGACTGGCAAGATGGGGCAGTGGGCAAAAGTGCTTGGTAACATGCGATGGCTAATCTTGGCTGTCAACTTGACTACATCTGGAATGAACTAAAACCTGCGCAGCTGGAAACACCTGTGTGGGATTTTTGTTGGCATTTTTCAAGGTGGAAGATTCACCCTAAATCTGGGCCACAACTGTGGGTGACGTCTCATATCCAAGAAATGACGTTGAAGAAGGAAGCTTTTGCTGTTTGCCTGTTTGCCCTCACTCTCATGTCGAGTTCAACTACCCTGTCCCAGAGGCAAGCCTTCACTGCTGGTAGAACCTGCTTCTTCAAGGATTCAGCAGAGACTGAAAGTCAGCAGCCCTCGAGGACATCCCTGGGATTCCAGCACCACACTGAGACTAGTAAAATACCCAGTGTCTGACTCACCTCTCCTGCAAGAGACAGCCTTGTTGGACTAGTACAACCAGGGCCCGTCAATCACAGTCATAGATTCCCTTTTAATGTATACTTTTCAATTCTATCTGTCCTGTTTCTCTAGAGAACCGGACTAATACGCTATCCGACTGAGCTTGATCCCTGGAGCCCACATAAAGGGGAAAGGAGAGAACCAACTCCACAACTTTGATGTTCTGACCTCCATGTGTGTCAAGTGACATGCAAATGCATGCACCTGCAGCACACACACACACACACACAGAGAGAGAGAGAGAGAGAGAGAGAGAGAGAGAGAGAGAGAGAAAATAATTTTTTTCTGTTTGTTTTTTAAGATACGGTTTCTCTGTATATAACAAACAGCCTTGGCTGCCCTGGAACTTGCTCTGTAGACCATCCTGGCCTTGAACTCAGAGATCCTCCTGCCTCTGCCTTCCAAGTACTAGGATTAAAGGCGTGTGCCACCATTGCTTGGCTGATAATAATTTTGAAGAAAAAGAAATCCTTCAGAGCCTTCCATGCAAATCAGGGGCTAGAATCAGGTGCTTTCTCCCATGCAGTTCTCCACAGCATATACCCGCCTCCATCTTGTCACTTGGAACATTCTGCTGTAGAGCTGGGACATTCTGCTGTAGAGCTGGTCCATGCGCTGTCTTCCTGGATGCTCAGAGAGGGCACAGGGGCCCTGTCATCTTAATTATGAAGCAGACTGCTCCTTTAAAAGCTGCCTATGGCTATTTCTGCTTTCTAGTTTGTACAACAGAATTTATCTTCAGGGGAGAACTGTTTCCCTCTCTCCCTCTCTTTTTAATTTGGGGAAAAACACTGAAATATACTTTTTAATCTGCAGAGAAAATGCCCAAAGCCTAATATGAAAGAGAAAGATGGAACATCGTGAAGCCAGTGTTAACACAAAGCCCTTGGGTGGCCCGGAGCACTCCGAGGAAGACAGGCTCACCATCTTACTTAAAAAGTCCTCCTTCCCCAGGGAGAACGGAGCCTGAGGCTGTGGAAGAAACCACTGATGAAGGACAGGAATGAAAGAGAATGGACCGCAACCATCAGATAGTCCCTGGCCAGGACTGGGACAGGCACCCCTGAAACAGCACTAGCCAGTGTTCACTGGGGCCTATTATTCTCACACAGTATTCGCTAAAGCGCTGCTGTGGTCTGTCTGTCCACCCCACCTCACCACCGCCCAGCCGCTGGAGGAAGAAGCCTTGTTATGCTTTGGGACAAACCCTGAGCACAAGGCACCAGAGCACACGCGTGGGTAAAGAGACAAGGTGAGGAGGGAGTTCACACCAGGGCAGCGGCGATGAAAGGTGGCGCTGGCAAGGGCAGGGGCACGCTCTCGGGATCCTAAGGGAACCTGAATTTCGCAGTTTTTACAGCATAGAGGCACGCATCACTTTATTTGCTCAATAAAATACCCTGGAAGACTGGACACTGTGTCTATTTCAGTGACTCTGGGGAACCAAATCAAACCTTGGAAACTACAGGCAAGTTTTCGATCCCTAAAGCTACTCCACAGTCTCTGGAGACGTTTTGTATCTTTGGGTTATTTATCAGTTTAGCATCCTAGGCTAATGGAACATGCGCCAAAAATACTGGGTAAGTGATTGATGAAGCAACGGAATGGAATAAAGGAAGGGCTTTTTGTTCCAATGTGGTCTCGTGTCTATATTCTTCCTGGCAAGCTGCATGGTGTCGTGTTGTATTTCTTTCTTATACTTACTTTGCTCTTTTCAAGGCCTTCAGGAGATGGTGAATATGCTAACTGCAAAGAGAACACCCACCCCAACCCTTAGTCCTGAAGGCAAGGTGCTGATCTTGGGGGGAAGTGGGGGAGAAAGATTGACTGATTAGCCTGAGCTATCTTAGACCTCATGGGGGGGGGGGTTCCCACATCACACCTGTGACCACAACAGCACATTATGCGGGAAGCTCTTGTTCCAAGTGCTCCTGGTTTTCACTCTCTTGGCATGCTAGATGCCCCAGAGAGGCTGCAGGTGGCAAGGAAATCGGCAGCAAGTGGTCAGGAGACTCCTCCCACCATACGGTGGCTCTGGGAGTCCAAGAAAGCAACAGGCCTGTACAAGCTTCCAAGCCAGAGGTTTCAGGAGCCCCAGGTCAGGAGCCTTCTGTTTCTGAGTGCTCATCCAACATGAAGCTATTGGGCTATCAGATGCTCCCCTCTCACAAAAGGAATCCAAAAACTTTTGCATTGCCCGCTCTAACCCCTACACACTTCCTCCTTCCTCGGCTCGCTTCTATTCTTCAGAAGTCATCGGATCTTGTCCTCTGAAGCACGAGTTTTGCCCTTCTCCATGGTGGCTGAGAAGGTAAGGTCACAGGAAATCCCAGTACGCACAGAGAAGCCCAGGTGTGCCCCACACTCGAGACGAAGGGCACAGACATCACTGCGGCGTGCCAGGGGCCCGCAAGCTGGCGCGTGCCTGAGTTGCCAGTGAGCAGGCCTGCAGGCATGTGGAAGAAGGGAGGCACCAGGGCACCCCTGGGAATTCTCAGCTCGCCTGTTTACTATTTTAAGTGCTTCTGCAAAAGAATATGAGAGGCAGAAAGGTCATGGCCGTGAGCTGCCCACGACTGCTCCTAGCGTAGGCTTGACAAGAACTGGGGAAATTACAGAATTAATGATGAAGCAGGAGGGAGATCAAAAGCGAAAAGGAACAAGCCGAGATTGGGAATGAATGCATTCGTGTGCTCTATCCAAAGGGGTGCAGAAGACAGGGGTCACAGGACACAGGGCCGACACCGCGGTACACACATCAGAGTGTTTTAATCATGGGGGACAAAACCAACAAAGCACGGGTGAGCTGTCAGAAAGAGGCTCACTGTTGGTTAAGAAATTATATTTAGACTCTGTGTTATTCAAATGAGCACTCCTGTCTCTAGGTACACAAAAGAAAAAAATTTGACTTTCTAATATGTTTGAAACTACTAGTCGGGTTTCCAAGACAGAAACACGAAAGTATCAGGTCCTGAGATGGGGATGTAGTTCAGAGAGTCTGACACGTGTGAATCTAGGGGTTCAAACCCTGAAACTGCGTGAGCCAGGGACGATAGCACACATCTATAGTCCCAGCCCTTGGGGAATAGAGACGGGAGAACCAGCAGTTCAAGGCCAGCCTGAGCTGTATAGTAAATCCCACCTCAGGTAAACAACAACAACCACCATGCAAGCAGACGCTCTCCTTGGGAACCACATAAAGGTGGGAAGGGATAACAGATTCCACAAAGTTGCCCTTTGATCTCCACATGTGCTCTGTGGTGAGCATGCACACACACACACACGCACGCACACGCACGCACACACACATACACACACACACGAGCATATACTGCTTAGACCAAATGCATGCACCACATGTCAGGCATTTGTGGGTGTAGGGTGTAGGGGTGTGAAAGATGAAAATGAGTAAAAATATGGTGAACTGTGAAGAAATGTTACAAAACAGGAAAACAGAACATCTAAATGTTATCAGTAAATTTATCTGCAGTGCCACTAATCAACTAAGGATTATTAACTTATAAGGCCAATGTTTAGATTGGTTCTCTTTTTTGAGGGAAAAAAACAAATAAGACAGTACTCTAAATAATTAGAAGAAAACAAAGTGAGATTTGTTTTCAAGGAAGGGTTGCTACTATTGCATAACCTTCAAAAGCAACACTGTCTCATTTCTCTTGCTAATAATACCTCCCAAACACAGACTTGGTACTATTGGGTGACATGTAGATATGCCAGAACAAACAGCCACTCAGAACCAGATGGGTGAAAAGTCTTGACAATCATGCTCTAACAGAAGGGAAATTTCCGTACCTTCAGAAGCAGGTTCAGCATGGAGAAGCAGGTCAGCCAGGAAAGCGCTTGTCACAAACGCTTGAAGACATGAGTGTGACTCCCAAGAGCCACGTAAAATGCTCAATGCAGGCCAGTGAGAGGCTCAGCAAGTAAAGGCACTTGATGCCAGAAGTAGTGACCTGAGTCCTATACCCAGGACCCACATGTGGAAAGAGAGAACCAAGTCCTTCATATTTTCAGACTTCCACATGTAAGTCATGACATGAGTGAGCACACACACACACACACTCATAACATGGAATGAATGCTCACATACACACACGTACACACACACACACACACTCATAACATGGAATGAATGCTCACATACATACACACACACACACACACACACACACACACACACCATGGCATGACTGAGTTCTCACACACACACATATAGACACACATACACACACCGTGGCATGAGCAAGTGCTCACATATGTGTACACACACACACACACACACAACTTTTCAGCATGATGTACTAAAATCTCAGGGGAAACCAATTCTGAGTAAAGATTCATTTCCCGTGCTGGAATCTCCTGAAAATTAACGATAGAAATCAAATCCCCAGCAACTGCTTTCACCGGCCACAATAAGACCCCTTTCCCTAAGTCTAAAACAAACAAACAAAAAAGGTTATCTTTATGAGATTTCCCCAAACTACAGGGTCCATGGTTCTGATACAAATTCAGGCTGATCATAGGCTGGGGACAGTACCAGCGCCACGCTGTTCTGTGGAGACCCCGTGAGCCTCTGCCTCGCATGATTGGTTACAGTGTGTACCCAGGAACGCAGCCGTGAGGGAGACACAGCAAGATTTCTCACCAGGGACTTGTTTACATTTCTACTGTCAGTTCTAATAGGTTCTTATTGAATTAAATTCTTCTTCCCTCATTAGTGTCCTGATTGCCTGCCCTTGAGTGTGATGTGTTAGAATTCCCACAGGGTGTTAGACCCTTCTCCTTCTTATATACTGCCCAGCGGGGATCAAGAACAAGGCTCAGTTAGAATCTGGGCCTAACCCTGAAATGATGTTATAACTACTGCTATGGCTTGTACCAGGCTTTTCCTTTTGAGCCACCAGCCGGCTGCCAAATCATGACATGGAGACTTAATATTAGTTATGAACGCTCAGACTAGCTTAGCTCTTATTTCTTGCTGGCTCTCATAACTTAAATTATTCTTGCTCTCTTCATCTATGTTTTGCCTCGGGGCTTTTCACCTTTCTTTCTCTATGTCCTACTTTCGTGCTTCTCATGTCTGGCTGGCTGGTGGCTGCCTGGCTTCTAGCCCCGGGTGTGTCCCTCTCTTTCTCCTTGGTTCTCTTCTCTCTTTCTACTCAAGCCTAGCTCTCTCTTCCTGCTTATCCTCTCTGCCCACCAGCCCCGCCTATCCCTCCCTCTGCCTAGCTAATGGCCATTCAACTCTTTATTAGACCCATCGTGTGCCTTAAGCAGGCAAGGCAAAACAAATGCAACGCATCTTTACATAATTAAATAGGTGTGGTATAAGCCAATACGACGCATCTTTACATCATTAACAAAGGCCGAATAAAGAAATGTAACACACCTTCACATAGTTAAAGTAATATTCCTCAACATAAGCAAATGTAACACAATTTACATAGTAAAATATTCCACAACAATGGCTTAAATGTGAAATGTGCCCCCTTGGGTTTATGTGTTTGAACACTTGGTCCTTTAGCAAACGACACTGTTGGGAAGGTAATGGAACCTTTTGGAAATGGAGTCTTGCTGAAGGAGGTATGTTATTGGGGGCGGACCTTCAGGTTTTACGGCCTGCCCCTGCTTCCTGTTCACCCTCTGCTTCATAGCTACTTCCGGGCGTCAAGCTGGCCTCATGTGCCTGCCTTCACACCTTTCTCACCCTGACAGAGTCTGTCACTCTGAAACTCTAAAATCAAAATAAATACTGTCTGCCCTGAGTTGCCTTTCTTGGGGTATTTTATCTCTGCAAGAGAAATAAAACTAGACCAAAGACCATTCAAAAGTTGAGTTCCCAGTCTTCTGTCGTTGGTACGTTCTATGCCATTGGCACCACTGGGATGACCCACAGCCATCAAGCCTCAGCATAAAATATGGCACTGCTGACCCTCCTACAGACTGCACCCACAACAGCATACACAACCAAGATGGCCAGAGCCCACATACCTGGACAACAGTCTCACCTGGGTCAGGGCTTTAAGGTAAGAATTCTTCCTACAAACACGGAAAGCGCATGGAACCGAGGAGGGCAGATGGGTCTCTGCTCCATGAGAAGAGAGGTCTTTCAGAAGGAGGCTCGCACACACTGAGCACTGGTGTGCAACGCACATCTTACACCTTGTCTCATGTGATAATGACAGCTCAAATAGAGGCGGTACCTGTGCCTACTGCCCCGGTGGAAGAAACTGGGTTTGGAGAAGAAATCTTCCATACTCCAAACATGACCCAGATGTCAGTCTGGTGACTGAGGCTTTTAATTCCTCCCTCTGATGCCTACTCTGGCACTGGGCAGAAGGTCCTCTACTCACCAACAGTGGCAGACCAGGAAAATTGCAGACGTAGAAATGGCCCTGCTTAGGAGAAAGGGTGGAACACACAAGTAGAGATTCCAACATAAAGAGCCCTCAGAGCTCAGATGCACTTCGCAGCTGAACCAAGCTCAGGCATATTCATATTCTGGGATTTGCTCTTTCTTCAGTGATTATGTGGATAGAGAAGGGTTTGCTACCTAATACCGTATGGCAAGACACAGACACTAATGCCTTTACCTCTAGTTTCTAGCCAAAAGCACAAAAGGCATTCCAGAAAACCCTGATGGCGGGAGATGTTTAACTACCAGCTCACTGCATCCTTAGTCTGCATCTCAACATTTTAACATATTTACATCTCTCCCAATTTCCCACAGTTCCCCAGCTTGGCTTTCTTAATTCCCTTCTTTAAAAATTGGAATCAGGCCGACGGGTAGTACTGCACGCCTTTAATCCCAGCATTTGGGAGGCAGAGGCAGGGGGATCTCTGTAAGTTCGAGGCCAGCCTGGTCTGCAGAGTGAGTTCCAGGTCAGCCAGGATTACACAAAGGAACCCTGTCTTGAAACACACACACACACAAAAAAAAAAAAGAATCAGTGTTCTGTACACTGGAACCATGTTCTAAAGTAAGTCCTACAGGCCATCTGTGATTGTTAGTCCTGGTTGTCAACCTGGTGTCACCAAGAGCATGCCTGTGAGGACATTTCCTACAGAAACCAACTGATGGGGCAAACCTGCTCTCAACGTGGGCACCTTCCAGCAGGCAGCCAAGGACGCCGCCGGCCCTTGCTGAACTACCCAAACCTTACGGTAAGCCAATCTAATAAACCCGCTTTAATAACATGCCTGCATTCTTTTAGTTCTGTTCCTCTCGAGAACCCTGCCTAATACAGTCCATGACATGAATAACAAGCTTTGCAATTAGATGTCAATCAGTCATGAGCTGTCTGTCTGCCGAGGAGATGCGAAAAGATCGCCGTGGGGTGGGAGGCCAGGAGAGGGGCCAGGATGCAGCGAGAGAACTACCATTGCTGTTTAGTTTTTCTCCAAGAAACCTGAAGTCAGTTGTATAGCGGATCTGAAGGAGTTCCTCTGTTGTTAGCGAACAGTACAGTATGTTTTATCCATATAACTGAAGCCCAACATGAGACAGGGAAGCAGTTGGTCTTAAGACCTGCTACTGTCTGGTCTTCTGCTTCAGCGGCTGTTTTCAACCCTGCCCCTTCCAGAAGGTCAAACAGTATAACCAGGTATTTTCTCTTATCTCTCCTTTCTTATTCCCAGTCTCGTGTTCTTCATCCTCAGCATCCCAGCCCATCTGTACATTGTCTCTAGAGGTATCCTTCTATTTTTTCCTCTTCCCTCGCATCCCAAGGATGCCTTCTATTCTAACATCAACTCCTTTCTCCACCACTCACAGGCTCACAGTTTGGTACCCAAGCTGCTTTCTCCTCACTGGCATCTAGCCCCGAATCCCACTCTGCCACAGGAGTTAGAGCTAAGACAGGCAGTAAATGAGCTCTTTACAAATCAAGCTTCATTTAAAGACCCATCCCTGTGAGCTGCATTTCTGCAGACATTTCTCAAGGCATTAGCAACCAGGCTGTATGCGCTTGCTTGTACAACAGCAGATTGGCCCCTGTTCCTGTCACTCCAAGCACTCAATGGTCCGCCTCAAATTAACTAGCAAGGTAAAGCAAAGGAGCCAGAGAGAGATTATTCAGACTTGGGCTTTTGTTGTGGTTGCTTTTGTTTTCTCTTCATTTTGTTGTGAAATTCAGGATGTGCAAAGCACAGAGCCGAGTGTGTGTGTGGTGGTGGGAGCAGAAGAGTGGAGGGTGGGCTTGAGGGAGGGGTGAATATTGGAAGATGAGGGCCACTTAGCTGTGATTCCATCGCTTGGTTTGAATGGGGAGAATGGTGGTAGCTCAGTCTTTCATTCTTATTCTTGTGGTATTTTGCAGCCTATGCCTTCCGTGTGTGTGTGTGCACATGTGTGTATGTACATGTGTGTGTGCACTCTGCTAGTTTTTTGTTGTTGTTTTTCTTTCAAAGCACTTTTTAAAATTGATTTTATTGAGCTATACATTTTTCTCTGCCCTGTTCTCGTCCTCTTCCCTCCCCTTCAACCCTCTCAATTTACTCAGGAGATCTTGTTCTTTTTCAACTTCCCATGTAGATTAGATCCATGTATGTCTCTTTTAGGGTCCTTCTTGTTGTCTAGGTCCTCTGGAATTGTGAATTATAAGCTGGTTTTCTTTGCTTTGTGTCTAAAAGCTACTTATGAGTAAATACATATGATATTTGCCTTTCTGGGTCTTGGTTACCTCAGTCAATATGATGTTTTCTAATTCCATCCATTTGCCTGCAAATTTCAAGATGGCATTATTTTTTTTGCTATGTAGTACTCCATTAACTTCTACAACTTATAAACACTTTCAGTAATGTAGCAGGATACAAGATTAACTCAAAAAATGAGTAGCCTTCCTGTACACAGATGATAAATGGACTGAGAAAGAAATCAGAGAATCAACACCCTTCCCAATAGCCACAAATAGCATAAAATATCTCAAAGTAACTCTAACCAAACAAGTGGAAGACTTGTATGACAAGAACTTTAAATCTTTGAAGAAAGAAATTGAAGAAGACACCAGAAAATGGGAAGATTTCCCATGCTCTTGGGTAGGTAGAATTAACATAGTAAAAATGGCAATCTTACCAAAAGTAATCTACAGATTCATTGCAATGCCCAGCAAAATTCTTCACAGACCTCGAAAGAACAGTACTCGACTTCAAATGAAAAAGCAAAAAACCCAGGATTTCCAAAACAATCCTGTACAATAAAGGAACTTCTGGAGGCATCATAATCCCTGACTTCAAACTTTACTACAGAGCTACAGTACTGAATACAGTATGGTATTGGCATAAGAACAGACAGGAGGACCAATGGAACTGAATCAAAGACCTAGATAATATTCCACACACCTATGAACACGTGACTTTTGACAAAGAAGCAAAAAAAAATACAAAATGGAAAAAAAGAAAGCATATTTAACAAATGGTGCTGGCATAACTGGATAACAACATGTAGAAGAATAAAAATAGATCCATACCTATCACCATGCCAGTTTGTTTTTTACCTGGGTTCTGGAGATCAATGTCTTTTTCTCCTTGTGTATAGTTTAGAGCACAATTTGCTTTATAAGGCTAGTTTAAAGAGCTGGTTGTCAAAGACAACCTGGTTTTGTATGTGCACTAAGTCTCCAATCAACTTTGAAACACGATGCCAAAGAGGGCCAGGCAGTGCAGCACCCAGTGGCAACATCACAGCAGATGGTCCAGTACCAGGCAGTGCATCATTCAATCAGGGACACTATCATAGTAAATGGTCTAGTACGGGGTAGCGCAACATCACAGCAGATGGCCCAGTACATTACTAAGGTACTAGGCCTACCTGACATTGCATTTGGGGAGAGTGCATTTTTCACAGGAATCAAATTCATTTCTTGACTGGGACCCTAAGGCCTCCTAACATAGCAAGGAAAACCCCATTCTCCAGTCCTTTCTCGTAAGGTGTACCATACCAAAGATGCATCTTCCAAGTGTAGAGGATGATGGTGCAACACTAACCGTAGTGTGGGTGAGGGTGAGGGGGTCCTTTGTGTGATCGCGCAACAGCCAAGCCCCATACACACATCAGCGTCTCCCTTGGACATTATGGGTACAGCTCAATCTTTCACTGCCCAATAGAGTATCCACTGACCATAGATAACTGTCGAACTTTACATTAATTCAAATTAAAAATTCAGTTCCTTAATTATGCTGGCCACGGTTCACGTGCTAATAGCCACATTTGGTCACTGCCTACCGTGTTGGACACAGCAGACAACGACACCTCAGCCATCATATGAGAACCTCCACACTGCCCCACCTCTAATGTATTCCAGACTAATGGGGCTCCCTGACCTGTAGCTTCAAGGGGGAGCCATTCTCAAGGCAAAGGGGAGAGCCTTACAAAGCCCTGTTTCGGAGAAAGAAAATCCACGTGGCCCTAGAGAAGCAGCCAGGCGTCCCACCGCTCCTAATGGGAGCACTGAGAACACTCCATGCCTGCATAGAGGGAGGCTATGGAGAGGAGATGCCAGACATTAGAGCATCTCCTTCCAAAATGGATGGATGCCTCCTCCTCTCTCTGCCTGAGGGCTCACCAGGGAGTTACAAAGAGAGGAGTGAGTTCCTCCCACAAATTAAAATGCAGGAGAGGTCAGTCCTAGCACCCAGGGCCTGGGAAGTCAGGAACGCCAACATGATTACATAATTGAACTGTCTCACCTCGCCCAGTCAAGCTAGATTCCAAGGTGGGCAATTAATCTTCCTGATGCCTGTTAGTCCCTGCCCTGTTCATGTTTCCGCCCCTGCTCAAAGTCAAGTTTCCCAACCTAGAAGGGAAGAGAAGGGGGAGAAAGACAAAGTAGAAAAACCTCCACGCAGAGGGGCACCTTAAATCTGGTCTACAGAAATCCATGCACAAGGTTGGGATTGACATGTAATTGTATGTAAATGTGTATGCAAACATCAGAGAAACAAAAATAACTTCTCTTTCAAGACTCTCTCAGGCACTGTGACTCTGCAAACCCAGAGAAAAAACAAACAATGCCTGAGACCGGAAGAAAGCCAAGTGGATGGAACCATCCTTGTGTGGCCTACATTAGTCAAGAGCAAAGCCGAGCTGGGAGACAGGCATGCTTATAGCGGCCTGTGTGTGGAAATAAATTCATCCACTCCACAAATACTCTGAACAGCTGACAGCAGGTAGTTCCTGTGCTGAGCCGGGATCTACCCCTGAGCAAGGGATACCACGGTGGAGCTTGAGTTTCTAGGGTCAGAGACCTGACTTGTTTTCAGTGTGACACGGGAATCCATTTCAAAGATGCAAAGGGTTAGCCTATTTTCCTTCCGTATTGCCTCCTGAAGAGCCTTGGTTTAACTCCTCTGAAAGTGTATCCACCAGGATGCCTCATCGAAACTGCAATCCCTAGAGAAGGGCCAGAACCTTGAAAACTCGTGAAGCTAGTTTTGCACCAAGGACAGGAGTAACTCTCCAGCCAAGCTCAACTCACTTCCGCTGAGCCTCACACACTGACTGGCCACACCAAGGGGCAACCCACAGAAGGTCCGGCCCTACCTTGAAGTAAGCAGCACGGGAGAGCAGGGCCTTGGCAGTAACACAAGGACGATGGTCTAAGAGAGGCAAGGCAAGCAAACAGCAGAAAGTATAGAAAGTCGTCATCTCACTGCGCATCCGCCACCACCCCTAAGCACGTGATATGATATGGCCCAGAGAGTCTTAATATTACAATATTAAATTCCGAACACAGGAGAAGCAAAGACGGCACATTATAACAAAGACAGCTTGGGTTCTGTGTTGTTGGTTTTCTGGTACTTGCTAATGTTCTGGTTTTTAGCGTTGCTCACATAGATGCTATGTTCCTTTAAAGGGCTGCCTTC
Source organism: Microtus oregoni (assembly GCF_018167655.1). Taxonomy (NCBI): domain Eukaryota; kingdom Metazoa; phylum Chordata; class Mammalia; order Rodentia; family Cricetidae; genus Microtus; species Microtus oregoni. Next base: position 26,325,049 of record NW_024543069.1, on the reverse strand, counting down.
CTGAGAGATTGTTTTCCAACCGAAGTGCAATGCTGCCCCCTGGTGTCCGAACGCCATGAGCGCGCACGTCGAAACCTAGCCTCCGCAAAGCCGACTCCGGTTCTATCCTGATTTCGTTTTGCCATTTTTCCATCTTCCAAAGTGCAACTATTTCATCTTTAAAGATCCGCCGCTCGGGGGTATTTTCTGGCTTACACGCTAATCAACACGTTATTTTCTCCTTTAACAGGAACCGTGTTCTGGTTACTTAACGAGGGGGAGTGGTGGCTATGTGGCGGCTTTTCCCCCCTTTTTGCCTTATAAATTAAGTGATCTCCCCGGAGAAGCTCAGAAATCAGGCCTATTCCATGTAACCTTTAGAATCCTGCCTGCGATTCTCGCTGGGGAGACGTTCGCTGAGAGCGAGAGCGCCAGCTCTAGGAGCTCAATGCCTGGGGTCTGACAGACATCCCACTCCCAGACAAATGTATTTGATTTCAGTTCATCCTTCAATTCTTGGACCGGGGAATAAAATGAAACCGAAAGCTCTGAAAATAGCAATGCAGGTGAAACGCAGAGCTGTGGAAAGGCTCCTTCCCGGGTTGCATGAAAACAAAACCCCCAGCTTAGAGAAAAGCACGCTGTATGAATGTACAGAGAGGTACAAATGGAAGGCTCAAGGGACAGCTGGCCTCGTGACCCCTCTGGATCCAGCCACCCACCTGCCCCTGTATTGATAACCTGAGAATCTGTGGAAATGCACTGGGGGGGGGGGGCGTCCAGAGCTATTGAATGCTAAACTCTGCGCACAGGCCTTAAAAGCCTGCCCTTTCACCAAGGTCCCCCACGACTTACTGCGCACAAAACTCTGAAAGCCACTGAGCAATATTTAATAAGATTTTTAATCTCCATTAAGAAGGTATTGTTGTTAGGGATTGTCAAATATTGCAAAGCTACAGACTACACACACATACACACGCCTCGTGCCATTGTTTGCCTTTGATTTTTCTTTCAAATTAAAAGGATATTACCTGGCATCCCAGGGACTCAAACACTGACAGCCACCAACCAAAGTCATGATCGACACTTGGTAATTGCTGGTGATAATTTCTAATGGAATTTGCAAAGCCAATGATAATCCTTTTAAAAGTCCATCAGTGAGAAACAAACTAATTCGTTCTGTGGAAACAGTCACCGGATCTGAGGGGTAAGGAAACCTGGAGATATCTGCAGAGGATTTTTGCCTTGAAAGAAAGAGACCTAACCACAAATAAGCAAGGAAAGGGAAAGAGAAATGGGAAAAGGGGAAGGAGAAAGAGAGGGAGGAGGAGAAAGGGAACAAGGGAGGAGTGAAGGGGGATTTGAACTGAGGGATCCTCCCCTTTTGCTGCTCCCCTCCCCCTGAGGTGCTCACTGTCTGCCTGTATCATCCTTCTACAACCGCTTGTCACTGGGTCTGGTTCCAGGCCACAGTGAAAATCGGGTGAAGCTCCCATCTCGCCAAGCCCAGATGCCAAGCCAGCCCAGCCAGCTGCCTGTGCGCAGGCTAGCACGGTTGAGCGCTGCCAGGCCCAACAGGTTGTATCTCACTGCTCCCCTTTCTGGCCCAACTGAACCGCAGGAGGCGTGAGCACAGAATGGAAAAGGTCCTGTTTTTGCCTGAAGGACATCGCGTGGCCATGACGTTGACAGAGAGGGTCTGTTACTTTACTACCCATCCACTCTGCCAACTGTCACCAGCAGAGTATACGAAAGGAAAAGGGGGGAGCAGATTGAAAACGTTTCACGCCCATGCAGAGATGGGGCACCCCTGCTTCTCCAGGCTGAGTTCCCCTCGGAGAAAGCCACCTTGAGATGAAGCCTCCCTCCTACCTCCCCCAGTAGAGAACAGGCTACAGTGGAAATCAAAACCTGCCCAACCATCAAGAAAGACAGAGAGCAACCACTGCAGGGAGTGGTCTGGAAGCATGGACGGGCTAACAGAAGGGCTTTTTGTTTTGTTCTGGAGAAGGGTACTTGAAACATGTCAAGCGCATTTGTTCTGGAAGAGAGAAATCGAGTATCACAGGGCATCCTTTAACTTGATATAGAATTTCAATACATCTCTGAAAGTGGGCTTTACGTCACCACCACCCACTGACAGCCCAGAGACCATGGAGAATTTACCTGCGAGATGGGTGCTTGCTGTTTACGGCCTGCTGCAAAGAGACGAAAATTGCAAATTTAATGACAAAATGGATTTGAAGAGAGGAGGGGTTTTTTTTCTAATGAATTACGATAAATATAAATCAGTCCAAGTCCTCACAAAGGCAGGGTTAGAGTTTTCCTGAATCAGATAATTTCTTCATCAATTCCTTTCCATTCATGTCTGGCACATGCCATCTTGAAATCCACCCCATTTCTCACCTCCCTTTCTCCCTGTGGGTAGCTCACAACTTCCAGTCCACATGAGATAAATCACAAGGAGCATAGCTAAGCACATAGTCATTTTCAAGTCTGTATAGGATCAAAATCAACTGTTTGGGGATGGGGGAGGGACCCTAAGGTATGTTGGGATTACTTTTTTTTTTTTTTTTGTTTTTGTTTTTCGATACAGGGTTTTTCCGTAGCTTTTTGGTTCCTGTCCTGGAACTAGCTCTTGTAGACCAGGCTGGCCTCAAACTCCCAGAGATCCGCCTGCCTCTGCCTCCCGAGTGCTGGGATTAAAGGCGTGCACCACCACCGCCCATTTTGGGATTATTTACAGCAAGATTTTCCCTTTCATTCCTATAACTAAAATCATCGCTCCCCCTCCTCCAGGCTATCTCCACCCTAATCCTTGGAACCTGTGAAGAAGTTCTTCACACAGCAGAGGAGACTTCTGCCGATGTGGTTAAGTTAAAGACTGACGTGGTCAGGGCATCCTGGAGGACCAAAGACATCTGCTAATCCCAGGGTCCTTCTCAGGCAGAGGCGGGAAAGTCTGAACAGGAGATGTTTCAGGGGGTATAGGCTAGAGTGATGCAATTGTTGGGTTTCCTGATGGGAGGAGAATGCCCATCCATGGGGTGTGAGAGCCCTCTAGAAGCTGGGAAGGCAACAGAGATAATCAACCTCTACAGTGTTCATTGCCCTCTAGAGTTTCCAATGCAAGGTCGCCCTATGACAGTATAAGACCAATTTTAGATCTTTTTAAAGATTTGGTTTTCTCTTTAATAATATTTATGTGGACAGGGGGAATGGGCACATGAGCATGGCGCCTTTGGAGGCCAAAGGAGTCTCGATCCCCTGGAACTGAAATTACAGGCTGTTATGAATTGACATGTGGGTTTCTGGGAACTGAACTCGGGGCTTCTGCAAAAGCAGTATGTGCTCTTAACCACTGAGCCATCTCTCTAGCCCTCTAAGACCCATTTTGGACCTCAGAATCCGAGAGATATAAAATACGAAACCTGTGTTCCTCTAAGCTGCTGAGTTGGAGAGGGGATGAACACTGCAGGCAGTAGGAAAATAACAGTCTCTGTGTCCTTTCTGAAGAGAACTAGCAACATTTGGTATTTCTCAAGAAGTGACAATCTACCAGATACTCAAAGTCAGTGAAATTCCGGGGAATGATCAGAATCGGACACACTTTATAGCTATGAGTGCTGAGAACTAGAGAAAGAACAAATAACACTAACCATATCCTCTCAGAGGACACATATTAAGAATTCATCACAAACTATACCCGAATGAATGAGCTATAACGTAGAAGATGACTGGCAATGATCTTAATTGCTTCTAATATCTTTGGAGCTCATGATTTAACAAATCATAGACAACTGAGACAGGAAAGATGAGTATGAAGGATTGTTCCACTAAATGGATTTCATGACCTGCATATCTACCAGATGGACAGGGACATTTTTGCTCGTGTGTGTGTGTCTGTGTGTGTGTCTCTGTGTGTGCATGCATACACACATATCTAAGGGGAACATGGTATGTGCATACACACATACATATGGGAGACATGGTATGTGCATGCACACATACAAATGACGGACATGGTGTGTGCATACACACATATTGCGGGGTACATGGTGTGTGCATACACACACACACACCTATGGGGACATGTCACATCCCAATCACAGAAGGCGATGGGAAATATAAGGGTTTGGAAAAGCCTTCATAGGACATAACTTCCCTCCCTCAAGAGAATAAGCCAAGCAGAATATGAATTACAATAGGAAACCGTGCCTTTGAACTGACCTCTGAGTGCTATCTCTTTCTGACTGGCTCAGCAAAGAGGCTGGAGCGGAACAGTCCCCAAGAGAAGGGACATGGAAGACCTTTCTCTTTTAGAATCAAGACCCTGGACACTCCACGGATGCAGAAGTCCTTATCTGATATTTAGAAATGGAAACGCTGGGTGCGGCAGCTCAGGCCTCTAGTCCCAGCACTTGGGAGGCAGAGGCTGGTGGGTCTCTGAACTCAAGGCCAGTCTGGTCTACAGAGCAAGTACCAGGACAGCCACTTCCCAGCTTTAATAGCTTGAGACAGAGTTTCTCACTGAGTCTGGGATAGGATGACAGCCAGCAAGTCCCCGGGAATCCTCCTGTCTCTGCTCTCTCCCAACAGTAGCTCCAAGAGTGCTTTGTCTTTTATGTGGGTGCAGGGGATTTGAACTCAGGTCCCCACGCTTGCTCAGTATGTGGTCTGACTCGCAGAGGTATCTCACTCCAGTAACAGCTTTTTTACAAAATAATTTGGCTTTGTCCAAACCCCACTGAAACAACCGAAATCTCAGAGGCTTTTCTTTCCGTGTTTAAGGTTTGCCTCCCAAAAGAGTTTGAGTCTTGTTTTTTCTCTTCCATGTTGCTTTCTTGTGTTTTAAATTAACCGTGTCTTGAGAGCTGGCCAGCGGTAATAAGAGTGTTTGGAAGGGAGAGAAGGTAGAAAATGAAGAGATGGGGAGAGACTCACCCAGGCAATCAGAAAAACAAATCATCCATCCTCCTGGCTAGGGTTGAGAGCAAACGAGAAGCCCACACAGCACAGTTGGTGCAACAGGAACCGTGGCTCAGAGCTATAGCAACTGAGAGAACTTCTAACGTCTCTGCAGCAATAAGCAGGCAAGATGAGGCTCTGTCCTCTCCAGAATAACAGGGAGAAATTGCTTGCAATCATCCCTAATGGGTTGTCAGTTTCCTGACAATGGGCTTGGCAATTAGTTTGTCAATTCTTAACTAAATGTAACAATAATGATAATCTCCTGAGAAACCTTCGCTCGGCCTGGCAGCCTTTCACCCAAGGCCAGGAAGCCAACGCCCCTGGCTTGTGCATATTTCTCATGCCCACTGCTGACCCCAGAATTAATCCATTGCTCTCACTCTCTGAGAAGGATTCCACAGGACAGCCTGGCTAGTCACCCTTTCCTCTCCTGGACACCCAACCTTTCCCCCAAGGAGACTTTCCCTCTGCCCCGTACATGTGGCCTGGGCTAAGTCCAAGATGCGTCTTTAAAATATTTGACCTCTGATCTCCTGATAGGAAATTAATTTCTAGAAGTAGGTGCTGCATCTGCCAAAACCACAGTTGCATGTTGCTTCCCAGTCCTCTAACTGTAGCAGACACTGCCTGCAGCCTGCACTGGGGAGGTTATACAAGCCCCCGTGGAACCTGGATCCAGGATCACCGGAGAGGGGAAGGCTGGGAGGAGAAAATGGTAAGAAAAGAATCCAAACATCCCCTGAAGTACAAGGTCTGGTGGCACGGAGCTGACCAGAGATGAGTTTCCTGGCTAGCCCTAGCCCTGATGCTTCCAGCAAATGCCATCAATGTATTGTGTTCTTCTTCCATTCCTGAGAGAAAATCAGGCCAGACCCTATTACCGCCATTCCTCAGCGCCCTTCAGAGAAAATGCTCTGTGATTTCAGACCCAGGAACCATGTTATTAAGATTTCCACTCAATAGTGCCACGTTCTGTCTAAGGCTTGAGGTATTTTGCCAGTCCCAAGCCACCTGCTCACCATGATGGACAGAGGTGAGGGGGAGGGGAGATAAACAGGATACCCCTGCCAAGGATGCATGGTGACCCAGCAAGCTGCAAAGCAAATTCCTCCTCCTGAAACTTGAACGTGAGCTCACTGCACTAAAAAACTAGGGGGCCACTGGCATTGCCTGCTTCTTCCCACACAGCCTGCTCGTCTATCCTCGGCCAAAGGCCCTGGGATGAGAAAAACCAAAAGAGCTTTCTTTATCCTCAACCCAGTGACAACCCACAGGTACGCAGTTCTCAGGGACCCTTCTCTGGCCCCTCAGTGAAAACCACAAATCTCCTTATTCAGAATCCAGTCTTCATGCCATGTGTTACATAAACCCCATTGCCGTGGCAAGGGAACATGTATGGTTCATCATCCCAGCATCTACCCCGGTATTCAACCCTCCAGTCACATTCCATCCAATTAATTGCCAAGTTTATTAACTGCAATCAGCGTGATGACAATGGTGGACAAGTGTGATGAACCCATTTTACAGATGAGACACTTAAGTCTCCCTGAGAGGTGTAATGGTTTTCCCAAGGTCTTGCAGCTTCGTCGCTAGGAGCTCAAACCTCTAGGACCCTAATACCCTTAAATCCCCCTTCCCCAGTTCCACTTCATCCAAAGAAGTTGTCTATCTCTCCTTGAGGCTGCCTGTCATTTCCTTTTCTGGGCGCCCCCAGGTCGATTTATACAATAGTTCATCTTCATACAAGCTATGTGTTTCCCTATGCAGAAAGAAAATGAAGATGAAAAGAAGAAAGGAGCTAAGCAGGGAAGGGAACGTGGGGAGAAATGTGTGAGCAGCACAACCTTGAGAAAGCAAAGAACAAATCAATGGACTCAAGCCAGCACGGTCCAAGGAGAGTGTGCATCTTGCCTGTGGAGAGGGGGAGCTGGATGCAGGCTTCAAGCCCAGGCTCAGCCTGCTTGGTCCTGCCACTCGCAGATGATGCTGCAGACCACCCTATAGGGATCCTGCTGGGGATGCCGAGCAGAAGCTGGAAGAAAGGCCTGACTCTCCAGAGCTGCGTCCCCTGCGCTGCAGCAAGCCTGGGGGGCCAGGCTGATACGTTCCCACCTGTTCTGTTTGCAGCACCCCAAACCTTCAGTAGTTGTCACCTACAAGCAGATAGAGAAAAGCAGGCCGACAAAGATAAGGACTATCCAGTTCAGAGAAAAGCCGTGTGTGTGTGTGTGAGCCTGTGTGTGTGCGTGTTTGGTTATGTGTATGAGAGAGAGAAAGCATTGTGTGTGTGTGCAAGTATGTGGGCGCGTGTGCATGCATGTGTGTGTGAGCCTGTGTCTGTGTGCATGTGTTGTGTGTGTGTGAGGAGAAAGCATTATGTGTACATACAAGTATGTGGGCACCTGAACATGCATGTGTGTGAGAGTATGTGTGTGCGTGCATGCATGTGTGTTGTGTGTGTGTGGCTCTGTATATATGACTCTGTGTGTGTGACTCTATGTGTGTGACTGTGTGTGACTGTGTGTGTGACTGTGTGTGTGACTGTGTGTGTGTGACTGTGTGTGTGACTGTGTGTGTGACTGTGTGTGTGACTGTGTGTGTGACTGTGTGTATGACTGTGTGTGTGACTGTGTGTGTGTGACTGTGTGTGACTCTATGTGTGTGACTGTGTGTGACTCTATGTGTGTGACTGTGTGTGTGACTGTGTGTGTGACTGTGTGTGACTGTGTGTGTGACTGTGTGTGTGACTCTATGTGTGTGACTGTGTGTGTGACTGTGTGTGTGACTGTGTGTGTGTGATTGTGTGTGTGACTGTGTGTGTAACTGTGTGTGTGACTGTGTGTGTGACTGTGTGTGTGACTGTGTGTGTGACTGTGTGTGTGTGACTGTGTGTGTGACTCTATGTATGTGACTGTGTATGTGACTGTGTGTGTGACTGTGTGTGTGTGACTGTGTGTGTGACTGTGTGTGACTGTGTGTGTGTGACTGTGTGTGTGACTGTGTGTGTGACTGTGTGTGTGACTGTGTGTGTGACTGTGTGTGTGTGACTGTGTGTGTGACTCTATGTATGTGACTGTGTATGTGACTGTGTGTGTGACTGTGTGTGTGACTGTGTGTGTGACTGTGTGTGTGTGACTGTGTGTGTGACTGTGTGTGTGACTCTATGTATGTGACTGTGTATGTGACTGTGTGTGTGACTGTGTGTGTGACTGTGTGTGTGACTGTGTGTGACTCTATGTATGTGACTGTGTGTGGAACTGTGTGTGTGGAACTGTGTATGTGACTATGTATGACTCTGTATGTGTGTGACTGTGTGAGACTCTGTGTGTGTGTTTGTGTGACTGAGTGTGTGCATGTGCACACACGTGCTTGTGCATGTAGAGAACAGAAACCAGCCTTGTGTTTCAAGAGTCTTCTACCTTCTTTTAAGATGGTCTCACTGGCCCGGGGCATGCCGTTAGGCTAGGCTGGCTGAACCAGGAGTCCCGGGAACAAACCTGTCTCTGCCTCCCCACACTGAAGTTGGGGTTACACTATACCCAGCTTTTTTTTTTTTACATAGGTTCTGGGGGTTGGACTTGGGTCCGATGGATGCATACACTCTACCAGCTGTGCACAGACTGTATCCACTGAACCATCTGTCTGTCTGTTCATAGGCGTGCTTGAAATGTTGAGAGGAAGGTTTTACTCTATAGCCCACTAGATGGTTTCCCATAAGCCCTGGTGGGCACCTGATCACCAGCACTTTAGCAGAGGGCATCTCCAGGGTCAGACACAGATAAAATCAGTTCTCCATCCTCTCTGGTTCCTGTGTCTCTATGAACACAATCACCCCCTCAAAGCTCTTTACGCCACCCAGTTTGGGGTGCCCCAGCCAGCTCAAGAGGGAACAGAGACAGTAGGACTTTTGAGAAACAAGGAGAAGCAGAGGTCTCTGATTATCAAGACTGTCACCACAGCAAGGGAGGATTTCAAAAGCATGAACATCCACCACTGAAGCAAACCAGAACAGCTTCTGTGCTGAATGCCCTTGTCCCTGCTTTAACAAAAGTGGGTCCATCCCTCGGCCCACATTATGCAGGGGAGAAAAAAAAAGATTTATATAAAAGATCACCTATTTGCTACTTCTTTATTCTATTACAGGCAGGAGCAGAAGCTGACACCCACAAGGACCCTTTCCAGTGAGGGATTATATATCATGCCACAGAAATACATAAAAGACAAATTATCCTGAGATCATCATGCTTCCATTGACCTGCTCAAGGTTTAAAGCCAGCTGCAATTAGATGCCACGGCCACAGATCTGCAGGCAGCTTAAATCGCCAGCAACACGCTTTAATCCTACAGAAACAGCCCCGGGGTGGATGCTATGGGTATCTAAGTTGGGATTCTGTGGATCTGGTTCTGATTTGTGGGAGGTTAGTAAAATTTGCTTTTGTTAACAAGGTCCTCCTCAACTTCTGAGGTATTTATAATTTGATATCTAATTCGGGCTTAAAACACTCATGAAAATTAACCGCATTGCTTTTAAAAGCACAACCAGGGAGACGGATGGAGAGGGAAAGCAGGATGATGTGCTAAAATCTTAGCACTCTCCCACATTCTCCAGCGAGCTCTCCCAGCTGCTGGGGCTGAGGCATCTCACTGCTGCTAATGTGCCAACCCTTAAGTCCGGCCTGCCTGTCTGACATGGGAGCAGATTAGGAAATCTATTTTACCGCCTATTGTAATAGAAGAAAATGAAAATCCAGCATATAGGTTTTATTTATTTTAACCCTCAGAAAGCTTACAAGACAACTGATGGCAAAGATCTCAGGGCGTGGTAGAAATGGCTACCATGCTAGTGATTACCACGTCTCCCCCCCACACACACACACTTTAATGACAAGTGTTCCCTTATGAATTCTTCAAAGAACACAGGCCCTTCTGGCTAGAGATCTAATTTCTTTCACAGTACCAGAGTAAACCTAACCCCATCCAGGGACAGGAGAGAAAAAACAGTGGTGGACAAGCCCACAATCCCATGGTATTCATCTCCCATGAAATTCATCTCCCATGAAAATCAGGTCTGCCAAATGGTCCATAACAGAACATTGTCTGTCTCAGTGTTTCCCAAGGCTGGTTTTCTCTGAGGTCAGTGTGGTACCTGAAGGGCAATGTGGAATGTGAAATCAGAATGTATGTGAGTTGTGGGTTAATGGCTCCTGGGGGCAGCTCATCCACAAATCTACTTCTACAAGAGTGATCTTGTAACTCAAACATGAATTCAATTGTCCTGGGCTTCCTCTTTTTTAAACTATATTCTGAAAGGGCAGATTTCTAAGACCCTTTGTTTTCTATGTCTTTGTCAGGGTCACACTTCTTCTCATCAAAAAAATTTTGTCCTCGATTTTCTGGAGATCACCGTGTTGTTAGTAATCAGCACCTCTATGAGCTTTGGGGAAGAAGGGACTGAACTTTAAGAAGTCCCCCAGGTGGGGTTCCTATGGTAGCAAACTTTGAGATGGATGTCTGTTTATGGGATGAGTTTAGGGTGGCCAACAAAGAAGAGGGAGGAAGGAATCTGGGAAGCAAGGCAAGGCCAACCGAGTCCAAACCAGCCCACCATGGAGCTCAGGAGCTAGATGCTGTGCCATTCAGAACTGTCCCAAGGTGGTGTGAAGTCCTGGGCTTTTGTGCACGTCCACTGAAGAATCACTGGGTGGTCTCCCTGGAAAGTGGGCCAGGCTATTCTTCAGCTGATGAGATGTAGAAACTCTCTGGGCAGCTGGAGAAGTCCTCCCCTCCTGAAGGGCAGATAGACACTCTTCCAAAGCATCTACAGCAAGGAGCGCTCCTGGCCCCTTGAAGCAAGCTTTACCTAATCCTTTCCACATTGCAAACCAGAGAAATACTGAGCATGGAGAGAGTGAGGGAAGCTAAATCTGCCATTCTCCAGCCAGGGGTGCACCAGGGATACAAACCGTTTCCAAGTCTAGACTCCTACTACACCTGAAGCTTTGCTGACCTTCCCCGAACACTGCAAAACCTTTCCAACCCTGATGTTCCTTCCCTCTGCCCCAAACATTCCACCTGAAGAAAAACCTGCTGTAGAATAATCCTTCTGTACACTGTGATTGTGTATCACTCTCACTGGTTAATGAAGAAGCTGACTGGCAGGGTAAAGTTAGATGGGACAATCAAACCAAGAATGCTGGGATGGAGAAGGGCAGAGTCAGAGGAGCTGCCAGCCAGACATAGAAGGGCAGGAGATGAATGTGCCATGCTAATAAAGTTACTGCCATATGGCAGAGAGTAAATAAAAAATACAGAAAATAATTTAAAATGTAAGAGCTAGTTGGTAATAAGCCTGAGCTATTGGTTGAGATTTATAAATAATATTAAGTCTCTGAGTCAGTTATTTGGGACAAGACAGGCAAACTTCACCTACAGCCATCCTCTTGTTTCACGGTTCATGTTCTCCTGCAGACCTAAGCTCAGGTGGATCTCACACCTCTCTGCCCTTCCCCATGTTGATCCCAGAGGTCAGCACAAAGCCTGAGGAATGGCTGGCATTTGGTAAATAAATAAGTAAAATAGAATAAAATAAAATAAAACAATAAAGGACAGACAAGTTCCTGCACCACAGAGCAACACCAAGACAATGAGAAGAGGCTCTGGACAGACCTCCAGTTTTAAGATGGCTCCAAGAATGATCCAGCCACTACAGACAGACTACCTCCAACTTGTTCAGGTAGCCCAGCAAGATGCTCCCCTAACATGTGCCCCTACCCCAGCACTGAGTTAATAACCTTATAAATACCTCCCAACGTGATTTGTTTTATTGTTTTTATTTTCAAATTATACTAATTACATGTGACAACAGAAGCCATTCCTGTCTGATCCATTGTTTTATCTCCCTGCACCTGGCCCAGGGCTGGCACGTAGTACTCAAGGAAATAAATATGCACTCAATAAATAAAACAGGAAGCAGGGCATTTAGTTAGAAAAGTCTGTGAACTATTTTCAGACTTACACTGACATAAAAGGAAATGTATGGGGGATTTAACTAGCCTCCAACAGAGCTGCAAACAAAAGGGTAGGAATTGGGGTGTCTGGGAGAAGTATAGGAGCCCTAGAGATACTGTTTTTATGGCAGAAGGGTCCTCTCTTCCATTAATAGTTAGGAGGTGACTGACACATTGCAGGAGAGCCATCATTGATTGTAGTCATAGTTACTACACTAAACCAAGGACTCACTGAGTTCAATAGGGGCTAAGCATGTTAAATATACAATATCATTCCATTAAATTTTCATAGACTGACTGGGGTGTAGGAATTATTATGCCCACTTTTATGACAATGACACTGAAACTCAAAGAAATTCAGGCACCTATTCCTGCTTAACTTGCTAGTTAGACACAAAACAAAAATCTAAACCCAGCTATACCTGACCACAATGCCAGTGCTCAAACTAAATTCCATGGTGAACATCCTCTTACCAACCCGCCGGGGTCCTAGGAGCAAGGCGATTCAGTGCAGTACTTGGGCACAAAGTCTGAAGTTAATGTTATTGTATCCAGGCTTTCGAATAGCTTACCATTGACCCAGTTTGCACACATCACATGCACAGAAAAAGACAAAGTGAAGCTAATTATAAGATCTCATTGGCTGAGTGAAGGGGTCCATTTGCAAATCTCAACTACCACATTTTCAGTGTTTGCACCCCTCTGTCTCTGCTGCTGTGAGAAAACACTGACTAAAACCAGCTTGGAGAGAAAAGGACTAATTTGACTTACGCTCCCACATCAGAGCCCTTCATCCAAGGAAGCCAGAGCAGGACCACAAAGCAGGAACCTGGAGGCAGGAACTGAAACAGAGGCCATAGAGGAACGTTGCTTACTGGCTTGTTCTTCGTGGCTTCCTCAGCCTGCTCTCTTATACAACCCGGGACCACCTGCCCAGGGGTAGCACTGCCCACGACGGGCTGTGTCCTCCAACATCAATCATCAAGCAAGAAAATGTCCCCACAGACTGACCCATCGGCAAATGTGACAAAGACAATTCCTCGGTCACAACTTTCTCTTCCCAAATGGCAAGTTTCTCATCTATGGCAAGTTGATAGAAACTAACCTCGCACCCTACAAGATTCTGATATTGAAATTTGCCACTCGGGACAATAGTACGAGGAAGCCTTTGGGGGGTAACCAGTTTGTGAATGGGAATAGAGTCTGTGTGAAAACATCCCAAAAGAGCTTCTTTGTCCCGTCTGCCATGAGCAAACACAAAGAAAGAGTGGTCATGAGGAAAAGCCCTTTGCAGACACCAAACACGTCAACTCCTTGACCTTGGGTTTCAAAGCTCCAAAGCTCCAAAAAATAAATTCTTCTTGATTATAAATACCATGGTCTAAGGCATTTTATTCTTATAATTACCAAAATAAGCGAACATGTTAACTGCAGTCTGGTCACTAAAGCCATAGCAAAACTGACCCCTCCGTTCACATTTATCTAGTCAAGACCCATGAACGATACGCTGTGCTTGGAATGCATACAGGGAGCCTGCAGGTTGTCCCATGTGCACCTAAAGCAATCTATTCACTGAAAGCACAGATTTAAGTGAACAGCTAGGACTGAGATGGAACTGAGCTAGACGGAGCATTTGCCTCGCATGCAGAAGACCCTGGGATCAGTCGCCAGAGCCTGAAGAGAAATTAAACCTCAAATGCATATCCAGTCAATCCGTAAAACAGAAAGAGGAAAGGTATGTGCCGGCATTGCCTCTGGCGAGAGCGCCGGTTCACACAACCACCGGGGTCAAGGCTACTTCTCGTTCTGGTTGTCACACCTGAAAGGAAAAGGCAGGTAGGGCCAGGAGATCTAAAGAATTAATGTATTAAAACATTTTTTTTTCATATTTAATGCCCGGGTTTCCATGGCAACGGAGCCATCAACCAACAAATGTGCCTGTGTCTCCTGAAAATTTAAAAAAAAAAAAAATGTTTTCTCCAAAGAAGAAAATGTTAACGACACATTTATCTACCTTGATGAGTAATGTGTCTGGGGTGATTCCCAAAAAAAGATCTATACCTTTTCAATCCCCCCATCTCCCTCACTCTTCAAAGACTTGTGCAGGAATTGTGCTTTGCTTACGGACAGAAAGGCAACGGTGTGATGCAAAAAATGAGTGGCAAACCTCGGAGACGGTTTGGGGCAGCCCTTTTCCTGAACCCAGAGAGATTCTAGAGTTGGGCTCTCTCTCTCTCTCTGTCTCTCTCCCTCTCTCCCTCTCTCCCTCTCTCCCTCTCTTCCCCTCTCCCCCTCTCCCCCTCACCCCCCCCTCTCTCTCTCTCCCTCTCTCCCTCTCTCCCTCTCTCCCTCTCTCCCCCTCTCCCCCTCTCCTCCTCTCCCCCTCCCCCTCCCCCCTCTGCCCCCCCCCCCTCAACTTCACAGTGCATGGCTTCTAAATTTTCTGAACTGTATCTACCGACTAGGTCAGTTTTATAATCTTATTAATCCTGTTTGGCCTCTGCCAAGTCCTGTAAATAGCACAACCCAAACCTCACCCTGTGACCCCCTTTTCCTGCTGCAGCCCTGCCTGTCACATGCCCACTCACCTCTGCCTGTTCCTGTTTCTCCGAGGAAGCCACGGGGCAGCTGCCAACACCTGGAGCACCCTCTCCCACATTGAGTTCAGCATCCTAACAGTTTGCATAGCGTTAAATTCAGTCGCTGGTTCCCTGTCCTGCTTTCTTCTTGTACCTCACTTCTTAGCCCTGAACTCCACAAAGCTCCATGTGTGGTCAGCTTGCCTGACCACCCTCTCTGGGCGTCAAGCCTTTCCTAGACTGTGCCTAACTGGGACAGTCCTAAGGAAAGTTCTAACTTCCTTCAGAGTAACAGTAAACTGGGATTCTCCCTAAAATGATATTCTCAAACATATACCCTATCTTTTAGTTTGTTACTTCCCATCTGAAAGAGAAAAAGTGAATAGACAGTGGGAAGAAAAGAACCACACCTAGCGGAGACAGAGAGGTCATGAAATAATTAATAAATAAATAAATAAATAAATAATAAATAAACTCAGCCCTTGAAGCTGTCAGTGGCAATAGAGACCAGGTCTCTCGAATACACAGCCTCTTGGGGATGCTTTCTGCTGTTGCATTTGAGGTATCTCACTAGTTCATCCAAGCTGCCTTATCCCAAAGTAGGGTTCTGAGGGAGTTGAGACAGGCTAGAATCCCGCCGTAACTGCAAGGCACATCTGTGCAGAAGGCAGTTTGGGTAGCAGCAGCTACATTACCTTCCATGGTCCTTGCTTCCTAGTGTCGCTGTCACGTCTGAATCCTAAGAATAAAATACTCCAAGCATGGCCCCCAGTTCTGGGCCACAGAATGTAGACAGTGTGGGGTAGGCTGTGTGGCTGTGGCTTCTTTGAGAGTTCCACCAGTGTTTCTGCTGGGCAAGCAGACCTGAGACTCCCAACCTCAGGGCAGTCTAGGAATGCCAAGCACACAGGGAAGATGCCAGCTCCCCATTCATCCTCCATTTCAGATCATCGAAACCCACGAGCAATAGCAGAGAGCTAACTGATTCTTAGACCAATTTTCTCTTTCTGCTGTACTAACTGCCATGAACTGAACACCTAAAACACACACACACACACACACACACACACAGCTCCAATTCATGACCTTGTTTTTATGAGGGTCAGAAACCTGAAAACATTTTGGGGAGCTAAAACCAAGATGGTGGCAGCGCTGGGAACTAAAAGGCTCTCCATCATAATCCATATCTTTGTCTTTCTAGCTTCAGCTTCTAGAAGCCCAACGTGGTCTGGAGTCCCAGCCAGAAAGGGATCTCATTGGTCCTCTGCTCTGCAGATCCGGCCTTTCCTGCCTCCCCCTTCTGTTCATTACATCCATTGTAATTACACTGCGCTGGGCTCACCAGGATAATCCGAGATAATCTCTCTCATCTGAAGATCTTGAATGTAATCGCATCTGCAAAGCCCCTTAGCCACACAGGATAATATATTCACCAGCTCTCTGGATTAGAGGTGGACACGTCTGGGGAGTGGGGTGCATTCATTTGTTCATCTGACTCATCTTCTAGGAATGTTAGAGGATCCAGAGAATATGTGTCTGCCAGAGGACTCTCATTACTAGGGCCTCAAATTCATCTCTGGCTTCAGTTGCCTTGTGCTTTCTGCTTGTTTCTTGTTTCCACTCCGTGTTTCCTGGCTAATGGTCCGCTCCTTTTCATCTCTCCTTGGCTCCATGGACACACAGTGCTGGATGAAACTCAAGGTTCACTTCTGAAGGAGACGAGTTCCCCCCCCCCCCCACCGCTCCCCGCCCTTGGCAAGCACAAAAGAAAATTTCAGAATTTCAGAGCATGGGTTTACAAACTTTTTGCAAAAACAAGCTTGGGAAAACTCTGCCACCAAATAGTGTCAATCCGCATTCCTGGCACGTCTGCTCGTTAGATGCTATGCAAGTCAAGCGGGTCTTTATCGTTGTTGAAACAGCAAATCTGCACGTTCTCTGTAGCTCCAAATATTTGTAATAGTGCTGCTACTAAATATATAAGCGTGGCATCGGGCCTCACATCGCAATCCTCCCTGAAAGTGACAGGGAGTATCAAACCCAGCAATATCGCTCTCTGGGGAGTTTTGCTCCTGATACAGGAGAGCACTGGAGGGTCGGAGGGAGGGACAATTGTGTGACTGAGGGCGGATAGATAGGATGGATGGGCAGCTCTCTTTGCTGAAGGAGGAACAGCTGGAAACACACCGAGGGTGTGTCAGAAAATAAGAAAGTTTCTTGGGAATTAAATTCAGGGAAGATGAAATTGAAAGCATGAGGAAATAAAATTGCTCACTGATTTCCCAAAAGCATGCTTGGGAAAAGGTAGGAGAAGGCTACACATTCTCCTGTGGTCAGTCTCTTGGTAGCTCCTGTTCAGGACTGGCCAGGTCGTGGTCTTTGTTTCCCTGGGACAGCACTGATCTTTTCTATTTGTTTTGTAAGCACTCTTTGTGTATTAGGGCTGTTAACTCGACCCCGTGCAAAAAAAAAAAAAAAAAAAAAAAAAAAATACATGTTACAAGTAGATTTCATATTTCTTAGACATTTTTTTCTGAGTAGAAGTTTTAAATTCCAGTTCAATCAGACCTAGCAACTTTATCTCTTTGTTTTGTGAATTTATTCTTCAGATCGTGCCGAGATAATTAAAATTCCACCCACCGGTAATTAAAGATGCAAATAAAAAGGGAGGTTTAATTTTGCACCTATCAGATGCACTCAGTCATTTCTTCAATAAGCATTTGTCAAATGCCCTTTCTAGGACAAGCATGGGAAGAAAAGGCAAAGGAATATAACAAAAGCTCTGCCTGGGGGACACTGCTGCCATCGCAGGGCCAAGAGAAACACAAACACGATAGTCAAGTGAATAACGTATCAAAATAATAAGCCGTGTGCAATGAAAGGACGCTGGAAAAGAGGACAGTGAGTGGGAGGGGGGGGGTGGAGGACAGCTGGCCGTTTAAACAGCATACCCGGAACGGGACCGTAGGGAGCTCTGCTTGTACCCGGATCAGAGAGATCCAGGCAGAGCACCATGACATATTCCATGTGGCTGCTTACAACTGTAGGAGTGGAAATAGGTGAGCACAGCAGGCAGGGAAGCTTGGGTTCTCTCACTTTGGGGTCTGTTGTACGGATACAGGCTCTTACTCTAAGTAAAATAGCACCCATGTGTTAAAGGCTTAGTTCCCTAGATAGTGGAGCCTCTAAGATCGCAGGGTTCTCTCTATCTATCTTCTATCTATCTATCTATCTATCTATCTATCTATCATCTATCTTCCCCAGCTTCTTTCTCCCCTCCTCCAGCCCTCCATCCGTACCTCCTTCCATCTCCATCTCTCTCTATTCCACCTTCTTCACCAGTCTTTCTCTGCCCCTTTCTCTCTTCCTGGAAATGGGGACACCAGATTCATTCTTCCCACTCAGTCCATTCCCTGCTGCCTCACCACAAGCTCCAGAGCAACAGAGACAACTGACCATGCACTAGAGCCCACCCCCCCCCCCCCACTAATGTAACCTTTTCTTCCAAAGGTTGATTATCTTGGATAGATCTTGTTGGGTGACAGGAAGCTGCCTGGCACAGATAGTTGGGGGGGGGGGGTTGGCATAGGATGGTGCTATTTTACACATTATTATTTTCTCATTTCCCATTTGAAATGGGCTTCTAGAAGTAGGACAGACAGTCTGTTAGGTGAGAGACGAAGGTGGCTTGAGCCACGAAGTGGCCAAGCGTTGGGTGTGACAGCCAAGGGAGCTAAGCTTGAAGTCGGTGCTGAGCTCTTGACCCAAGGCACACAGAAGAATGAAGCAGCCATGAAGAGCAACCTACAAAGGAAGCAGCACTGGGTAGTGGGTGAGAGGAAGGCTGAGCACTTCAGCGTTAGGCATGTTGGCTTTAAGGTCTTCCCTAGACAGCCAAGCCAAGCTCTCAAATAGGGCAGGTGGACCTGCAGAGCCAACTGCCTCCACTCTTTCATCACTGAGCTAGAGGCATACTCCTGGGATTTGAGGTCAGGAGACCGGGGTTGCTTAGAGAGAAGAATTAAGAACATTGACACACCAAGTACCAACAGGTGCACCAGGAAACACACGTGTTTACGTGCCTCCATCAAAACCAGGGTAATAACCCTTAAGGAAAGCCGTTAACACCAAGTGTCAAATGTAAAGATCTATGCCTCTGAACCAGCGATTCCATTTCTGTGACTTTGTTTTAATAAAGGGGCCCAACAGTTCAATAAAGGTAGCTGATTATTGTAGTGAAGAGCTACATGTGAGTCCCATGTAGAATAGGAGTGACAGTGGCGTGTATAGCGTGGCTACCACATGACCATTACATTTGCAGTCTAAAGATTTGCATTCGCCTGAACTGTGGAATCTATAATCCACCCAACATCTCAGCAAATACTGCGTGCTGTGTACTCAGCGTTTGTGTTGTTGTCCTTAAGTTTAGTCTGTGCCCTAGGAGGGGACAAGTGTGCTAATGATGAGCCCCGCTCCCTGGGGCGGCTAGCTAGCCTTTTATTACAGAGGCTGTACTCCAGAGGCCATCACTAAAAGCCCTTCTGCAATTCGCATCTCTAATCAACAAGAAAGGTTCTGCTAATTAGCATACGCATTTCAGAAATGGGTTTTCCTGGGAGAAACTAATGGGGTGCTAATGAGCATAATGGATATTCAAAATGGGCAATCGGTGGGGAAATTTATGGAATTCGAGAACAGAGAATCCACTGAGACATTTTAGGGGCACGCCCTCCTCTCCCATGATCCCAGCAGAAAGCACTTAGAGAGGCCTGAGGCCTGGGATGTGAGCCTTGTTTCCAGGAGCCTCCATCACTACCTTCTTGCCACAGGTTGTTTCTCGTTCTCAGTTTCCTGTTGGAAAGATAGGGAGTGTTTGTTGACCTTCAGGGGAAGGACTGAACCTCATCTAGGAGAAAGCATTACAGGACTGGTCAACACGTAAACACGTGAACTAGAGTGATTTACCAGTGAGTGTTCATCTCCTGAGTGTGTGCACCGGTGGTAGAAGGCTCTGTGGATCCCTTCTTATGAGATCAAGATGATCCCACGCTTTAGCCAACACTCAACTTTCTCTCTGGTCACAGTGTTAAAGCTCAGTTGTCAGCTTGTAAGATGACCTTCTGGGCATACCTGTGGGGATGAACCCGCTAAGATTAACTGAGGTGGAAAGACCTATATACACCATGGTGGCACCATGATCCTAGACTGGAAAAAAAGGAGAAAGTGAGCTAAGCACCAGTGTTCCTTGAAGGCGTAAATCACAAAACAATCCCATACCAGTTTGGCATTATGATTAATGAAAGCGTTATTTATTTAAAGGGAAAAACTTACAGATCACCATCCTAGAAAACAGCCCTCTGCGTGACCAGGAAAGGAGTCTGGTAGCCCGAAAGTGGAGCCAGAAGGAAGGGAGAGAGAGGGAGAGAAAGGGAGAAAAAGGGAGAAAAAGGGAGAGGGGGAGAGGGAGAAAGGGAGAGGGAGAGAGAGGGGCTATTGTGCTTTTTAAAGCAAAAGAGACCATGCCCAAGTGGGCTGGTATCTTAAAGGCTATTGGCTGAAGGAGTGGAAGGAGTTCCCGCAGCAGTTCCTTGCTCTCTTCCCCCAACTCTGAATGTAAAAGTGAGCCAACTGCTGCTGTCTCTTCACTGTGGGAGGCTGAACTGTGAGTCGAAATCAGCCCTTTCTCCCTTACATCATTTTGTCAAAGAGCATTAGCACAGCAACAGGAAAAGGGACTAAGACACAGGGCTGGACTTTTAACTCCAGAAAAGCCCAGCGTGTGTGCAGGACTCAGGCAAACACTGCACAAGGGGCATATTAGAAGAAGTGAGGCCAGCCTATCTTCCCCAAGCATGCTGAGGGGAGGACACACAACTGGGAAAGGAAACAGCTGATAATTGGCTGGATTTGTACAATGAGAAAAAGAAAACATAATGCTTAAAAAAGAGAAAAGGCTGTCCTTTAAAAATTAAAAGTAAAGCCAGGCAGTGGTGGTGCACACCTTTAATCCCAGCACTCATGAGGTAGAGGCAGCGGAACTCTGTGAGTTCGGGGCCAGCCTGGTCTGCAAGCAAGTTCCAGGACAGTCAGGCAGTACACGGGGAAACCAATATAAAATTTAAAAAATACATAAAAGTAAAAATAGAAAGTGGAGGGAATAAAGACTGTGGGATGGATACAGGGGTGTTGAGAGCCCACAGAGTTCTGCCCTTCAGACAGTCAGAACGTGGTATTTCATCCCCATTCCTGTCTCTACTCTATTTTTCATGTTTTATTTTCTAATCAGATTTTAGGCCTGAATACCTAGAACATTACTTTTTTCCATCCTCTGAGGATCAATCATCATATGACTGAACACATGAAAATGAACATGTGGGCACACACAGACTTGGAAATATCTACATTATGTTGTTTTCTT
Source organism: Microtus oregoni (assembly GCF_018167655.1). Classification (NCBI taxonomy): domain Eukaryota; kingdom Metazoa; phylum Chordata; class Mammalia; order Rodentia; family Cricetidae; genus Microtus; species Microtus oregoni. Next base: position 26,304,095 of record NW_024543069.1, on the reverse strand, counting down.
CTTTCCCCCCGAGGCAGGCAGCACTGTTGAATTTATTTCCCATCTTTGCTTTGAGTGCTGAGATGTTATTTTGTATTGGTTGAGTGTTTTATGATCCCCCTTTCCCTTCCCTTTTTGTCCCTTCCCTACATGAATAAAGTAGGCTTTGACTGATTTCCCTAGATGCCCGTTCACTTCCTCTCTGTTGTTCTCGCCTCCCTTTCCCAACTCTCTCTTCTTGTCCCTATTCCCCTGCAATCCAGGGTGCTCTGAGAGAATCATAGAATGTGAAGAAACAGCCTGAAGAGAAGAATAGACACCCCAAGAAAATTCCTTGGCATGGTTAATACACCCCAAAATCAAAAACACAGCAAGTTTTTATAAGCCCACATTCACCATCAGTGAAGAGTGAAGAAAATAATGATTAAGCAAGGGTTTCCCAAAGCCCCGTCCCCATTGGCTTAAGCAAGGGTTTCCCAAAGACCCCTGTCCCCATTGGCTGGAAGTGGGCAGATTAAAGAAGGAAGACTAAAACCCAAAGGCAGGGACACACCAGACCCTCAGATAAGAATGCAACCAAATGCCACTCCTTCACACAGCTCACGCCAAAAGATTCGGTTTTCAGCTCACCAATCCCTGTTCAGAAGGGCATGTATTGCCACACAGATTATTCCAGTTTCAAAATCTCCACTGCCCTACAAACCAGCCAGAGAAGGGAAATGGTTGGCAGGGGGTGGGCTGTCAGACCCGAGATGCCTGACCCTTTTAACTGCTTTAAGTGGCTGTCTGTTTCCTTGCTGCCTCTTCTTGCCCCTCCCGCTGTGGTGACTGTTGTCTCTGCCTTGAAAGGACATGTCACTTTAAGTACCCACTCTCTCCCCCACCTTCTTAATTGGCCTGCAGTAAAAATACAAATTGCACCACTGTACTTTTATTATTAGCCATTTGATGGGCCAAAAAATGCCTCCTAACTACTGCCTAGAGGGTGTTAATCAGACCTGCTGACTCTCCTAAGCACCCGCTTTATACCTCGACTCCTAGATGAGGCCAGTAGGTAGTAATCACGGCCCCTCCCCAAGGGAGCATTTAGCTGGTCGCTGCCTCTCCATCAACAAAGGCACAGCCACAAGGTGTGGCAGCTGACCTGCATGATCTAAGTACACAGCCCAAACTCCTCCGCTGCCCATTAGCTTTAATGCCCGGCGTACTTTATGGACATGAAAAGTCTGCCTCCTTCTTTAGGTGCCAGAGCACAGAGTGAATGCCTTGCGTTTTCAAACAGCAGCTAAGCTTCATAATCTTTTCTGCCAGCTCATGGCCTTCCTTAAAGCTGGCAGCAGAGAGGAGGTTGAGAGAACGAGGTTCTGGTTTGACTGACTTAGGTCCTGTCCGCCCTGCTGTTTCCAGCCCCTGGATGCCACTGTACATTTCAGCCTCCTGTCAGATTGCATAGATCTGAAGTTCTGCTGATGCTGAAAAGATGAGGGGCAGATGGGGGTAAGATTTGAGCTTCACGAAGCTTGATTCATCTTGTAAAACTCATGGCAAACTGTCCGTGGTCCATTAGCTCCTGAATCCACATCATCACCAATGTGTGTTCTGGAACAACAGGATGGATGACACAGGCACAAACGTAGTCAATGCTTCAATAAAGAAGCAGTGAAATATTCAAATAAAGTCGCAGGGTCACCTTAGTCCAATCTCTGCCTTCGTCACTCATTCGGTAACTCCCTCGTAAGGATGGCCGTGCCTGGATGCCAGTCTCTGCCTCATTTCTTACTGAACTTCTTAGGGCGTGCCCACAGCAAGGTGTGGAATGCCACAGAACTTCCATTTCGTACTCAGCTTGCCAAGTCAATGCAACTCCTATTGCTCTCTCTGAAGGTCTGTTCTCTCTGTAGATGTTCTTTGTAAGAGTTGCCATGGTCATGCTGTCTCTTCACAGCAATAGAACAGTGACCGAGACCAAAAACAAGGGACACTCCACAGAACCCAGGTAAGTTAGGGACCAATGGGCACATATGAGGCAATCTACTGCTTGTAAAACCACTCTAGAGTGGACACAATGAGCATCTTATATTTCCCCTATAATGACTCCACATCTCACATAGAACTGGATAGATAGACAGTTAGCTAGGGGCTAGGTAGAATGGTTAGGCATTAAGCACTTTCCAACTAGAGTTTCGTGTATTTTTTTTCTAACCAGAGCATAGAAAACAGCACTCAGTACATGGCAGATGCACAGACTAGCTGCTGTCAATGGCGACCATAGGAACATGTGAAGTAAGTGACGTTTGCTGAAGAAGTAACAGAGAACAGAGAAAATCACAGCACACAGGAAGTTAAGGTGATGAGATCTGAGCTCTACCACATCTGCAAGCTAACCAAACCCATTGCCACCCTGAGCCTCAGTCTCTACCATGCAGATGTCTGGGGCGCCAGTGTTTCTCCTGCAACACTGTGCAGAACATTGTTACTGAGCCTTTACTCATCCAAGCAAAGATTATCGCCCCGGGATTTCAGCTCCTTCTGGTGTTTTCCTCTGTACACTAGCTGCACCTTCTAGACATGACCTTTTTCTCCAAAAGCTCATTCCGACAACACAGCTTCGCTCAGTGGAACACCATAAGAGAAGCAAGAGGTTGTTTAGTTAACTTGATTGACCCTGTTCTCACCCATGAGTTGGGGTAGTGTGAGATATGCTGGTGACATTTGGGGAACACGCTCTAGAACATCATCCCACCCATAGGGATGGCATCAATCAGGCTTCTGAACTAGGGTCAAGGGGAAGCTCTACCACAACATCAGTGAGGACAAAAGACAGATTGAGAGCAGGATGTGGACTTCCTGGTTGCTGCCCTAAGAGGTCTCCCCTGGGACTTTATTGAAGGCCACTGTTCCTCTCACAGGAGCAAGCACCACAGAATTCCTCCTTACAGCCTTGGTAACAAGTGCGGCTTCCAGGCACGCTATACTCTTTTCCAATCCTGTGGTGGTGGTGATGGTGGTGGGTCAAGTTGCAGCTGTGAGCTCCTGAACCATGCCTCCTGCTCTTCCTGCGCCCACTCCTTCACACTCAGGCCTCCCAGACTTCCCTGACATTATCCCAACGTGAGTGTTCCCTTAGTTTCTTCTGGGAATCCTGATATACACAGAGAAGCATTTGGGGCTTGTGAAAAGATGCGAGTATTGGGATTCATGCAATTATTTGCTGGAACATTTTCAGTCCATGTTTGCAAACCTTTAACACAGGAAGAAAGCAAAACCAGCCTACTCCACTTACTCCCCAACATCTAGGACAGAAATAGACCCATAAAAATTGAGTTCTAGAAACTTCCATTCAAAACAATAAAACAGGCAGGGTTTTTTTTAAAAAAAAAAAAAAAACAGGTCTAATTACTCAGTCCAGGCTAGCAGATCTAATGGCAAGTCCTGAGAAGCTTCTCTCATCAGTCAAGTATCCCAACATAGGCATCTTCACACCCTGTCACCCGACCTCTGTGAACTCCCAATCGAAGAATGGTCAGAGCCAGTCAGGAAAGGGGGTTCAGCCAGCTGGATTCGGCCATCCTTCTCACACGTCCCAACTCTTACAGGTGTGACTCTGGGGAAAGTTCACACCAGCTACTTGACATGTCTTTTTATATTGTCTGCTACAGAAATTTTTTTTTCCTTGACCTGATTTTGTAATCACTTTGCTTAGCAAGCACCATATTTGGAAGTCTTGGGCTCTCTGTTCCACCGAAGCTCCTGAAAATAGAGATATTCTTCTTAGTCACATAGAGCAAATGACTCGTTTCTGCCTCTAAACAGTCTAGGTTAATTGCCCCACTTAATAACCGGCAGCAGTGAAACCTCCAGCCTAACTTAATATCACTCTAGGAAAAAAGAAATCCCTTTCTGTAAAATTGGGCTTCCAGGTTAGACCCGAGGAGAAAGGCAATACGTGTTAGCCTCTTCCCCAGATAAATGGTTTCTTGGATAATGGTCTCCAGGGTCTAAGGCGGGCACATCTCACTCTCCCCCTTCTGTAAGCCAGCTCAACACGCATGTGTCATCGGGCTGAAGTCAGTTCTGTAAGGCGAAGTGAGAGAAGCCTGTATCTCTGTATATAAATCACGTCTCTTTGCAGTGACAAGTCGTGTCCAGACAAAGCTTATTACAAATTCAGTTTGAAATCTCAAGGAGGAATAGAAGGAAAAATAACAACAGCTTTATGGAGCTATCCTCAGGAAATGACTTGAACTCATCCCAATTTTAAAGTTCCCTCTATACAACGAGCAGCTAAAACCCCATTTTGTCGGGGAACTGCCCGGACAGGGAAGGTGTGGCGAAGCCATCTGCTGCTTTAAACTGATCGTTTCCAGCCTTGTTTTCCTGGTCCAGCTATGAAATTGCACTAACCACAGAGACAGACTGCTTGGCCAGGAAGCAGTGTGTGCCAGATACAAGTGAATTTAAGCCCACATGTATTGAAGCTGCAAGCTTACTTTGCAATTTATGTGCAAGTGGTTTTTGGATTTATTGATCTGGACCGAGTGCAAGTCCTATAGGGGCAAGTATGACAGCTTTCATCTGTCTGACAGCCAAGTCTAATTGTGTTTTCAGTCTGAAATGACCAAAGACAAAAGCGCACATGTCTCGGGGTCTTCACTCTGGTGCCATATGGAGTATTAGATACAGGGCCGTGGTCACTGTAAGTGTTCGTTTTAATAACTAGACACACACTGAATCCTGAGCAGGGCACACAGGAGAGGTGAGGTTTTAACGCAAATGTGAATTAATAGGCCATCTGATCCTGCCTGGATGTGGGTGGGCCATTTTAAAGTGTATCTTTTTATAGACTTGATTGGGGGGATTTAAAAGATGTGTCAGATATTACTGATTCATCTGTACCATGAAACATCCAAGCCAAAAGTCAAATACTTCCCACAATGGCTGTCGCTAAAATTATATCCAATACTTCTGGGAAGGCTAGCATGATTTAGAAAAAAAAAAAAGAGCATCTTCTAGAATCTGACTACCTAGTTGCAAAGATTAACTGTGCCCAAGAGGGTAGTGAGGTATGATTTCTCTCTGCATCCATCTCTCTCTGTCTCTGTGAATGTATGTCACCCTCTGTCTCTATCTCACACATACGCATAGCCTCATCCTCGTGCACACACATACTCATGTGTGCACCTACACATGAGTAAACTCACTGCCACAGAAAATCACACACACACACACACATATGTGCACACACACACACACAGCCTCATCCTCGTGCACACACATACTCATGTGTGCACCTACACATGAGTAAACTCACTGCCACAGAAAATCACACACACACACACATGTGCACACACACATGTGCACACACACATACACTCACGCACACACACTTCTTAGGAAGCCATCATCTGACTACAGACAGTGGAGATTAGTGCATATGTTGGGAGGATGTCACCTCATATCATCATGAGCTGGGTTCTCCAGAGGGTCAGGCGAGACTGAGTTTGGATTCACCAGTCTTTTACAAATGCCTTTAGACTGTCTACCCCTTGCCTTCCCTGGCTTTAGTGATAGCCACGACAAACCACACGCCCTCTTTCCTTCTCTGTCCGCTCTCCTGGCTTCTTCACCCTAAGCGTGCACACATGGTGTAAAGGAGTGTGGACACACCACATAACTTCTCTAATTCTAGATTTGTCATCTTTAAAATTGGCACTGCTCTAGTAAACAGAAAATATGGAAGTTTGCTGGGAAAATTAAAATCGTTAATATTAAAAAAGGAAGCGCACTCTGATGCCTGTCACCTGCTGTTTTCAGACTACCTCAAAAAAATCTTGCCTGTTCACCGTACAGCATCTCCCAGACTGCATCTTTGATGCTAACGCCTCATGTGCCATTCATTCTATTAACCCAGTTATCACCTTGGCAGGTAATCCATTATCATCCCACATTCTTCCAAGTCCCAGGACCCGACTTTGCTAGTGATGCTCCAAGTTCAGTGGATGGGTTTATTTTCTATTGCTGTAATGAAACACCATGACCAGAAGCTTCTTTATTTGGGCTTATGGTTCCAGAAAATAAGAGTCCACCATGGTGAGCTGGCAGGGCAGCAAATGTCAGGCAGGGCAGCAGAAGGAACTGAACCCTCACCTCCCAACCACAAGCACTAAACAAGGAAAGAGAACGGAATGTAGTTAAGTCTTTTCTCTAAAAGCCACACCCTCAGCCGGGCTACACTACCTAACCCTCCTCAAACAGCACCCCCCCAACTGGCAAGCAAGAGTTCAAATGCTCAAAGGCTACAGGAAGTATCTGATTCAAACTACAACCCTCAGTCCAACAGGACAATCTCACTCTTCACTGCATCAGCCTGTCCACTCTGCCAGGCAGCCTCTTGCCCACCCTCTCCATCTTCCTCTTCTACAGAGCTGGATTCCCACCGCCGCTAGAACTGGCGAGTTGGGATGGCCATACTTGTTCTACTTTCCTATCAGCCCGAGGACACTTAAAGTTGATCTCGTCTATTCTAAGAGCACCTTGTTCCTATAGGAAAAATCACCACAGCTATAGTATCTTCATGGAATCCAAATTTCTTGTCTTATTGTGTTACAGGTCAGAAGTTGGAAATGAGTTTCCCAGAGCTCAAACCCAGGAGTTGACAAGGCTGAGCCTTCTAGAAGGCCTGAGGACTTTTGTTGCCTAGGTTTTCAGCTGCAGCCTCTGGGGATCCACCTACCTTCTCTACCTGCGGCCTCCTTCCTCTTCCCTCAGAGAAGCCAGAGCCCTCCAGCAACTTCCTGCTTCTCTCCCACTTACCAGTATTCCTGAAATCACAGAGGCCCAGCAGAGGCTTATGGAAAAAGCTTCCTGTCTAGACTCTTAGCCTTAATCACTTCTGTTCTCAGAGGAGTCTGTGCAATAGAACATTAAAGTTTGGGAGGAAGTGAAAATCAAAACATTATTTTACTTTCTGCATCTTCCTTGCCAATCTTTTTTTTCATAAGACTGCCCCTTATTTTTCTAAGGGTACCACTAATGTCTGTATATATCCTCAAATAAACCACAGTTATTTCTGCCATAGGACTTTCGTATATCCTGGTCTCTCTCATCAAGGCAGACCAAGAGCTCCAGTCAAACGTGAATATTCATAGAATCATATCTTTTCTCTTAGCACATGTCATGGTTTTCTATAATATTTGTATGATTATTTCACTAATGTCTATCTATTTGACCAGACTGAGAAAAGATAGAACACTCAATTTTTCTCAATTTCATTCTAGAATAAGGAGCACAAAGATAGCATTTGATGAATATTTGCTCAGTGATAAAATCAGTCCTGTTAGCCCTGAACTATCATGGGTGAATGTGGTAACATGCTCAGTTATTCTACATACATACATGCAGACAGACAGACAGACACACACACACGCACATGCACACACACACACATACACCACTATCTCAGAAAAAATGACATTTATTAGAATTTACAATGAGCCATAAAGTTGTGTTACTTCATCTGATCCTCTTAAAATACTCAACCCCTACTCTACAGAGTAGGAATTCAATGGTCAACTAGTAATAGCAAGGACAAAGCTAGCCAGACCCTTCCTTGATGCACTGAAACATGAACTAGGAAAACCTAAAGGAAAAGCTCAGAAGAAAAACTTACTACAGAGTGGAGACATTGCTAGATTCCATCTATGTAATAAAAATATAGCACCTGGGGTTAATTCAGCCCCTCACTGGCCCTTCAACAAAGACGTGTGAAAGTTGACCAACCAGTCAGGTTAAGGCCAATACTTGTAGGTGGGGAAGTCAAGTCTCTTTGAAAGGATGTGGTACTTCAAGAACAAAACCACATAGCAGTAGCAACAGCTGGAGAGTGGCCAGGCCCCCAAGGGAAAGTCAAGGAACTTGGCTGAGTTCAGAACATGCAGCAGCAGAAGTCAGAGGCCAAGGGAACACGATCCAGAAGCCCCAGGTCTCAACAGCGGTGACCCAGCTTCATCTAGAAGAATCATCTGAGAAAGTAGTGGAGGAATAGAGGAACCCCAGGAGTATGTCAGGGCTGCAGTGCAAGAAACACAGGACAAACCCAGAAGTCTTTGCAGTCTCGGCGGGGGCATAGGATGAGAATGCCTCAGCATGCCAACTCCCCAGCAAGCCTACATACCAGGCAGGAAAGGAAATTAACTCCAGTCATCCTTACTGGGATCCCTGGAAGTTGTGGCTTTTATCCAAGAAAGAATTCAGTGGTAGACACACAGAAAATTTGGTGATAACAAGCTTATTAGATCAAAGTTTTAAAAGTACACTCTGAAGGCCCAAAAAGAGCATGGACTAGAGAAAAAGAAACCACCTTGAGGAGTCTTTGTTTAAGAGTGGGGGGTATTAGGATCGGATCTGTGTACCATAAGTCTTTCCCATGATGGGAGCAGGGGTCACTTGTTTGACCCTAGGTAGTCAAACCAGCCCTGTCATGGTGTGTAGGGCATGGAGACTTTGTTCGGTCTTGATACTAACCACCTGTTAATCAGTTTAAAGGTGCTTAGCCGTCACTCTGGCTGCAATAAGGCTGCTGGGACTTTCCATTCAGTGAGGGTCGTATGCCAACAGGATGCAGCTGTAAGCTACTAGCATCTCTGTGGACATTTGCATGAACTGGACCAGGATGTGGTTTGACAAGAGAATCCAAGCTATTGTTTTCCCTCAGATGTTTCCTAACGCTTCCCTTAACACAAGATAGCACCAAGATGCAGGTAAGCTCAGCTACTCAATCAAGTCTTAACAAAGACAGGGACTGTAGTGAGCATGAAAGAATTTGTCTAGCATGTGAGAATTCCCAAGATTCACCCTCTGCGCATAGGATAAATCTCTGTAGAGAGGAGTGTGGTGCTTTTGATTTTAAAGTGGTGTGTAAATACTCACTGTAGGGATTTTTCTGGTTTAGAGAGACACCCACAGAAAAGATCAAATAAAGATTGCAATTTAAAGGGTGTGTGCAATGTGTGTTTGGTCTTTCCACCCCATTCTCAACAGAGAGCTCTTTAAGCCTTTGAACTCCCTGAGTTTTGGAAGTGCCGTGGAGTCATGAGCCTGTTCAGGCCAAGGAGCAGACAGGGTAAGTAGAGAGCCTAGATGGATTGAGGGTGGGGGGTTGAATATACCAGAAACACCTAATACTCCTTTAACCATTATTACCCCAACTCCAGACCTCCAGAATGGGGAGGAAAGTTGGATATTTAACTAAGAAAGCTCTTCAACAACGCAGTTGAAAGAGCTTCCAGGGTTGGAGAGCACTCTGAGGTCTTAAGTTGTACCATGATAATAGGTCTGTAATAGCAAGTTATGTAGTCTCTAGCTCTGTAGCCCATTCTCCGAGACTATCAAACCTGAAGAAGGGGTTACATTTCATGGATTCATAGCTAGCTGACCAATCAGAAATACAGGCCGCCTTGCACTTCCCTCCAGCCTCTGAAATGACAATAGGTGCAATTCAACCCTAATGCTATGGGTGGGAGTCAACTTCAGGGTTAAATGGATTCAATTATTTGATGCCCATTGGAGCCAGAGATCTGGAGAACTGTTTAGTGTTGGAAAGGACACTGTGTATTTGGTGTCAGAGAGAATCAGACAGATGAGGATAAAACCAGAGAAGGAAGGCAATTGCATTCTGATGGAGAGAAAGAGGATCATAAAAGAAACGGGGAACACTACCTTCCCAGAGGGAAGCCTGAACCTGAAACTGGCCAGCCAGTCCAGGATTCAGACACTTCCTTATACTTTGAGTTGAGAGTAAAATGACTTTTGAGCTTCTTTGATCACAGAAATTTCTAGCAAAGGCAGCAATAGCGAATTTATGAAACCTATGTCCATATCAAGAAAGAAAGCAATTGTCTTCTGTTTCTTTGTGCCAGGTTTTTATTTGTTTTGTTTTCTGGAGTTGTTTGGGTCTTGAAACAGAAATTTCGATCCTCCTGTCTCAGCCTCCCATGTGCAGAATCAGCATACTGCTACCAGACAGCCGTCGATTTTTTATTGGTGTTCATAACCACACATACCAACATTGGTACTTAACATGGTCGTATAAAATACCTTACAACATTTACATGTAACTTCATCAAATTTTCACCACATAGCCAAAATCCGTCTTCGGAGCTTTCGTGGTATAGATCTTAATCATGACTTCAACAAATAACCTTAAACTAAAGCATTAACTCCAGGACTTTGTTAACAAGCATGGCACGCTGGCTTTCCTTGCAGAGCTGTTGGCTGTTTTAAGCCATGACGTTATCAGCTTTCTCTTCCTTCTTTCTGTCTCTGTTGAGACAGGGTCTCAATATTGTAGTGCTGGCTGGCCTGGAAGGTGCTATGAACTCGTAACAATCCTCCTGTCTAAGTCACAGTGTAGTTTCTCTTTCTTTGAAAAGAAATGAATAGAGCTTAGGATCCTTCTTACGTGAAGAATTATTGTCAGCTCAATTGAAACAAATTCTAAGTTCAGCTTCAGGCTTCTTTTCATGGTCTTCAAAGATGCATATTTGCACAGTAGGGCAGCCAATTATTATGTTGTCAGGAATTGATAGGCATTTGATTGACCAAGATGGAATTCCACCCAAACTGTATACTGTCAGCATTGTGCTTCTACACAGTGGTTGACCTGGTGAAAACAGGCTAAGTTACTTACAGCCTTATTAAACGGGGCTGTATACAAGTGACCACACATAGACTCTTATAAACCGAATCAGGCTTCGGGGAAGGGAGACCATAAGAGGGTGGATGGCAAGACACAAGATTTGCAGCCAGCCTGCCTGAGCAGGAGTGCCAGCCAAGAGGTTCAGGATCTAAGTATGGACAAGGGAAGTCTCTCCACAAACAGCCCCGTGTGTCTAAGTCATACAGAAGGAGGGCTTGGTGCTGTGTAAACTCAAAATTAATTTGTTTTAGAATTTCCTCCTGCTGCAGTGCCACAGAGAGCTGATTTTCTTTTGCAGTTTCTAACAGAAGCGGGGGAGGCCGTGGCTGTCTCCACGAACATCCAATGATTCATCCTTGCTCAAGTGTAACCCATGGGAGACGTTGCCAATACCAGGCTTTTCTTCTTATCTTCAGCTCTCAGCAGACAACATATTTGTCTATATTTTTTACAAAGAGTCATAAATTTTTCAGTTAGTGTACAAATAATAGTGCTGTGTAATTTCCATTTTGGTCTCTGTCCTTGGGGTTTGGGGAGAGGAAAAGGAAAACAGGGTTGCCTTGATTGACATTGGCAGTGGGGGCTGTGAATTCTGCAGCCTGCTGGGGAGCACAGGAAGAGAGTGGAGGGAAGACCATGCGAACAGCTGTAAATCCTTAGATGTGATGTCAAAGCAGCAGGCAGCAGGTAGCCAGAGGAGTCCAGCTGACTGTCCCTGTGACAAGACCAGAGCAGAAGACCAAGACAGTCAGCCTCCTGAATTCACTAGCAGGGCTCTTCTGGGCACTGTGAAGAGATGCCTGGAGACCGGAATTTTTGACTCTTCCTCTGCTCCAATCTCTGTCAAATTATTTCATTAAAAATATGAAAAAAATAATTTTCAGGATTACGTTACTGCTTGATTAATACTCCAGGAAAATTGGCTGATATGGCTTGGTGGGTATGCAGAATGTTATCTCTCAACATCCTAGTGACTGTCTTAGGATATCAGACTGATTGTCTACACCAACCCCTCCAAGACTGTCTGTCACAGGACTGACAATCACAGCCAACAAGCCCTCAGCCCAAACCTACTTAATAACTCAGTTCCAATGATGACCATCTCAATAGTCCACAAGAAGAGGCATCCGCATTATACGTGGTATTTGCGAGACCCAGTGTAAATCTCTCCACGTGTCCAGAATGAATTGGGTTCCATTACTTGGTGACAACAGTAGGGCCAGCCATTGCAAATTAGTGAGATTCTGGACAGAGATCTGCATAGCCCTCCTTTGATTTGAAGGAAGCAGTTAGAAGATGAGAATAAACATCTTTTTCTCCAACCCCACCAGTCCCAGATATCGGAACTTAAGGTCCCCAACATGGACCCCTTCCCTGACCCACAACCTGACCCACGGTGGCCTTTTATCCAAGAGCCCAACACTCTCCTGCCACATGAGGACACTATTCCCCGCATTTCTACCCATTCCAAGGCTCAGAGCGGCAATCCTTGTTTTGCTTACCTCCCTACCCACAAGTCAACAGCCCCTTTCCCAGCATTTCATCTATTTCAGTAATTTTCTTTTCGCAGATGAAGAAAAGTGCTCACTCCGAGGCACGCTTTGAAGCAATAAACAGCTCACTTCTTTGTGGAAAAATAGGCAATTTTCCTGTAACCTTTGGAAGCATCTAAATAACCCACACGTATTTATGGCTGAGTGACTCTTTGGATTGAAGAAACTTTCAGCCTGCGTTTGCAAAGATTTCCATTAACGTCTTTGAGCAGGCTCTCATCTCATTTTAAAACAAATGGCTAGCTCACAGAAGAGAATTTGGTTTGTTTGTTTTTTCTCTCTCTTTCTCTCCTCCTTCAACTTGCCAGAGATTTGATGCACGCATGAGGTAGTGGATGAAGTTCAAATGGTGACTCTTCGCCCAAAGATCTCGAGGTCCTAGATGGCAGAGGCTCATGATGTCATAGGTCAGCCTGTTTCCCTCGTTTTGAAAGAACTTCCATTTCGCTTTTCCCACTCCTTCCTTCTTGCAGGAATAATTTCTCAAGGAAGAGAGGGGGCTCCAGGCTTTCTCCCACCCCCACAATGCCTCAGAAAGCACTGTTTTTAAAAGGTTCATTTTTCAGGAGAGAAATGCCAGAAGCTATATTTATCTCCCACTAATCCATTTCCCCCCTCTACTCCTAGATTAAGGAATTAATGGCCGCTACAGCTGCTGTCCTTAGCAATTACTGTAAATTGGTTACAGCCTCAAAAAAAAAAAAAATCCACTCGCCAACAATGGTGAGAGTCCAAGGGTCTATGCAAAGCATCGGGTAGTTAGTCTAAGTAATAAATCAGCGTGTCATGGAGCCCAAGAGCTCCAGGGCCTGGGCACTGGGGTTTCAACCATGGAGGCAGAAGGGGATAGGTGAGAAGGGGGGAACATACATCATATCTAACACAACTTCTCTCAAAGCCCATAGCAGATTGGATGGTAAGGAAATCCCCGCTTCTCGGTAAAAGCTTGTACCACAGCAAGCCCTGTAATATCAGTCTCAGTGTGCTGGCTGTCCTAACATCTGATTCAACCTTTGCAGACAGGACACAGTAAACGCTGAGTGTCAGCAGGACTTGTCTTCCCAGGTCCCCTTGTCTCCTAAACTCTGGAGATGACACATTCCATCTCTTAGGTCCCACATATCCTGTCTCAGAATCTTGTCACGGACCATTAACTCTACATCTGTATGACATCTACCTGTATTAGTTAAGTCTTCCTAGAAAACTAGAACAAACAGACCATGCCATATGTGGTATGTGTAATATGTTCTGGGTTGTCATTTGTGATAGGAGGCTGAGTGGCCATGTGCACACAACAGAAGCTGAGAACCCAGCTTGTACTGCATCCAAGAACCTAGAACCTGGGGTACCAACCATGCAGCCCCCATTTGATGATAAAGGCTTAGATTCTTCCAGAAGACTCACTGGAAGAAAGAGAGTGGGTGGAAAGCCTGAGGATTCTGGAGTCTGATACCCATGGGCAACGGCTGTAGCAACAGATGCATAGGAAGAATGGAGCTTGCATACACTGGATGGCTTTCTCCGCTTCCACGTCATTCCATCACAGACCCCAACCTTTTGGATGATACTGTCCACATTCAGGTGAGTATTTCTGCTTTAGTCACCATCTCACCTGTCAATCTTCTCCAGAAAGACCCTCACAGCCACAGTGAGAGTCAAGCGTTACTAACACTCGGTACCCATCACTCCAATCCTGTCTATAATGAAAACTATTTGCCACACTGCCCAAGTCTTTATTTGACATCATACAGACCTGGATTGTACCCAAAATGCATACATGGTGAAGTCTTGGTCCTCTATAGGCAGACTTTTCTTTCCTGCCCACCAGTTCCCAGATAACCGACATGAAGAGTTCGTATTAATTATAAGTACTCAGCCAATAACTCAGGCTTATTACTAGCTAACTCTTACAACTTAAATTAACCCATTTTTATTAATCTACATTCTTCCTTGTGGTGTTACCTCTTTTTAATCTTGTACCTCCTGCTTCCTTTCCGTGTCTGACTGGTGGCTCCGCTGACTCCACCCTTCTTCTTCCCAGTGTCTTTAATCTGGTTCTCTCACCTTATCCTGTCCAGTTATTGACCAGTCATCTTTTTAATTAACCTAATCACAGTGACACATATTGACACAGCACAAAGGAATATTCCACAGTCCTCAGCTTGGCCCTACTGGGATGTGGTGTAAACTAAGAGATGGGGCCTATTAGAAGGATTTAGGTTATGGGGTCATGACCCTAGAAAAGATTTTGGAATGCTAGTCTCTTCCTCTCACTTTAACATCTCAGTTATGATATGACAATTTACTCTGCCACATTCTCTCACCATGATAGACTACCTTGGCAAAGTAGCTAACACAAGGAGGCCACCTGACCATAGAGTAAACCCTCCAATACCGTGAGTCAGCATAAATCCTTTCTCTTTGTTAATCTATCATAGGTATTTTGTTGTAGTAATATTTGTAAATATTGTAATAATTGTAAAGGTGTATTATCTAACAAAATCTCAGCAATTCCCAGGCTTCCAACTCCATATTGCCTTCTCTTGAAAACTGTTTCTTTTCCCCTTGTATTTCCATGTTTCCAGGGAATTCATATCGTTGTTCTCAGTCTTCCAGCCCAACTCATCTTATAAAGCGGAGTCACTTGCATCTTGTTTTCTGGCCAACCCGTGAATGAATATCCTTGATGCAAATCCAATATCTTTCCTGGGAGAAGATTAGGATGTCATGGTGCAGAATGTGGGTACATTTACTTGGCAGAGATATGAGGTAAAGTCGGGGGGAGGGGGGGGAGACACCTCTGAGACACCTGTATGCCCTAGCAGGTAGCAAAGCCTTTCAGCATGGTGTTTGCTTTACCTATCAGATCAGGTAAACATACAGGTAGACATAGTGAGCAAAGGCTGAACATAGATGAGACTTCTCCAGGTAGAAGCCCATTTGGAGATCCACTTCAGACAGATCAGATGGGAAAGAAACAGGGAAACCTCTGTTGTTCCCTGAGGGGGAGGTCTACCAGTAACCAGTGTTTTCTTTCTCTGCAGTTCACTTAAGAGTCAAAGCTACCACTTAGCTGATAACAGTTCCTTTAACCAAAACAGCAATAATCTTTCTGGTCTCAGTTTCCTTGTTTGACCTTGCCTTAAAAATAATTGCCGAATTGGGCTTTAAAAGTCAAGAGGAAAATCAGATGAAAAGCATCAACAGGATTACTGTAACATTTCAGCACCGCTGTAACAGTAACCACCTCCCTATCTTGGAACTTCACCTCTAGACTCCAAAGATCCCTGGGAGCAGAGGCCATGATGGATTGCACAGGGCTACTGACCTAGGGCAGACACCCAACATTCTGTCTACAGTCAGCATGAGAAGCCCAGGTTTTCACTTCCTATTACATCCTGAAATGTTTCTCTTGTTTCTCTATCACCCTCCATTACTTGCTTTTCAATGCTTAATACTAATCATGGATTTTATTTATAAAACTGCTTTGCAACATCCTGGGGCGGCAGAGGGGAGGGGAAATCAGGATGCTGAATGCTGAAAAAAGCCTTAAATGATGTATCCATGTGTTCATTTTTTTAAAAAAAAAACATATTTAGAAGTGCATGGGCATGCAAAGAACTCGTGTGTGTGTGTGTGTGTGTGTGTGTGTGTGTGTGTGTCCAAAGGCATGTGAAGGCCAGAAGCTAGCCTTGGTTTTTCTCAGCTGCTTTCCACCTTGTTTTATTGTTGTTGGTAGGATTGTTTGATTTTTGGTTTTGTTTCTTTTGAGGTAGGATCTCTCACTGCTCAGAGCAGATCACAAAAATCTAGCATAGCTGACCAATAAGATTTAGCATCCTCTTCTCTATACTACCCAGCTCCAGGCAAAAACAACCAACATATATATATATATATATATATATATATATATATATCCCCTACTCTTCAACTTTCTCCCAAGGACCCCATACTCCCAATTTACTCAGGAGACTTTGTCTTTTTCTACTTCCTACGTAAATTAGATCCATATATGTCTCTCTTAGGGTTCTGATTGTTGTCTAGGTTCTCTGGGATTATGATTTGTAGGCTGGTTTTCTTTGTTTTATGTTTAAAAACCACTTTGAGTGAGTACATATGATAATTGTCTTTTGGGGTATGGGTTACCTCACGCAAAATGATGTTTGCTAGTTTTATCCATTTGCTTGCAAAATTTCAAGATGTCAATTTTTTTTCTGCTGTGTAGTACTCTGTTTTGTAAATGTACCACATTTTCCTTATACATTCTTCAGCTGAGGGATACTGAGGTTATTTCCAGGTTCTGGCTATGACAATGTTGTTATGAACATAGTTGAGCACATGTCCTTGTGACATGGTTGAGCATCCTTTGAATATATATGTAAAAGTGGTATTACTGGGTCTTGAGGAAGGTTGTTTCCTCATTTTCTGAGAAATCACCACACTGACATCCAATGTCAATGGAGCAATGCAGAAATGTTCCCTTTACCCCACAACCTCTCTAGCATAAGTTGTCATCAGTGTTTCTGATCTTGGCCTTTCTTACAGGTGTAAGGTAGAATCTCAGAGTTGTTTTGATTTGCATTTCTCTGATGGCTAAGGATGTTGAGCATTTCCTTAAGTGTCTTTCAGCCATTTTAGATTCCTCTGTTGACAGTTCTCTGCTTAGGTTTGTACTCCATTTTTTTTAAATTGGGTTATTTGTTCTTTTGATGACCAATTTCTTGAGTTCTTTATATATTTTGGAGATCAGACCTCTGTCTGATGTGGGGTTGGTGAAGATCTTTTTCCATTATGTAGGCTGTTGTTTTGTCTTGTTGACCATGTCCTTTGTTTTACAGAAGCTTTTCAGTTTCAGGAGGTCCCATTTATTAATTGTTTCTCTCAGTGTCTGGGCTACTGGGGTTATATTTAGGAAGTGGTCTCCTGTGTCAATGCATTCAAGTGTACCTCCCACTTTCTCTTATAGAGGTTCAGGGTGGCTGGCTTTATGTTGAGGTCTTTGATTGATGTGGACGTGAGTTTTGTGCATGGTGATAGATATGGGCCTATTTTCATTCTTCTACATGTTGATATCCAGTTATGCCAGCACCATTTGTTATATATGCTTTCTTTTTTCCATTTGATATTTTTTGTTCTTTGTCAAAAATCAAGTCTTTGAAAGTGTGTGAATGAATATCTGGGTCTTTGATTCAGTTCCATTGGTCCTCCTGTCTATTCTTATGCCAATACCAGGCTGTTTTCAGCACTGTAGCTCTGCAGTAGAGTTTGAAGTGAGGGATTGTGGTACCTCCAGAAGTTCTTTTATCGTACAGGATAGTTTAGGCTATCCTGGGTTTTCTGCTTTTCCATATGAAGTTGAGCACCATTCTTTCAAGGTCTGTGAAGAATTTTGCTGGGATTTTGATGGGAATTGCATTGAATCTGTAGATTGCTTTTGGTAAGATTGCCATTTTTACTATGTTAATTCTACCTATCCAAGAGCATGGAAGATCTTTCCACTTTCTTCAGTTTCTTTTTTCAAAGATTTAAAGTTCTTGTCATACAAGTCTTCTACTTCTTTGGTTAGAGTTACTCCAAGATATTTTATACTATTTGTGGTTATTGTGAAGGATGATGTTTCTCTGATTTCTTTCTCAGCTCATTTATCATCTGTGTACAAGGCTACTGTTTTTTTTTCTTTTGAATTAATCTTGTATCCTGCTATATTACTCAAAGTGTTTATGAGTTGTAGAAGTTCCTTGGTAGAATTTTTGGGGTCACTTATGTAAACTATCATATCATCAGCAAATAGGGAGAGTTTGACTTCTTCTTTCCAAATTGTATTTCGTTGATCTCCTTTTTTGTCTTATTGCTCTGGCTAGGACCTCAAGAACTATATTGAATATATATGGAGAGAGTGGACAACCTTGTCTTGTTCCTGATTTCAGTGGAATCTCTGGGAGTTTCTCTCCATTTAGTTTGATGTTGGCTGTTGGCTTGCTGTATTTTGCCTTTATTATGTTTAGGTATGTTCCTTGTGACCCTGCTCTTTCCAAGACCTTTATCATGAAGGGATGTTGTATTTTGTTAAAAGCTTTTTCGGCAACTAATGAGATAATCATGTGGTTTTTATTTTTTCAATTTGTTTATATGGTGGATTACGTTGATAGATTTTCATATGTTAAACCATTCCTGCATCTCTGGGATGAAGCCTAATTGATCATGGTGGATGATGGTTCTGGTGTGTTTTTTGATTCAATTTGCCAGATTTTGCTTAGTATTTTTGCATCAATGTTCATGAGTGAGATTGGTCTGTAATTCTCTTTCTTAGTAATGTTTTTCTGTGGTTTGGGTATCAGGGTAATTGTAACCTCATAAAAAGAGTTTGGCAATGTTCCTTCTGTTTCTATTATGTGGAACAATTTGAATATTGGTATTAGTTCCTCTTTGAAAATCTTGTAGAATTCTGAGCTGAAACCATCTGGTCTTGGGCTTTTTTTGGTTGGGAGACTTTTGATGACTGTTCTTCAGCAGTTATAGGTTTGTTTAATTTGCTTATCTGGTCTTGATTTAATTTTGGTAAGTTATATTTATCCAGAAAGTTGTCCATTTCCTTTAAGTTTTCCAATTTTGTGGAGCACAGGTTTCCAAAATATGACCTGATGATTCTCTGGATTTCCTCCATGTCTATTGTTATGTCTCCATTCTAATTTCTGATTTTGTTAATTTGGATATTCTCTCTCTGTCTTTTGGTTAATTTATAAAGCTTTCTCTATCTTGTTGATTTTCTCAAAGAACCAACTCTTTGTCTCATTGATTCTTTGTATTGTTTTCTTTGTTTCTATTTTGTTGATTTCAGCTCTCAATTTATTTCCTGCTGTCTAGTTCTCCTGGGTGAGTTTGCTTCTTTTTGTTCTAAAGTTTTCAAATATTCTATTAATTTACTAGTGTGGGATTTTTCCAGCTTCTTTATGCAGGCATTTAGTACTATGAGCTTTCCTCTTAATAGTGCTTTCATTGTGTCCCATAAATTTGGGTATGTTTTATGGTCATTCTCATTGAATTTTAGGAAGTCTTTAATTTCTCCCTTTATTTCTTCCTTGACCCATTGATGATTCAGGTGAGTATTGTTTAATTTCCATGTGTTTGTGGGCTTTCTACAATTAGTATTGCTGTTGAATTCTAGTTTTAAGCCATAGTGATCTGATAAAATACACAGGGTTAGTCCAATTTTTTTGTATCAACGGTTTGTTTTGTTGCCAAGTTTGTGGTCAATTTTTGAGAAGATTCCATGAGGTGCTAAGAAGAAGGTATATTCTTTTCTGTTTGGATGGAATATTCTATAGATGTCTGTTAAGTCCAATTGATTCGTAACATCTGTTAGTTCTCTTATTTTTCTGTTTATTTTTTGTCCGATTGACCTATCTAGAGGTGAGAGGGGAGTGTTGAAGTCTCCCACTATTAGTGTGTGTGGTTTAATGTATGATTTAAGCTTTAGAAGTATATATATATATATATATATATATATATATATATATATATATATGAGGATGCCCTTGTATTTGGGGCATAGAGATTTTCTTTTGATAGATTTTTTCCTGTGACTAATATAAAATGTCCTTCTTTGTCCCTTTTGATTGATGTTAGTTTGAAGTCTATTTTGTTAGATATTAGGATAGCTACACCAGCTTATTTCTTAGGTCCATTTGATTGGAAAATTTTTTCCTAACCCTTTACTCTGAGGCAATTTCTGTCTTTGAGATTGAGGTGTGTTTCCTGTTTGCAGAAGAAGGATGAATTCTGTTTTCATATCCAATCTGTTAGCCTGTGTCTTTTTATATGTGAGTTGAGTCCATTTATATTAAGTGATATTAATGACCAGTGATTGCTATCTCCTGTTAATTTAGTTTTTGTTGGTGGTGATCTTAATTTGTGTGTTTTTCACTTCTTTGTGATTTGCTGCTGTAAGATCATCAACTGTGTTTTTGTTGATGTAGTCAACTTCCTTGGGTTGGAGTTTTTCTTCTAGTATTTTGTATAGGGCTGGGTTTATTGCTAGGTATTGGTTAAATCTGATTTTGTCATGGAATATCTTGTTCTATCCTTCTATTGAAATTGAAAGTTTGCTGGGTCTGGTAGTCTGGGCTGGCATCGTGATCTCTTAATGTTTGCATAACACTTGACCATGACCTTCTGGCTTTCATTGTCTCCAATGAGAAGTCAGGTCTAATTCCAATAAGTCTGCCTTTATATGTTACTTGGCCTTTTTCCTTTGCAGCTCTCAATATTCTTTCTTTATTCTGTATGTTTAGTGCTTTGATTATTATGTGGTAAGGGAACTTTTTTTGATCCAGTCTATTTGGTGTTATGCATGCTTCTTGCTTCTTCATAGGCATATCTTTCTTTAGGTTGGGAAAGGTTTTTTTTCTATGATTTTGTTAAATATATTTTCTGTGCTTTTGAGTTGAACTTCTTCTCCTTCTCTATACCTATTATTCTTAGGTTTGGCCTTTTCATGGTGTCCCATATTTCCTGGGTATTTTGGGTTAACCTTGTATTAGATTTAATGTTTTCTTTGACTGATGAGTCTATTTCCTCTATTGTATCTTCAGTGCTTGAGATTCTCTCTTCCATCTTTCGTATTCTACTGTTTATGTTTGTGGTTGTGGTTCCCGATCATTTTCTCATGATTTCTGTTTCTATTATTCCCTTGGCTTGTGTTTTCTTTATTGTTTCTTTTTCAGTGTTCAAGTCTTGAATAGTTTCTTTCATATGTTTGATTGCTTTTTCTTGGTTTTCTTTAAGGGATTTGGTGAAGTCTTCCAATTTTATGTATGTCTTTTCCTCCATTTCTTTGAGGGAATTTCTCATTTCCTCTTTAAGAGTCTCAAAATTCTCCTGAAGTTATTTTTTTAGGTCATTTTCTTCTGCTTCATCTATATTTGGTTGTTCAAGACTTGCTGTTGTAGGGTCTCTAGATTTTACTGGTGTTGTGTTGCTCTTTGTGGTGTTGCATGTGTTTTTACCTTGTCTACTCATCTTTTTTTCTAATTGGTGTGGTTTGTGATATCTGTGACTCTGGTGATTAATCTTCTAGGTGCCAGTGAATCCAAGGCTCAGATGGTTGTTCTTCATGGTACAGTCAGTGCCATGGTTCTAGTTACCCCATTGGTCACTCTGTGTTCCTGGAGGTCGCTCAGTGCTCCCAGGGTTTGCTCTGCTCCCATGGAATTTGCTGTCTCAGGCCTGCTCTGGTCTAGGTTGCTGGCTCAGACCTGTTTCTGTTAATGTCCCTGGTCTGGATCTGCTCCTGCTGTGGATCCTGGCTTGGGTTTGGTTCTGCAAAGGTCTCTGGCTCTGATCTTCTCCATTGGA
This sequence comes from Microtus oregoni, assembly GCF_018167655.1. Lineage (NCBI taxonomy): Eukaryota > Metazoa > Chordata > Mammalia > Rodentia > Cricetidae > Microtus > Microtus oregoni. Next base: position 26,282,513 of record NW_024543069.1, on the reverse strand, counting down.
GGTCTCAGACTGAGTGATCTCAGACGTGCAGAGAACCTGGCTCAGGCCTACTTCCTCAGAGGTAACAGACTCATGCCCAGACTCACAGAGGTTTCTGGTTCCTGCCTACTCCCTAGGAGGTCCCAGACCAATGCCCAGATCCACAGAGGTCCTGGCTCAGGTCTACTCCCTATAAGGTCCCAGATTCACACCTGGATCCATGTTGGTCTCTGGCTCTGACCCACTCACTCAGCAGTTTCTCTCCTGTACCTGCTTCTGTGGAGTTAGTTGTCTCAGGTGTGCTCCAGCCCAGATCGCTGGCTCAGTCCTTCCTCCACAAATATCCCTGGTCTGGATCCGTTCCCACTCCCTTGGAGCTTGCCATCTCAGGCCTGCTCTGGCCTAGTCCCACTCCTGTGGAGTTCGCTTCCTCAGGCCTGCTCTGGCCTAGGTTACTGGCCTAGTCCCACTCCTGTGGAGTTCGCTTCCTCAGGCCTGCTCTGGCCTAGGTCACTGGCTCAGTCCTGCTCCTATCGAGGTCATAGCCTCAGGCCTGCTCTCAACATGCAGCTTTTTTACATGAATTCAAGAATCAAACTTAGGTTCTCGGGCACAGAAGGAAGTTCTCTGACTAAGCTTTCACCCCCACCCAAATATAGACTTTAAAGGCACCCAAGTAAGGATGCTCTAGTGTTGGCCAATTGTTCTGCATGACAGATGCTCCAGTGTTGACCAGTGCATTCTCCATGAGAGATGCTCCAGTGTTGTCTACTGCACCCTCCATGAGATGCTCCAGTGTTGACCAGTGCATTCTCCATGAGAGATGCTCCAGTGTTGTCTACTGCACCCTCCATGAGATGCTCCAGTGTTGTCTAGTGCACTCTGCATGAGAAATTTTCCAGTGTTTTCTAGTGCATTCTCCATGAGAGATGTTCCTGTGTTGTTCAGAGCACTCTCCATAAGAGATGCTCCAGTGTTGGCCAGTCGCTCTCCAGCCTTTATCCCTTTGTCTTTATGGTGCCGATACTGAACATGGCAGAGGAACATTCACTTCACAAACCCACCTAGGAGAAGCATTACCCAAGGGGCTTCCTGAACCTGTGTTCCAGGAGCTTAGCCCACCAATTAACTCAGGGTTGCCAGCACAGAATCCTGAATTTTTAACATGATTCTCATCATCTCTCTAGTTGGAAACAGTATTTGACAGGACCTCTTCTGGCTCTTTCGAAGCACATCTCATTTTTGTAGAGGTCCCCACCTCAGCTGCACAGGGAAGTTGCCTGGGAAGCTTCCTACACACCGCAATATTCTATCCAACCCAGTTATTCAGGCAACAACTACAGGGTAGAGAGCAAGTGCATGCGTGCATGTGAGTGTATGTGTATGTGTGTGTTTGTGTATGTGTATATGTATATGTGTGCGTATGTATAGGAGAGAGACTATGTGGTATGTGTGTATGTATGTATGAGAGAGAGAGAATATGTGGTGTGTATGTGTATGCATGTGTGTGTGTGTGTAGTGTGCCTTATGAATATGCAGAGGCCGGAAAAGAATGTCAAGTGCCACACTGTCACACTCCACCTTATTCCCATGAGCCTAGGGTCTCTCACTGAACCTGTAGCTAGGCTGGTAGTCAGCAAGCCCTAGGATCCTCCTGTCTCTACCCCTGACAGTGCTTGGGTTCTGTTGTGTATGTCATCATATGCAGGTTTTTCCATGCGTGCTGAGATCCAAACTCAGGTCCTTATGTTTGTGCAGCAAACACTCTTACCCACGGAGTCATCTTCCCAGCCCCAGTCTGGGAACTTTCCCTCCTATTCATACTACCGTTTCTGTTTACATCTACAGCTTTGGACAGGCACTGTAGAAAAGACATCAGCTTTACGTGACACACCAGGCACAAGCCACAATTCTTAAGCAGATTAAGTGTCAACGGTGCTGATCTATTAGGGTCAGAACAGAAAATGGTCCCCCATGTATTTGAATATTTTGTTCCTATCTAGTGGTTCGTTGGGAGAAGTTGTGCAACCCTTAGGACACATGGCCTAGCTAGCCAAAGCAGGTCCCCGAGGGCCAGCCTTGGGTAGTGAATTTTGTGCAGAGTTTACTGTTTCTAGTTCCGGCCAGAGCTCCCTGCCTCCTGTCTGCCACCACGATGTGCCCATATCCACAGTTGCTACCACAGTTGGAGCCTCTCTACCATGTCTTCCCCACAGTGGTCAACCATTTAGCCTCTGAATCGTGAGCCAAAGAAAGCCATTCCTCCATTAAATTGCTTCTGTCACGCATTTATCACAAGAATATTAACGATTGGAGCCAACCTCTGGATTCCCAATCAAAACTGTCATACTAAAGCTTCTGGAAGTCCTATAACAAAGAACCCGAATTAATTCTGTTGTTTAATTAATTCTTTAAAATTGTATAAACCTATTTAAACCTGTGTTCCAAATTTAGTTGAAGAGAACTTGCCTAGTTGGCATGCTTGTTTGGTAGATGGAAGGTGGTTCTGTGCATAGCTTGCCCATGTAGCAAGAATGCACAAAAGAACGGCCTGCTTCCTTCTGGGAATGAAGAACAGCCTAGATGTCGCAACTCCTGAATTACAATGCTGCTTCTGTTTGGCTCTTCATTTCTGTTTCCCTTTGCTATTTAGTTTTACTTCATTCCTTTCTCTTGTCTGTATATGTGCACTGACTCTCCAGACTTGCAGGTTCTCCCCCGAGAACCTGACTGAGACAAAACTCTTACTCCGTCTTCTACATTCACCCTCAGTTACAGTGCCTTGGGGAAGTTACCTTGCAGAGAAGACCCAGCCCTGCACATGCGCACTAATGCTCCGCCAGGCTTCATTCAGGCTGCATTCCCTCTCCTTTCATTTTATAGAGACAGTCTGCCTTTCCCTGTCCAGTCCAAGATGCATAGAACTCACAATCCTTTACCTACTCGTAGTTTTCAATATGATTTCCAGTATATCAATTTCATGCAAGAGGGGAATAGAAAAACAGGAAAGTGGAAGCCGCGCATGCCCTGGAGTAGGCCCATGGTTGAATCTCCACGACAGGAAAATTAATATTGGAAGGAGGGGTGACCACAATCCCTCCTGGGTACTAATTCCTAGACTGTCCAATTTCCTGAAGAGGCAAGCCATTAAAACACTTGAGGAGAACAAAGTGGAAAGTAATGGACTCTTTGCAGTGGGCGGAGGGAGAATTTCAACTAATCTGGCATGTAATTTGTCTCCAGGATGTGAAGTAGGATCATGGTTCTCCCAGCTCCCTTGAAGAAGATCTCCCCATAGCAGAACTCCTCACACTCCCCACTGGGTGAGCATTTACTGAGGGGCTCCCAGGCCCTACAGGAAGTGACCAGCACCCCTCACTAGATACCAAGAGCAAATTCCCCCACTATCACTTTGCTGTGGCAGCCAGAAATGTCTCCTCACCTTGCTACATGTCCCTTGGGGTAGGGGAATCACACCCGGTAAAGGGATCGCTCTGTACCAAAGTCCCGCATAAAAGACATTATAAATTAGTAGGAGAGAATGGAAAATTAAATTACAGCCTTTCTTCAAGTTAATTTAGTCGTATAATAAAAGAAGAGTAATCAAGCGCAAATAATTTTTGAAGAAAGGACCTAAGCTTCTTATTTCTTATAAAACGTGTGTTCTTTGCTAGCCATAGTGGTACGCCTGTGTCCATGGTACTAGGAAGGAATAGGCAGTAGGATCTCAACTTTGTGGCTAGCCTGGGCTACCTAACGAGACCCTTATAGTTGGAATTTTCTTTAGGCTATCAACCAGCTCCCAAATAAAGATACATTGACTTGATATTAATTATGAATATTCGGCCTTATCAAACTTGTCCCACTAGTTCTTTTAACTTACTTTAATCTGTTTCTATTTATCTACATTTTGCCTTGGGGCTTTTTACCTTTCAGGATATACTTTCTTGCTTCTTCTATGGCTGGCTGGCTGGCCCCTGACATCTCTCTGGCATCTCCTTTTCTTTCTTTCTCAACCCTAAATTCCTCCTCCTACTTAACTCTCCCTGCTCCGAAGTCCCACCTATACCTCCTTCCTCGCTATTGGTCATTCAGCTTTTTATTAGCCCAATCAGGCGCCTTAGGTAGGCAAGGTAAAAAAGCAACATACCTTTACATCATTAAAAAAAAATGCAATACATCTTTACATACTTAAGCAAATGCAACACATCTTTGCACAGTTAAACAAATATTCTACAACAGACCCTACCTTAACAAAAAATGTTAAAATTACCTTAAAAGACTAACACTTTAAAAGAATCTTTTAGATAGTCCTCAGCTACCCTGAAGAGAAGAGAGGGCAGGATGTAGGCAGAAAAATAAATATGCAATCTCAATCTAGATTTTTTTAAATTACCATTGAAGTTAAAACTCAAAAATGTAAATGAAAAACAAAAAGTGAAAATTAAAATATACCATATGAATTAACATTCAACATATGAGGAGTTTAGCAAATTCATTCTATAAAAATGTCAAACACTAAGACTGCAATACGTAAGTAACCAGAAATATACAGAAAACTCACAAAAGAGGACATCCAGCTCAAGAGTAGGAATGAGCATCTAAAATCTTCAGCCTCGCTAGAAAATAAATATTCTAATTAAATGCAGTTTTACCCATAAAATTATTATGTTTTGAATAAAAAAGATTCTGCACTGATGTGAATGAGAAGAAAAAGGCACTCAAGTATTACAGGCATTTTTATAATTAACACAATTATACGCCTTAAATATATTTACTTTGCATAATCTATCCTAAAAATTGATACTAATTTTTTCAAGAGCTCAAAATTGTGCATTCTAGCATTAAGTAAAATAATGAAAAATCAAGTGTCACCTAAAAACCCAATAAGTAAGCTGTTTTGCCAAAGTTACATGTTAGTGATGCAATGTAATGTCATAAAGCCATTTAAAAAAATGCTTAAAATAACAAGTACAAGAATCGTATTAAAAGCATTCCTGCAATTATGCACATAGGTAAAATAGTATATATAGATGATAGACTGATAGAAAGATTTTAGATAGATTCATGATAGATGGGTAATATATAGATGATGATGAAGAAGATAGGTAGATAGATGATGGATGGATAGATAGGTAGGTAGGTAGGTAGGTAGGTAGATAGATAGATAGATAGATAGAGATGCGAGATAGATGGATGAAATTGATGACTGATAGATCTATACATAGATAGATGATAAATATAGAGACATGATAGATAATCAATGTAAATAATAAATAGACAATATATGGATAGATTAGATGGTAGATAGATGAATAGAAAATACATACATACATACATACATACATACATACATAGATCTTTTAAAGACACTTTAATAGGTACCAACTGCTGGCAGCAGCCTGGCCTGCATTACTTCCAGGCGGCTTTAACATGGGCAAATTTCTCACTCCTTATATTTCCCAGTTCTAAATTATTTGTAGTGCACATGTATTACTTTCACCATGGAAAACATAAACTCCTCAAAAAAATAATTCTGTTTTCTAAAAACACGCTGTGTACTGAGGCATTAAATCAGTGGCCCCTCAGTCATGTTTTCTTCAAATTGAGCTTTTTTCCAAAAAAAAAAAAAAACATTTAGCTCATATAAAAGTTGATTGCTGCCAAGGAAAGCTAATCTGCTCTAATCTCAGGGTCATCACCCTCTCAGCCATACAAACACCTGGGGAAGATGGTTCTGGAACACACACACACAAAAAGCTTAAAGTTGAAGAGATGCTTTTTTTTCTTTATTCTTTGGCCACCTTTTTTTTCCCACTGCACACATCAAGCAGCCTCTTCTCCACATATCCACAGAAAATTCCAAGCAGAGAAGATAATATCAAGTCAGTTCATGGCCCAAGGTAACTCATTTTTAAAAGAGAAAAAAGAACTGAATAATGAATGACTGCCTACTGTACCCTCAGTATAGATGATATTTATTATTACTCTGTTCCCTTTATCATACTGATTCATAAGACATGGGAGAAAAGCAAAATGCATGACAAAGACTCAATTCTGAACTATACAATTAGGAAGAAGAAAAAGGCAGTTGAATTAAAGACTCACTGGTTATCAATAATGAGAGTGAGATTTGGACATTACATGGAGCTAACCTAGCTTTGTTTCTGTGCAGGCTTTTATCTCAAAATACAGAAAGCCACAGAAGGTCATTGCAGACAGATGTCAAAGAGTCACAAAGGTGAGAAGACTCTTAGAATCCCAGTCCCAGATTAAAACAAATTACACAATTAAAACAGTAATAGAGGTCTTTGGCCATCCGAGACAGGATTGTTCTCCATCCAGAAGCCGCCGCCTGGTTCTTAAGGAGGACATTTCTTGGATTGTCACGTATGCCTTTATCAATCCCTGTATTATATCCCAAGCCGTGAATTTCACCCAGAACACTTCTGCATCTCTCTCAGCTTTCTATGCCATCAATCTGATTAGAGACGCAGAGGGGAAACGGCGGCGTCACTGAAGGCAGAAAGAATTCGGGAGTAGGAGACAGACACAGAACCAAGTGGTGATGCACATATGGAGGTTCCCGAAGAGAGAGGCCAGACTTGAAGACTGATTTGATATAATAGGGTGCCCATCTGAGTCAGAAAGAAAGAGAGAGAGAAAAATCGGATGCATGACCCAACCATCATAAAGGTACTTCTGAATTAAATGGGGCAGAATATTTTCTGTCTGGGTTAACTCAGAAAAAAAAAATCCATAGAGGTTTGTGTTTTGTATTTTTTCATTGAGTGTGACTGGGAGTTATAGAGTGGAGGTCAGGATGAAAGAGTGGGGAGAGCCAGGTAGAAAGGGAAGAAAGAAAGCCCCCTCTAAGCTTTGAGTACTGGGTTATTTTCTTTCTCTATTCAAGCATGTTCTCTTCTACTGGAAAATGCTTTGTTAAACTGATCTGAGGTCGTTTCCATCCTCATGAGAAACCTGATGCAGTATTTCATCCTAAACATTATAAAGCTTGGCATTAAAAGCTTCCCAAAGTCTATTTTCCCCTGGAGTCAGGTACCATTTGTCATTTGCTCACACATTCCTTCTGGCAGACGGCTTTACGATGATCCCCATGGGCGGCTGGGGGCTGGAGAGCATCCTTCACACATGACTTCCCACAGAGTCCAGAGGCCAATGGGCACAAGGAGAAAGCCAGGTCCCCATTGTTGATGGTGGCTCCCACTTAGAGCACGTGTGTGTATGGTATTGCTTACCTGAGTTTATCACACACTATCAAAACTCAGAAACACATAACCTCAAACCCAAGGGTGAGTTCATATTTAAAATACCCACTCCTCCCTATGAGCCCAAGTACTATTTTTTTTGAATGCTCACTTAAGCCAATCTTCTTCAGAAATGCTGACTCTTTGCTGCTGACTATGTGTGATAGCAGAAAGATTGTGAGCAAGGATTTTAAGTAGATTATCACCAAAATATGGCGGTAGTGTGGTTTAAATATAAAATGTTTCCCATAGGCTAATCTGTTTGAACACTTGGCCCCTAGTTGAGAGTCCTCTCTAGGAAAACTGTGGATCCTTCACGAGACTTGTTGGGAGAAGCGACTCTCTGTGAGCCTTGAGTTTTTATAGCCAGGCCCAGCTTTCTGCTCACTCTTTGTTTCCTTGACGTAGATACCTCCTGCTCTAGCTACCATGCCATGGTGGAAAAGGCATACATCTCTCTGGAACTGTAAGGCAAAACCTGCCCTTCCTTCCTTACATTGCTTCTGTTAGAGTATTTTATATAAGGCAGGTCATTACGTTTTCTGAAACAAAAACCTAAATTTACGGTCTGAAGGACATATTGCATTCAATACGATGGCGATGAGGAGAAAGCTGTCCTGAAAATCAGAATAGAAAATCCATGGTCACGAGGGCAGTACGAACACATGGGGGAACAACTGCGTTTTAACTTTGACTTCCAAACGATTTCTAAATCATGTTACTGAATCTGGAAGAAATAAAGGCAAGGGGTGAATGCTAGAATTATATATCTTAACTAATTAAATTAGCATGCCAACCGTGTGTTGGGAGAGTGTGTGGGACAGAAGAGGGGTGTACTCACTCTGCCGCCCGATTCTCTCAACACAGTTTCAGCCTGAAACATAAAACAAATATTGAATGCAAGCCCTCCTGGGAGTTGTGGGAAGCGAAGAGAGCATACATTTTTTTTCTCACTCTGTGACAAGGAAGAATAGTTCTGGGTGAGTAGAGAGAGAGACCTAAAGACTGAAATAGCAGCTTTACAGTCTGTGGTCAAGGCAGTGGTCAGAACATGTGCTTCAGAGGCAACAGTAACTGGAGGCTGGGAAACTCACCGAAAACCACCTCTAAACAAAACTTTCTAGCTGGTGTCTGAATCGGAGATGAAGTTTCTGTTATTATCTATTAATGTTATTGATTAAAGCAAATGCTTTTATGTATCCAGGATATAGCCTGCGTTTAACATAATTCTTTTAAATAAGGATCTTTCTAGACATTACAGCTTCCCGCTATTGAATGTCAATTTTTTTTTCTGCTCAAAGGGCAACCATGATGTGGAAAGGGCTCCCAATCTGGGTAGCCAACCAGGGACTCCTGGGCCACCGGAAAAGGCCTCTGTGAACATGAAAACCACAGCCGCATGACCTGTAGTGCCTTTTCTCTTCCTATGAATGGCCCAGTCCACAGCTCCAGCAGCTTTTGAAACCCCAGAGTCATTGTCTGGGAATTATCTCTGGCCACTCCAAGGACTAGACCAAAACAAGACTAATCCACTGATAGGTGCAAACAAGGACCCCACATGGTTCCAGAGGTTGAAAGGCCAAGTCAAGACCTCAGCACCTTCGGTGTGGGTTGTTCTCTGTGTAACGTTAGGGACTCCCTGCTGTGTCATCACAGAGCAGCAGGGTGCAGGGTGGTACAGGCAGGACGAATATTCCGACATTGTGCACAGTAATGTCACCTACAATGTTCATGCTCCAGAAAAGCACAATAGATAACAAAATAACATAACAAAGTTTCATAATGTTTTCAGTGAGTTTATAGTTTTGTATCTGGCCACATTCATAGCTATCTTAAGCCACAGGTTGGACACACCTAACTAGTGTCCCCAAACTACATTATTAGGACACAGATCCTGCTGATGAGGGTGGAAACATCATGACCTAATCACCTCACAACAGGCTTCTTGATACTATCACACTGAGTCCTGAGCTCTAACATATGAATCTTGGGACACAGACATGCAAGTCCTGAGAAAGCATGAAATCTGGGACCACAGGCACAATGGTCTTACATGAGAAGAAACTCTGTGCTTTGGAGCAGTGGGGGATGGGGGAGAGAGCACTTCTGGATAAAAGTAGCCCCTTCCCAAAGGGAGGCAATCCTCCTGACCACCAAAAACAAGCTGGGCACGAACCATCAGATGCTATGCAAGACTGTGAGGAAAGAGACTAGCATCACTGCACACCACACACGTCATGGTTATCTGCACAGATAGGTTGGTTTTCTTCTTGTTGAGTTCAAACAGCGACCCACAGAAAAAATTCTTGACACTATGCCCTAGGACTACCTGTCTTTAAAGTCACAAACACAGCCAAACAGATGGCTCAGCAATAAAAGTGCCTGCATTAAAACCTGACAATCCAAGTTTAATTTCTGGCACCCTCATGGTGGGAGGAGAGAGCTGACTTTCACAAGTTGTCCTCTGATCCCTGATAACACACACATACACACACACACACACACACACACACACACACACAAATAAGTAAGTAAATAAATAAATAAATGTAATGGAGAAAAAACACAGCCATCAACGGGTATGATCTTCCTCAAGGACAAGGTTGTGGTAATTTTCAAAAGCCTTTGAAGTACATATATACTACTAAAACAAGCAAATTTCCAACTAGGAATATGTGCTAAAAGAAAAATCAGGAATAGATGTGAAGATGCACCTAGAAAGATGTTTAACCTACATTTCTTTACAATACTAAAAAAGTAGAAACTGGATATTTGTATCCAGTATTGGTGGACTGAGTAAATAATTCCTAGTATATTGGCATGAAAGGTTTATTGTTTAAAACTGGGTAATAGAAAAGTATTTAATGGTAAGTTAACTACAAAGAAATATAAAATCATGAAAACTTGATTCCATCTGTGGACTCTACTAGAAATAAACAAGTAAGGAAAATTAAGAAAATGGAGTTTTGCACTTCCTTGTTAACATTCCGAGGTCACTTCTAAAGTCTATGTGAAGATGTTTGGTCTGAAATAAAACAAAATGTTTTATAAATACTTATAAGTACTACCTTTAAATTTCTTACAATGGAATATTCCTCCACCTTAATTACAGCATAGCTGTAGAGATTAAAAATGAATGAAGATGAGTTATTCCTACATATTTTTAATTTTTATAGTGTTGAAATTTAGGTTTCATTCAAAAACTGTCCCTTTTGGTTGATACCAACGCTAATTAGAATTGTGTTATCTAGTGAGAAAGAGGAGGGAGACATTTGGCTTTTTCTCTGAATCCTTCCATATTAAAACTCTGATTAAGATTATTTCTTCTGTTTACTAGACTGGGTGATCCTGCAGCCATAGCTTCTTCCTGGGGTAAAGGTGTTCATTTGAATTAGCCCTGATTACTCATTCAAAAGAAGGTGCCGGCTGCATCAGCTGTGTAGAATGCCGTGAACTGTTGATTGTGGAGAGAAAGGCAGCTCCAGTAGTAAAAACCCATGGAGAACACCCAAACTTCATGTTCGCCAGAAGTGCCGGCTGTTTGCCAGCGTTGTTAGCGAGGAACAAAGCTGATTTGAGTTTAATCTCACAACTCCCTTCCAGATGCTGGAAGATTGTGCTAAGAAGAGAAATGACCAGCCACAGAGGCAGCCCTAGGGAATTCCTAGTCAGGAGAACTGGTTTCTGATTGATCAAGATTTGGCGGGATTGGAGCACAGACATGCAACTGTCTCCCAGGAGGGATCCTAAACATTCACTGCAAAAAAAAAAAAAAATCGAAATAACAAAAACAGCATTCTAGAAGAGTATTCACTGGGCTAGGGAAAAGGCTCCGTGGGTAATGTGCCTACCGTGAAAGTGTGAAGGCAGGAGTTCAACCCCCAGTACCTACGTAAGAAAGCCAAGTATCACAGGGACACCTCTAATTCAGGGAGGCAGAGACAGGAGGGATCTCTGGGGCTACACAGCCAGGCTGAGTCAATTAGCTTCATATTGAGAGAAAGACAAGCCTCAAAGGAATAAAGGCAAGAGCAGTTGAGGAACACACCTGACGCTGACCTCTGACCTTCATACCATAAGGCACACATGTGCATACACACACACACTCATAGACACAAAAAAGTTTCCATCTGCTGTGTAACGTGCTCAGAGCTAACTTTATTCACGTGCCACAGAAACGTGGAGCCCATCCCCCACCACGTACACAGAGCAGACAGCGAACTCAGTTTTCTCCCATATTATCCCCCAAAATAATCAAACAAAAATGCCTCGCTATGCATAATTCATAGTCATTGCAATTCTGTAGACCAGATTGATCTAGTTTGAAAATACGCGATGAGCCTAAAACTCAATGCCCGACGATTATGAAGTTTTGGGAACACATATCCTTCTGTGACCTTCCTGGAGTCTGCGAAAGCAGCAGAGGTTCTAAACCATCCTCCCAGGGACTCAGACACAAATAGACCAAGCAGTGCCCATGGCTTGGTTGAACAGATGTCTCTGATACCCCCTATATCCACAGTTATCGTTTTAAAACTGAAGTTAAGAAAGCTAAGTCAGGCCTTTCAGATCTTATGAAAATACTGTTTCTCTAACACTGCCTTTTCTTAAGGAGCGTCCTAAACTGACTGACAAGCATGTCACATGTCACTGCCCTCACTTTTTAAGATTCTTTTGAGTCACTCCTCCATAACACAACTGTACATTTAAGTTGGTAGTTCATGTGGCTTTTTTTTTCCTCCCACGACAAGTATGGAAAAGAAAAATTGTACTGAAACTCTTAGGTGTTTTATTGACTAACAGCCAGTAAGACGGTAAGAAGGTTCCCGAGCAGAGTCTACCATCAGCAGCACGGTATGGCTGTGAACTGTTTCTCCTGCACTAGAGCACAGATTAGTGCCCTCTTCTAGACTCTTCCACAAGAACTTTTTGGTCTTTTTTGTAAAGTGATAAATAAGACTTTCTTTACCTAGTTCATAGATAACGAATGTTTCTTACCCAGGAAAACATCCCACTTCCATCCAAAGAGAAGAAATTAGGAGGGACTCCGAGCAGCAGGTGACTTACTCATTGCTGGCCTTCAGCGCGACAACAGTCTCTTTATTCTGATTATTATGTTATTGCCACAAAATTAAAAGCCAAGCCTGAGCAGCCGTCCTCATCATTTTATTATTTCCAGGCTGGGGGGTACTGTCTGTGGGGTTAAAAAGGGCTAAACACACAAGCATGTGTGATCCCCATCACCCACCTGAAAGCCAGACTTGGCAGAGACATAATGAGAACGATTCAGCCCTCACTGACCAGCCGATCTACCTAGGTCAAGATCCAGTGTCAGTAAGAGAGAGACTCCGTCTCAAAAGGAGATTAACGAAGACATCCAATGTCCACCTCTGTCCACACACACACACTACGCACACACATAGAACACACACACACAATGGAGGAAGAGGAGGAGGAAGGGGAAGAGGAGGAAAGGGGGGAGGAGCTACAAAGAAGGAAAAGAAGCTGCCAATATAGGTTTGTTGGGCCAAGGACTTGTTTTTCATTGCCCACTTCCTTGTTTTAATAATAGGATCCTTTCTTCTTAAGTGTGAAGGAACCAGGCCTTTCTTCTCTGTGTGTAGCTATTTCTGTCAAGCCTGATATTTGCTCCCTTGGTATCACATCAGGTACAAGGAAGAAGAGCCAATACACCACAATATTGCTCAGAGATTTCTGACATTTATTTACAAGTTTTCTAGTAATTTCTCTCCAGGTTTTATTTTTTTATTTCCAGACAAATACATGTCTCTAACCTAGAAACAACCCAGACAGACTTATTACAACCTTTCCACATCTCATAAAATTAAGTTTCAACACTGACTGACGGCCTGCCAGGGCTCCAAAATGTCCCTACTATTTCCCAAAAATAAATAAATAAATAAATAAAAGCTTCCAAGAAATAGGATTGAAGATAAAAAAAAAAAAAACAATAAACATCATCCACCTAAATAGGAAGGAAGGAGCCAGATATATATAGACCCCATGCACCTCAGACTTTGAATAATTGCTAATGTTAAAGGAAGCACATTCTAGTGGTGATGACAGAGAAGACTTTGCCGTCTGCGATTAAAAAATATGATGCTAATCCATGACTCAAAGCTTTCCTGAATTGGCAGCGCGCTTTTTCTCGGTTTTTATTTTTAACACTTTCCTTACACTGTTGCCTCATTTCAACTTGTTGGAAGAGTCTCAGACATTGTGAGCTCTGCCTCCAAAGAGGACGCGTGTGCATATATCAGAGCCAGTCTGAACGCAGGGTCCAGCTACGAGCCAGTGGTCGCGTACATCCAAGTCCCTATGTAGAACCTCTTCTACTCTGTTCAAAAATTGACTTCCGGTTCCTGCCCCTCCCCCAGCCCATCACAGGAGAAGGACAGACAGAGGGACGGGTAGCTTTGCATGCCCATAAGGTAAACAGATTCTGCCAAGCTCTTTCAGTGAGAACTCTGAAATGTGGCACAGTTTAGCACAGAGAAAACAAACCAGCCGAAAGATGGCTTTTCTTGAGTCTCGCACTAACTTTTACAGGAAACTGAAACATCACTTTTAAAAAAATAGTGATTGAAACATATTTTGTGAGGAAAAAAGAATTGCAGATTCAGCTGTTGACTTAGATTAAATGTTTACAAGTCCTGTCCATGTTACAGGTTTCTACACATTAGATCAGACTGGGCCTTTTATCTCGCTATTTAAAAAAAAAAAAATCAGAAAACGTCCAGAATAAAGGGAAAATACTTTCCCTTTCTCTAAAGTGGGGTACCAGGAATGACTCTTTAATTTCATTTATGTAATTGCATTAGCTACAACAAGCAAATGGTGCTGCTTGGGTTTGGTTTAGTTTTGGGGGACAGGGTCTCACTGAGGTCCAGGTTGGCCTGCAGCTCACTATGTCGCTCAGGCTAGCCCCTAACTCCCAGGCCTGAACACACAGTGAGTATCCTGACTTAGCATGGGTTATAGACAAGGTCCCCTATTCCAGGCTTGATTTCACTTCACTCGTAATACTTGGGCACCTGAGATACCTAGACAACAACTTTCGACTTTACCTCAAGCCTAGACTGACACACTCGTGGCTTCCCTGCCATTCCACCAGTGAGCATCTCTAAAGGCAAGTCCTAAGTACTTCCTGTGCTGCCCTCTCCCTCTAACGGGGTAAAACCTGGCTCCTACCCACACCTGCAGTTCATCTCCCTAGTGTTACCCGTGAATGCCTCACTAATAAAACTTGGTGACGGTTCCCGCCCCCCAACCCCACCAAGAAGATCTGTCCCTTGAGGCCTTCTCGAGTCCCTGCCACAGTTGGTGACCTTGGACTGCCATCCCCAGTGCTCTGCAAGGTCGCCTTTGTGTATTCCGAGAGCGTTTAGCACAATGCCCGGTGCTATTTATTTTTCTCCCCCAGCAACTATGAGAGGGCGCACAGTGTTGTAGACCTATTTGTCTCCATACCCCTACCACCTGCCCGGCCGCTAGACTCCGCTAGCAAATGAGGCATTTCACTCTGGGGAAGTGAAGCGGACAGCCAGGCCGCCCTGTGTGGTCGTTAATCCTCATGGTATCAAGACACATAGATTTAGCCCAATTCCTTTTCTTGGAGTCACGATTCTGAACACATTTGTCCATACAGTCTTCAAGCCTGGCCTAAAAAGGATTCTCTCGCAGGTCACTTGCATATAACCCAACAGACTCAAACTCCCTTTGTTCCTTCAGAAATGGGTGCGCGGTGGCAGAATCCAGGAAAGTTTCGGGGACGTATCTATTATTCCCTGTCTCTTTCCTCCTCTCCGCACATTTTCTTCTCTTTCCCAGGCACTGCACCTCCTAGCCATCTAATCAAGACAAATCTTTCATGCGGCAATTAAAATACAGCTCATCTTCAAGGGGAAGAGAAAAACAAAGGCTGAGACAATTAGCTGACTGTGTCGAACAGCATGGTTCACCCCCACCCTCCAGCTCCCGCCCGCCCCATCCCTCCCCAGCTTCCTCCAATTGCTAGCTTTTAAGTATTTTCACAGGAAGGAGAAACTTCATTCCTGCTGAAAGGTAAGGAAACAGACAGCCTGGAAAATGGCTTAATTGAATTTCGTATGAAAAATGCTTAGGACTATTTAAAACAAACGATAGACTCCTGGTTCACTGGAATTGCATTAGTGGAGAAAGGGGACAAGAGACACTGACTAATCCGTAGCTGTCAGGTTTGGGCAGAGTATGGCATTAGCAGGACACAGACCTGCAGTACAAGGAGCGACAAGGCTTCCCAGAGTGGGCACTGCAGAGCGGAGAGGCAAACTGCGCCGGTAATGACTCAGAAGGTGGAGAAGGGACTCGCGATGCAAGAGGCTGTGCGTGCCTTGATTACATTAGCACAACTTGTAGCATTTTACAGTGCACGCACTTGGGTTGTATTAGCGCTGAAGCGTCTGTAAAGGCCACTGTTTTATTCGACTCCCCACACCACCTGCCTTTCCTACAACATCCCCTACCAGCAGATTTGAGCATTAGCAGTTGGGTTTGCTAAATTCTTTTAGCCATTGATGGCTGCCAGCAGTCAAATTAAATTCAAAGGGTTTAGTATAGCTCCGGGTTTTAGCTATATAATTTACTAAGAATGCCCAAAGCACTTGGAATCTAATTTTCAGTTCAGCAATGAATACCATTTCCTAACAAAATCTGCCTGAAATTTCCTTTTGAGGCTCTGGGAAGTGGAAAAAAAAAAAAAAAAAACAAACCTGTGACACCTGTGTGTCTTCCTTCTGGCACTGACTCAAAAAAAAAAAAAAATGTGGTGGGGGAGAAGACTCTCAACCTAGAGAAAAGGATATACCTCATGCAAAAGTAGTTCAGGAAAAAGAATCAAAGAATGGATTGGTTTCGATGACCAGGGCATCTGGGCTAAAGTAGACAGCTGCATTCCCTTTTTTAGACTTAGATTTTTTTTTTCACTTTCTAAATCCAATAACTATATCTGTTACGTCTCCACTATTAGCCAGCATAGGCCTAACCAACGATGTGGCTCTCTAAAAATAAATAAAACCTTGGTAGAAAACCCAGATTTGATCATCCCTGCGGTTTTTTTTTTTTTTTTAATGATAAATTTAGTCTCCTTTCTGTGGGAGAGAGGAGAGAACACTGTCAAACCCTAATCGCGGTGCTAATTTCATTTCTGACATTTCATCCAAAGTACCAAGGCTTACAGGTTCTGAGAGTCGATGTCACCCTCCTTGAAAGGAAATAAGAGAGTGACAAAAGAGTGCAGCTACTTTGCAGGGTGACAATCCCAGAACTCGGAAAGCCAAAGCAGAGAGATCATGAGTTCAAGGCCAAGGTAGCTTACACAAGGTGACTCTGTCTTCAAAAGATAACTTTAAATCTGTACTTTAACTTACAGTATTGATTGCTTTCGTCCATGAAAAGATAGCCTTCTAAATGGGGCACCAATCTTACCACCGCCAAGGCTCTCGGAAGAGGGGCCAAGAGAAGACTGTGAAAGACAGACGATGGGGAGGGGTGCTGTGGAACGCTGTCCCTCGGACGTGACATAGCCACCACACTTATACTCTCACAGTGACTGTGGTTATTTGCACAAGATGAGGCGCCATCAACATTCCATCATAAATGGGGAAAAGGGCGAATGAGGCTCCACCCTCCCTGGGGAGCTATCGGTAGTTAATGGTTGCTGGGAACCCGGGGTTATTTTCTTCTGTGGTTTAACCACCATTACATTTGCCCTGCTTCAGCAAACAACCCCCAACCCAAGCTCATGTGAGCAACCCTAATTAAACTCAGTGTGTCAGAAAGAAAAACAAAGACATGAAAACGGGAAGGGGGGGGGGGCTTCTGCAATGCTCAAATAATAATAATAAAGAAAAACAACTGAAGACAGTCTCTTAATGTGAGATTTGAAAAGGCATGAGGGGTAGTCAGAAAATGTTTAGAGCCACCTGTACAATCTAGAACCATCCAACGCCCTTATGGACGACTTTTGGATTCCGTCCTCTCTCGCACTGGCACGTGGGACTTCTGAATTCTGGCCATATGGACGAAGTAGCTGAGGGCAATGCAGCTGACAGTTGCCAGGTGGAAGGGACACGTGTACCCTCTCCCTGTCGCAGAGACAGGACGCGCTACTGAAGGAGGCTGCAGCCATCAACTCATCAGGCTAAATTAATTTAATTAATAAACGGCATAATTTGGGAACCCATTAGAGAAGTCAGCGATGTTGGCTAGCTACCCAGAGCCGTGGTAATCATTCACATCAAGCCAGCTAATGTAACTCCAGATATCAGACCGTTAAAAGATAAACTGGAAAGAGCCAAATTCCTAATGGCTGTAATGATCTAATCTGTTTGTTGATCTCACGCCTATGATTTTCTACTCGGTAAGCCCTTTTATATCTTACAATAAACTGTATAGTTTATGAAATTGGAAAAGACTAGCCAGAAAGCTTTTTTTATAGGTTTTTAAAGCCCACTACCATATCAGCCCTGCCCTAGAAAACCAATGCCAGACACAGAAAGCTTTCTTCTAGGTCACCACCTCTGCTTCCTCCCTCTCTGCCTCACGTGCTTCTTAAGCAGTCTGTGACCAGCGCTCCGACGGTGTGACAGAAAACACGACAGTGGAATAAAAGTCGAAATTAACCAATTCTGTGGAGTGTAAATGACGCTACTCTCCAAGTCCCCCTTCCTCCCCACTCCCAGTGGAACCCATCTCCGCCCACTTCAGTTCCTAACAAGAAGCCACATTTGTTTGTAGAGCAGCAGACAGAAAATTAATGTTGTCGGTCTTTCGCTTTCCAATTAATTTAGTGAAGCAGGAGCTAAATAATCCAACCCTATCAAGTCCGGATATGAAAATATCAGCTGCAGAGACCTGGTGGGGGGTAGGCGGCATTTTTTGCTGGATTTTTAGTTACCTTAATTGGAGAGCACTGCAGGCTGAGGTGCATGTTTGGGGTCAAACAACAACTTGAAGCAGTTGGTGACTCAAACTCAGACCAACAGAATTAGCAGAAAGCACATTTACCCAGTGAGCCATCTCGCCAGCCCTAACCAGTATTTTAAAGTGACTTCCTGTGCCAGGGACTTTAGGAGGCCCTTACCCATAGCATATGTCAATTTCATCTCTGTAAGAACCCCACAAGGAAGAAATGATTATGTCTATTTTACATAAGCTCTCCTTCTTACATAGAAAGTTTAAGTAACTTCTCAAGACTCACAGAATAAGAATGTGGCAATCCTGGGACAGTATCCAATGTCTGACTCCTTAAATTAAAATGCAGATGAATGAATAATAAAAAATTACGGTGTTTGGCGCATGGTTATTCATGGGATACACGCATTTGCCTGATGGGTTTAATTCTCCTTTCTTTATGAGTGTTGTGTGGGTTGGGGGGACGTGCGGGTGGATACAAGCACACGTCTGTGCGCATACAGGGGGGGCAGCTTCCAGAGATTGGTCCTCCCCTTCCATCTTGTTTCTGAGGCACGGTCTCTCTTGTTATTTCTGGCTGCATATTCTTGACTAGCTAGTCCCTGAGCTTCTTCCCACCCGTTCTCCCGAGTCCACTTCCCAGCCCTCTGCAGGAAGGACAGCACTGCACATGTGTGCCACCCCATCAGGTTTCTCCCGGCTGTTCACATGAGTGGGGAGAGCAAACTTGGGTCACAGGGCTTGCATGGAAAGTGCCTGATGACCGTTTCCCATTGAGAGCCTTGATGGCTCTAAAACTCCAGTTTCAGTTTTGGCCTTGTCATTATTTTATGGCCACCTTCAATGTCGCATGAGAAACAACTCAACCTGTACCCATTCTTTTTATTATTATTATCTTCAAATTTTCTTTTTCTTTGTTTAAAGATTTGGGCAGGGAAGATAATAGACACTACACCTTCCTGAAAAAAATAATGAACGGAGTTTAATTTTAAATTAACTCTGAATATAGTTTGTTACATCTTACAGACACAGGTCACGTGCATTTTTGACTGAAGTAACATTACAAAGGATTGATGTCCAATGAGATCCACGCGATGGATATGTGTGCATCAGACATCTAGAAATTCTCCAGAAAGCAATTGCACTGAGTGCCATCTAATAATAAATCCCCAAGGACGGCCATGATCCGAGCTGCATTGCCTGACAACGCTGCCCCCACCTGACTCCACACTGCAATCTCTGTGAGACGCTCCATGAGAGAACAGATGTTCTGCTGCGGGTTGAGAAATCAGCGGCTCCCATTCATATGTTCCAAAAATTCAAAGGCCTAGTGCTGCTGTTTTAAGGATGCTAATTAATTCCAGCCCTTATGCTCCCATGTTCTCACAGCTTCAATCACTTGCAATCTCAAAGGACCTCGCTCCCCGCTATCTCTTTGGAAAGCCTGTGGAGAAAAACAACTAGGAAATACACACTTCACTGACGTAGCAGGGAGAAGAGAATCATCCAATAGGCTCCGAGTTTGCCCATTTTCCCATGTCGGCATCACTGCCGTCCTTCCCAGTGATCAGTTGGAGCAGGTAGGTGCGTTTGTCCAGGTGACAAACGCACTTGAAACAATGCCTAGAGATGCCTTTGGGACGTTTTCCTAGGTTTATTTACCATTCAACCAGACTAATTTTGGAATCATGGGGGGTGGGGTTTAAGCTATTTCTGAATCAATGACTTCTTCTACTGTTCGTTTGGTTTTCATTCTAGTGATGCTTGTGCCTAGCACCCAACATGTTAAGAAAACAGGTTTATGGGTTTGAGGCCCACGACACAACAGAGCTGGTGAGATGGCTCCATGGATAAAGAACCCATGTCAAAACAGCCAGGCAATGGGGCCTTCCAGTATTCCCACCTTTGGTGAGATAGAGATGGAAGGATCCATGGGGTTTGCTGGCTAAGCAGCAAGTAAGCTCCAGGTTCAACTAAAGTCCTGGTCTAAAATAATAACTAATAACACGAAGGAACTCAGGGAGTAACAGCATTTGCTGCTCTTGCAAAGGAAGGGAATTTGGTTCCCAGCACCCATACTAGATAGCTCACAGCTACTTCCGTGACACCATTTCAGGAGAGACTTGAACAAGCATTTACTCATCCCTAAATAGGAAACCAACAACAGATCAAAATAAAGGATACCACCAAAGTCCAACCTGGCAAACCCATTTGTTTTATAGGGTGACTTACAGAAATAAGGATTGGAGAGTGACTTATGGGAGTGGGAATGACCCAAAGAGGTGTCGTGTCACCAAAGCCCACCTCAGCGTGGGTGACAGCTCGGGAAAACTGGGACCCCTGGAGTACACTGCAGAAGTTGAGACTACTCACCAGATCAGAGTAGATTTTTCCAGAAGGCTCAGCTGGTGTGAGAGCGTCTCTCAGCAGTCCTTACTGCAAAGTATTAGCTTGGGGAGACAGAAGCCTAGTGAATCTGGTCAGTTTTAGGAACTCCCTGAAGCTTTTGAGTTGCTTACTTCCCAGGTTTTAACAAGTCTCCCTGCAGAATAAAATGCTTCGCCTCTCTTTACAGCATCCTGAATCTTAATGAGCTTCCCTCCAAGATGGAAAGTGTTATCTAAGAAAAATCACTACGTAATAGCCTGCGCCTCCAGCTTCATGGGCTCTGAACACCTGTTCTGGCCTCTGTGAGGACACACATGCATATGAAGTACAGAGGGACACACACACACACAGAGTGACATAAATAGAAATAAGTTTAAAAATATATGATGCAGGGGGCTGGAGAGATGGCTCAGTGGTTAAGAGCATTGCCTGCTCTTCCAAAGGTCCTGAGTTCAATTCCCAGCAACCACATGGTGGCTCCCAACTACCTGTAATGAGGTCTGGTGCTCCCTTCTGGCCTGCAGACATACACACAGACAGAATATTGTACACATAATAAATTATATATATATATATATATATATATATATATATATATAGCAGAGTAGCTGAGAAAAATACCGAAGTCAATACCCACGCAGGCAAAGCTCTCAGAACAATATGTGTGTAAAGATACCACAGTCTCTGCAGTTTTATGTAAATGCCCTTTGCTGAGACACACACGTGTATTCATACCAGTGTGCACACACATGCATTCATACCAGTGCACAAATGTACATTCATATCAGCACACACGTGCACCTACATGCACATAAGCAAGCATACATACATGCACAAACACACATAAAAAGAAAAACATATGAAAGGCTTAAGAAAGAGAAGACATTGCATACTTAACGTTGTGCCTCCCTCATTGACATTCCATCCCCTAACGTGATGGTGTCAGGAGGTGGGGCCACTGGGGAAAATTATTTTATAAGGTTGGGGCCCTTGTGAATAAGGTTAGTGCCCTGAGAAGCAGAGACCAGAGAAAGCATGGGCTCTCTTTTTTGCCATGTGAGAAAACAAAAGTCAGCTGCCTGCACTCTAGAGAAAGTCCCCACCAGAACCTTACACTGAAGTTCTACCTTCTAGAACTGTGAGAAATAAAGGTTAACTGTTGAAGCCATCCAGTCTATGTCATGGCAGACAGTGTCATGGCAGCCCAGACCTCACCCAAGGTTTAATAGTCCCCACCCTTCTCCACCACTGTCGCCATGCTGAAGCCAAGGAAGGGAACAGTTAAGGCCAGAGTAGGAAGATTCAGCATGCTAAAGAGAGGTATTTAAGAACTCATGCCCAATCAGTTAGGGCCCAGGAAATAAAGTAAAGGAGAGGGAGAGAGAAAGAGAGAACCATTCTCCATTTCTCTGTGGTTACTTGGGGATGTAAAGATGAAAAATACTTGGGAAAGATTTTGGTATAAGAGTCACCAGCCAGCCAGTTGTGGTAGCACACACTGGTAGAATCTGTTGAAAGAAGTGAAAGCAGGAAGAGTATGAGTTCAAGGCCAGCCTGGACTACACATTTGAAAAAGAAAAAATAATCACTGGTCTCCCAGGAACCGCTATGACAAATGTCAATGGAAAGATCGTTGCAATGGACCTGAGGGCTAAGAGTTAAGACATCACTGCACAGAGTAAGGGATGCAGTCTAGGAAAGCTCGATTTCCAGAGATAAAACCCAGTTGCCATGAGATACACACACTCACACCTGGAAAGTCTATGCAGAGTTATTGCGTAGGTCCTGCTGGAGCAGTAAGGGCCAGGAGCCATGGGTTAATGTCAACATACCTTTCTGGGCATCCACAGACGGAAGAGTATTCACAGGAATGATTTTCATTGTGAATGCTTATTATTGATCCCGGAGGGAAACCAGTCAAGCAAGAGCAGAGAACACTGAGTGCTTTTCCTTCACCAGAACGAAATGTCAAAATGTAAGTCCACATGGTGGTAACGATCCTTTCTGTGTGGGCTTAGTTGCCACTAACCACAAGCAAACGATTTGGACATATAACCAGACAGCCTCCTCACCTGTGGAAAAATCCGAGTTGACAGAGGAGCTTGAGACTTGATGTGTGAAGATTGAAATAGCATAGCTGATATATGGACAGCATACAAAAACGTTGGGAAATTTAGAGTTTAGTCTATAAATGACGGTCAAATAGCACAGCCAGCTGTGAATTATGTCCTACCCTGATGGGTAGTAGCGAGAGTACACAAACCTGAGCGGCTCTGCCAAGGACAAACTGAGTGACCTTGAGCGAGTCCTCTAAACCTCTCTAAGTCTCACTCTCCTGGCGGAAAGGGAAGAGGCCAGCCCATGAGGTTCAGTTCACCCCTAGGGTTCCAGGCAGAAGGTGTCGAGTCTCCTGAAGAACTACTAAAAATACATCCCCTTCAAAATGCCAAGGGAGTTACATCACCCAGAATCCAAATGTTGACTGAGATCGTCCGTGAGCAAAAGAAGCACTGAGAAGCCTGGTCAGGCGTTCTGTAGTCATTTGGTGAGGCAGATTTGAAGGCATCTATCTTAAGCACGCCCAGATGTCTGCACCACTTAGATGTGTGGTTAAAAGTTAATATTTGACTGAAGGAGATTCAAAAGGGACCCTTTCTTCACTAGAAAGGCTAGTGCCACACTGAAGAATGAGCAATAGGGCAGCTTCACGGAGAGTGTGACACCCTGTGGCCAGCATCTTCCTGATGACACTAGCCGCTGAGTTTAACACACCATGTTTGTGTGTTCTCTCATCAACAAATACTGGCTGCGTAACTTTCCCAAGTCAGGCTGTAGAAAAGGAAGGAGAAAGCTGAGAGGTATCACACACACACACACACACACACACACACACACACACACACCACTCACTACAAATGAGGAATTCACTTAGAAAACACAAGTCCACAAGCAATTCCAAAGCGACTCTCCACAGTGTCACACAGTTCAGGGCAGTAAGTGGCATTTATCCAGCCGACTGAAATGAATTCATGATCTTCCTTCAGCGAAGTGAACCATCAATTCTACATGATTAGTGCTCTGGGGCTTCTCCAGTGAAAGGAGAACGTGATGGATGAATAGACAGGAAGCAGGATCTGGAGGATGCTCACACCAGGAAGGGAAATTCATACAAAGGCACTGAGGTGAGAAACCTCAGAGCAACCAGGAAGAAAGCAGTTGAATCTTGCGCTTTTGCTTGCAGGAGTCAACCACCTACACAGGTGCCTAATCACTATGTCTCTACCTCCCTACAATTAATCTAATCCCATCACACCAATCACTCTGAACACCTCCTTGGCCCAAAGTTTTTGCTTCTTTCACCGGGACCACTCATTTCATGAAGTGGCTAGCTGCTAGACATCAGTTGGAGGTCTAAAGAACCAATCTGTTCACTAACGTGGGGAAGACATGACCTTCCCATTTCTGCTCACAAGCAAAAAGAATAGACGGTCTCAGCCCTCCTCACTATATAGCCTTACCTTGAGGTGAATTCTCTGTTTTTGGCTAATCCATTCATTTCCATCCACAAGAAAGCAAGGAAACGCATCAGGAGCAAAAGAAGCAAAAAGCCAAAGCATTGGGAATCCGAGCATGAGACGGCGTGGAGAATTACTGACAGATTTGTGTGTGGCGGTAGATCACTGCTCTGCAGGCCGTATTACCATGGTTAGCCATAGGCACACATGCCACCACTTCCCCATAATGAACTCTCTCTGCAAATCAGCAGAACCTAAAGCACAGATGACATCAACCTCAGGTCATGATGAGAAACAAACTCAGGACCAAGGCCAACCAGAGACAAACATCAAAGCAAATGCAGTCATGTGTTGCATGAAGACATTTTAATCAGAGATGCACAGTGGCCCCCAAAGACTACAGATTTTGAAGTCCTATCACCCACCCAGTGACGCTATGACACCTTTGATTAGCTCGCAGCTTATTTGCAGTGATGCTGGCATAGGCAAACTTGCAGCGCTGCAGCCTCATGGTAGGCTAGCATGGAAATACGCACAGTACGATACACTTGGTAATGACAATGACTAGGTGACTGGCTTGTGCATTTACTATACTAAGCTTTTATGGTGGTTTTAGAGTGTAATCAATAAATCTGTTTTCTTTTAAAAGCTTGCTTTGAATCTCTAGGCTGAAGCAACCCTCTTGTGTCTTCAGTGAATCAAGAGGTCGTGTTGAATAACTGGCCTTGACCATCGAGGCTTGTGGGCTGACGCTCTGTGATGTTCAAGCAACAACAAACTCACGGAGTGGCGTGTTAGCCTACAGTATCTCTGCCATTAAGCTATGCACAGAACAAAAGAGAAAATGTTTCCTAAAACACCCAGCAGTGACCTCGATCACAAGCAAGTTAGCCCAAACCATTATTTCATAACATTTCCAGGGTTAGAGGACTTTAAAACCTTGGTTTAAGAGAACTTTATAAATAAACTACTTTCTTTCACGGTTTCTGCTTCAGTTAGCTTCCGAAACACTGTGGGTCTATTGTTTTAGGGTTTGATGTGGGGCCCTTCACCTTCTACACCCCACCCTTTGACGGGCTCCTCTCAACTGGCAGCTTCTATTTATATTTCAACATATTAGTATAACAAATTTAAATAAAATTCTCCACTTGTATCATTAATTAGCATTTGGCAATGGGCCTGATTAAATGCCCTTGGCAGCAAAATGATTTAACTATCGAAAAGGTTATTTTTATCATGTATTTAAAAATGCCTGTTAGGCAGCTATTCCCACCAACTTCCCCCTCCCCTGCTCAGAGGCCAGTGTGGTTCTTAATACACCTCTCCAGATTGTATTGAGTAACTGTCAGTCAACACGGTCAGTCTGCCAAAGAATAGGGCAAGCTGCTCACAATGAGGGCCGTTTAAATGGTTCGCTTTTTTTTTCTAGTTTAAATGAATAAAATAATCCTCTTCTAATCCAAGCTAAACTATGAAGAAATTAGATTTTCCTTCTGGTTATAGATATTTTACAGAGCTATAAACAAAGATCTATTTAACCAGAGGATTGAATGGGGTTCCTCTGTGAAAGGGAAGGGACTTTGTCCAGCACCCAGGCTGGACTATGAACTGGGCCAGATGTAGAAAATCCCTGCTGTATCTGAACTTTCATGCATAGATTCTCATTCGTTCACGCCTGACTTTGCATCACGCAGCCCAGTGCCTAGCAAATGGTAAAGACTTGCCAGACATGGGATGAAGAAGGAAGTGAAGAACACCCATTCATTCTACACCACTGAAGACGGGGCCAGCTTAAGATACAGGAGATTGAGCTGGAGGGAGGCTCCTCCAGTTGGAGAGCTTGTTGCTCTTCTAGATAACCTGAGTTCAGTTCCCGACACTCATGCTGGGCTGCTTGCAACACCTATAACTACAATTCTGACAGCTCTTCTGGCCTCTGTGGCAGCTGCACGTATGTGGCTTACACTCACAGACACATACATATAAATACAATGAAATCTTGAAAAACTAAATAAGAGAGATGGCTAAATGTTCCTCCTTATTTACAATTCTAACTAAAGGAGATGTACTTATGTTATCAAAAATAAAGAATATGGAGGGGAAATACTGGGAGAAAGCCACGTAAAAACTCTTAGAAAATTCATATTTTCCTCATTTATGAGGTGATCTGGGTAAACGAAATAGAGAAAAGGAGAAGAAGTTGAAGAAGAAAGGGAATAGAAGAAATGTGTCCATAATTAACATAAGGAAATATTATATTTAGATAACTCTTAACCACCAAGTCATCTATCAGATGTTTAAAAAGAACATTATATGAAGTGAACAAAAATATCCATTTATTGTGACTTTGCCAGACACAGTGTCTTGTGTTTTTCTGACACATCAGGGGAGTTAGAAAAATTGTTCCATGATGACTAATGGTTTGGTCATTAAAATAAAGATTTAAATGCTATATATGGAGAATTTTATTTAATAAAGCTCTTTGGAATGTTTTCTTGACATAAAAGTAAATATTTACGGAGCAAAAGAAATTCAAGATAAAGAAAAATAGAGAGTTGAATGTCCACGTGTCTGAGAAACCCTCAAGAAAGAGAGGCTGGGCATGGTGGCACACACCTTTAATCCCACCACTTAGGAAGCAGGTGGATCTCCGAGTTTGAGGTCAGTCTGGTCTACAGAGCCAGTTTAGGACTGCCAGGGCTAGGCAGAGAAACCATGTGTAGAAAAACTGAGAAAAAAGGAAGGAAAGGAGGGAGGGAGGGAGGGAGGGAGGGAGGGAGGGAGGGAAGGAAACTGGAAACTCCCAGGACAGGATGAGGAGTGGAGTCTAACTCTGGAGAGAGGGTAGTTAGAAAACTCCCACCATCTTCTGTCAAAGAAGGGTGTTACCCAAGGTTTGGCACAAAGGAAACCCAAGTTTTGAAAGAAATTGGAGCAGATATAAGATACCCTGCTTATAAAAATATTCATTATCCAAACCCTCCCACACAGACGGCAGTTACTTTTCAACCATAACTCACCAGTGAAGAAGGTGGGATTTAGGACAAGTGATATAGGATTGAAATTGTCCTCTGAAGCGCAATGCTAGTTTTCCTATCCTCCCTGAACATTCTCTTCCCAGCGTTTTAGGGAATCGCTTGGATTGGATGTAGATGCTTAACTGTCTTCTTTCCTTTCCTTGGTGCCCAGGGAAGGTTTGCTAACATCCTTTTCTCTGATGGGTTAAAGGGAAAGCATGGAAGCATGAATTAGGGCTAGGACTCAGTCAGTTAATCTCTGGTTGTGCAATCATGAGGACCTGAGTTTGGATCCCCAGGACCCTCATCAAAGGTCAGAGGTGGCAGGGAAGGTTAAGTGGGGCAGGCACTAAACAGCCAGTCTCGCCAATCAGTGAGTTCCAGAGTCAGTAAGAGACCCTGCCCCAAAGCAGCAAGGCGAAAATAACAGAGGAAGACACCTCTGAGTCCACACATGCATACACAGCAAAACACACGCACACATACAACACACACACACCCAATAAAATAAAGTACATTTTAAGAAAAGAAGAGCATGGCGAGATGGAGCCTGTCCTGGAACTAACTCTTGTAGACCAGGCTAGCCTCAAACTTACAAAGACCCATCTGCCTCTGCCTCTGCCTCCCGAGAGCTGGGATTAAAGGTGAGCGCCACCACTGCGTGGCCCAACACCCTCTTCTAACCTCTGCAGGCAACCCACGCATGTATACATGCATGTATACTCACACA
This sequence comes from Microtus oregoni, assembly GCF_018167655.1. Taxonomy (NCBI): domain Eukaryota; kingdom Metazoa; phylum Chordata; class Mammalia; order Rodentia; family Cricetidae; genus Microtus; species Microtus oregoni. The sequence continues at coordinate 26,254,642 of NW_024543069.1, read as the reverse complement.
TAGATACACACACATTCACATAAATAAAACTTAAAATAAATGTAATAATGAAAATTAATAATTAAAGTGATAGACGAATGGATGGATTTGAATATACCTATTCTGTGAGAAAGAAGAAATTGTGGATTAAAAAAAATGATCTTTATGGGGTCCCCTGTGTGCCAGATGTTGTACTAAGAATATTAGGATATTAATCCACATCCCTGAAAATTAGCATATTAATATTATTTCTATTTTAGAGATAAAAGAATTGAAAATCAAGAGGATTTACCAGTTTTCACAAAGCTGACAATTAGTGCAAGTAAGAGCTGAACAGAGGTCAGTTGGGGCCAAAGCAGCTGTAACCACGATCCCTCTCCTAGCCCAGGCAATATCCATGACGAGAAGGGGCTTCAGGTACCAGCCATGCTCTCATTGTGGGCTACAAATACACACCCATCTTTATATGACCTTTACCGTGTTCACTACCAAGCCCTCGGCTGCTTCTGCAACCTGCACCCTGGAAATAATCATCACACGTGAGGGTCATGATCCTTGTGGGTGCTTTTTAACTAACTCTTGTGAAGAGAACATTGCCTCTATTATGAGTACTGGGTTTGTCTACCGGTCTCATGTCAGTCTTATGATCTTTCCTACCACGACCACCACCAGGACCAAAGCATATCTTCTCACTCTACTACAGGTTCTACTGCAACGCCTTGCAGATAACTGTAGTGAATGGCTGATAACCTGAACTGAACTGTAATAACTGAACGGAACTATCATGAGTTACAGAACCAGGGAGGTAGTTGGGTACTCATCGTCTTCCATCCAAACAGTTCCTGAGACTCAACTTTGTGTTTGGTGACATGATGATTTTATCCCAGTGACACTGCACTCTTTCATTTCTTTCAATTATCTTTTTTCTTTTAGTGTTTGGCTCAGATTGTTTTTGTTGTTGGTATTGATGAGACAGAGTCTTGTTCAGTAGCACGGGCTGGCCTGTAACTCAGACTGGCCTTGAACTCAGCGTTCCTCCTGCCTCGCCTTCCCAAGTGTTGAGATTATAGGTGGGAGACACTATACCTGGGTCAGTACTTTTAAATCTTATTTCTTGTTACACCATCATAGATACCCATAAACATAGACATAATAGAATTTTATACCTTTAAACATCGCTGTTCGGAGATAAAAAGTCAGTACCGCAGACAAATACAGATAGTCCTGCTATGACGACCCTATTAGGGAAGTGGAAAATGCACATTTTATCTCTGAATCCCTTCAATTACAAAGAGTCAATTCTGGAAGTAAGGAGACCTTGCAAGTGGGGAGAAGAGATCAGGGATCTGAAACACTGACGAGTCGTCTTGTGATTTTACTCCCTTTCCTGTTCAGAATTCTCCCCACATTTGGTGAAAGTTATGAGAACCATCGCCCCCGAGCCGCTTAATTGCCCGATGTCTGATCCTTTTCTCCTTCTCCACACAGCTCTTGCCAAGTAGCCATTCTGGCGGTTCAGATACGCGGATCCTTGGGGATATAATTAAGGAGCCTCTGAGATGCTTCCATCAAAGGACAGTTCCTCCTCGGCAGCCACCGGCTGTTTGTGCAGGTGGACTGCTTAGCGGTCCTTTCATGTCCCAGAGTCCATCTGTGTTTAAAGGACGGAGGTGAGTGGGCAGGACGGGCAGTTTATCGTCTCTGCCTCCTCGTTTATCATCGCACTGCCCTTTCACAGGGCACCACGTCTACTGATGGAAATCAAGGACCACACAGCACCCGCGTTATTGGGATGAAAGGTAAAATGCATTCTTTGTCCGCTCTCTATAAGAGCATTTAAAATTATCATGGCAATAAATCTGATTTAAAAAAAAAATCCCAAAATAGATATCACTTCCTTGAGAGCAGAATGACTATGGGTTTGGCTCCCCAGAGCAGTTGTAGGTATTTTTCCAAAACATACAATTTTCAAATGTGCAAATATTCCCTTTTAAACATTTCTGTCAGCCTGTGAATATTCCTAGCTATGAGGTCAGCTTGTAGAACTGTGTCGGTCTGCATGTTCTGCCTGCAGCCGGCATACCTGCTCTAGGTTTCTCGCAGGGAATGGTGGGCTCTCAGCCAGGTGAGTTCAGCACCATTCTACTGCCTGACGTAAGGCCACAATCCTCTGTACGACTTCAGCACCAGGATGGCCCAGCGAAATAGCACTCATTTAAACTGGGCTTTCTCTCGGCCTCACCTGAAATTCTACACATCAGAATTTATGATGTGCCTATCATGTCCCTATAGGGTCAGACTAAGAAGTCATAAAAAAGTACGACTTAAAAAGCAGACTGGGTAGGGTGGCTCAGTGGTAGAATCTGTGCTTAGTATGGACAAGGCCCTGGATTCACTCCTCAGGACCAAGAAACAAAAGGAAAACACACACACACACACACGTAAGTGACAGAGGTAGGTAAATACTCGAGCAGACTAGCAAAGCTGCAACTTTTCAAAGAAACCTGAAGACTTTTTTAACTACCAGAAATCAGGCCATGAGCATCATACAAAGACAAAAGCAGAAAGTAGATTTTTTTTTTAATTTATCAGGAAGATATGATAAGTTTTGACATTGAGAAAAAAAATGACATAAACGTGACAACCTCAGACCCTTACCACAGAAAACTTGAGGCAGAGCCCTGTGCCAGGAAGACAGATGGAATGCATCCTTCCACCCCAGCATCCTAAAATACGCAGGGCTTTTGCACGCCATCCCCGCTGAACCACGAGAGTAACTCCATGAACGCACTCATTGAATGCGAAGAGCCATAACACACTTAACAACCACGTGATAGCAGCCCACTGGACAAACACTCAGGACATCTCAGACTCTGTTGGCAGGCGGAACAAACAGAGCTGTACGAGACTCCCACACAGTGCTGAAAAGTGCAATGATCCACCTAAAGCAATTGAGGAAAGACGTCAAGCGCCAGCTTCTCATCAGCAAGCTCGCGATCAGGAATCACTCCGCGGAGAATGGTGCTCTCTGTGCCCACAGATTGAGCACAGGCAAACGGCACAGATGGTGGGGACAGAGGGCAATGGGAGGCCTAAGTGGTCAGTCGTTCTGAGAACAAGATATGCCTCTTCTAGGGGTCTCCAAAGTAGAGCATTTTTGCTGAAACGAAATGTTATCTGTGAACAAGCCATCCCAGTCCACAACAGCATGAACTAACAAAGCCTGAAGGCTAGTGAGGCCACCTCCTCACCCTGTTTTATTATCTTTAGCCACTGTTGCTATGACAACTTTTCTGAGGTTTTATTGAGGACCAAGAAAATCCCTACAGGCACCGATTTTGTCTACAGGACATGAAGGAGCTGGTCAGCTTGGTGAAGGTTAAATGGTCAGAGCAGCTAGCAATCATTACTTAGGACCCCTTCATCCCCAATTTTAAAAATTGTCTGAAATATTCACTTATATTGTCACAAAATTACGTAGACACTTCTTTATGATCCTTAGTATAATAATTCCACAGAACCCCAAAGACTGCCCTGATACCTAGACTCAAAATGTAATTTTCTCCTCTCTTAGCATAGACATCCCAAATGGAAAGAGGATTTGATTTTTTGTGTTTTGTTTGGTTGTTGTTGCTATTGTTGTTGTTTGGACTACTGGGCATTTGACCTCATGAGAAGGGGACCTTTGAGGCAGAAAACCAAATAAAGCGTGGAGATCAGAAAGTCCCACGGCACAATGACTGCAGGGTCAAAGACAAGCAAGCAAAGTAGAACAGGGGCTGAAGAATTTCTCCGTGTTGCACCAATCCATCAAGAACAGTGCTGGCTCCCCCCGGTGATTATTTATTTCCCGCTTTCCCCACATGGTGCTCACGATAATTATTGACTCTGGGAGATGTCAGAGCACGGCCACTTCAGCAAAGCCAAGTGCCTTTCAGCTCTTCTGAAGTGCAGATTCCCTATAAATACAGGAGAGCGCTAATCACCTGAGCACCCCTTGGCACAGCGGATCAATACTGAAGATGAACGCTCCTCTTTCATTGAAATTCAGAAGGCAAAAAAAAAAAATACCCTTCATTTGCTATCTCTCTGATAAACTAGCAAATCCTGTGACTTGACAAATAAAATTTAAGAGCGGAGTTATCGCACAGGCACAACAATTTTTAGGAAGAAAAGAATCAGGGGTCAACCTGGTCTATGTCCTCTCCTTGTATAGATCTGTATATAGATATATGTGTATGAATACCTTTGGAGTGAGATAGTAACAGTAACCCTGTCACTCACCTTGTGATCTCTTACAAAATAAAATCATCCATTGTGAGTCGCTAGTAACATAAAATAGGCAGCGACACATATCACAAAATGGCTGGAAAAGCAGATAAGTTTCGGAGGTGATTTGGAGAATATTAAGTGTAAATTGTGCTTCTGTTTTAGGGGGACACTTCCCTTCCTCACAGCCAGAGGCAGATGCTGGAGACCACAATGCTCAGGGGCGTGCCTGGTCTGGATCCAAAGCTTCTAGAAGGGCCAAAGATGGACAGTGAGGCGTCTTTGTCCTTTCAACTCTTGTCAAGCTCCCCTATGTCTCTAGCAAAGGCCAAATATCTGCAGGCCACAAACTAAGGACCACACCAGCACAGGCCTATGAGAGGTTTGCTTAATTGGGTTCACGGAGGTGGGAAGACCCGTCCTGAATGTGAATATGCTGTGCCCTGGGCTGAATAAAAGGGTACTTTACATCAAACACAGCAATGTGGGCATAAATTCATCACTCTTTGTCCTTACTGCGGATGTAATGGGTATAGATAGCTTCTTCGAGTTACTGTTACTTTGACTTCCCAGCGGTGATGAGCTGTGGCCTGACCATATGAGCCAAAGAAACGCTTTCCCCTTGGATTGTTTTTGCCAGAGTATTTTCTCACAGCAACAGAAACAAAACGAAGACGCCAAGCAACATTCCTCACTGATTGAACAGTATGGTGAAGCTTGTATTCTGCCTGTTTGAACTAGATCAGGTGGCACACTGATTCAAACTGTCCATCCTGGAGCCCGTGCCTCAGTTTCCTTGACTGTCAAGTGGAGATAACAGTGTGCTGGCTTTACGCACAGCTTGTAAGGATGGAGTTCTGAGCACCTCAGCAGTGCCTAGAACGAACAGACCTTGATAATCAGCTCAGGTTGCACCAAGCACCTACTAATGTCCAATACTGCAGGATATAAGAGGCCTCCAATTCCACGTGACTTACATAGTCCGTTCAAAAGGGCATTCATCCTTCCATATTTCCCCCTTAAGCCACCATGCACTAAGCTGCTAACTGTATAACAGTCATTCCACGATATCTATCACCATTCATTTCTTTACCCATCCAAACAAATATTTTTTAAAGGTTGTTAACTCCAGCCTCAGAAAGGAAATGCTGGAGTCTGGAGACTCAGATCCGTTGGTAAGTACTGGCCTAGCATGTATGATGCCCTGGGCTCAACCCTCAGCAACACATCAAACCAGACATGGTAGCACAGACCTGTAAGCACTCAAGAAGAATGGAGGATCAGAAGTTCAAGGTCCTCTCTAGCTTCATAGTGAGTTTGAAACTAGACAGAAATACACGATACCCTGTCTGCAAGAAGGGGAGAAGAAAGACAAAGGAGGAAGGGAGACGGAAAGAAAAGGCAAAACACTAACCTTCCAACGTACAACCTCATTAGAAATAAAAATGGCAATAAATAGTGACCTTTTATGGAGTATTCTGCCTGCTAAGCATGTGGTTAAGCACTTAAGAGCTTATTTCATTTAATCTTCAGAAACATCATCATAAAGCGATTGTCAGCTCTTCCAGCTCATAGAAAGGAAAGGACAGACCGACTCACCTAAGACCACGCAGGTAGACAAGTAGTAAAATAACACTTGCAGCTATGACAAACACACCCAAAATCTTAGAGGCTTGACAACAGCTCTGTGGCCTGATGCAGGAGGATGATAGGACTGTGCCAAGAGCCAAAGCTCCTTCAATCTTCCTAGACCTCTTCCAAGTCTCCCCCACCCCCAACTCCTCTTCCTCCATGTGGCAGGGGGGGGGGGTGGCAGGGATCTCACATGTGTTTCTATTCCAGGCCCGGGGGTGGTTAAGTCTGCTCCTGGGTTCATTCCAAGGGCCATATCATGTCATGTACGACTGACATCTCAAGGAGGGTATGCCATGGAGCCAGCCTTGACACCCTCAGTGTCAAGATTCACGGCCAGGAAACCGCAGAGCCGGGGCCTGAACACCCAGGCTCGCGAGACCTTACTCTCTCCTGCGACACTATTCCTATCCTGCATTAGCCTTGCAGATTCCCCCCCGCAGCACCCTGCCAGCTGCCTTCTCAACAGCTTGCTAAGACTCTCTCACTCCAGCTAAAGTTGTACTTGTGAATTTTTTTTTGAAAAGTTTTCTTTTATATATATACCTAGCTGCATTTAACTATCTGGACGTGGTTTGTTGGTCTCCTGGAGAAGAGTTGTGAGCACTGTGGGACTCCCAAAGATCTACCTCCATCTTCATCAGCCTTCCATCCCATAAACACGGATCATCACTCCCCAAGATGACGCCTTTTCAAAGTCCATATCAGACAGAGTACCGCTCTATCACGTTTAAATTTGTGACAACCAAGACTGCCTTCTGTTTAATAGACTTCGTGTATCTATTAATTACATTCTTATTTTTCAACTAAGGAAATAAGAAGATAGGTTGAAGGCGCATGTCACCTGTAATGTGATAAACACGAGAAGATGTTGAAAATGATATCTAAAGTGAAATGATGCCACAGTCATAAATAATTGGTAAAATAGATATGCAAAATTATCCTAAATCTATGAAGGTCTACAGAACAATTAAGCATTAGAAAAGTCTTGGCTATATATAAAGAGGCACACAGAAGCCAGGCAAACACTCAAGGATAACCTAAGTCTTGAATCTGATGGATCAATTCTGATACTTGGGCAACATGCTGCCAAAATTCCATTCAGGAAAGCCGTCAATTCCTAACCATAAAAGGCTTCCCTCTTGGTGATAACAATGAAAAACGTATTGACTTCATTATTCCCAATTTTCCAATATTTTCAGCTTTCTACTTGTGTAACAAAGGTGAGTTCGGTTCCTTACCTTCCTTGAAATCAGAATGGTCACGTATGACTGGCTGGGGCTTGCGGAACATGAGAGAAAGTGACCATTGGTATGCTCAGACAGATTTAAGAGCAGGCATAGGATATCCTCCAGTCTCATTTTCCTTTGATGGTGGACTTAAAAAAAAATGACTATAAATTCTCTGAGGTTTCTCCCATCAAGAACTGGAACGTGTTTCCTCCCTTTTTTCTATCTGAGCTGGCTTTGACACCTGACCTCTTGTTCTTACTTGGAACAAGGCTGACACGTACTCTAGGCCAGGTTAGATCTCATTAAAGATGAATCAGCAGATGTTGGGGGAGTCCCAGCTCTCCCAGGGAGCCCTGGTCACATGAGTGAGGTCAACTAGTACCAAACGATCTCCAGCCAACCCTTCAAGTGACTGAACATACATGAGTGATCACAACAGAAGTTGCCCAGCTATACGCAAGCCAAGCTGTAAAATAGTGAATAAATCAACCTTTATTTTCATTGCTATTAAGATAGAAACTTGTTTGTGACACAACTGTTAACGAAGACATCAACCTGGCCAAGTAACTATAGAGTGTATGTGGCTTCCAGTAGCCTGGCTCTCTTAGCCCGTAATAATTGTGGTAATAGCGTCGAGAAATAACTTTTTGTCAGTTAAGACACTGAGAGTCATTTTTCATTCTCTCTCTCTCTCTCTCTCTCTGTGTGTGTGTGTGTGTGTGTGTGTCTGTCTGTCTGTCTGTCTGTATCTGTGTATGTGTGTGTCTGTCTGTCTGTCTGTGTCTATCTCTCCTCTCTGTCTCTGTCTCACCGTGTGTGTGTGTGTGTGTGTGTGTGTGTGTGTGTGTGTGTTACGTGCACATTTGTGCTTGTGTGTGTACAGGCAAGGCCAGAGATCAACCTTGGTTCTTGGAGACAGTCTCTCTCCGGCCTGAAACTTCCCAGGCAACTCGGGCTGGCACTGAGCCCGGGAATCTTGCTGAGTACGAGCACACGATTGTGCTGTCTTTTGCCTTGGGTCCTGGGACTCAAACTCCGCTGTCCATATTTGGAAGGCAGGCAGTTACTGACTGCCTCCTTTTCACCACATAACCTAGTCATTCCCGGCAAATTCAGAACTTAACGTGAGGAGGAATATGCTATGGTAACAACAGAAAACAAAAATAAAAGCTACACCTGGATAGACAGGAAATTGCTTTCAGAAACTGCAAGGCCAGCAACATTTATTTTCCCACTACACAGTATTTGACAAAACATTCACCTGTGTTACAGTTTGATAAGAATGCGCCCCAAATGCTCATGTGTTGAAGACCTGGGGGCTGCTGGGATGCACTTCTGGGAAAGGTAGAATCTTTAAAGGACCAGGCGTCGTGGAAGGTCTTTAGGTCGTGGGGAGTGGCCTTGAGTGTTCCCTTGCTCCTTTCGGCACATCAGCCGTGGAATGATGAGCTTTGTTCCGCTAGACATCCCCACCATGATGTGGTCCAAATAATAGGGCCAGCTGTTCACAGAACGAAACTCCCAAAACTAAGAGCCCTCACTACCCAGCTAATCTCTGATGTGTTATGATGGAAAGTTGACTCCCACAATCTGTGAAAACTCAGGGGACAGGACACATGAAATGGGGTACCATTCTAAGGAAGACTGAGAAGGTAATCGGGAAAGTCCTCTAGCCATATGACAATGAACATTTAGCGTGACTGAGACACAGAAACCTGTGTTGACGACACCGAAATGTTCATGACTGACTGTCACCAGCCTATGGGCCATTCCTAGCACTAAAGTCACCATCAGTCCGCATTGAAGGAGAGAGGGTACCCCCCCTCTGCTGTACCATGGCCTGCGAACGGTCACCACCAACATGAGCATAGGAAACACAGGAATAAGAGAAAGCACTAGCTCTGGAATGCTAGGAAATGAAGCATGATTAATAAAAGCTCAGAGACAGAAAATGGGGTCTAGTCTAAAGGCCAGAACAGCCAAGCAGCTAACCACTGGCTCTTACCTCTACCTCAGTCCAAAATGGCACTCCTGCCTCCAGGAATCTCAGAATGAAACTGCGACAGAGATCTGTCCTTTCCCATCTCATAATCCTCTCTAGTTATGGAATTAAAGGTGTGCACCACTACCGCCTGGTTTCTAGTGCGGCAAACTAGTGTGGCTACTGGGATTAAAAGTGCGTGACATTGTGGCTGCTGGGATTAAAGGTGTGTGTCGTTGCTGCCTGGTCTGTAAGGCTGGCCATTGTGGCTGTTTTACTTTCCCAACCCCCAGGCCAGCTTTATTTATTAAAATAAAAATGAAATGCCACTACAAGGAAATGGGACCAGATGCCAAACGCTGAGGCTTCTCTCAGGTGAAGGAAACACCGGGTTGCCTTGGTGCTTCGGGAAGGGAGTCTCCTACCGAAAGTGGGAGAAGGGCTAGTTTGGAGTTTTCAACTCCGCTCATAATTCTTTTCTTTTCACGAGTTTATAATCTTCCAATCCTTATGTGAAAATTTTGCAAAGTCATTGTGAAACTCCTTCTGTGGTTCCTCGCTCTGGCTCACTTTTTGTTTAATTAGCAAAGTAATGGTCCTTCATCCACACATGAATTTGAATGGGCCTCCCTTCTTATCTTGTCCATTCTGCACATGCTCCGTTCTGCACAAGCCCCCTTCCTTCCGCACATGCACCATGCCGCCCCCTAGTGTTCCCTTTTCACTTTCATAACATATGTTCTCGTACTCTCTCCCATTCCAACACTCTTCTTTAAGACCCCATTTTCAAGTCTAGAGTCTCCTTTCTGGTGTCATGAACTGCACACACATTCACTCCTGGAACATGAATACACATGCATGAAAATTAGAAGCTAGGACCCTCATTCATATGAGGGGAAATATGCCACATTTGCCTTTCTGAGCCTGGGTTACCTTCCTTCATATTTTATTTATCAGTTCTATGTATTTTCCTGAAATTTTCATAATATCATTTTTCTTTATGGCTGGATAAAGTCCCTTTGTGTCTGTGTGCAGCATTTTCATCACCCAGACATCTGTTTATGGACATCTGGGATGATTGGATTTCCTTGTTCTTTACAATAGAGCGGTAGTAACCATTGATGTGAAAGTGTCTCTATGGTAGAATGAAGTCCTTTGATTCATGTCCAGGAGTGATATCTCTGGGTTATATGGTCACAATTTTTGTTTTCTGAGAAATTTCCACTGGTTTCCATAGTGGTTGTACCAGTTTGCATTCCCACCGGCAGCGAGCTGGGGCAGTGAGCTGGAATTCTGTCTTCTGACGGCACCACCCCCACCCTTGCAGAGTCTCTAATTCCTCCTTCTCTTCTTACCATCCTTTGGGCTTCTCTAGGTTATAATTCAACATTTTTTTTCATAATCTAAGGGATCCAGTTGTCTTCCTCCCAACAAAATGGGCTCTGAATTCAACCTCAAAGATAACTAAGGTGGAGCCATATAATTCGGCCAGTTTTTCCTGAAATTCTGCTTTAGGTTCTGTTTCCTGTCCAGGGTAAAGGACACTGATGACCATTTACTCTCTCTGAAGTGGTTGTTGGTCACAAACTTTATGGCCCACAGCTAGCTTCTGAGCAGCTCCTGATGATGGCTAACCCTCAAGAAGTCAGAGAGAAAAGGCTCTGCTTTGAATATTCCCGTTCCATGTCTGGTGGGAGATCCTTGCGTTAAGTGGTAACTCTTCAGAAAACACAACTCAGAAAGAAAAGGAGTCATGCTATAATTCTTGTCAATAGGGAAGATGGGTGCTATCAAACACACCCTTGGGGGGTAATGTGACTTTGACTTTTAGCATGACTTTTATTTGGATTTAAGTTTATCCTGGAAAAAGAGAAAAAAAGTGATTTCTGCAAGACAGCAGGACAGAGAAAAATTGGTTTTAAAATGTTTTTATACTGATTCTTCGACCTACCTAAGCTTTCCCCTGATGTTTTTATAGACCTGACCTCCACGCAACCTTTCCTCCTCCTGTAACTGCAACCGCCATACTTGAAGTGTGCCAAAGAGGACTTAGATAGCAGCGGGAAGTGCAGGTGGGCGAGTGAGATTTAAGTGCGATTGATAACAGGCCTCAGATAAATCTCAGCCAAGGGAATGAGTCTGTCCCCTCTCAAGCTGCAGGCTTAAACATGCCCACATCTGGGATTGATAGATGTGAACTGCCTTTATACACGCCAAGGTGACCCCTTTCACTCAGCCTGCCACGGCAGTGATTCCTGAATAAATGTCCCCAGCAGAGAAGGAAGTGCAAGAAGTGGTTCCAGCAAGCCGGACTCACCGTTGAGCCGGCATCTCTGAGCTCCAGCGACTGCACCAGAGCCCAGGACTTCATCAGTTGCACTTCATACAGCCCGGGACTTCATCAGCCGCCTTTCATACAAGCACACATTGCTCCACAGAAGCTCCGCTGATTCTCGTGAACACCAGAATCCCAATACTAAAGCCAGGCAGGCAGCTAGTGAAGGAACTACCCTTAATCCCAAAAGGCATTGGTCTTAACTCAAGAAAAGGAAGGAGTCAAGAGTGAAACAAAGGGGCTAGGGATATAGCTCATTTAGTCGGGTACCTGCAACAGAATGAAGAACCTATCTCCATCCCCAGTACCCATGTAGAAGGCTGGGTGTAGTGGGATGCAGGCCTGTAATCCCAGTGCCTGGGAGGCTTAAATAGGGACATTTCTGGAGCTCACTGCCACCTGGCTTACGCTCATCGACAGATCCTAGGAAGAGATCCTGCCTCAAAAATATAGATAGATAGATAGATAGATAGATAGATAGATAGATAGATAGATAGATAAATGGATGTGCGGCCGCTTCTCTCTCTCTCTCTCTCTGTCTCTCTGTTTCTCTCTCTCTCTCTTTCTCTCTCCCTCTCTCTCATATCCATACACACACACACACACACACACACACACACACATGCACAGTGTAAAACAGACACACACCCAAGAGAGGACAAGAGTTAACATTCCAGGAAAAATAACAGCAGAATGGGCAATGCTAACTATCTGGTCATCTAACTGGAACCGAGTTAAATTAGTGAAAATCTGCAGTGTTTAGAATTGGAAAGCTCCTGGGGGTTTTTCCCAACAAAAACAGGCACACGGAATCCTAATAATATTCTTTCTTACAGCCTGTGTCCCTTGGCTTGAATCGCTATCTTTAGTCATATCTGTCAGTTGAGAGATGTGGGGTTTTCCGATGCTACATAATTACCAGCCTGAGACTATAAGATTCTGTGATTTATCATAGCCTTTGGAAATGTAAGGTGGAAATAATATTTTGGCACTTTGATTCTTTCCATAAGTGTGTCTGAAATGTAAATATACAATCCAATCTTTGCCACCACCTCCAAACTCAGTAACATAGTAATTCTCTGGAAACTCCATGCGCGAAAGATATTCCCATCATGACTCCTAAGCAAAACTGCGGCTGAATGTCAAAAGACCTGGACGGCCATAAAAACGGGGAGATGGAGTGCTAGGAGCAGATGTCACAGTTCCGATCTCAAGGGGTCCCCCAAAAGCCCATGTGCTGACAATTTAGTCTCTAATTGATGAAGCTGTGGGGCTTTTAACAGCTTTTAAGAGGTGGGATTGATAGACAAAGTTAAATTACTGGGGACATGTCATTGCAGAAGTACTGGGACCCCAGCATCCAGAGTACACAATTCCAGTCTCTGTTTTCTTAAGGACTGAGCAAAGAGTTTGAATTTTGTTCCTTTGAGTTCTTCGAGCACTAGGACTTGCAGCAAGCTCACACTAGGTCTGAATAGTATCGCTGATTTGAGATGCAGGCAAGGGTGTTAGCACACTGGAAACCCGAGTCAGTCTGTCTTGGCAGCTCTTCAAGGCTGACTGAGGAGGTGGAGTTCTAGTAAGAGCCTAGCTGGGAGCAAATCTTCTATGTGTATATTGCCTAGGAACGTTTATCTAAGTCAAAACAGAGTTCAACCTCTCTTTATGAGAAAGGTAATCACTATTTGCCTTCTGGATCCAGAGAAGGGTGTGGAGGAAGCCAGTCACCGGCCCTGGGAACTCAGGAGCTGGCAGAAGGCTGGAAAGACAGGAAGAGAGAAGGCAGTAGGATAATTGGAAAATCGATCCAAAAATATACTGGTTTGTTAGCTGAGGGGGTGTCGTTAGCATGTAAATGTTTCAAAGAGATTCCGAGCTGACATCTTCTCCTATGAGAGCAATAAGGGACACGTGAAAAAATACCGCACTGTGCCTTTTACATGCGCATAGGAGAAACGTTTGAGAGAGGCTAAGGAGGTGCTCATTTGGTAAGATGCCTGTTGCACAAGTGCAAAGACCTGAGTTCAAATCCCCAGCACCCACATAAAAAGCTGGGTTAGGCTGAGAGGGGAGGCTCCGTGGTGTTTGCTGACCAGCCAGCCTAGCCTAATCAAACAAGCCCAGGTCCCAGGAAAATACCCTGCCTCGAAATATAGGGTGGAGAAACATTCACTTCTGGCTTCTACATGCATGTACGTTCACACACACATACAGAGAGAGAGAGAGAGAGAGAGAGAGAGAGAGAGAGAGAGAGAGAGATCCCAAAGGGGGGAGCGCTCAGTACCTATAATTGTGTGTGTGTGTGTGTGTGTGTGTGTGTGTGTGTGTGTGTGTGTGTGTAAAAGAAGTCACACCTGATAATATATTGAAGTAAAAATGAAGGACTTATCTGGACATGGTAATGCATGCTTTATTCAGGAAGCAGAGGCAGGTGGATATCTACAAGTTCAAGGCTAGACTGGCCTATGTAGCCAAGTCCAAGCTAGCCAGGGCTACGAAGGGAGACCTTGTATAAAACAAACAGAAGAACTTCAGTTAGTCTGTCTTACCTTTAATGAAGCATACGTCTATTACCCATGGAGGAATCTGATGTCAAGGTTATATGAAAGCAGAAACTATTCCTGCCTCTCCTCATCATCATAGTTAGAACATAGAAGGTTTAGCAGACGGACAGCTGGCATGCCTGTGGTATTGCTGTATTATATGATAGCATGAATTCTTCACTTCCATCTAAGAGGGAGGCCTTGGTCTGAACGGTTGGACTCCACAATGGTTTGAAAGAGCAAAAGGAACTTAGTTATTTTATGATATTCCAACTGTTCTGTCATTTATTACAACAATAAATCGGTTTGGCTCTGATTATAATTCTACCTATCATGCCTTCATCCAGTTGCCTAGGAAGCAAAGGTGTGCAAGGGAAAAGACCTAAGATCCTCAGTCAATGCACACAGGCCACTGTACACGCTAAGGCCCCGACGTCTGGCACGTCATTTTTGTGTAGGCTTGTGGAATTTTCCTGGAAAGAATTACTCAGACTCTTCTCCAATGCTCTACAGACCACTGCCTTCACTGAAGCTGAGGCTTTGGAAATTTGTATGGTTAATCAGCCCTTCAAATGCAAATCCTCCTTGGAGGTTAGGGGTATTTTCACACGGTGCTCAGAGTCTGGGTGAGCCTGTTCAGCGCACCTGCTGAGAGGGAAAGCTAAGCTTCCACCAGCCTCACGCTGGCTTCATTTCCATGGCCCCAGGTCGGGTGAAAAATACAGGCACCCAGTTCACCCAGATGCTGGCAGAGGTATTTTGGTTAATACACCTATTTCTCTACTAAATTCTTCGGTATCTACTTGCCATATTCTTTTTTTTGTATTTATTATTTTTAAAATATTATTGATTTTTATTGAGCTCTACATTTTTCTCTGCTCCCCTCCCTGCCTCTCCCCTCCACTTCAACTCCCTTCCTTTCCCCTCTTCCCTCCCCCCCCCCCCCCCCCCCCCGCACCTGTCAGCAGAGTGTTAATGAGACCCGCCCCCTTCCCCAGGCTGCTTTCTTTCCCAGGTTTCCTTTCAGTCCTCCAAAGAGAGGATGCAGGAAAATCCAGGGAAGGTCCCAAGCTGCTCGGTTCAACTAGAACATTTCAAATGGAGTTTGAAAATGAAGCTTACATTTTTTTGTCAAATTCCTCCCTATGAGATGTGATGTTTGACAGTGACTTTGGAAAAAAAAATTAATTCCACATCATGTTAGATGATTTTGACCTTTTGATATAGATTGTTCCATTGACAATTTTATCTGTGAACTTATAACATAATACTGAATACTGAAATTTTATAGAAACCAATCCATTAAAATGTGTCTGTGTCTTTTTTTTCCCAGGTATACATCAGCATAAATTTGAAAACAGTTCTGTATTGGGAGAGACTATTTTTACTGTAAGGTTGTATATCTACATCCCAATTTATAGGCACTCAGGTATCTTTTATTTCACAAAATTATGTCCTTATAAGCTGAATTAAAAAGTCTGACAATTCAAAATTTTCAACATTTTCATTATTCATAAAATCCCAAAGCCTAGTACTGGTTAATACCATAGTAAGAATTAACTTACCGGCTTGATCTCCACTTACAGAAGTTTTTAAAGGGGCTACCAAAATGGCTCAGTGGATAAGAGTACTCACTGCACAAGCATAAGGACGTGAGTTCAAATCCCCAGTACCCATGTAACAGTCTGGGTGTGTCTGCACACACATCTGTAACCCTAACGGTGTAAGAAGGTGGAGAGAGAATTATTGGAACTTGCTGGCTGCCAGCCCAGCTGCAGGCTCGGCAAGTGACCCTGTCTCGAGGGAATAAGGCGAAAAGTGATAACACAGGATATCCTCCTCTAGACTCTACACAACACATACACCAGATGGGGTTGGTAGTTAGGCCCTAATTAACTAATTAAGAAGAGACAAGGGCAATAAGAAAGGATAGGTGGGCAGAGCTGTCCTGAGTCTGGAATGCTGTGTGAAGGCCATTGCCTTATTCTGTTTTCTGTTGCTGAAACTGATGAGCTATTCAAAACTAAAGTTTATTTTTTTTATAGTTCTAGAGGCTGTGAGTCAGAGATAAAGGCACCAGTGTCTGCTGTGGGTCTCCATTGCATCCTCGTACAGCAGAAGGTGGAAGGATAAAAGACATTCAAGCCATTCCCCTAAGCCCTGTCCATACCAGCCTTAGTCCACACAAGGTAGAGCCTTCTGACCAAACCCCATCAAGCTCTCCTTCCCATTACTGTGACAGTGAGGTATGAAGATTCTAACCCAGGAATTTGGGGTGACACATGAAGTCTGAGTCTCATGAGGTGCGTCTCTGGGTAGTAGAAGATCTCCTTAGTAAATTGGGAGAATGGGGACCTTGGGTTGAAGTGGAGGGGAGAGGCAGGGAGGGGAGCAGAGAAAAATGTAGAGCTCAATAAAAATCAATAATATTTTAAAAATAATAAATACAAAAAAAAGAATATGGCAAGTAGATACCGAAGAATTTAGTAGAGAAATAGGTGTATTAACCAAAATACATTATGTGTATATATGAAATTCTTGAAGAATTAAGAAAATATACATTTTAAAAAGAAAAAAGAAAGACTAACATCTTAAAATATGTGTCCCATTTTGTCTATTAAGCAAATCTTGGAGAAGCTACCAGTCTCCCCTCACAGTTAACTGGGCCCAGTGCTCTGGCCACGTGGAGTAGAAGTTCCCACTCTGTCCCTTCCTGCCTGCACCCCAAATGCTGCATCAACCATTCCTCTTCTTTTTCAGCAAATATTTATTTAGAATGAGCTGGGTCTTCCAGTTCCATCTCATTCAACTGGCTGGTGCACACATCAGTCAAACGAGGACATCGGATCTTTAAATATCAGGGCCATATTTGTGTTAAATGGGAAATGCAGCTTTAAATTCCGGGAAACGGGGCAGAAAGACAACTCAGCAGTTAACAGCACTTACTGCTCTTGCAAAGAACCCAAGCTCAGCTGCTGGCATCCACACTGAGCCATTCAACTCCTTGTAACTCAAGCTCCAGGTGAACCTGTGTGCACTTTTGGCCTTGCATGCACGTACCCACACACAGATTCACACACACTTGCATGCACGTACCCACACACAGATTTACACACACTTGCATGCACGTACCCACACACAGATTCACACACACTTGCATGCACATACCCACACACAGATTCACACACATGCACTAAAAATAACATAAATCTATAAAGTTCTGGAAGTTCTGCAGCACTTTGGCTGTGTGTGTGTGTGTGTGTGTGTGTGTGTGTGTGTGTGTGTGTGTGAATTTTCATTTTAAGAACCATGGCCATCAGTTTGAGAAGTCACTGGTCACCCTGAAGTTGAAATCTCTCTGGACCACTCATTGCCTTTGGCTTAAAACAAAGAAAGCTCCATTCTGTAACTATGTAAAACTATCTAATAAAAACAAAATGCTTTCATCTATCTCAAAGGAATATTGGAAGGATGACTAGATATTCCTTCAAAGTTGCTTTTAAACAGTGCTATGGAAATAGAAGACACTGTAATGACTGTCATTTTTTACTTTTTTTTTTAATTATGGAAAAGCTAACATTACATCAAAAAATCAGAAAAGTAGATTTCCTTAAAGCCACCATTTTGGGGTCTTAAAGAAGGTCTTGCTAGATGAGCCTTTTCATTCTAGGTTTCCTTCTCCTTTTCTCCCCACCAAGTTCAAGCCCATGACACCTGAATTTATTGTAGCCAAGGATGATGAAAAGAACCAAGACATGAAAGGGCAATAAATAGCCAGAAGACATCAGAGGATGAAGGTACAGAAGCCTATCACAAGAGGAGATACTTGGGAGCTTGTAATTCAACCTCTTTGCTCTTCTAGCAGAAGATGGGACTGAACAAGTTGAAGCAACATCCCAAACTTTACATAGGTAGTTGGAAAACAAGCATCATCGTCCTTAGATACGGCCAAATGGGTGGGAAAGGCATGAGTTCCATAACAACCTCATGTTCAAGTTCATGGGGAAGGGCATCTGGGTCCTGGGTCCCTTACATCAGAGGATAATGAGACTGGAAGCCTTCTGACACCAGTCCAACTCTGTCCCCATTCATTTCTGCTACTGCAGTAAAATGCCCTGACCAAAAGCAACGTAGGGGAGGGATGGGTTTGTTTCAGTTCTGCCATGCACTGAGCCCCCGTGTCCACGCTCTGTGCGCTGAACCCAGTTCGCGAGCTTCGGGAAGGGGGCTGGAGGTTAAAATACACAAACACAGACAGACAGAGAGACAGAGACACTGGTCATCCTTGAATTCCCCAAGAATGCCCCCTTTATTGTGTTCAAGGGCAGATTATATAGCGATAGCCACGCCCCAGCCAAACCCACCAGAAACCACTCTCCTGCCATCAGGAACTCCTGAAGGTCTCGTGAGAGCAGCTGTAGGCACTCAGATCAGGGGGGAAAAAGTTGTTTACAAGAAATTCAGGATCTGGGGTCTCACTGCTCCCAACACCGTTCACAGTTCATCACTGCAGGGAATTCACAGCATCATAAGCTGTGCCACGGCATCGTGGGACAGCTGGCCACATTCTATCCGCAGCTAATCGCAGAGAGAGGTTGCTTGCATGCTCAACTCAAAGTCTTCACTCTTACACAGATTAAGACCTCACTGGAGCTGGACTTGACTTTCTTTAGGTCACCAGCCCCCAAATAATGACACAGAGACTTGTTATTATTTATGCAAGCTTGACCTCAGCTTAGGCTTATTCCCAACTAGCTCTTATAACTTAATACGTTTCTATCAATCTTTGTTTTGCCACATGGCTCTTTACCTCCCCTCAGTTCCGTGTGTCTGACTTGCTCTGTTTCTTGCTGGCTAAATCTGTGCACCTAGACTCATCTCCCTGAGTTCCTCTCTCTGCCCGGAAGTCCTGCCTAACCTCTCCTGCCTAGCTATTGGCTGTTCCACTTTTTATTAAACCAAAGTGACACAGTGTAAAGAAATTTTGGGCAACACCTCATAGCTAGGCAATAGTGCTGCCCACAGTGAGCTGGGTCTTCCCACCCTGATTAACTTAATTAAGACAAACCCCAAAGATACACCCACAAGCCAACCCAATGGGGACAATTAAGAAATGCCTGTAAGCCAA
This sequence comes from Microtus oregoni, assembly GCF_018167655.1. NCBI lineage: Eukaryota > Metazoa > Chordata > Mammalia > Rodentia > Cricetidae > Microtus > Microtus oregoni. The sequence goes on along the minus strand of NW_024543069.1, from coordinate 26,235,543 downwards.
CCCAATGTAGATGACTCCTCACACTTACTCCCTGGTATTTTTTAGGTTGTGTCAATTTGACAATTAAACCAACCACGTCAACCTTCTTATCTTGGACAAATAGTCTCTCCAAGAGGATTCTCTGAGCTTTGAAAGACCTGAGCAGGACCTATTCACTGTAGCTTTATTGAGAGGATCAAAGGAGAGACTAAGCGGCGTTTAGCAGAATAGAATGGCAATCACTGCTTTTAATGCCCTTAAATAACAAAATTAAATGAGGAAGTGCAAATAAGGCATTGGTCAAATGATCTGGCATCATAATAAGTGCTCGACAAATATCGGGAAATATTATTACAACAAACTCCCACACAAACATTCACATAACAAGTATTTGTTAAATTCTTACCGTTTGCAGGAACTATATTCTCTGGGGTAAAGGTGTACTCACGAAGCTCCACTTGCTCATATAGTCAAATAGAAGATGAAGGTGTGCACCCAAATTTATGCTCCATGCTAAAGGTGGGCAGGTAAAGCCTACATGACAATTCCATGTGTATTTTTATGGCTGAATTTTATAATTTTCGGTGTTTTAGAGAAGAAGATAAAATGAGAAAAATACTTCATGCCATACACAGTGTATATGAAACCCAAATCTTGAGTCCATAATTAAATGATATTGGAGCCCAGCCAGGCTTCTTCATTTCCATACTGCCTGTGACTGTTTCACCCCATGGCAGCCAAGTGGAATCATTGTAGCAAAGGCCATATGGAGAGGAAAATCTGAAATGTGTATGATCTGGCTCTTGACATACTGATCAGCGACCCTGCTTCTTGGTAAACATTATATTAGAGCTGTGTCCTGAAGGCAGCTCTACAAGTTCCAGGTATGGGGTAAAAGACAGCTAACTGTGCCTGGGAACATAGGGGGGAAAATGACAGGGAGCTAAGCTGTAAAGAATGAAGAGACCGTTATCGGGTGGAAAAGGAGAGCCAGCATCATTCCAGAGCTAAGGAGCTTCTGGACAAAGAGAAGATGCTCCTTGCTCTTTCAAGCCAACCCTGACCTAACTGGCTAGCAAGATCACCACATATACTCCTGATCTTCAACTGCCGACAAATCTCTGAGGCTCTGCCTTTAATGCCAGAACAATTATCTTATCTCAGAAGAAAAAAAAATCACATAGAACTTTTGATCCCTCTGAGGTTTTCAAGTTTCTGATGGAAATGAGGTATAATGGCCTCATTTGAATATGTCCCTTTCTGTGTCTGTGTCCAGTCTCATTAGCATGTGTCACGGGACTCATCTGTAAGTGTGACTGGTTCTCACTGCAGGTACTAACACCATGCTTGGCCACCAAGCTTTAAGGGAAACTGAGGCATGCCCTCGATCAATGAAAACAAGCTGAGGAAAAGTAAACAAGACATGGACAGGACTTAGCAGAGGCTCAGGATGACACCAGGCAACATGAGCAGGAACAGATAGAGAAAGGATCCAGTACAGATCACTGGAAGACACATTTGAACCTCCAGATGAAAGGGCAGATGCCATGGTGCCATCGGTCTGGAACCCCGTAACACAGCCTTGGATCCACTTGGTGGTAGGAGGCTAGTCGTATAAACTCAGAGGCTGCAATTAGCTCAAGATCCCTTGACAAAACTAGAAAACACTAAATGCAGTTTGGGTTGCATAGACGCATGTATGCAATACATACATACTCGCATGCTTGATGCCTTCTCTCTAACTGGGAAGGGCCAGTTCATGGTCAGGTGACTTCCCAGGGCAGCTCAGTCCTTCAGCTTTCGCAACACAGCAATTGACCCCAGTTTTGCCAAGCACCCCCAAACAGCATTACTCCATTCTCCCAGGAGATAGGGTTTCTCCATGAGGGAGTATTACGGTGATATCGGTGATGCTTATCTTACTTAGGGTTTCTATGTCTATGAAAAGATGCCATGACCATGGAAACTCTTACAAAGATAGCATACAGGTTATCATTATGACAGCATGCAGGCAGACATTGTGCTGGAGGACATTTGGGTTCTACATCTTGATCAGCAGGCAGTGGGACCAGTTAGTAACACTGGGCCTGGGTTGAGCATCTGAAACCTCAAAGTCCACCCGCAGTGACATCTTCCTCGAAGAAAGCCATACCTACTCCAGCAAAACCAAAAGGCCACACCTACAATAATACTGCTCCCTATGAGTCTATGGGGGCCGTTTTCATCCAAACCACGATGCTCTAGAGAGCAAAATATGAACTATTCCTTCTCTCCTGGAGCTGTCTTCCTTGCAGGAAAATCGGTTGTAACCAGCTTCCTGGAGGCCCTCTAGGCATGGTCTAGTGTGACCAGGGAAGTAAAATGGACAACTCTTTCCCTTGATAGTTTCTGTGGTTTGTGTAATCTATTCTGGGGTATTATAATTATACAAATCTGACTTTTGCTTCTAGACATGAGTTCAGAAAGGCTGCATTGGGAGGAAAGCGTGAGTCACAAACAGCCCATAATACTCAGAGCATTCCCACCTGCTCGGGAATCAATCTCCCTGTGCTTGGCTCTTGCTCCGCTGAAGATGAATGCCATCACAGAGTTCTCCTTGGTGAGTCTGCAGCAGACTTTAGCGGACAGCCCAGACCAGGTCTTCAGAGAGGCCCAGACATGCCCTCCCAGCAGCAAGAGACACCAGAGTATTTCCCTGGGAGGCTGCAATGCCCAGAACACACATCTCAATCACCTAGTTTCTGCTTCATTAGCCGTGCTGGGCATGCCTGAACGGCACTTTGAAGCAAAGCAGCACCCCAGCTATGCCATATTCAAATATCACTTACTGAGTGACCCTGGAAGAAAAGCAATTGTAGGGTTTGGATGGCTGGGATCAAAATTGAATGTGGACTGCATATTTATCGTCCTCCTACCAATATCCACACCGTAAATCAAGCTCTAGCTCTCTGTAGAAATGCTTTCAGGTAGAAAGCACCTTCATGTTATGCTCGTCACCCTAAAACAGGGTATTTTCTAACATTTAAAGCCAGCAGCAGCAAACCATTCAGCTAAATAAGGGAATACTCTTAATACAACAAATGTTCTCCCCGGCGCCTAACTCCCATAAAAGCTGAATGAGAATACATATCCTTGCCCTCAGTATAAAGAATGAGCAGAGGTTTTTGTTTTTCTTTTTTGAAAGATGGAGGGGCCCACTTATAACCTCTTTCACAATCACGATTGAACAAATGGGCTGCTCTTTGTAAAAGAATAACCACATGAGCTGGGGTGTAGCTCAGTGGTAGAGCAAGCCCTCAACATGCAGGAGGCACCAGCTTCCATCCCAGCACCAAAAGAGAAACAAAATGAACAAAGACTACAAAAGAATCCCCTTCAGTCAGAATAGGACATTGTTATTTTCATATTTACACTTGTGTCAACAGTATTTTCAGAGGCTTACACAATAAATACCATTGTCTGCCCTAAGGACCTTTCCCATCAAAAGTATTAATAAAACAAGAAGGAAGCCCGCAGCGAAGAAGTGGGAGCCAGGGGTGGGAGGCCTCGGGCAGTATGTGGGCTGCGCCAGCTTGGAGGACTCTGAAAAGAAAAGCCGTCGTGATGAGCAGGATAAAGACAGTGGTGTGGAAGAGAAAAGAACAGCAGTCATGCGCTGAGTGTTTGTTCCCAGGGCACCCTTGCCAGGACCCTGAGCTGAGGCTGCGTGCAAGCGAGCATGGTGACTGGGTGTGGTCCCAGAGACGCCACTGGGAGGTCACTGCGTGCGGTTTGGATCCAAGTCCTTAATCACTTCTATAAGCCCCAGGTTCCTAGGCTATAACATGGGTTAACAATAGCTATACCCACTCACCTCGAGTCCCTCAGCTCCCAGCTGATTAAATGGAAAAGTGAAGACATAACAGTGCTTATATAACACTCTCCCCTACTCCGTGTGTGTGTGTGTGTGTGTGTGTGTGTGTGTGTGTGTAGGGTGTTTGCATGAGGACATATTTGTATGCAGGTATGTGGGTATATGTTGTATATGTTGTGTGCATGCACATACATATTGAAGCTGGTGGCCAGCCTACAGCCTCATTCATCAAGAACCACCCACCTCATCTCATTGGTCTAGAGCTTGCTGAGCAGATGAAGCTGGCCAATCAGCAGGGTCCAGGGATCTGCTTGCCTCCAGGTCCCCAGAACTGGGATGGTATGTCTATGCCACACCTGACATTTTGGCTTGGGTTCTAAAGATTGAAGTTAAGTCTTAGCACTCCACTGACCGAGCTATCTCCCAAGCCCCTGTTTTTCAAAGTTCTGCATAAATCTAATCTACTTTCTCTTAAAATAAATGTGCTTTCCTTTATCTACCACTAAGGAAGTGGTAGAATGGCCAGTGAGTAAACCTCAGGGGCACCCAAGTGTCTTGGGGTCAGTACTGCACACGTTATATAATAACTCTGGAATCAATAGTTTTCATTCAAAACAAAAATATTGGACCTAACTCTCTTGAGCTAAATCTAAAGATGCTTCACATCCTTAAAAAATTCTCTGACTCTGAGTTTAAAGCCATAGGTTGTTAAATAAATCACATTTGATGCCAAAACAAATACCTAGTACCATATGGGCCTTCTTGCTGACTGTAATCTGGATTCAGAGTTGCCATAAATCATGTTGTGTCTCCTGAGATGGTGCTGACGTCAGACTGGAGTGGGTGAGTTTATCCTACTCTCTACAAGAAGGAGTCAGTGTCTTTCTTACTGTTCAACACCAATCCCAACAACCTTGGATGCTCTTTATTCTGTAAGTCAGGTGGGGGAGGGGGCTTGTCACCCATAACCTTCTAACTCTAGAGAATTACTTTGAGGTCTAGACTTATGAAACAATAATTCAAAGGTTTCCTAAGTCTGGTGCCTCCTAAATAAAAGATGCTCTGCTTGCCTGAACAATAAAAATGCCATTACAATTGCATGAGTCAGCACCCGGATGGAAAAAATAGATGGTAAGATATTTATCAAGGAAATTATCGAGCTTTGGGCAGCTCCTAAAATCCGGGGTTGTCGCTCTGAATGGGACAGGTGTGGTCTCACACCAGGGTCACCCTTACGCGCATTAGGTAAGCACTAGATCTATGATCTCACCACTCTCGTGTTTCTCCAGCATTCTGAAATCCAGCAACAAAGGGCAATATGGCACAGGTATATGAGATTTATCTAAAACCCACCTGTGTTAAGCAATCAAGCTATTCACAGAAGTCCCATTTGTAGATCACAGGTGATACACCTAGGCAGCAATATACAGAAGCTGCAATAAGTGGTTGTGACTGGCTGCTTAAGCTGCGGGTTTAAAGATGCCCTCCTCGCCCTTTCCTTTGGCAGCCCGAGGCCCATTCATCTTAGCTCACTTCTATAGAATTCATAGCCCTTGGTTGAATGTGCTGCCTCCTCTCACATGTGAATTAAATTAAATGCTCAAACAGCTAAAGTCAGTGTGCCATTCAAGGGAAGAAAATTCCGCCCTCCTGCCCCACTGTGCTTCTAATACCTGTTGAGTTTTGTTCAGTTTTAGTGGCTGAAGAGTATTTCAGTTTTTGAGATACAACACATAAAATAAAATAAAAAAACACAGTCCCATACTAAGCTTAATCATTGTACCAAGCCAGAAAGAAAGCATGACACCATGAAATCGTCCATATTAGGAAAAGTGGGACTCCATCCTGCTCCACCACTAAGACCCAGATGACTCTTTAGTGAAGCGAAAGATGGGAAACTCACCCTGGGACCATTGTGAGGATTAAATGAAGTAACTGAGACCATGCAAATAAAAGATGTGATTCTGTTATCTAACTCACATCACATGACTGAATGCATGGGTGTGTATAGAATGCATAGATACATAAGTGATAATGATAGATAGATAGATAGATAGATAGATAGATAGATAGATAGATAACAGATTGGCAGGCAGATGAAAGATAGATAGATAGATAGATAGATAGATAGATAGATAGATAGATAGATGATAGGCAGGCAGATGGATGATAGATGATATATAGAGAGATATAGATAGATAGAAAGATAGATAGATGATATATAGAGAGAAAGTGATAAAGATAGACAGATAGACAGAAGATATATATAGAAATAGACAGATGATATATATTTAAAGAGATAGATAGATAGATAGATAGATAATATATAGAAAGAGATAGATAGGTAGGTAGATATAGATAGATAGATAGATAGATAGACAGTTTATATATATATATATATATATATATATATATATATATATAAAGATAGGTAGGTAGGTAGGTAGGCAGGCAGGTAGAAGATAGATAATAGATAGACAGACAGACCGATTATATATATATATATATATATATATAGAGAGAGAGAGAGAGAGAGAGGTAATAGATAGATAGATAGATAGATAGATAGATAGATAGATACTGCTAAAACAAAGTCCTAGTATATATACAGGTTATATCTTAGGAATAGGAAGATGGTTGAGTAAGAACAGTTGCTGTGAAGGTAAGAAGACCTGAGTTAAAGTTCCAAGCACCCATGTAAAAGCTAGACATTGCCATACATGCCTGTATCCAACACTGGGAGTTAGAGACAAGCAGATCCCAGGAGCTGGTTGCCAGTCAGCCTACGGTAAATGGGTAGTTCCTGGTTCAGAGGCGCTGCCTCAAAAGACAAGGTCCAAAGACTCCTGATGACGTTGAGTGTGCACACATACACACACAACACAATGATGCTGAACACGTCGAATGGGGGGAACGCGAGCCAAATAATCCCACGCTAACTCCAAATAGAGTATTTTAAGGTTTGTTTTATTAAAAGGAAAAACTCACAGAACAGGAATGCAAGTCCAACATCAAGGTGTGGAGTGCGAGAAGAGAGAGGCTAGCGGATGGGACTGCGGCCTTTTGGTTCCCCAAAGCCACACCTCAGCCTGGTCCAGCCTCTCAAAGGCCATTGGCTGAAAGAGGTTCCCCATCACCACAACATCAATAATCAAAGGTTAAAATTCAGAGGATCCCTAGGGAGAAAATAAAATGATGAATGCCAAGGGCTGGTGGAAAGGGAAATTGGGAGTTTCTGTTTAGTATTAAAGTGTTACTTTTATGAGGTAAAAACAGCTGTGAACACAGATAGTGGGGACATCTGGGAGATTTTAATAATATATCGATACCACTGAACCGTAATGAGTAAGATGAGAACTAGTTGCTTTCTAAGAGCTGTGGCAATGTCTGACAGAAGGAACCGAAGGAAAGAAGGGTTGACGTTGACTCACAGGTTACAGGTACAGACCCTTGTGGTGGGGGAAGCAAGGTGGAAAGAGGCAGCTGATCGCCTTGCATCCGTAGTGGATGCTGGTGTTCAGCTCCTACAATCCTTTCCCCCCTTTTTTTGCTGCTTTTGCTTTTTTTATTAAGAATTTTTAATACAATCTTTCCTATTTTACAAAGCTATCTCTATTCCCACTCCTTCCCCTCCTCCTGCCCCTTTTCCCTCTCCCCTCCATCCACTCCTCAGAAATGGTAAGGATTCCCAAGAAGAGTCAACGAAGTCTGACATCTCACTTCAAGGCAAGACCAAGGCCTTCCCCCTATATCTAGACTGAGCAAAACATCCCTCCAAAGAGAATGTGCTCCAAGGTGCCAGTTCAAGCACTAGGGATAAATCATCGTCCCATAGCCAGGGGCCCCACAGACTGTCCAAACCTCACAACTGTTCCACACATTCAGTAAGCCTAGTTTGGTCCTATGCAGGTTTCCCTGCCATCAGTCCAGAGTCTGTGAGCTCTCACTAGCTCAAGTCAGCTGTTTCTGTGGGTGTCACCATCATGGTCTTGACCCCTTTGCTCAAACTATTGTTCTTTCATCCCTTAGATTGGTCTCCCGTAGCTTGGCCCAGTACTTCGCTGTAGATCTCTGTATCTGCTTCCATCAATTGCTGGATGAAGGTTCTATGATGACAATTAGTCATCAATCTGATTACAGGGGAAGGCTAGTTAAGGTGTCCTCTCCACTGTTGCTTAGAGTCTTAGCTGAGGTCATCCTTATGGATTCCTGGAAATTTCCCTAGTGCCATGATTCTTGCTAGCCCTTTGATGGCTCCCTCAATCAAGATATCTCTTTCCTTGCGCCCCCTCACTGTCATTCCCCCTTCTTGAGCACCCTGTTCCCTCATGTTCTCCTCCTCCCTCCCCTTCTACCCTCCCTTCTCCCCCGCCCCATACTCCCAACATAAATTCAGTCACACTGAACCTCACTGGAGAGAAAGTGGGAAGTGGTTGTTTTGAATGTATGATTACAGGAGACCACTTCCAAAATATAACCAGTAGCACAGACACTGAGAACCACAATTAATAAATAGGACCTCCTAAAACTGAGAAGCTTCTTAGGGCAAAGGATACAGTCACTAAGACAAAGCGGCAGCCTGCAGAATGAGGAAAGGTCTTTACTAACCCCACATCAGATAGAGGACTGATCTCCAAAATACATAAAAACTCAAGAAACTAGACATCAAATTACTAAATAACCCAATCAAAAAATGGGGTACAGACCTAAACAGAGAATTCTCAACAGAAGAATTACAAATGGTCAAAAGACACTTAAGGACCACTCAACAACTTTAGCCATCAGGGAAATGCAAATCATAATGACTCTGACATACCATCTTACGCCAGTCAGAATGGCTAAGATCAAAAACAACAGAGATAGCTTATGCTGAAGAGGATGCAGAGTAAGGGGAACACTCATCCATTGCTGGTGGGAGTACAAACTTATACAGCCACTTTGGAAATCAGTGTGGTAGTTTGTCAGAAATTTGGAGATCAATCTACCTCAAAACCCAGCAATACCATGCTTAGACATATACCCAAAAGATGCTCACTCATACTTCAAGGACATTTGCTCAACTACGTTTGTAGTAGCATTATTTGTCATAAGCAGAACCTGGAAACAACCTAGATGCCCCTCAACTGAAGAATGGATAAAGAAAATGTGGTACATTTACACAATGGAGTATGACTCAGCAGTAAAGAAACAATGACATCTTGAAATTTGCATGCAAATGAATGAAACTAGAAAAAACAAACCATCCTGAGTAAGGTAACCCAGACCCAGATAGACAAACATGGTATGTACTCACTCATAAGCAGATATTAGACGTAAAGCAAAGGATAACCAGCCTATAGTCCTTGATCCCAGAGAAGCTAGGTAACAAGGAGAACCCTAAGAGAGACATACATGGAATCCGCTGGGAAGGGGAAACAAACAAGATCTCCTATTTTCCTTTCTACCGGGACTAAAACCCCAGACCAAGGACTAGTGCTGTCCACATTTAGGGTGGGCCTTTTAACCTCAAACATCCCACTCTAGAACTCCAAGTGTGGTGCCACAAGCCTATAATTCTAGCACTTGGAAGGTGGAGATGAGCAGGCCAAAGTCATCTCTGAGTACACAGTGAGCCTGAGACAGCAGCCTAGGCTACATTGGATGCTGTATCAGAAAGAAAGAAAGAAAGAAAGAAAGAAAGAAAGAAAGAAAGAAAGAAAGAAAGAAAGAGGGAGGGGAACTAAAAAAAGGAGACCTAGCTTCACCATATACAACATAATAACATCTAATCTCCCATCATAATGCTCATAATATAAGAGGTGAAGCAGATATAGAGCTAAAAAGCCCAGTGAAGGATTAAGAGGAATAAGGGTAGCAATCAAGTACAAACATGGTTTTGAACTTGTATCTCTAAGCTGATAGAGGATTCAGATAAATGCCCTCAAAGAATTTCCAGGGTGCTTAGAGGTCAGCTAGCCTGGCATATAGAACAGAAAACAACAGAAGACCCTTTCTCGAATAAGGTGGAAGACAAGGACAAACACCCAAGGTTGTCCTCTGACTTTTATACTCACAAAGACACATGCACACATGCACACACACGCACACATGCACATGCATGCACATGCATGCACACACATGCACAGGCACACATACACACACCAAAATCATACTCAAATATTGAAAAGACAAAGGTATTCTGGTAAATCTGGTACAGGATGGAGCAGACAACTATAGAATCTACATCTTGCAGAATAGACTCACGGATCATAGCAGATAAAACCCTCGAAATCAAAGAAATGAATGCCCCGGAATGAAAGTGAGTGATCAAGAATTTCAGAAAGATGGGACAAGGGGCAACATATAAGCAGAGGGGACTCTGAACAAACAGGTTGAAAAGCAAAACATGTGGGCTCTGTGAATACACACCAACTGTAGACACATTGGTTTTATGTAAAGGACTAAGGTCAGCAGGAATGGGAGAATCCAAGCCTAGGGTTCTAGAGGTCAATGAGTGAACCAACAAAGCATCTGTAGGAAGGACTATCCAGCCTTGCACAAGGAAATGGTCCAGGAGAGGGTCTTCAGTACCACAGCTTGCTGCATGTCAGCTCAAGGCTTTCCTCTGACTTTTATACTCACAAAGACACATGCACACATGCACACACACGCACACCTAACCTCACCACGTACCTCCCACCTGCCAGTCTATCAGTGAAAGCCAATCAAGTGCAAGGGCTGCCAAAGCTTGGGGTAAGTGGAAAACAGACCCCACATCCGTGACAGAGTGGGCCATGAATTAGAAAATATAGCCATTGCCACTTGCCATTATTAGTGCCTTATATCACTTACTGTGTTTCAGTTATGTTGTGTGAGAATTCTTTTTTGTCTTAAAGACAGAGTCTTGCTATTACAGATCCATCTGGCCTTAGACTCACAAAGATCCACCTGCCCTCTGCCTCCCAAGTACTGGGATTAAAAGCCAGTGCCACCACACCTAGTTCAAATTTCATTCTTTTTAAAGCTGAATAATCTTCCATGGCATGTCTATAACACATATGTGCATTTGTCTGTCAGTGAATATTTGATCACCCCCATCATTTGGCTATGGTATATAAAGTTAAAATGAAAAAAGGAAACAGATATCTTTTCAGAGTCCCTGTTTTCAATTCTTGCAGAAACACACTCAGAAGTAGAAGTGTTTTTATTGTGTTCAGCAAATCAGGGACTGGCTAAATAAATTATAAGCACTCTGGTAGCGTCTTCTGTAGAGGACTCAAGAGCTCCCATGCTGCTACGCACCTTCCCTATTCCTGGCAACCCTCCAGCTCTTGCCTCTGCCATAGCTCACATCCCCCCTGATGTCTTTCCCTTGTTTCCTAGACTAGAACTCTGGCAGGAGACAGATTGTGTCTTCAGCCCCAGTTCCTCAATACCTGGCATGCGATATGAGCTTAGTAAGTGTTGACTGTGTAAAAAATAGATGAGCTAGGAATAGAACAGTCGTAAACCACCTGGTACGAAACTTGATTCAGATGTTATTGGCTGTCTATCAAAGATATGGACCTACCCTGTGATTTAAGGAGCACAAAAGGAAAATCCTAAAATGGCTAGAAAACTCTCAGGAGACCTATGGGTCCAGCTAGCACTGGAGGACACCACAGCGGGCTGTGTTCTTTTCATGCTTAACACTCATAGATGTGCTGTGTAAGGTTCTTGAAAGCCTAGTTTAGGGGACAGGACAGGTGAGTTCTTCGCATACAAGCATTCGTGTGTGCACCGTGTTCTGTTTCTATTTGATGTCTGTGAGTATGAATACACGGGTGTGATAATAATTATCACCTACAGGTATGATAATAAATAAATATCTAACATCCAAAAACCCTGGAGCTACTAATCCACTTTTAAGTATCAAAAAAGTGATTTTGTATGTCAGGAAATTCTAACTCTAGTTCAGTCTAGGGCATCCCTCTTCTCTCATCCTTTTCAAAGGTGGGACAGAGTTCACCTTTAAGAAGCCTTCTTCAGAGGCAAATAGTAATGGTGGTGCACGCCTTTAATCCCATCACTCTTGAGGTGGAGGCCGGTAGACTTAGCCTGTCCCTTTCCCATTCAGTGCCCCTCTTCTGAGGACGTAAACTCTTTGAGGGCAAATGTTTTATGCAACAAACAGCACCTAGCATATCACAAATTGAACAGCAATTCAGTAAGTATTTGTCAAATGTCTCTACAGATAGAGCTAAGTTTATAAACTTGGAACATTGTGTGGATGGTAGCATATGACTCTAATTCCAGCACTTGAAGGGCTGAGGCAGGAGAATTTTGTGGTTGAGGACAGTCTGGGCTATATAGCAATTCTCTATCTCAAAAAAAAAAAAAGTTAACCAAGTTACATGCACATCTTGAAAAACTGTGTACGTAAATCTATAAGCATGTGCACATGTATGTGAATTTATATATATACACATATCACTGCTGTGGTTTGAAGGATGGTCCGTCCAAATTTCCTGTGTTGATAGTCACCAACGTGGCAGTACTGAGAAGGAAGTCCTCATGGGAGCTAAGTTGTGATACCAGAGCCCTCGTGGGTGTGACCAGGGCCTTCATGAGAAGGTTCTTCCTCCTTCTGTCTTGTGATGACAGGGTCTGTCCCTTTTATTCTTCTGCCTTGTACCACGTGAATAGGGAAGCCCTCACGAGACACCAACCACCAGCATCTCGATAGGAATTTTCAAGCTTCTAGAACAGTGAAGAAATAAAGTTCTGTACTTTTTTCTGTATCATTACATTTGTTTATTTTATGTGTATGGGTACATACACGTGTGGGCATGACCACGTCATGATGCACACATAGAGGTCAGAGGACAATCTACAAGAGTTCCACCGGTGTGGGCGCCAGGGATGGAATCCAGGTCCTCGGTCTTTGCAGCAAGCACCTCCCCCCACTTAGCTCTCTTTCCAGCCCCAACTTTCTGCTTTATAAATTACCCAGTCAGATAAATTTTATACAGAACAAACTGTCCCTGGTCAGATGTCTGCTGGTCAAGGTAGCCTCGCTGCTACTTTGACATCTGTTACCGGCCAACTACTTGCCCCGCTGAACGGAATGCCATCTCGCACACTAATTCAGTTGAACTCACTGTGGTTTTTCAAGCCCAGACGGTTACTTTCGCATTTCCCATCCTGCCTCTGGACCTCAGCGACATTTATATTTAAGTCGTGTTCTACAGATATCAAAAGTCACCATTATGCTTTCATTTTAAAGATGATCCCCCGAGACTTAAGAGTACTTTGTTTTCACGGTTGTTGGTGCTGGAATCACAAAGAGCAATTTCTGAGGTCAGGAGGGTCAATGGCTGTATTAGGAAAATGCCATCTTTTTTAAAAAATTATGCTTTTAAAATGTAAATGCTTTAGAAATTAGAGCCAAGTCCCAGCTCTAATTTAAATGGCATTCGCCCCAGATAGAGTCTGTGTGGGCACTCTGAGAAGCCTGTGCCTGTGTTAGGACAGGCTTCTCCCAGAGTCTACCGTAATGATAAGAAGGAACTGAGCCCAGGGAACACTTCCATGCCCTGAGCCAGAAGTGAGAAGGAAGCAAAAGGATATGGCATGTGACGGTCACTCAGCATCCCCTCTAGCCTATGGCAAGTTGTGACAAGAGGGGCCTTAGTGCTTCTTCCAGCAAATCCCCCACAGGACCTTTAGACTGTGAGACACCAGCAGCCTCCTTACGGTGGCGGCCGTGCGGTGGGGGCTGCACCTTTGCGCACTGCCGCCGGGCACGGCAATGACTTCGGTACCTTTGGTATCAAGGGCACCCGCACCAGCGCCCTCCAGACATCCCACGACTACACGGAGACACTACCCGCGTGCCTCTCGGCCGGGCCCTGCAGTGTAGCGTTATTCTACGTCTTCGGCCCTTAGACGCTGCTGTAGACCCTAACAGAGGAGATAGTGGTGATGTTTATAAGTGCAGACATTTCGTAGAGATTCCCAGATTATTATGCTGAATTTGAGGCGACTGTGCTTGTTTTGGAATGATGAAGAGGGTGTACAAAAACACTGTCCCGTCAGGGTTGTGACACTGGCACGCACGGAGGAGACAGCGGCCTGTGCAAGGTGGCCCACAAACCTAAAGGTTTCAGCTGAAGAGCGTCATTTCATTTACAGAAGATGATCCCTTCCCAGAAGACAGGAGACCAAGGAATCATCGTTATTCCTATTTAAACCACGCTATCTAATTTCTTTAAGCGTAGACTTGTAAGAGGCATATGGATAGGAGATGGGTCAGTTCATAAAGTGCTGGCCTTACAAACATAAGACCTAAGTTCAGATCCCCAGCATCCATGGGAAAAGCCCACTTGAGGAGCCCACACCCACTCTGTCCTATGTCAGACTTTCCTCTGAGTATAATTTTTTTCTCCTAGCCCCTAATGCTTAAGACTATATTAAAATACCTTCAATAAGGTAGCCAACACTGCCTCATTAAAATAAAGGCCAGGTGTGGTGGCATGTACCTATTTAATCTCAACACTAGGAAGGCAGAGACAGGGAGATGCCTAGGGATTGCTGGCCAACAGTCTAGCTAATTTAGCAAGATGAGGATTCAGTGAGAACCCTTAGATGATGATGATGATGATGATGATGATGATGATGATGATGATGATGATGATGATAAAGGAAAACATCTAACATCAGCCTCAGACCTCCATAAGCACACCATACAAGAAAAAAAATTAAAAATGAATACAAGTGTTATACATTCCCATTACCATCTCCAACGTGCACTAAAGGAAGTGAAATCATTGTACGAGTCAGATAGGATGAAGGACCTAAAAGACCAAGTCCCTCTGAATCAGCTAAGCAAGGCACATATGAACTCACAAAGACTGGAGCAGCAAGCACACGGCCTACGTGGGTCTACACCAGGTCCTCTGCATATATTATAGCTATTAGCTTAATATTTTTATGAGACTCCTGATTATGAGAACGAGTGAGTGTCTGATCTTTCAACTAGTCTTGGGACTCTTTCCTCCTGTTGGGTTGCCATGTCCAACTTCTATATCATAGTTTTTGCTTTATCTATTATATTTTATTTTGTCGTGTTTGGTTGTTCTGTCTTGAAATCCTGTTCTTTTCTAACGAGAGAGAAAGGGAGTGGATCTGGATGGGCAGTTGAGAGGAACTGGGAGAGTAGAGGGAGGGGGAAGTACATTCGTGATATATTAAGAAAAGAATCTTCAATAAAAAAACATTTGTCATAGATACTTCCAATCACCAGGCAGTGGTGGCACACACTTTTAATTCCAGCACACAGGACACAGAGGCAGGTGGATCTCTGTGAGTTCAAGGCCAGCCAGGACTACAAAGCAAAATCCAGGACAGCCAGAGCTGTAACACAGAAAAGCCCTGTTTTGAAAAAAAAATAATAATAATAAAACAAACAAAAAAGATAGTTCCAAACTTTTTCTTTGGAAATATAAAGTAGAAGAGTAAAGATCCTGCCTCCCAGTGTCCCTTCTCCATCCCGTTCTCTTGGCTCACTTCACACCAGCATCAGTGTATGCAGTTTTCAAGTGCACAATACATCTGTGCAGACACACAATTAACTACAAGGCAAAAGCATAAAGACAAGGGACGGGCCTAGTCCAAGGGACAGTTTTAAAATAAGAAATGAGAAGAGATTGACTCAGTCTTCTTCTAATACTATAAGCTGTAACGAACTGTTTTAATTTCTTTTTAATGCAAGGGAAATTAATCAAGAGTAATCAAACGCTTTCAGTATAGAAAAGTATTGCCCAGCTCTGTGTCACTCCTCTGTTCTGGCTGAGTGTGAGAAAATGATAGGAGGCAGCTGGGAGCTGGAAACCACAGATAAGATAGCATTCCGTCCTTCCAGCAAGGCTTCCTTCAGAAACTGGGAAAGGAGACTGAGAGACTCATGATTCATCTCTGAGCAACGAGTAGCTGGAGGAGCCTTCATGCCAGCCAAGCCTGAAGGACAGGGCACATCTCTGAACATGGCTCTCAGTTCCAAGCTAAGATAGGTTGTGAGAAAAGTAATCTAACTGGGGCCCAGAGGTGTTTGGTTACAATAACTAGATCCACCCACAAAGTAAGTGGAAAAGCAGCGACTCTATTCTTCCATAATTTTCCCTTAGTTTCTTCTGGTTTTAAGGATGAGCTCTGTTTTATAATCATTAAAGGTATTTAAGTAAGGCTCTCAATTGAAAAGCAACAATGTACAGATGGCGGATTATGCATCCGGGACCTGATTTCTAATTAAACAAGGAGATTAAATCTATTCATTTACCTCCGCACTTCCTGAAATGTAAACACTATTAATAATAAAGGAATAAAGACACACCTTAGCTCCCCAGCTCTCAGAGCCTGGGTGAGGCTCAGAGGTTGACCCTAAACAGGGATAGAGGAAAGAAAAGTCTCTCGGACACAAATCGCAGGGTTCAGAGAACAGGGGAAGAGAGACTCGCAGTGTCTCAGGATGGAAGGCCAGTGGACTTGTGGTAACTCAGTGACAAACAGAGCTGGAAACCAGAGTGGAGCATATGAGAAGGCAGAAGAGCTGAGCCCCTCGTGCTGTGGAATTCCAGAAAACAAAAGATTTGGAGATGACGGGCACAGGCCAGTGCTGGCACCCTCTTTTTCCCTCATCAGCGTGTGCATTAGTTAAGTTACAAATGCGATCCAGCAGCCAGGAGAGCAAAACGTCACCCTTAATGTGGCTTGGGTCCTGGATCAGAAAAAAAAAAAAAAAAAAAAAAAAAAAAAGCGTGTAGACAAACTAATAAAATTCAAATTGAGGTCTGTGGATGGGCTAGTTGCTGTTGTTGTTTTGTTGGGGGGGGGGTTGGTTGGTTGGTTGGTTGGTTGGTTGGTTTTTCAAAAGAGGGTTACTTTGTGCAGGCCTGGCATCTGTCTGTCCTGTACCTAGCTCTGTAGGATAGCTGCAGAATGGCCTTGAACTCACAGAGATCTGCCAGCCTCTACCTCCAGAGTGCTGGGATTAAAGGCCTGCACCAACACCATCCTGCTTGGCTGGTCTTACTACATTCTGAATACCCTATTTTCTGCCGTCAGTAAGATGCCACCACTCGGGGAAGCGGGATAAAGCCTACGAAGGACCTCTGAGTAAAACTTTTGCCACTTTTCCATGAATCCAAAACGACTTCAAACTACAACACTTATTAAAGCAGACTGTTTTTCTTGATTACTACGAAAGCTGATATTAGAAAAGAGTTTATTCTGAATTTGAAAACTACCCATTTTATCTCCTCAATTAGACCCGTTTATTTAGCCGTGATTGCGGGCAGTGAAGAGCCACTCGCATCTTGCCATGAGCCAGAGCCAGAAAGCTCTGAGCTTACTGATAGATGACAGCGTGTGCTTTTTATTATTTTTTTTTTTAAGACACAATCTCAATCTTACTTGGGCTGGTCCTGAACACACTAAGTGGCCATGGATGACCTTGAACTTGTAGTCCAGCGCCTTTGCGCCTTTACCTACAGAGTGCCAGAGTCACAGGTTCACAGGTATGTGCTACCAGTCCTACTCAGGAACCAACCTAGGGTGTCATTCCTAAAAAGGAAGCACTCTGCCAGTGAATTCCAAGCTTCCATACAGACAGCATAATCTCCGTGCCTGGGGTATTGGGATCTCCCAAATCAAAGGTGAGGGAAAGAAGCGTTGGGCTATGCTATTCAAAATTACTAAAGACCCCATGAGCTTTTGCTCCTGTTGGTGTTGTCATCTATTTCTGTAGCAAAAGGCCTGATATAATCAATGACACAATCACAGGAAATATGATTATGCCTCGCGTTATAGGGAGCTTCAGTACAAAGGCAGGTGGTTCCATTATTTGGGACTGACCCAAGGCAGAAATCATGGCTGTAAGGACATGGTGGTACAAAACTCCATAATGGCCAGGAGGCAAAGACAGAGAGGAGTCAAGGTCCCAGTAGCCCCTTCAAGAACACACCCCCAGTGACCTAACCTCCTCCTCCTCCACCAGACCCCACCTCCTGAGGTACCACCAAGAGACCAAGCCTTGAGTACAGGCACCTTTAAGACACACATAAGGCCCAAACACTAACAATCAATAACCCTAAAGCACAGTTTTATTATCTATGTATTAATTTATTTCAACAGCATTAATAATTATAGTATAGATTAACATAATATATTTGTGAAAAATAATTACTTTTTCCAAAGGGAAAATACATGAAAAGAGAAATGGCCTTGATATACAATTTTTTTCAGGCCTCTTCTCTAACAGAAGCCAGCTAGAGTCTCATCTGTGCCTCTGCATTTAGTTGGCTGTGATAGCACAGGTCACGTTGCCTTGGGAAACTTCTCTAGTATGCTCGTAGGAAAATAAAAATGAAATGGATAAATAGCAGCTGAGTGTTACTATAAAAACATGTTGACCTTTCAGACCCCTGAGATTCCAGGACCACATCTTAAAACTGCCATTCTAAAAAATGCCCCTCTACATGGAGAAATCGCAAGGTCAATGCTGCCCTAACAGGAGCCAGCAAGCCCCTATAACAAAAGTCAGAAGAATGGTGAATCTGAGACAGAAAGGCTTTGGCTAAATATCTATAAAGCAGCTAAACCCCTGCCTCAGGACCTCTGGCTTGGCTGACACAGTTGGGTGACAATCTCTCTCTCCACACTAGTAATTTACTAAGAGGTTAGACTCCAACAGAATCCAGACACAGGAATGCTGAGCCGAACTGAATGGCATTCTCTAAAACAGAAAGGCTTGGTGGAGTCACACAGAAGATGTGATGAGATTTCTCTTCCCTCTCTAGAATCCAGACAGCCTGGTTTGCTAACCATTCCTCAAGGTGCACGCGCGTAAACACACACACAAACACACACGGCAAAATATTGGGTAACTTTTTCCTGAAGAGACCGAACAATTCAAGAAAAAATACTGTGTTGATATCTACCAATGAATAGCTCTAAATTACTCTAAATTTTTGCTCCAGTCTCGACAAGCCTTGTCCCTATGCACACAGCTTTAGCTACAGCCTTACATGCTAATAGTTCAGAATAACTCAACTAGATACTCCCAGGAAGAAAATGGAAGGACAAGTGTATGAGAAAAATAAGAAGGAAACATTCATTAAATACCGTTGTAAGTTAAAAACACAAAAGAAATATCTAAAACTCAATAAATATATTTTTGAGAGATACCTTTGAGGAAGCTTTTCAGAAAATAGATCAAAGAAAAACTGATAGAAAAAAAAATATTACTTAGAAAATCAAGAATTAATGCAACATGGAGAGAATATAACCCCAGAAAGAAGTAACTTACAGATTTGAAAAATTTTTCAATTTTGATGAATATGTAAGAAAATCTTTGTAGAATATAAGAGCTTAGGTTTCAAGATTGAGAGATTTTATATTTTATCAGGAAAATACACAAATTTAGGAAGGGGGAGGGCATAAATATAAAACTCCAGAATGCAAGAGAAAAAGAAAATATCCTAAAAGTTCAAAAAAAAATACAAAAGCAGACACGTGACAAAGAGATTCAGACTGGTATCGGCCTGACTAGCCACTCTGGAAACCATGGCAATGAAGCAAAGCCTGCACAATTCTCAGGAAAAATGATTCCACACAGAGTTCATCACTCAGTGTTGAGAAGACAGTACAGATGTATATAGAAACATAGACTCTAATAAGGATTGCATCTCATGTAATTTTTCCCAACATGCAAATAGAAGAAACAACACTGGCTGATGACGTCATGTAGACAGAATACATGACGAGCACACACAAACCCCTAGGCTGATGGCGTCATGTAGACGGAATACATGACGAACACACACAAACCCCTAGGCTCCACTTCAGCATAACTTGAAGCCAGATGTGGCGGTGCACATCCATAATCCCAGCACTCAGGGGCAGGAAGGCCAAATTTCAAGATCAACCCTCTCTACAGATTGAGTTTGAGGCCAGCTTGGGCTACAGAACAAGGAGAAGAACGAGGAGAGGGAGAGAAAGGAGGGGCATGAGGGAGTGGGATGATATAATAGGGAGTTCAGAAATCAAGCTTCAGATGACTTCACTCGGGAAGAAACCTGAAGCAGGGCCATTCAGCCAGGGCTGAACCTGCATTCGCTAGTCACAATGAGAAAAAGCAACAACTGGTCCTTTTGTGCCGCTAAATGCTAAGGCGATCTGTTACACAGCAATAGACAACCAACTTGCAGGTAATCCAGAAAACAAATAGAAGAAATCCAAGATAAAGAAAGCCAGAGCACAGTCATACAGTCCTCTTAGAGAGCATATAGTTTAGCTATGAACCTGACGCCTCCCCCAAAAGCACAACTGATATAGCTTACCTACTTTTATGGTAGGCAAAATTTGCATTATTTTACTCCAAAATGAATATGTGTTTCATTGTATTCACAAACTACAGTTCCAGACTAAAGTGCTAAAAAAAATTATACACAACATTAAGCAAAAGGAAGAATTAAGTAATTATTAAATCTAAGAAGAAAATGTGTTCAAGAAAGTAAACAGTATCTGCCTAGATCAAGTGTGAAAAATATTTATATCCTCATAGGAACAAAAACAGTAAACACTGATTTGCCCTCAAAATTCTAATGTTTCTGCTGCAAATGCTAGGAAATAAAGGTATATGGTTGAAAGTATGGAAAAGTATGTAATTAAAAATAATTTCTTATTTTTCTTTTCTCTTTTTTCATGTTGATATGGTGTGTGTGTGTGTGTGTGTGTGTGTGTGTGTGTGTGTGTGTGTGTGTACAGATGTACTCATCATTTGTGGGGGTGCAGAGGCCAGAAGTGGATGTCGGGATGTCTTCCTTCCTCACTCTCCACCTTGCCTTTGAGACAGGGTCTCCCACTGACCCTTCAGCTCACCGTCTCCGCTAGACTAGCTGGCTATAGAACCCCAAGAATACACGTGTCTCCACACTTCAAGCACTGGAAATAGAGGCATTAACTCTCACACCGAGTTATTATGTGGATTCTAGAGAACCGAATTCCGGTCTCAATAAAATAGAAGCAAAAACAAAGACACTTCACACACTGAGCCATCCCTTCAGCCTGAAATGTATCATTGAGTTAGTAAGTCAAGAGATAATGTCTTTTTTAAGTGTAAGTAGGTTGTTGAGGAATGTAAAGTTAACATCAGGATAACAGCTGATGGGAGTCAGGATTAGCACATACACCTTGAGAAGCACCTGTGAACATGTTTCCACAACAGTTTAGCTGAGCAGAGAAGACCCACGGCAGGGGTGCAGGACTGGATGAAAAGAAGAAGGCACGCTAGGCATTTATTTCCACTTCCTGATTGTGATGCCCTGTGATGTCTGCCTCCCACCTAGAGCTCCGACCACCACACCTCCCCCACCTGACAGACTACCCCCTCAAGCTGTAAGGCAATGGGAGCTCTTCCTCCTTTGAGTTGCTTCTTGTTGGGTCTTTGGTCACAGTCATGAAAAAGTAGCTAACATACCTGGAAAACGCTATCCCAAACCTTTTAGATAACATGTCAATCAAAGTCAGTGCAGGGCTTGGGAAAGAGTGTTTGGCTCTGCTCCCCTTGGAAGCACACTTGGCTCTAATGGGCAGGAGGAACTTTGTACCTTTGCTGTACTGTCTGGGGTCTGTGGGTCGTCTGGCTCCTGTTCTCTGCCTCCATCTCCAGCATGCTCTAGATCCCTGACGAGCCTTTATTCACTGTGCTGATTTGCAAACTTACTGTCAGCTGCTGGAAGTAGCAGAAAATCCTGAAGGTTAGACACCAATGGGCACAGAGCACAGTCACAGCCCTCACCTCTGGGGGTTTCTACACTCGCTGAGGCTGAAGTCCAGAGAGTGGTAGGGATGGAAACGTGTCAGTTATGAAGCGGCTCACCTACCCAGAGGCGCCCTTCAGCTCTCAGTGTCTTTTTAGAGCCAGCACCAATGGGAGCCTGGACACCTCAGGGCAGTAACTGAGATAAGTGACCACTTCCTACAGGGATCCAGTGTGTTTTCAAAGTCAAAGAACCACAGCTATCTGGACATCACGCTGAACATCTCTACGAGACTTGAGTTTCATGCTTCAACAGTCAAGCAGGTACCCCCAAGGCTGCCTGTCAGAACACAGACGGCTAACAGAAAGGCGAGCGACTCTCGATCAAAGGATAGAGACATGTCACTTCCTCCTCCCTTTGAAACTGTCCCCAGACCCGAGACAGAAGTTTGACTCTTTCACATCTAAAGCCAATTAATCAAATTGAGTTGGCTGAGTTTGAAAGTTGCCAGACAGGTGACATTTTCAAGGATCCTGCCCAAGAACTCCCCGTTGCGTTGATACCAGCTACTGAAGAGGGCAACGCAACAACCCCGGGGTGCGACAGGTCTTTCCGACTGAGAGAAAGAAAGCCCATTTTAAAGGAATTTCACATCGTGTGGGTCATGATAACTTTGAGAACTGATTTCTTTTCTTATTTTTCCTCTCTTTTCTTTGTCAGGGACCTTCAGTTGCTTTCTTCCCTTAGCTGAAGGTCTACTGGGGTGATAGGAAAACCCACAAACTAAGCTAGTATGAGTTTAATGTCTCTACGTCCAATGTGAATGGTTAGCAATTATGCCCGGGGGTAATGTAGCAAAAAGGAAAGCAGTGAACAGAGTACACAGGACTTCAGCCTTACCCACGGCAAAGAATGTTCTGATTCAATGGAATCATCTCTGTTGAAGATGATTATGTATAAGAGAATGATCAAAGTAAAGCCAAATTAAACACACACACAAGGTTAAAGCTCATCTTGCTTGCGTATTGCTGTAACAGGGTCTCTGGGATAGTTAATCCCAACTGTCAGCTTTATGGGATCTAGAATCACCACAGACCCCAGGCTTGTACACTACTGATTATCTAGACAGGTCAATGGAGACAGGAGGACCCACCCAAAATGTGAGAGGAGCTTTTCTGCAGGATTGGGTCCTGAGTTGAATACAAAGGAGAAAACAGCAAGCTAAGCCCCAACAACCATGGTTCTCCTCCGCTTCCTTACTGTAGATGTGACCAGCCATTTCTACCACTGTGACTTCTCCCACCACGATGGACTGTGTCGCCTTGAACCAAAATAAACTCTGTTTTCCTCAAGTTGCTTTGGTATCAGAGTAATGGGAAAAGAGACTAATACAGCCCAGGCTGGCCTGGAAGTCACTTAGAAGCCAAGCCAAGGATGACTCAGAACTCATGACCTTTTGCCTCCACCTCCACAGAGCTTACAAGAATGTGCCACGACATCTGGCAAGCCATATCTTAAGTTAGCCTTCTTTACTCAGGCCTTGTAGACAGTCTACTGTTGTATGTGTGTATTTAGAAACATCAAGGGAACAGTTATCATGAACTTTTCACATATACAGAGAGCTGTGTAATACATAAATAATTTATCTGTGTAAGTTAAACAAGATTTGCTATTCACTTAGGAAAGAAATTGAAATATATGTCCATCAGGAAAACAGTATGTTTTTACCTCCAGAGCAGAGCAGCATTTGTGTACAGCAATGTTCACTGAAGAAGTATGTTCTGGGCACTATCCTAGGCTCTAGAGAATACAGCAGCCCTCTGAGTATCTAACGATGCTAAATGAGAATCCCAAAATTTAGTGACGCAAAAATGACAAGGGCTGGAGACGTAGTTCAGTCACAGAGCTAAGTCTCAAATCTTGTTCTTAACACTGGAGGGAAATTCTTTTTAAAAACTGTTTTTATTATTATGCCTCATGGTTCTGCACTCTGTCTGGCATCACCTAAACTCTAGGGTATCTGACAGGGCTCCAACCAGATGGCAAGAGCAGCTTACAATCATTGCAAAGGCTTCCTTAAACATTTGATAGATAGTTAGTGCTATGTCTTCTTGAAGACCTCGTCTGGAGAAGTTAAACATAGCCTCCTAGGGGAGCCTGGGTTTTTTTCACAGCATGGCAGCTGGGCTCCAAGATGAACAGTCTCAAGAGGACCAGCTGTAAGCTAACTTGTCTTTTTTTCCTTTCTTTTTTTATTATTATTTAATTGAAAATTTACATACCAATCCCACTTCCCACTCCCACCCTTCCTCCAGCTCCCTCTACCTTCCCCCCTCCACACATCCATATCTACTCTTCAGAGAGGGTAAGGCTTCCCATGAGGAGTCAACAGAGTCTAGCACACTGCTTTGAGGCAGGACCAAGGCCCTCCCCACTATAGCTAGGCTGAGCAAGGTAGCCTTCCAAAGGGAATGGGCTCCAAAAAGACAGTCCAAACAGTAGAGATAAATCCTGGCCCCACTGTTGATGGCCCCTCAAACTGTCCCAGCCATACAACGGCTACCCACACTCAGAGGGCCTAGTTTGGTCCTTTTCTCGTTCCCCCACTATCAGTCCAGTGCCAGTGAGCTCCCATTACCTCAGGTCAGCTGTTTCAGTGGGTATCCCCATCATGATCTTGACCCCTTTGCTCATACTATCGCTCCTCCATCTCTTTGACTGTACTTTGGGAGCTCAGCCCAGAGCTTCGCTGTGTATTTCTTGCATCTGCTTCCATCAGTTGCTGGGTGAAGGTTCTATGATGGCAATTAAGAAAATCATCAATCTGATTGCAGGGGAAGCCCAGTTTAGGCACCCTCTCCACTATTGCTTAGGTCTTAGCTGGGGTCATCCTTGTGGATTCCTGGAAACTTCCTTAGTATAAGGTTTCTTGCTTGCCTCATAATGACTCCCTCAAGCAAGATATCTCTTTCCTAATTCTCCCTCTCTGTCCCTCCCCCATCTCAACCATCTAGTTTCCTCATGTTCTCTTCCCCCTCCCCTTCTCCCCTCCTCCTTCCCTTCCATCCTCCCTTCTTCCCTTATCCTCACACTCCCAATTTTCTGAAGAGATCTTGTCTATTTTGCCTTCCCAGGGAAAACCATGTACGTTTCTGTGAGGTTTCTCCTTGTTTCCTAGCTTCCCTGGGATCATGGACAATAGGCTGGTTATCCTTTGCTTTACACCTAATACCCACTTATGAGTGAGTGCATACTGGGTTGTCTTTTTGGGTCTGGGTTACCTCACTCAGGATAGTTCTTTCTAGTTCCATCCATTTACAAGCAAATTTCAAGTTGTCACTGGTTTTTACCCCTGTGTAGTACTCCATTGTGTAAATGTACCACATTTTCTTTATCTATTCTTCAGTTGCGGGACATCTAAATTGTTTTCAGGTTCTTGTTATTACAAATAATGCTGCTATGAGCATAGTTGAGCAAATATCCCTGTAGTATGATTGAGCATCCTTTGAGTATATGTCCAAGATTGGTATTGCTGGGTCTTGAGGTAGGTTGATTTCCAATTTTCTGAGAAACTGCCATATTGATTTCCAAGAGGTTATACAAGTTTGCACTCCCACCTGCAATAGATGAGTGTTCCCCTTACTCCACATCCTTTCCAGCAGAAGCTATCATTGGTGTTTTTGATCTTAGCCTTTCTGACTGGTGTAAGATGATATCTCAGAGTCTTTTGATTTGCATTTTCCTGATGGCTAAGGATGCTGAGCAGATCCTTAAGTGTCTTTCAGCCATTTGAGATTCTTCTGTTGAGAATTCTCTGTTTAGGTCTGTACCCCATTTTTTAATTGGATTATTTGGTATTTTGGTGTCTAGTTTCTTGAGTTCTTTATATATTTTGGAGACCAGTCTTCTGTCTGATGTGGGGTTGATGAAGATCTTTTCCCATGCAGTAGGCTGCTGTTTTGTCTTATTGACTGTGTTCTTTGCTTTACAGAAGCTTCTCAGTTTCAGAAGGTCCCATTTATTGATTGATGCTCTCAGTGTCTGTGATACTAGTGTTATAGTTAGGAAGTAGTCTCCTGTACTCATGTGTTGAAGGCTACTTCCCACTTTCTCTTCTATGAGATTCAGTGTAGCTGGATTTATATTGAGGTCTTTGAGCCATTTGAACTTAAGTTTTGTGCATGGGGATAGGTATGGATCTATTTGCATTCTTCTGCATATTGACATCCAGTTATGCCAGCACCATTTATTGAAAATGTTTTCTTTTTCCATTGAATAATTTTAGCTTCTTTAAAAAAAATCAGGTGTTCATAGTTGTATGGTTAATATCAGTATCTTCAATATGATTCCATTGGTACACTTGTCTGTTTTTATGCCAATACCAAGCTGTTTTCATTACTGTAGCTCTATAATAGAGTTTGACTTCAGGGATGGTGAAACAGCCGAAAGTTCCTTTATTGTACAGGATTGTTTTAGCTATTCTGGGTTTTTTGTTTGTCCATATGAAGTTGATTATTGTTCTTTTGAGGTCTGTGAAGAATTGTGTTTGGATTTGATAGGAATTCCATTGAATCTGTATACTGCCTTTGGTATGATTGCCATTTTTATTACATTGATCCGACCTCTCCAAGAGCAAGGGAGATCTTTTCATTTTCTGGTATCTTCTTCAATTTCTTTCTTCAAAGACTTAATGTTCTTGTCATACAGGTCTTTCACTTCTTTGGTTAGTGTTACCCCAAGATATTTTATGTTATTTGTGGCAATTGTAAGTTGTGATGCTTCTCTGATTTCTTTCTCAGCCCCTTTATCATTTGTATATAGGAGGACTACTGATTTTGTTTTTGTTTTTTGTTTTTTTGAGTTTATCATATATCCTGCCACATCACTGAAGGTATTTATCAGCTATAAGAGTCCCCTCACTGATTTTTTTGGGATTTGGGGGATTTTTGCCAGTATTTTATTGAGTATTTTGCCTTAATGTTTATGAGAGAGATTGATCTGTCAATCTCTTTCTTGGTTGAGTCTTTGTGTAGTTTATGTATCAGGGTAACTGTAGCCTCATAAAAAGAGTTTGGCAATGTTCTTTTTGTTTCTATTGTTTGGAAAAATTTGAAGAGTATAAGTATTAGCTCTTCTTTTAAGTTCTAGGAGAATTCTGCACTGAAATCATCGTTCCCTGGGCTTTTTGGGGAGGGGGGACACTTTAATGACTGTTTATATTTCCTTAGGGGCTATAGGTCTATGTATATTGTTCATATGGTATTGATTTAATTTTGGTATGCAGTACCTATCCAAAAAAAAAATGTTGATTTCTTTTAGATTTTCCAATTTTGTGGAGTACAGGCTTTCAAAGTATCACCAAATGACTCTCTGGATTTCCTCAGTCTCTGTTGTTATGGCCCCCTTCTCATTTCTGATTTTGTTAAATTGGATATTCTCTTTCTGCCTTTATGTTACTTTGGATAAGGGTTTGTCAGCTCATGGGTTAGCAAAACCAACATTATAAAAATACCAAAGCAACCTATAAATTCAATGCAATCGCCATCAAAATCCCAGCGGCATTCCTCGCAGAGCTAGGAAAAATACTAAACTTCAGATGGAAGTACAAAAGGCAAAACCCCACCCCACCCCACCCCACCCCACCCCATCCCATCCCACTGCAAATAGCCAAAGCAATCCTGAGCAAAAAGAACAATCCCGGGGGTGCCACACTCCGTCTCATATTGTCTTACAGAACCTTAATAGCAAAAATCACGGTTCTGCACAAAAGCAGATGTGTTAAGCAGAAGAAGAGGCTCTCAAGCCCAGAACTAAAGCCACACAGTTACAACCACCGAAGTTCTTCCAGCGCTTGTCAACAACGTGATTGCTTAACAAATGGCGCTGGGAGAACCGGGCTTGCACGTGCAGGAGGATAGAACTGGATCCGTAAGTCTCACCCTACACAAAGATCAACTCAAAATGGAGGAGAGGCCTTACACGGCACTTGAAACTCTGAAACTCCTGGAGACGAATGCAAAGGAAACACTTGAAGAGAAAAAGTCTCTGAAACGGACTCTTGTGCGCCGGAAATAGTCCCAAGAGTTGACAAATGGCTTAGGTGAAGTTAAAAGGTTTCTGCAGGCTGGGTGTGGTGGCACACATCTTTAATGACAGCACTCAGAAGGCAGAGACTGGAAAATCTCTGCAAGGTCAAGTCTAGCTTAGTCTACATAGCAAGCTCCAGGACAGTCAGATCTACATAGAACAGGCCGGTCTGCATACATCAAGTCAGCTCTACATAGAAGGATTCTGTTTTCAAAAAAGAAAAAGAAGTTTCTGTGCAATAAAGGAAGCCACCACCCAGAATAAAGAGATGGGCTACAGATGGGACAAAATTGAATATTTGTCAATTCCTTATCAAACAGGAGGGCTACAGTACAAAATATAAAAAATTGAAAAAGTCCAATACTCATCAATAACGAGCCTTCCATTCCCTACAGACTCACTGCATAGAGAATTCTCAAAGACAAGAGTAAGAACCGATTCCAATGTCACTAGGCTGCACACTCATCACGAGCAGATTTTGTTCCAGATACTGTGATAGCTGATCCTGTATCAAGGTTTACATCAGGGTTAAGCCCCACTACACCTCTCAGGATTCAGAAGGACCACCATAACAGGCAAAAACCCGACTAATAAGGTCTTAGGATAAACTAAATAAATTAGCTCACATAAGTCTTCACCATGTCCCGTTTGTTCTTCCTACATTCTCTCCAATGCTCTCTTGACGCTTCCCTTTCCATGTTCCCCGCTGTTCTACCCATCCCACAAGGTTCTCAGCTTATATACCCACACAGACATAGTTAACAAGCATGCATTTGTTAGGGGTAACAGGATGGACAAGACTGACAGGTGGGTACCATATGCTGCAGAAGAAGTATGGCTGTGAAATTCCCTGGCAAATGCCAGGGCCGATAGGATTAGGATGGAGCTTGACCCTTAGAGTGAGTGCTGTATCTGCCGGCATCCAAGAGAGAAGGAATTTCTTTCTCTGGGGCTGGTTTAGCAACCCAGACTTTTTCCTGCCTATTTTGGGGGTAAAGGTCAAACAGTTAATTTCCTAGACTAGGTAAGACCTTGTGTCAAATGAAAGGTGAAGGTAAGTACAGAATATTAACAGCTTGTTAGGGTAGAACAAAGGCCAGTGGATTACACTCTCCTGAGTTGGTTGTTAGAGAATTCAGGGCCTCTCAGACCTGTTTATCACTAAGAGCAGACACACTGTCTCTCCTGCTCAGTGCCTCCTGCTCAGGGCTCCCTTCCTGCCAATGAGTCCCATCAGTAAGGATAACTATGGAGGATAGCTTTATGTAGATTTGACTATGAGAACAGAGGTTTAGCTGAGTAAATGTTTTCACACCAGGGCTCCACGGAGTGGGAAAAACTATACAGTTGCCAGTTCAAGAAAAGTCAGGTTTAAAGAATGATTTATACACTGCTGTGATGCTTGGGGATGAACCCCATTATAGGAGCAAGAAATGCCATGATTTCACAAGGTTTCTACAGAATTGACAGTGACTATCCTAAAGACAAGTGTTCCTTCGCAAGTCGGGCTCCCCACCAGATCATAGACCTGTCGGTCTGTCCATGGCGCTGTCAACTGTACCTTTACTGTATAATATTCACATCTATCCTGTTTGTCACCTTGATGAGATTTAGACTCATCTAGGAGACACACCTTTTTGAGTATGTCTATGAGAGTGTTCCAGAAAAGTTTAACTAAGGTGGACGATTCATCTCGGAGGAGGACGATCCATCTTGAAGATGGGCAGGACCATTCCATGTGCTGAGGCCCAAGGCTGAATACACAGAGGAAGCAAATGGCACACCCAACTCTCTCTCGCCTTCCTATCTAGGATGCAATGTGACAGCGGTCTCCTGCCTCCACACCCTCCCCACCACGAAGCACAGTACCCTCAGACCAGAGGCAAGCATCCTTCTTCCCCTCGGCTGCTTTCACCAGGACTTTTGTCACAGCCATGGGAAAGTGACATGTGTGCCTCTGCCAATTATCTCTGAAACACTTTTGAACACTTCTTTGACCACTTCAATACTTTCCCCTTCTATGACATAACCTGGTCCACATTCCAAAAGTGAAATGTATCGTCAAGACAATTAGTTTGTTGGGGGGGTAGGGAGAGGGTACCATTTGATTCAAACGTCCAGGCAAGGATAAGTGGATTTCCACTTCCCTGTTCAGTCACAGATAACAGAAGAGCTGGGCTACTCATGGGTCAGAAGAATGCCACCTCTGTGAGGTGGCTTCTTGCAAGACAAGTGAGTCAATCTCTCCTCAGGCTGATAGGAGCCCTAAAGGAGGTCAGCGGTCAGCCCTCCTACATGTCAGATCGCTTTGTTTCCGGCAGGTTTTGCGCATGCTTGCCCCCTGACTGCATAGCCAGGACAGGCAGCTCTTCACAGAATGTGAGTTCTTTCCTTGTGGTGGTGGCACATATAATCATTTATGCCATGTAAAGAAATTTCAAGAGGTCTCCCTGGCCTGGTCAAATCCACAAACATGAGTCTCCAGTCTATTCCTTTATGCCATGGCTCAAAGTGAGATGGGCCAATTAGAGAATACATAATAAGCCAATTAGTTGTTCCTTACTTTTCTTAATGAGTGTAAAATGTGCGTCTGCTCAAATTACAGCTCGTCTGACAAGGTTCTTTGCTCCGCGACTGCTATGATTTGGCATTGGTTCACTTTTTTAATATCAAGGGCATCAGTCATGGGAGCCCAGCTTCTCCCACAAGCTTCTGCAGGAACTGTGCCGGTTTGTAAAAATGATCACTCACCCGTGGAACCCAGGGCCTGGCTGCCTTTGCCTCTTTTCTGTTACTGTGGTCGCATGCTCTTACAACAGCAAATTAAGGGGCGTCTCACTTCACGCCTGCAAGTCCAGTCCATCGTGGCACAGACGGCAAGACAGCCAATGAGTTGCATCCACAATCAGGAAGCAAAGAGGAATGAGAGCATGCTCAACTCACTTCCTCCATTTTATATACTTCAGGGTCTCCTATCCAGGGAGCAGCCCCATCCACAATTTAGATGGGTCTTTCCACAGTTAAAGTAATCGGTATAATCTCAACCTACATGTCCGAGTTTGCCCAGAGTTGCCCTTAAACTAGATAATCCCACACAGGTATACTTAAAGGCCTAGCTCTCCAGTGAGCCTAGATTCTGTCAAGCTGATAGCTAACTCAAAACCATCACAAAGAATGTCTATCTGAATCGCTACAGCATGGCGCCCCCCCCCGACCCCACCCCAGGCAAAGCTGAAGTCAAGCACACCCTGCCAGGAAGACATTTCTCTGGAGAGTCAACTTAGAACTCAGATGGAAGATCTCTGCAAAACACATTTCTAAAGTTTACAACAAGGCAGAAATCTTTGATAAATAAAAATAAATAAATAAATAAAAATAGAAAAAAAAGTTTACAACATTATTTTGGTGCCACGGGAGATTAACCCATATTATCATTGGGCTCTCTTTATCATGGTCTGTCCACAAAGATCAAGTGTAAGAAATGAGCACTACACATCAAGGGACCACGATTATAACCACGGCAAATGGAGAAAGGAGAACCCTTGAGTTACTACTGCAACTCGGCCAGCTGTGCATCCAAAAGGAACAGCAAAAAAACGAAGAAAAAAAAAAAAAGAACAGAGTCAGAAAATTTTGTAACTTTGTCAACATTTATTTTCACCAAACAACTCATTAAATCACTATAAAAGTCAACGCATATGGTTGGTTATGACAGCTTAAATTCCACAAAGAGTTATAAGTCAAGTTAAACTCATAATACATAATGTAGTCAGGTTGTCTCATCCATGAATTATAACATTTTTATTACGTCCCAACTGCAAATTACCAGCTTGCTCCCTGTCCTGCCAATCTCCTGATTAAATGGGGGAACTGTTAGGCACCGTGAAGATATATTATGGTAAAAGATGACTCCATCACTTTTCTCAGTTATTTCTACATCCTTATTTAAAGCTTTGTCACTAAAGCAGCTGGGCCCAAACTGAACTGTGGATTTAGCAAAATGATAGCAGGATGGATGAAGTAAGAAAAAAAAGGGGGATCCAAAAGAGCCTGTGTTTATTGCATCCTTCTTCAATATGTGTGTGTCTTCAATACTTTATTGTATCCTTCTCTAATATTAGTGTGTCTTCAATACTTTATTGTATCCTTCTCTAATATTTGTGTCTTCAATACTTTATTGCATCCTTCTCTAATATTTGTGTCTTCAATACTTTATTGTATCCTTCTCTAATATTTGTGTGTCTTCAATACTTTATTGTATCCTTCTCTAATATTTGTGTGTCTTCAATACTTTATTGTATCCTTCTCCAATATTTGTGTCTTTAATACTTTATTGCATCCTTCTCCAATATTTGTGTGTCTTCAATACTTTATTGTATCCTTCTCCAATATTTGTGTCTTCAGTACTTTATTGTATCCTCTAATATTTGTGTCTTTAATACTTTTGGTATGTTTCAATCTCTTAAGTTCTGTCTCTTCAAAGTTATTCTTACTTTACAGGTCTTATTCCCATGGGTCTAACTTAAGGGTATTTTATTTTGTGTCTTATACTGATAATGGGGCAATAACTTATACCCATCAAGTTTCCCCATAAAATAGTTTAATGCCTTGAAACAATGCCAATATGTCAGCTAAGGGAAGTGAATCAAATAGACATTAGTCCACATTTACCATGAGCCACACTGCACCGGGTCCTTCAAGAACTTACTAAATCATTAGTGTCCTTTAGGAACTTGAATTCTAAAATTAATACATGCATTAATATTTGAAACATGAACAGCCAGTACATATGTATTGATTAAGCTCAATACTTTTCCTTTGTTTATATTTTTGCATCAATGTGGTATACTAACTTTATTCTAGAGCAAACTAATATTTCATCATTATAGGAAAAAAATTTAAAATAAAAAGACACTAAAAGCTATAATGACTTCCAATAAAACATATAAACATACAGAATGTAAGCATTATCTTTAGTTTTTATGAGTAATCATGATTTGCTGGCCCTATTCCTGGCAAATGAGAAAAAGTTACTGGATTAGTAGCATAAAAACCATCACTGTCCAGGAACACAACTGAATGGCTCTGTCTGATTATAAATTCAGAACCAAACACCATCAAAGACAGAACTGTGACTCAGAAAGCCACAGGAACCATCATCATCTAGGTATGGCATTCATGAGAGATGTGTAAACAAGAATAGCAGAGGTCTATTAAACAGAAGGGGAGACCAGTAATGTGTAAGTAGATATGTCCAACATCAAACAGAAGTGTCTAAGAGGATTTCGATAAAAGCAATGAACACAGACGCTCTGGAGCTCCAGGTCAGCCCACCACTGACGCCCAAATCTTTAGGAAGTCATTGTGCAGGACATGATGTCCTAAGTTAGTGGGATTCAAGATGGGACACTGGATAGTCACAGATTCAGCAGGAGAGCATCCTACAGGGAAAGAGGTCACATCCAAAGGGGTAAGATGCAGACTGGATTCAAAAGCAGAGCAGCACTAGGAACTCAGTCAGCATCCCAGCACCGAGTACCAGAGCATGTCACTTCCCTGGATGCCCAGAAATGATGGGGAACATGCTGACCTTCACACCGGAATGAGCGCTGACACTAAATTTTACTTATATACCAAAGACAAATGGCCCCAATCAAGCTGGAAATTTCATAGCTTGCTTACAAGCTGCATGTCTGAGAGAGAGAGAGAGAGAGAGAGAGAGAGAGAGAGAGAGAGAGAGAGCGCAGGCGGGCTATGGGAAGAGTCTAAAGACTATTCAATCGCTCAGCTGAATAAAACTCTCCCATTTGGCAAGCTCCCCAAGGACAGCTTACGTACTTTTCATAAAGTTCTAGGGACTAAATTTGGATCCGACTGTTTCCAGGTTTCCTATCAGATCCCATTTATCAG
Source organism: Microtus oregoni (assembly GCF_018167655.1). Taxonomy (NCBI): domain Eukaryota; kingdom Metazoa; phylum Chordata; class Mammalia; order Rodentia; family Cricetidae; genus Microtus; species Microtus oregoni. Next base: position 26,201,937 of record NW_024543069.1, on the reverse strand, counting down.
CTTCTGGAGCATCCGACCTCCTCACTCCCCCACTGCTACCCACAACTAGAGTCTGTGGTCCCTCTTCTTGGGGGAAGAGCTCGGAAGCCCAGAAGAAAATGAAGCTGACTCAATATAATTTCATTCCCATCACTACCAGCAGTAACCTAACCTACAGCCAAAAGTGACCTCAATGACAAACACAGTCCCCCACTCACTAGTAAAATAACAGCAGGGACATTGATTGCAGTTCACTGAGCAAGTAAGGAAAGATCGGGAGTCACTACAGGTGAGAACACTAGGTAACCTCAGCTGGACCCAAGGCAGGAAGGGAAGGAACAAGAAAGAGAAAGGAAAAGAGAAGGAGGGAGGGAGGGAGGGAGGGATCTGTTGCAGCATAGGAAGGAAAGATAAAGAAGAAAGAAAGGCAAAGAGAATGCCTCAGTTCTGGATGGAGACCTAGCAGCCTCGGAGCACAAAAGTGAATTCACCTCCATTTGCTAGGAAACAGTGTGGTGCCTTGATGAGAGGCTGCCACAGGAAGACAGATGTTATCACAGATAGACCAGCTTTTCTGTAGCTGAGAGACAGACCACAGTTAGCATTTTTACTACACTGTGGAGAACACAGAGAAGGTTGCCACGATTATCCAAGTTCAAGGTGGTAAGAAAGGTGAAGGAGAGGACTCAGCGTTAACATCTTCCCCATGAATACGGCTGTATTTACTAGGCACCTGAGAGCAACGACACAAAGAACAGGAACTTGTGTAAGTGGCTGTTCCTATTTTATTGCCTAAAATTCCAGGGATTAAGAAGATTAATAAATCTCTAGGTGGAAGCTGGGGGGAGACAGGGGACCTGTGGGGAGCTAAGTGAGACAAAGAGCTTAACTAGAAAACAAGCAAACCAAGGATTGGTTTCCCATTACTCGGGAAAATTTGTCACATTCTTGGTGTCTTGAACAGCACAGTTATTACCCTATGCTTCTGCAAGCCACAGTCTGGGATGAGTCTCTCCTGGTGGGGAGCACGGGGAGAACCATTGACTTTTCTGCCTACAACAAGCAGCAAGCACCAGGCTACTGAGATCAGTTAGGCCTGAGCTGGGCTGATCCTGACAGGAACTTGAAAAAGAATGATTTCAAGGTGAAGGAATATTTTTTTTTTTACTCATACCTTTTCCAAGGGTGGAAGGTGCAGGCCTGTCACGGTGCCTCAGTTGGTTGATACCCGGATTCCACATCTTTTGGAGCCCACCGTCCTTGGCACACAAGCCTCTTTCTTTACACTTTCAGTCCCATGCTCACTAGCGGATGGTTGTTGCTTCTCTAGCCCCCACCTCCATATCCTCAAAACAAAGAAGAGGGCTGGAGAAAATGTCAAAGGGGCTCTGGGACTGTGGCTTTGTCAAAGAGCATTTGTCTGACTTGCCCAGATCTCTGGATTCCATCCTCGGGACTGTACGAAATCAGTCTTACTTTTTACACACCTATAATCCTAGCACTTAGAAGGAGGCAAGGTCGTCCTTGGAAAGTTTGAGGCTTTGAGGCCATTGTAGAATACATAAGAGTCGAAAGAAAGGAAGGAAGAAAAGAAGGAAGGAAGGAAGGAAGGAAGGAAGGAAGGAAGGAAAAAGGAAAGAAGAAAGGAAAAGAGGTCATCATAAATTACATAAAACTCTATTGAAAGACAGACAGAGAAATGCCAGAGGCCTGGGTGGCCACATCTGTCCTCTTTTGGCAAAGCCCAAGTCAACCTTCTCTGTTTCCATCCAGGGGTCATAACCTTGTCCTGTGGTCATGCTGAGCTGTGGGGTGAGAGTACCCGGGTCTGAGATGGGTCAGCCAGCTGACAGTGCCTGTCAGGTCCATAAAAGTATTTCCTCCATTGCAAGAGAGAGCTTTCAAGTGGAAATCAATCACTGCCTCAAATCAAGCAGTGAGCAGGAGGAAAAGGAGGAAAGAGAAAAATATTTCCCGGTGGAAAACTTTTTTTTGTGATACTGGATATTACCAGAAACTATTTCCTAGTGACGTGGGCATCGATTTTATCCTGGAAACCTAAAGGGGTTTTTATTGCAATCAAATGCATTGAGACACCACGTGATTTATAGCAAGAATACGGGACAACTTTTTGGAATATTAGGTTTCTAATTTCTTATAACCATTTCGGAAAGTGTTCCTGTTATAATCTAGAGGCTTCAAATTAGAACCGAGAAGATAGTTATGAAAAAAATCACGAAGATGCTGGAATAGTCCCAGGACTGTGTCAACCACTGAGAATCATTTGACAAAATGTCATCTCTCACTCCAACGCTAAGTTTAAGCCAATGTTTTTCGTAATGAGTCAAGTTCCAAACGTGACATCCTCCAGAGACCCAAACAGGAAATCTGAGACAAGGGTAAAAGAAATCACAGGATCTTCCAAAGCCTACACAGACTAGGAAATGTTATCACCCCAAATATTCAGGAAATATTGATAGAGACAATGTGTTGGTGTGTGAGAGAGACATAAAGCTGGAGACACAGACACCTGGCAAAGCAGGACAGAATAAAGAAACGGGTTTGTTTTTTTTTTTTTTAATGAACAAAACTCTTCAAACGCTGCACTCTACCTGTGCAGAAATTATTGAAAACAGCATTTTCTGCTGACCTCGCAGGAATTTATTCAGCAAACCTCCTGACTCATGAGAACCCAATCGTCAAATTATTTAACTTGTTTATAACTTTACAAAGCCAAAGTTCTCTGCCGACTCTTTTAAGGCGGCACATCCTGGTTTATGAATCTCCAACCCTGCTCCGGCTGCAGCTAGCACTCCCTCCTCCCTAAGTTGGACACCTTTCTCCTCCCCGCCTGACTCCAAATCCCAACTTAGCCATTCTTTGTCCAGGACCTGCATTATGACCCTGCAAATCTCATGGGCACTTGCCCAGAAAGAATATATTCAAGTTGTTCCCTCCAATAATCCCCTTGTCAAGATCCATACAATTTATGAAAAGGAATTTCTCAGAGCTTTAGATATAGTCTGTGCCATATTCAATTTAATTCAGTAAATATTTATTGAGTACCCACCTAGAATTGTGCTATGCCCTGTGTGGAAAATAAAAAGAAATATATGGCCCAGGCCCTCTGGCCAAAGGGTTTGCAGTGTTCTTGGGAATAAAAGTTGAATGCTGATGTGATTACAGAATGCAAAACAGTGCCGAGCAGTGCAATAGAACTATGTAGCCAGAACCCAAATGTGAGGGAGATTCAACATTCCATTTGATCACACCAAGAAGGATAGAGCTACAGGGAATAATTTGTGGGGGAGATGAAACTTGAGACTATCCCTGAGAGATACTCGATTGGGCTGGATGCTGCAGCCAACAAGGGCATCTCCGGCAGAGACAGTCATCATGATATGTTATGAACATATCAATGTGAAAGGCCAGTCTGAGATGAAGAGAAAGGGGGGTGAGGACCTTAGAGTTTTGATAGGAAAAAACTGTATGGGGAGAACACATAATAACCAAAAAGACTGGAAGACGTCATCTTTCCATATCCTTGTTTGGTGTTCTCTGGCCGTTGTCATTGGAGAATTCAGTCACCGGGAGCCAGCCGGAAATGTGGAGATCATGGGCTCCCTCTCAGTTATTTTTCCCACTGCTTTGACCAAACCCCAGCACCTCAAAGGAGAGATGATGTCTCTCCACTCACAGTTTAAGGGTTCAGTCTACCATGACAGGGAAGGAAGGACAAGCAGCTGGCCACATTGGACCCAGTCAGAAAGCAGAGAGGATGCATGTTGGCCCTCAGCTCCACTTTCTCCTTTGTCTTAGGTCTGGTACCCCTTTGGAAGGATTCCACCACAGAGCGAGTCTTCTCTGCTGGGTTAATCCTTCAAGGGAAACACTCTCATAGTCACACCGGGTGGTGTGTCTCCACGTGATTCTAAGTCCCAACAAGATTGACATCATCCCAGCCCTGAAGTGAGAAAGCCCTGATTCCCCCTCCTGACCCACCTGAGCAATACCTTGTTGCTTAAGCATCCCCTTCACTGTCTTTAATCTAGGACTGCTATGGAAACCGGAGTTATATAAAGGATGCTGCGCTGTGTGCCTCCTCATAGATGGGATCCTTTGTCAGTCTCGTTCACTATTTGTTGAATCTCTACTAGATACTAAAACAACAACAACTGCGTTCAGCACCAAGAAAATGCACCAAGAAGAAAAAACATGCAGTGTTTCCACCGAAGACACCGACAGTCAGGTCTTAAAAGAACCAACAAGCCGGTGAGAGGATTTAGCAGGCAAAGGTACTTACCAGCCAGCCTGACAACCTGAGACTGATCTCTGGGACCATTAAAGGTAGAAGGAAAGACAGGACCACTGCAAGCTGTCCTCTGACCTCCACACAAATGCTAGGGCACTCATCCACTCATTAATTCAACTTTAATTTTAAAAACGGAGCAATGTTTTGGAGTTACACATACTTAAAATGGAAGCTTGTTCCCAGCAATGACAAGATGCATCCCTTTGGGGGGAGGGGGGGTACAAGTTATCTGCATCTCAGTTTCATCTCTGTGTCACGGGTTTGACGATATTGACCTATGGTCCAGTTTGGAGATTCAACATCGCTCCATAAAGAAACCGACGTGGTACCTGACACTCGGAGGCCTTCGACAAGTGTCTGATATGGATTATAGGGGGGCAGAAAACACAACCTGATCACAAAGAGCAAATCACTGGGAGTCAGAGGAATTTCTGCACTGGGGCAAACACGGAGTAGAAGGGGTCATGAAATAGGAGAATATTCGTAGATGAGAGAACAATGTAAAGGTTCAGAAACGTGAGAAGAAGCAATATGCTCTATGGCATGCAGGTAATTTGACAATGCTAGACTAGAAAGCTCACAGCAGAAAGCCCAGGAGATCAAAGTGGCCAAATTATGAAGACTTGAAAATGCCAGAGGAGGGTGTTTGGAGAGCACTCACCAGGCAGTGGGGAATCACTGAAGAACACAGAATGGCGGAGTAAGTCAGCAAGCTGTCGAGACTGAAATTTTCCCTATGCAAAGAAGAAGGCAAGCTTTTAGGAAGACATTGAAAGCGCTCACGTGAAACAGGGAGACAGAGAAGGGGGGATGATCATTGGAGACATTTAAAAGTTGATTGCAACAGAACTCAGTATTGACTGACGTTAGAAAAGGTTGGCTATTTTTAAAGAATTCTTTTTCTCTTCTTGCAGTGCACTTGCTGAGACCGAAGACGCAGATGGAAAGGAAGTTTGGAGTGAGGGTGTTGCCTCCTGCTTAGGAGAAGATGAACTAGCTAGAGGTGTTTGTGACCTATGGAAATGGAGAAGAGACAGGTTGATCAGCAACACACTTGGAGAACTGAGATGGCGGAAGAGGTGGAATCGGAAGGCCCCGTCTCATTCTGTCCTTTATCTTGGCTGGGTCCATCCACGTGGCCGATCTCCATCCAGGATAAAGGACAAGATGAGACAACTCTCAAGCCAGGCCAGTCCTAACTGGCCCAAGAAAATTAAACTCTTGGAAGCAAAAACACAAACCTCAGGTTTAAAGCATGTTTGAATATGCCCAAGGTCAAAGGAACACATTTTCTGGCGAGCCTTTTCTCTCCGTGGTGGAAGTTGGATGCATGCGAAAGAGATGAGAGGGACCACATGGAGAGCAGATCTTGGATACCGAGGGGCTACGTGGAGGATGACAATTATAAACACTCTGTCTCTGCGCAAACAGTTCATTTACAGAGGAGATTTGACAGCTCAAGAAGCTTCTTGGCGGAGCAGCCTTGCCTGGCCCCCACACGACCTGGTGAGCTTCGATTATAGCCCCGATGCTGGTGCAACCGCAGAGACCCCCTAAAAGGGGTGTGATGAATGAGGCCCTGTCAGACTTCATTCCCTGGGTGGCCTTGAATCTCTGCCGTTATCTGTTACCCTGCCAGGGCTGACAGTGATGAACTCAAGGCAGGCGGCTAACGACACCCCGATTCATTACCCAGAAAGAAGAGAGAGCAGAAATAAAGGGAAGGTGACTGCCATGCAGAAGCTCCCCACATCAGCGCTGTCTTCTTCCTGCAGGTCGGAGTCGGGAGGAAATGATGGAGACCTTTGTCTCATACAAGGACTCCAACGATACTCAGAATAGAATGCTTCTCAATGAGCTGGCTGCGAAGGCCAAACACCAGCCTCAGCTGGGTAAAGGTCTTCGCAAGACTTATGAATACAAGAGATGTTTAGCAACCTTTTTAACCCACTATTATTGTAGCAAAACAAAAAATAAAAGGCTCATAAAAATCATCAACCTATACAGCCTTCTCAACCTAAATTGTTATCTATTTTAGGAGAGTGCACTGTCTCTCCCTAAGACTATTAGACTTATGGTGCCGCACTAGCAAATGCTTGAGTAGGCTTAGCCATTGCTTCCAATTATAGACATTTTATTGTTAAAGTGGTATTTGGCTCTTCCCTAAAAAGATCAAGATTTTTGTTTCAACTCATTTTTGTTTCTAGCCTAGTGAAGAATGAAGTTTTCCACTTCACCGCCTCCTTTTTCTTATTAATGGGACTTCTCATCAGGTGCCTAAAGACAGAAAGCGTGTCCAACAAACACATCTTGAATTTAATGCCCAAAGAAGGCAAGTTTGCCTGTCTAATCCAATCCGTCTTAACCCAAAATGTCAATCAGAGAAGCGGTCTACAAGGCATCTAGAATTGTTTTCTCTCACACTGTCCCCCTCCTCTCTCTCTCTCTCTCTCTCTCTCTCTCTCTCTCTCTCTCTCTGTGTGTGTGTGTGTGTGTGTGTGTGTGTGTGTGTGTACATGTATCACTAGGGATTGAAGACAGGGCTTTGTGCATGCCAGGCAAGTGGTCTATATAGTGAAGCCAGGTCTTCATCCAGGAAACATGTTTTTAACAGAAAGAAAGTTCCACAGCCAAGTGGATCTGAAGACACCTGTGTTAATCAAGTCTAGCAGGTGCCTTTCACACCATATTTTTTCAGAATCTTTAACATAATAACGTACATTATGATGTTCCAAAAGCAAATATAAACCATAACATTATAAATAATCTGTTTTCTTGCGCACACGACACCTTAACACTTGGGAGGTAAAGAAAACGGAAAGTAGGTTAAAGGTCACCTCCACTCCACAGCTGGCTCAAGGCCAACCTAGGCTCCTGAAAAAAGTGGTGTATGGGAGACAAGAAACGAATAGCATGAGATAGCCAAGGGGTCAAAGTGCTTGCTTGCAAAACCTGTCCTCTGACCTCCAAACCTGCCCCTGCCTATGCACATGCTCAAACACACACACGCACACACACACCATACATATATGCATACACACAAATAATAATAATAAATAAAAGGGGAAATGAGATGGAGGAAGAGGAAGTGGTGTTACATATGAACAAGATACATTATATATGCATGTGTAAATTTTTCCAGGAATTAATTTTTTAAAAAATTAAATAAAAACATGGTACTAGCTCCCAAAGAAGGCAGAAACATCGCCCGTAGAGCTCCTTTCAAACACTCTGACTTTTGTCCCTATTTTCAACGTTCTTTGTTGAAAAGAAGGCAGAGGAGTTAAAGAAGACACTGGAGGAAGAAAGGTAGTTTTCTTAGATTTGGGGAAAGGGCAGCGAAGATAGTAAACACAAGAATTTCCATCCTTGCTTTTCGCTGAAGGCCCAATTGTCGTTCTAATGACAGTAGCACAAGACATCATTGTTTCTTTGGGAGAGCATTCTCCATTTTCCTTTTACATACCCATGAATGGAAGTTGGCCAGACAGTCAGAACACTTAAAAAACTACCGTGTAATTTTCTTAAGTGCCTAATGCAGGGCGAGCACAAAAGGATGGTTCACGTCAGTGCCCTAAGACACGCAAGCACCATAGGCTTCCGGTTATATACGAGGGGCGCACATTATCGGCCTTTTTCGTATCGGCTGCTTGGCATCTTCTTCTATTAAAGCGAGTCACTAGCGACATTCAAAATAACTTAGCTGAAGAAAGGTGATCCAAAAATCTAGATTCTAGCATGAGCAGGAAGCAACGCGAACCACCTACCTTTGTTTATCAGTGTTTAATTCTTAAGCCGCAAAGCAAGGAAAAACGGCAGACAAATTAAAAACACACCAAAATTCAAACGCAGCCATGTGTTTAAGTCAAACGCAGCCGTGTGACATGGATGCGAACTTTCTGCCTCGCCTAACTTCATCCTTAACAAGCAGTCGGGGTTCAGGTGGGAAGAACTAGCGTAAACGCTGAGAGAGAGAAAACCATCGTCATGAGTTAGAAAAGAAGCATCGTTCATTTTCCTGCTATCTTCTCTGCAGGAAAAGTCAGCCCTGGAGGGGGAAAAAGAATCTCACGGGCTTTTCTTTCCGTGTCCTCCAGGAAATCAAAAGCCAATCATGGTGTTTCCAAACAAAGTACAAAGAAAACTGCATCCATTTTTTTTTCCCCTCATTGCCAGTGGCAGGTTATTTGGCTCCAGCGTCCAAGAATTTAGCAGAGGGGAGAGAAATAGAATTCTGGGGCTCCTGGCAGAATGAAGTCTATCCTTCCACAGAGTCTGTATTAAGTTCTTTCTTTACTACTTCCCACGATCACCATCACCTGTGTCTCCTACTTTTTCTGCAAGGGTGCTCATTTCTGACTAGCAAATATGAATGGCTCCGTTGCCTGGCCTATTGGTGACAAATATACTCCTTCATTCCTCAGGTCCCTGAGAGCTGGAGGGTGGATGGGCATAAAGGAAGGAGTTGGGACCAGGAATTCAAGGCAAGGGTTCATGTTATTGGTCTTTTGTTCATCACCAGGGAATAGTATTTAAAACTCCAAAAGACTTCACGGACATTTCCAGAATTTCTCCAGAGACGCAGATCAATAGATCAGACTAATCAAGAAAAGCCAACAAGTTTGCTAAACGCCGCTTGAGTGTTTTACTTGAGTAAGCAGAAGGCAAATGGAATTATCCCAACCTCATGAAGTAAGGGAGAAGTCTGCTCTCTGGAGAAGCACCCCCAATTTGCAGCTGGAAGGTGACATTTTAGTTCCAGTCTCCAGGCCCAGACACAGGGACGTGGGTGGCACTTGTTTGTTGCATGGTTTCATGAATGAACAGCTTCCCCATTGCACTAAGTAATCAATGCCCTGTCCACTCAAAATAATGTACTCTATATGAGGGTCCAGGGCCTACGGATTTGCACTTACAACCAAAACTCACTGAAAACAAAGCCGGCCTGATTGCTCTGAGGGCATCTTGGGCCCCAGTGACACTTAAGTATTAGCCCAGGATGGTGTCCTGTATGAGAATAAAATTTCAAAATCGTTAATGTGAAGCCTACCTCGATTTTAATAAACGAATCACGCGAGGTAGGATATGAGTAACGAATGAACTTTGAGTTCCTGAGAACGTTTTCCAAAATGTCTCTTTTGCGGGGCATTAATGATAAGGGTTTCCGGTTTAGGATGCATCGCCCCCATTCAACAGGCTTGTCTGCCCTGACAGCTCCTTTGGAGCTTGGCGTTTTCACAGAACCATCTTCGCGGCTTCATGGGCTCAGCTTGCCTCTTCCTTCGCTCTCCACTCCATCTCTTCCTCAGTTCCCCTTTGTTCCTCTCGGCTGCCCTCCAGGCCCTTTTCTTCCCTAATATGGCAGCCGCTTTAGCATTCATGGGTACTTCTGCGATAGGGGGCTCCTGGCGCTGCTCAAGAGAAACAAAACAAGACCCCACCCCCACCCCCTCCCCAGGAAGTGTATAAATCCGAGCTGGAACAAAGTGATTCTTTAACTCACATTCAAAAGAATTTTCCTCAGCCCACGCTGCGTGTGCTGTATTGTTAACTTGAATCAAAGGGGTTCGTATCTCAGGAATCACGGGAAATTTTCAAACATGATTGATGGCTAGTCAAAAGAACATCCTTGGCGCGATAAGCCGCCGAGAGGAAATGTGCTGAGCCGGTTCAGGATCGGCCTGGCTGTGCCTTTCAAATTCCTTTCATCGCAATGGCGACCATAAGCCCTGCAGGGTGAGAACAAGCCAGGACTTTCTGTGGAATTTTCCTAACTGCTGATATGTAATCCATACAGCCAGAGGTAGCAGCCAGGGGATAAAAGATTTAAAGAAAATGGAGACACAAGGACTGATTTTCTTTTTTTTTAGCAACTTGGAAAGAAAAAAAAGATGTGTGTAGGGGGGAACAGCAAGGTTTATGTTAACCCGTTGGGAGGGCACTGGAATCTCTTTGATGAAGGATTGAGATTGCTTTAAAGCACTTTTATTGAAGCAAAAAGTGAGTGTGGTGACCAGGAACTCAGGGTGACCAGGTCACTCACCAGCTTCTCCCTCACCCAAATTCTGCACACAACCTAATTGCTAAAACCATACGCTAGATTTTCCTTTTGACGAGGAGGCTGCATAAATATTAGAATCTCTCTCTCTCTCTCTCTCTCTCTCTCTCTCTCTCTCTCTCTCTCTGTGTGTGTGTGTGTGTGTGTGTGTGTGTGTGTAGCCAAGCTATCCATATGGAGACCAGAGTATAAAACTTAAAGAGACAGTTCTCACCTCCTATTGTGTAGATTCCGAGTTAGAGCTCCGGACATCAGGCTTGGTGGAAAACACCCTTCCTCTGACCCGTCCCACTGACCCAACTAGTAGAAATAGGAGAGTCATAGGAAAATAAGAGCCCAGTAAGGGGGAGCGGGCATGTGCACATATATGCCCAATGAGATGTGAAAATGGTTGCTGAAATGTCAATACCCCATCAAGCACATCCTTCCTTACCATGAGATGTGATTCTGAAATAGCATTTCAAAAGCCAAGACAAAGCAGATGAAATGTATGAAAAGACAAAGAAGTGTTCGGCAGTTTCTACCGCAGAGACTCAAACGTGGCTTAGGAAGCAAAGACACAATCTTGGCTAGCGTTAGAGTCCAAGAGAAGCCCCCCAAGAAAAGAACAACAGTCATAGATGCAATAAACAAGAGGGCTTAATTAATTCCAACATGTTGGGGTGGCACATGGAAACCCCGAGAGAAGTCCCCAGGCTCCTTTTAAACAGGGTTAGGGGAATTCCAGGGAGAGATTAGTCTAGGGACTGGTTGATGGCAGTTTATGGTTGCTATAGGATTGGTTGGAGGCTCAGTGGTTAGGGGCTTTTCAGCTGCTAGTAGGAGAGCCAGCAGCTCTTTTAAGCTTCTCTTAAGCTTGCATGAGGCTGTGGGGCAACCTCCGATTGGTTGCCCCTGGGTTGCGACTTTCCCAAGAACTGCTTGCTCAGTTCCGGCTGGTTCTAGTAAACTAGTTCCCGTAAACTGAAACTAAGACCTGGTCCCTGGCAGGGGCCATTAGAAACCTGTCATGTCTCCGGTCTGGCTCCATGGCCCTCTCACTAGCAAGGAGAGAACAAAGAATTTGCTGAGAATTGCGAGTCTAAAGCTTCCCTTACACAGAGGAAACTGCCAGCTCAGGTGTCAGGAAAGGGCCTGAACAAAAAAAATAATAACAAAGTTTTAATAAAATGGGGGCCAGAGAGACAGCTCAGTGGTTAAGGGCACTGGCTGCTCTTCCAGAGGATCTGGAGTCAGTTCCCAGCACCCACATGGCAGCTCACAACTGTCTATAAATCCAGTCCCAGTGGATCTGATGCTCTCCTCTGGGCTCTGAGGGCGCTGCCCACACTCAGTGCATATATATGCATACACACACATATATATACATACACATGCAGACATGTGGGCAAAACATATATACGAACAAATAAATAAAATTTGAAAATATAAAATAAAAAGCCCAAAAATACCCTCAGAAAGAAAGCAGCAGTTGGTACCCCATGTCCTGATTATGCTTTCATTTTCTACCTCCCCTGATTGTACACAAAGTAAAGGTACATGTGCATAAGCAAAAGTAGATAGATAGATAGATAGATAGATAGATAGATAGATAGATAGATAGAAGATAGATAGATAGATAGATAGATAGTAGATAGATAATAGATGATGGATGGATAGATAGATAGATAGATAGATAGATAGATAGATAGATAGTAGATAGATAATAGATGATAGATGGATGGATGGATAGATAGATAGATAGATAGATAGATAGATAGATAGATAGATAGATAATAGGTCAGGAAACCCTACCATCAGCTGTCACTGGGTCCATGCTTAGGATGTGCTTATAATTATGGTTTTCCATCCATGTTGGCTTTGACCATAAAGTAATGAGGCTGATTTTTTTTTAAAAAAAAAAAAAAGAAAGAAAGAAAAATACTGCTCATTTATTTCAACAGTACTGGTTTTCAAAGATAGCCACGCAGCTGCTCTTAGGTTTTGAAGTCTTTGAGGCTTGTGTTTTGCATCTGAAAGCGGTACCAAAGGGAAGCTCCCCCCCAAAAGGTTTAGACAATCACACAGCAGTGTGTGGCTTCACAGAAGTCAGCTTTTACCTCCCAGGGAACTTTTTGGAAGGATGATGTTAATTGGGGAGTGTGGAGTTCAAGAAGGGTAATTCAGAAATCAATCATCCCTCCCCAGCCAAGCTGGGGTGCTGCTGGAGCAGGAGAGCAGCCCCTGCTGTGAGTTGAGACAGCCCCTCCAGAGGGAGCAAGGAGGCCCCAGCCGCTCTAGAAGTAAATGAACCTCACAGGGACAGGAAACGCCGACACCCACAGATTCTCAAGACCTCTTCCAAGGCTCTAAGAGCAATAAACAGCAAACTACTACCAGCAAGAGAGGAGTCTCCAATAAGCAGAGAGACTGTCATCGGTCAAGCTGCCCACACATCATGGGGGGGGGGGGGGTGCTAGCTCCAGGAATGCCACTTCCGTGAGTCATAACCCATGCTGCCATGCTGGTGTGGACTCTTCAGTGAGACACACCTCCAGGTTGTATTTATTTATTTTGCACATGGAGTCACAATAACCTACAAGGGGCGGTTCTCTCCTACCATGTGCGTCCCAGGGATCAAACCCAGGTTGGCAGACTTGGAGACAAGCCTTTTCATATGTCAAGCCATCTCTCTGGCCCTGCAGCTGCCTTTTAGGAAGGAACTTCTGGGTCCATACTCCTGCACAGAACCCCAGTGGGCTCACTGGTTCCACAAACTGGACTTAGGTAGACTCCTTAGCTTGTTCGTTCAAATCCAGGCAGAAAGTCCCCAGGACAATCCCTCACTGCCCCCAGGAGCACATGCTAAGAAAGGTATCAGTCTGGTGGCAACAAACCAGTGGGAAAGTCTCACTAAGAAATAAAAAGGGGAGCGCAGTGGAGATTCCGGACCACCAACACTCCTGAAAACAGTCGATAAGTCATTGTGTTAGCATCTGTCCTGATAAAAAAATATAAACATAGTGTACGCTCAATGTTAGCAGGCAGACAGTCACCTTAATACACCACAAGCTTTATGTAATGGCCTAGGTGGTTTCTCAGGAAAATCAATAATGCCAAACTTGACCATGATGAAACCCACAGTCTCCACAGGAGAACAAGACTAGTTTAAGAGAACACAAAGAAACTTCAGTATCCTAAATGAACAACTGTCTTTTCAAAGGCGACTTTTGCTTCTGTAAGGAACCTGGCCAGGGTAGAACCATAAACAAGCATCAAAGCAGACAGCAATCCCACCCCAACCTCAGTGTCAGAACAAGGAATTCCAGGTTGTCCTACAGCAGATGGATCGGTTCCCTGTGTTTTAAGCCTCTGTCATTTGTTGGAAATCATCAGAGATGGTCACGTCAGTGCCATTTTAAGAAAATGATATTTTTATCCCTTCTGTGGGAAAACAAGTATAGCTTCCCCATAAACCATGAGGAGGGTTTTCTCTCCTCCCACTTGCCAGCTTCTAGAAAATCAATCAACTACCTTAAGCTTTTGCCAAAACAGAAAGGAACTTAACATGAAATGTTGAACTGTGGTGCTCGGAGGAAACCCTGACTCCGAAATAAGTTGACAGCAATGGAGATAAAGCATGGTGTTGCTTCTAAGGTCCAAACGGGCGACATCCTCGAGGCCGTCCCAGGACAGAATCAGAAACACCATAGGTGCCATCCGAGCAGTGAGTGAGTCATCAGATCCTGGGCAAAGCGTGGAAACAGCACGCGGGATGGCTCGATTCTTCATCAGACCTGGCCAGTTTCTCGGATGCCGCTTGCCCTTCAGCCTCAGTGGGTGTGCTAAAGGATGAGAAGGGAGGAAGAATGGGGTAAAGGGACATTTGTTGAGCTTCTATCCTGTGCCAAAGACTTTCTGTCACCACGGTCCACTGTGAGAAAAATCATTACCTCCATTTCTCCTCATGAATCAACTGGAAGACTCTCCTCAGAAGCCAAGTGATTTATCCGCAGCCGGAGAACTTGCAAATGCCGACACAAGATTCAGACCTGACCTACCCAGTGTCTACAGCGAGGTGGTGCATGTGTGTTCACGTGTGTGCAGAGGTGTGTGCAGGTGTGTGTGTGTGTGTGTGTGTGTGCGCGCGCGCGCGCACGCGCGCATGGTGACTGGGGCCAACCTCTGCCAACATTACTCATGTGCTATCCGCCTTGTCCTCTAAGACAGTCCCTCCAGCGGCCTAGAACCCACGGTTGGCTGGCCAGCAAGCCCTGGGAATCCCCCTTCTTTGCCGCCCAGCACTGAGATTATAGGTGCGTGCCAACACAGCTCGTTTTTCTAACAGGGGTCAAACTGATCCTTGTGCTTACAAGGCAAGTCCTTTACCAACTGAACTATGACCCCAGGTCCTTGAAAGCTAAAGCTTTTCACATCCCTAAGCTGAGACGGCTTCCAAAGTGGTCTGTGCTGTGCCCTGCACTTCTTTAATATACACTGTGAGAACTCAATTATCATAATCAGAATGAGATCCAAGAGATACACTGCTATTGGGTTCCTTTGTGTGAAAGTTCGCTTGAAATACACTGAGACACAAAAAGACCCTACCACATGAGATACCCTGTGTCGGTACAAGCATGGGATCATCAGACCTACTCTCCCCTGTCTGTCTCCTCCAATCTATCCCCCCACCAAGACCACTCACTAACAAGCCCACAGCAGTGATCGAGTGTTTACTCCATGTGACACAAGTGCGGGTCCTCAGGAGCCATGGGATGTGGCATTTAAACAGGTAAGAACGATCGGAGATCGAGGATTATAAACTTGGTAACGATAGGACAGGGCCCATCTCCTGCACTTCCAGCTCCCCTCTGTGCTCTTCTGACTCGCTCTCCCCAGCCTTCCACTAGAAAGCGAGACAGCAGCCATTTCTCAGTGTCAGGTACTCATTAAATAAAACATACACTCTATACTCCACGAGGCTGAGACTGGACTTTGATCTCAGTTCTGTTTCTCCCATCAGCATCCCGGTTCAGAACCTCATAACTCGTCCTTCCCATGAGTGGCACAGCGACGGAGCGAGTTGTTTAGAGAAACAGATAACAATCTCCCTTGAAAGAAACCAGGGAGGCATTTCAGAAAATAGGGTCTGTAGCGAGGTGGCCATCAGCCTCCCACGCCACCTCTCAGGACATGTCTCCTCCGGCGTTGCTCTAATGACGCTGCTCGTGGTCTGTGACGGACGACAGTTCTCCAGCACCTCTCAGGTAGATGGTGGCCGGGATTGTCTCTGCGCTTGATTCATGAAGAACTGGGAGAGTGGCAGCGCTAAGGGACTTCCTCCTTGGTTAGTAAAAGAATTTGAGATTGTGTGGAGAAGCTGAGCCTATTGCAGAGACTCCGGACTGTAATGAGTCTTGTGAGGGCTTCTCTGCCTTCAGGCCAGACCTTTCCTAAGCAACCTGGCTGAGACTGCAACCTATTTTTAAGGTCCTCTTAGGAAAAGTTTCTAACTTTTTTCTCCTGCACAGAAATAGGCAGAGGGATGGAAGGCAACCCGTTTCCATCTCAAATCAGGTTGTATGTGGCACAATATAACGGGCCAAGCAAAGCCGCATTCCAGGGTGATAGCTAAGCTGGCCCTTGATCATCCCTAATGAAAGCACTTTTCTGCAAATCGCCTGTTTATGAGAACTGAACTAAGAACTCCCGCCAAATCACTTCCTTCATCAGGATCAGATCGCGATTCCCTTACATCGTAAGCAAACTCATGTTGGAAGATGGGAGAAGGAAGTCCAATCTTAATAGAGTCTGTAGCTCCTTCCCTCATTTTCTTCAGCACTGCAGAGAAATGTCATTTCCTCACGAAACCTTCCATTACTAGCCCAATCAGAATGACAACACACACATCCACACACATCCACTCATACATACACACTTGCACATACATGCTCATATACACACCTACACACCCATACATACACACTTGCACACACATGCTCATATACACACCTACACACCCATACATACACACTTGCACACACATGCTCATCCACACACACACCTACACACTCATACACACACTTGCTCATACATGCTCATATACACACCTACACACCCATACATACACTTGCTCATACATGCTCATATACACACCTACACACTCATACACACTTGCTCATACATGCTCATATACATGTACATACACACACACACACACACACACATGTACCCTCCCATCCATGCTGTGCTTCTTTTATTCTTTATTTCTCTATGAGTCCTTACCACTATAAGACGGTTTTGTTGTCTGTTTTCCAGTCAGAATGTAACCACGATAAAAAAAAAAGAAATGCTGTGGTCCTCCTTTTTTTATTTTATTTAATGTGTTCCTAGCTATGAAAGCATAACCTGGTACACATCAGGTACTGACTACATGACAGCTGGCAGGACCAAATGAAGACACAACTTCATGTAAGGTGTAGAGCCTCATGTTAGGAATGAATGATTGCCATTCCCTGGCAGCACATACACTGACGAATATGTACCAGCTAGTCCTGTCTAGCATATCAGATCTCCATCTCTTTAAAAGTCTAGCGTGTTCAGCACTCAGGAAGCAGAGGCAGGTGGATCTCTGTGAGTTCAAGGCCAGCCTAGTCTACAGAGCAAGGTCCAGAACAATCAGAGCTATTATAGGGAAAAGCCTGTCTCAAAGGGCCAACAATAAAAAGAGGAGAGTCTGGGAATGTAATCCTTGGAGCCTGGTTGCTAGTCTGAAATACACCTTCTCTCAGCCCCCAAAAGGGGACCACAAGATGGAGTTTCTGGCTTCCTGTCTCGGGCTTCAGCCAAGCATTCCCTTTCCTTCTCTCTCTTATGATTTCGGGGGACCGAGAAAGAAATTGTCTCATTCATAAAAGCTTAGTTACTCCAGTCAGACCATGAGGCTGAAAACAGTGAAAGAAAATGGGGCGCAGTGTAAGCGCACACGGGCCTCGTCCACTCCACAAGTACTTCCGTGGGACTCATTCTGTGCCTGCCCAGGCCAGCCACAGGAAGACCCAGAGAAGCACACCATGGCCAAACACAAAGTTAGCCAGCTTCCTATAGTAATTACAATACCCTTGGGAAATGGATAGTATCTGAGCAAACCTAAGAATGTGTCCTGCCAGAGACACCGCTGGGTCTGGAGGACAATGGATCAGATGAAACCTTAGGAGACTAACCTTCACTTGGCGATTTTAAATAAGATTGTAACATCTCGGGACTCTCTTCCCTCAACTATAAAGTATGGCACTTGAGAGTTAACTGTTAAGTAAAGTCCCTCACAAATGCCACACTGAATCCAGCTTCATTAGCTTACCTGCGCTGTGGTTTGTCATCCAACCCCTCCAAAATCCATGCTGAGCTTTAATTGCCTGGTTAAGGGATCAATGAGGTGGGGCTTTAAGAGTTCATGAAAGTCCCGTGTTCCTCTGCCTTTACATGTGGGATGAATGCTGCTATCCAGGAATAAACTCAGCTCCTCTCTCCTCTCTCTCCCCCCTCCCTCTCTCTCTCTCTCTCTCTCTCTCTCTCTCTCTCTCTCTCCCTCCCTTCCTCCTCCCTTTCCCCTCTACTCTTGTCATTGCCAGCAAGTGTTCTGCCTCTTGGCAGCGAGGAGAATACAAGGTGCTATCAGAAGCAGAGCCCTTGCCTTTACAATACACTAAATCTACCACTGCCTGCCTCAATCTTGAACTTCCCTTCCCAGCCTCCAGAGCCACTAGAAATCAATACCCACCCATAAATTATCCTGCCCCGTGTATTCTGTTACCGCAGTACAAAATAGACAAAGACCTCCTACCCCAGACAGGTGAAACTAGTAGTTTTAAGTAATGAATTGCTGAATATAGGAGGCTTGGCCCATTCGTCTGACCGTTAATGCTGAATATGGCACAGAGAGATCGTCAGTAAGCACTAAGGAGAGGCATTTAAATTGATTGGTGTTCTCTTCCACATATGAGAGATTTTTGTTGTGTCATCCAAATTCAGCTTCAAGAGCTCCATCATAGCTATGCTTAGCACCAGAAGCTAGGTGATCTTGAAATAAAAAGTTGCGGGTAACGAGCTTTGTAATTCGCCATTCCCATCATGTTTGCTTTGCATCAAAAACAATCTCCACATTTAACATATTGAAGAAGAAAACAGGATGCTTAGTCCTGGCAGATTTGGAACCGGGACAGATTTCAAGACATTTTCCTCCTCCATGCTTTCAAATCATAACTAACATGTCAGCCAGAAATTCGTTCCCTGTCATCAGCTGCGGAAGTATCAGAAGTTAACAGTGCAGCACAGTGACAGGGAGGGCGAATCTGAAGGCTTGCAGAGTTTCTGTGTGAAGCTTTAAGATCTACGTAAGTCTCACCGGACTCAAGGTGCCTAAGAATTGAGTTTCTGCACAGAGAGGTCAAAGGAAATGACATCAGCGGCCACAGAGATGGACTGGAGGTTTAAAACACTCTTGGAGAAGAACACAGTTCAGTTCACAGCACCCGCCTAACTACTTGGGTGTGTAACTCCAGTTCCAGGGGATCTGATGTCCTCTTCTGGCCTCCATGAGCACTGCAAGCATATGATACCCACACAAGTAAACACACACACACACACACACACACACACACATATATACGTGCACACATACACTTTCTTTTTTAACTTAAAGAAAATGACTTACTTTACGTCAAAAGGATCAAGTTATAGCAACACTTCTGAAACTAGGTATTGAAAAGTCCTTCATTTTAAGAGCAAACAAGGAGGAAAATACAAAGAGATATGCTTCATTTATGGCGTGTGCGCTGGCTTGAGGTTTTGCCACACTGACACTGTCTGGCTGTGGGATAGGTTCTCTGGCCTTTTGGGTAGATGGCAGGAGAGCTTAGGTATTGTCCTGACATTTACTAAGTGATGGCAGCAATACCTAGAGGAATGAAGGCAGGGTAGTCTCCAGGATCTGGTCAGTGAACCATCAAAATGAGACAAAGCCACACAATGGCTTATCCAGCATCAGTAAAACACAAAATACTATTGTGTGTTGTGATATGGTGGAAACCTCATCCTTAGCAAAGGAAGCCAGTTACAAAAGGCCAGATAGCAGTGGTGGCGTATGCCTTTAATCCCAGCTCTCAGGAGGCAGAGGCAGGTGGATCTCTGGGAGTTCAAGATTAGCCTGGTCTACAAGGCAAGTGCCAGCACTAGCTCCATAGCTACTGAGAACCCCTGTCTTGAAACACAAGACAAAAAAGGCCAGATATCAATCGGTGACATTTTATTAAAGGCCTGGTCAAAGCAAGTCTATATAGATAGAAGGTATATTCAGGATTTCCCAAGGTAGCTAGAAGCTAATGGAAATGGGAAGCGAGGTGATGAAAGTGTCAAAGTATTGGTTATAGCAATGGTTTTATGTAGCCATGAATGAACCAGAATCCACTTGTTAAGTACCAAATGTTTGTGCCTCAAAGTTTGAATAGTAAAAATCCTAACCTCAGTGGGATGCTACCCAGAGGTGGGACTTCCAAGAGCCAGTAGATCAAGATAAGGTTCCCACGAGAGGATGACTGCCCTTTTAGGGGGAAAAAAAAAAAAGTGATGAGGCCTTCCACCCTGCTTATAAGAAGGCCGCCATCTGCAAGTCTAACATGTGCCCTCACTAAGAACTGAGTCTCAGCTGGGCCTGAAGATGCAGCCTGTGATTCCAGCTACTCAAGAAGCTGAGGCAGAAGGACCCAAGTTCAAGGCCTGTCAAGAAAGAGTAAGGCAAAGGCCAGCCAGGACAACTTGCTGACACCCTATCTCAAAATAAAAATGTAAGAAGCACTGGCAATCTAAAAAGCTTGATGGGAAAGCATTTAGGGAAATATGCTAGCACCTCTGGCTCCTACACTCAGAGGTACAAAAGACAAAGTGGGGGTGGGGGAGAAAAGAAAAGAAAAGAAAAGAAAAGAAAAGAAAAGAAAAGAAAAGAAAAAAACCATATCTGTCAGCACTGTGACCTTGGCCCTTCCAGAACAGCAAGAACAAATATCTACAGTTTCTGGTCCTGAGTCTTAGCTACGAGAGTCTAGGCTGACCCAAATACCACTGAGTTGGACTTTTTCTAAATAGGTGAAGTAACTTATGTGTGTAACTTATATCCTGAGAAGGCCATAATTATAGTACTAAAAAATACTGCTGCTACTACTTATCAGGTTTGTTGTAAGGATAGGACCAGGGAAGGGGAACTTGTTTTATCTTTGTGACACGCCATTACAGCGCTACTGTCTTGTAATCCAAGGCTCTGTATCGTGGCAGTGTCATCTTCAAGGAAGTAGACAAAAAATGTTGAAGGGGAGGACAAACCACATATGCGTTTCATAATGCATATGAAAGCTCCTATTAAAAATAGCTTATATATCAGCCATGTAATTATGCTTAAGTTCTCCTCATTTTCAATACCACCCTATAAATCCAAAAAGACCCAATATCATAAGAAAGCTGTCAAAGCAAGAGTTTGTCGTGGCCCAACTGGTAGCCTTTTAGCTGTCCTGTTTGAGAAATCTAGAGGTGGCCCTTCGGGGACTGTGCACCTCAGGGGTCCCCCAGTCTCACTAGAATTCCTACTCTTTCTTGATGGCAGGAAATCATTACCCGAGACCTTGCCAGACCTATAATTGCCTCCCAGGTTGGTCTCTTTGTCTGAACATACCCTACTAAAGCAAGCATTACCAAAGATTTGTTTTGGAAATAGGAGACAGTAGTGTAAAACGGAGCCATGGTCAGGTCTATGTGTGGAGGGAAAGTCTCGGACAACAAACATAACGTTGATCCCATTCTAAGGCCCTTATTTCCGAGTACGAGGGCATATCTTGGTGAGCACGCTGTCTTGTGTTTCACCTAACAACTGCTGTTAGAATGTTAGTGACAGATGAGCAAGTCATTCAATCAAGGCTGTCAAATGTCTAACTAGACGGAGCTGAAAAACAAAGGAAGGGAACGGAATTGCTAAATATAACATATTCAGGCATCAAAGCCTTGCACCTTCTTTGTTAAAGTGGAGTGCACATATAAAGGCTTCTCTGTGATTCTCTGCCCATCACCCCACCGGGACCCCTCACTGGCTACCGGGTTTCTGTTCTGTATAGAGCCGAGGAAACTGACATCCAGCACCCTCACCAGCTCCCTGCAACCAGAGGACGGAAGAAAGGACTCTAGCTTTCTAAATTAAAAAGGGAAACATCACGCGATTTCCTGGAAACTTTCAAACTGCTCTTCTGCAAAAGACAGCTAGATAAATCCGAAGTTAAAAAGCAAACTGGGAAGCTGAGCAGTCAGCACGTGCCTTGGATCCCAGCAGAGTTGCAGGCATAGACAGATCTCTGAGTTCAAGCCCATCCCACTCTGATCTACTGAGTGAGCGCCAGGCCAAGCTATACAATGAAACTCTGTCAAGAAAAAAAAAAAAAAAGAAAGAAAGAAAGAAAGAAAGAAAAGAAAAGCAGACTGCTGTTGTAGGAGGCTGTTTGTTTGCTTGTTCCCAGCTGCTCAGCCCTGGAGTAATGACACAGAAACTATATTATTTGTAATACTGTTTGGCCAATAGCTTAAGTGTATTTCTAGCTAACTCTTACATCTAGAATTAACCCATCTCCATTAATCTGTGTATCACCACCAGGCTGTGGCTTACTGGGTAAAGTTCCAGCATCTGTCTCCATTGGGGTACATGGCTTCTCCTGACTCTGCCCTCTTTCTCCCAGCATTCAGTTTAGTTTTCCCTGCCTAGCTCTGCTCTACCCTATCATAGGCCCCAAACAGCTTTTTTATTGGCCAATGGTATTCACAGCATGCAGAGGAGAATCCCATATCAGACTGCAAAAGAATAAAATGTTTGCACTGAGAAAATATTAAAAAGACTCTTAACTAAACTAATGTAAAAAAAATAATAATCCAACAAGAAAACAAGGTAAGGGCTGGGCATGGTGGCTCATACCTATCATTCCCGCAGTCAGGGAGGAACAAATTCAAGGTCACCCTGGGATACCTAATGAGTTCCAGGGTAGAACTGCATAATAAGACTTTGTCTCCAAGAAGGAAAAAAATAAAAATAAAACAATGGTATGGTTCACTGGAGAACAAATATAAATAGCCCAAAAACTGAAAATAAACTCATTTATATTAATAATCAGAGAAACACAAATTAAGTCACTAGTTATGTTTTCCACCTGACAAGAAGCTGACATTTGAAAATGCCATGCATCGAGGTTTTGGGGTCCTCAGTAACGGCTGTGAGCATTCATGCATTGGCTCCTCGGCACCTGTTCACACACACACTGTTCTGTCAGGCCAGTTTCTACAACTCCAAACATCTACTCATTTAGAAAAGCTGTAGCACACACAGCATCTACTGCAATATTATATAAAATTAGGGGGGCTATTAAATAGAACACTGGCTATTCAAGGGGTGAGATATTATATAGTAAATTTAAAAAATGATGCTGAGTGTATATTGTATGATTTTTGCTTTAAATTTACAACGTAAGTACAAGATAAGGTTTTTCATGTTACCAAACAATAGAATACATTTTATAAAATGAGTGTGTGTGTGTGTGTGTGTGTGTGCTAGCACAAAGAAATCAAATCATTTGCAAAAATAAACCAAACTTAGAGTATGAATACCATTGAAAAATGAGTCAGAGAAAGAGCAAGATTTAGATAGAAAACCAGGTATGATGAGTTGTAGTGATATTTCATTTGTATTTTAGTAAGTAAAGCTTGTCTAAAGGTCAGAGAGTAAAACAGCCACCCCGGTCAGCCTTACAGTTCAGGCAGTGATGACACACACCTTTAATCCAAGTAGCCACACTAGTTGCCACAGAAACCAGGCAGCAGTGGTTTTAATCCTTTAATCCAGCACTAGGGAGGAAAATAAGGAGGAGAGAACTGTCAGGCTGAGTCTCATTCTGAGATTCCCAGCAGCAGAATCACCATTTCAGACTGAGGTAGAGGTAAGAGCCAGTGGCTGGCTGTTTTGATTTTCTAACCTTCAGGTTTTACCCCAATATCTATCTCTGGGTTTTTATTGATCATGCGACAATGAGTCACACGGAGAACCCCAGTACTTAAGAAGCTGAGGCAGAAGAATCACCAGTTCAAGGCCAGTTGGGGACATTTAGTGAGACTTTATCTCAAAACCTACAAGAGGTTTAGATGGAGATGAAGAGGACTTGCCCTCTTCCTGGAATATGAAATATTTTAATTTTCTGGAAAAATACAGAGCTCTCATTATGCTTAATGTAAAGATGATGACTCTAGCTAATGCCAGTATTATATTCTTAAAGAACGAGAGAAGATGCTAGACGCCCTCACCACAAAGCTGATAGCTATACAAGGTGACAGACACAACCACTCCACAAAGCATACATTCTTCAAAACATCATGTTCTGTAAGATAAATGCACACATGTAATTTTAAAAGTCCATTTTTTAAAAAAAAAGTATTAAATGTTTTAAACAGAGTATGTGTTCATCAGAGTTGCCTAAAAATCTGTCTTCTCAAATGTTCAAGTGGTCTGGATGCATGGTTCAGTGGTAGAGGCCTTGACTATCATGCACAAGGGCCCAGGTTCAATTCCCAGCACCACGGAGGGGGGAGTTATGAGTGCTGGATCGTGTGTAAATTTGAATATGTGTGTGTGTGTGTGTGTGTGTGTGTGTAGGTGTGTTTTCAAAAGTCTGCAAGTCAAACATAATAATAGGAAAAGTGACCATTATAGCTTGTTTTTCAGCCATGGGTAGAGACAAGCCCAGCCTGAAGGATGTCTGACTTCAGAGAGGTAAAAGTATTCCAGGCATAAAGCATTTTCTGTACTCAGAGGGCCAACCCACTAACTAATCCACTATTAGATGAAACATTAGGGCTAAAAATCTTTATTAAGCTGTAGGCTCACCTTTGAAATCAGAAAGAGCGGACCTTTGAAGAAATGAGTAGAGCCAGGAGATTTTTGTGATTAAACATTACCACGTAATTTGTCTTAAACACTTTTCCTTTTTAAAATGTCAAGATAATTATATGTTAAATATTATCTTAATAAGCCCGAGAAACTCAGGTTTTAATTATGCAAACTTAGGAAATGTGAGCTCCTAGCCTCACACCTCTTGCCTCCGGCCCCACAGAATTGCTGAGGGTTAAGGCAAATCCTTCATTACCTGGCTACAGGCTAGTGGACAACGCGACATTTTGCTTGGAAGTGATATAGGATAATATAAGGGAAAATAACTGTGCTTTTTCCATTGTGCTCCTCCTGTAAGGCCATAAATAAGTGGAATTGTGCTCCCTTGATTTATATTTATAACTGTGATTATGGTGATTTATTTTGGGCTGAGTGCTGACAGGGTGCCGAGTGCTACACCAGGCTCATAAGAAGAAATGGTTATGCCCCAGAGGCTAACATACCAAGACAAACACTTCAGCCATAAAACACACCAGCTAAGGGATGCTTACTCTCAGCAGGGCAAGGCTTCTCTGAGTTCCTATGTAGGTGGAGCAAATTTCCTCCTTTACGGGGAAAGAGGTTAATGTACTTTGAAAGTCTTTGAGGCCAGTTCCAATAAAGATCCCAGATGAGGGTAGAGAAACACAGAAGTGGGCGTTCTGAGAGCACGGGAAGGCAGTGGGCGAAGGCGGGTCCCTGGCAAACAAGCAGTCAGGTGTCGGATTAAGCGTTACAATTATAAGACTGTTCAAGGTCAAAACATCTAAATCCAAGGTAGATAAAGCGTGCTGCTTTGGTACTACAACCGCGTTAAACCCTTTTGAGAATAATATAGGAGGGAAACATTTACCAATTTAAACCAATTCCAAAATGTATATTTTTCAGAGCACTTGCTTGGAAGCGTATTATTAGTTTGACAAAAAAACAAAAACAAAACCTCCTTTGTAGACAAATGAGTTTGAAAAGTATTGTTAAAAGGGTCTCAAGTAGGGAATGTAGCGTGGATATTTAACTAAACTGACCCAACATCAAACTGCCTTCCAAACAGCTATGCTTGTACACACAGACAACAGCTGTCCTCAAGCCTAACTCAACTCAGACGCCGCTGTTTAAAATGAACAGCAGTGAATGAAGGGACTCGGGGCCGCCCAAGATGCTGAGAATAAGTGACAATTGTGGATTTGGCCAAAGATGAGACAGTCACACCGCCTCCTCTGAAGCTCAGGGAACCCTGCAAAAGGCGGAGTGGGAAGCCTGTAAGAGCTGAGAGACGGGGTGAAGAGCTGCAAATGTCATGTCATCGCAATCATCAGCTCACAGCAAACGTGGGCCCACCCAAGGCCAACCCTTGATCGACCGTCAGTCGTGGATGCGGCAAGGGCTCATGGGATCCTCTGCTTTACAGCTGGGCCATTAGATAATGACAGCGTCTGGGAGAGGAATCGCTGTCTTTAGCTGTGTGTTCATTGCTGATCACACCCGGCTCCGGCAAACCGTTCCCGTATTCACACAGACAGGCTGAAGAAACCCCGTAGGCCACTGCCTTAGTCACCGCCCCGTTGCTGTGAAGAGACACCATACAAAGGCAACCTCTTAAAGAGAGCATCTCATTGAGGGCTTGCTTACAGTTTCAGAGGGCGAGTTCCCGACCGCCATGATGGGGATTGTGGCGCGAGGCAGCCTGGCACGGCACTGGAGCAAGAGCAGAGAGCTTATGTCTGATCCACAAATCAGAAGCCGAGAGTGGGAGGCTGGGCCTGGCATGGACTTTTGAAACCTCAAAGCCAGTGACACACCTCTAAGACATCCTAAAGCAGCTCCACCAACTAGGAACCAAGCATCCAAACACATGAGCCTATGGAGGCCATTCCCATTTAAATCACCACGATGACCGAATAAAATCAGTAGTCAAGAACATGAGTTAGAGCTTTGTGGGGAGGGGAAGGATGGAAAGGGGTGGCAAGGAGATGGAAGAGCATGGGGGTGAGAGCAGCCAACATAGGTTGGAAATGTGTAAAGTTATCTAACAGCGATAGATAGTAAGAAATAGAAGGAACCCCAATGCAGGGATTGGGAGACCCATCAAGTCGGCCATAAAAGTTGTCATCCTCTAAGTTTAACTACAGGGCAGTTCTAAAAGCTCTTCACAGGCCTTTTCTAGGATACCCACACTGTTGTCAATCACAAAGTTGATTGACAAGAGGATGAACAGAACTTCCTCGGTGGTTTGAAGAGTTGCTTCCCCAATGCAACCCTTGTAACAAAAAGCTGGATGGACCCTGCTGTTTCCACCAGCTGAACACCACCACACCTTACTTCCTAAGCGTGGTTAGAAGAACCAGGAAAGCAAACTTAGGCCAAATAAATGAGTCTACACATCTGTGGTAGCCAGCTTCCTAGGGGGTCCCCAGTGATTCCTGCTGCGGGTTTCCTGCCCTGGGGTATTTTCTTCCCACAATAAATAGACCTAACTCGTGGGCCTGATAGAGTGTGACTGCCAAGACTAGGTCACGAGCCACATTACAGCTTCTACCTTGCTGGGTTGGATGGCTTGCTCTGGGAAAAGCCAGCTGCCGTGTTGGGAGACCACCTAGCAACTCGTGGAGGGATGCGGGCAGTAATGAATGCGGTACCTACAGATGCTCCAGCGAGTCTTCCTGGAAGCATAAAGTCAAGTCTCCAGATGACTACAGCTCAGCCAACGTCGTGACTGCAACCCCAGTCCCTGAGCCAGGGCCACCCATAAATACTCCAACATTCCTGGCTCACAAAAACAACGTAAGATAGTACGTGCTTGTTGTTTTAAGCCATGTTAGAGGAATCTGTCTGTAAGTCTCGTGAGAGGAGCATGATCCAAAGAGACTGTGAAATACACGGCAGCATAGAACTGTATGAGTAACTGAGCAATAGGGGAAAGTCATGTCTGAGCGATGAATTTGTGGAGGTGGGCAGAAGAGGCTGGAGGGAAAGGACTGTGATATGTGGAGTCTGGGAAACTATTGCCCTGGTTGGTTTTCCATCACTCTAACAATTTACCTGAGATAATTAATACATAATGAGAAAAAAGGAAGGGCTCACCCTTTTGGAGGCCCTCGTCCATGGTGGATTGGCCTTGTTGCTTTAAGCCTATGGCCAGGCAGAAGTCACACCATGGTGACAGCATGTGGTTGAGGAAAACCACACCAAGGTCAGTAAGAGAGGAGAGAGAAGATGACTGAAATTGCGGTCCTGTAGTCCCCTCAACGGCACATCACCCAATGACCTAAAATCCTCCCTCCGGATCACAGCGTTCAAAGGTTCCACCATCTCCCCATAGTACTAGCCTGAGGACCAACCCTTTAACACGTAGGCCTTTGGGGAATCTCCAAACTGAAGCACAAGTCCCATTAAGGACATTTGGGAACCATGCATCTCTACAGCTGAGTACAGACATCTGGATGGAGATGGAAACCATCAGAAAATAATTCAAGTCTGTTGGGACGATGGATCTGACCCCAAAGCATAGGTGCCTAAATGTGCGTCCATCTGCTTTTGTTATATCCTCACTTCTGTTGACAATCTCTAAAGAATTCCGTACACGGGAGCTGGAATTATCTTCCCTCGTTACACCAAATCCAGAAATAGCCCATGACCAATGATCCATTACAGCTGCCAATGGAAATAAATTTACTTGAAACTTTACAGCAGGCTCAATACCCAGCCTTGCCCATGGAAACGCACGTAGCAGTAATCGGTATTCCTCTCCAGGCCCAGACCTGGTGGATGATTACAATTAAGTTTCAATGGACTAGCTGCCAGAGGGACAGGAGAGAGTGGAGGCACACTACGGCGCTACTTTTTCTTCCGCAGCAATTCTGGGCAGGAGGGTTGATCTTGGTTTTGGTTTTTGGTTTTCCCCTCCGCCACAAGAAAACAACAAAGTTATATCCAATTAATTTAGAAGCACATCAGGATGACTGCAGGTTGTGCTGGTGGCGGGAGGAATGAGGTTCCAAGTGACCCTCTTCACGATGTTAGCAATACAAGGGTCACTCGCATTACTTCCCGAGCCTCCAGTTTACATTTCTCAATTAGGAGATAATCAGTGTGTCATTATGACTAAAAATTGTGGGAATGACCTTTTGGCTGTCTATTTTAACCAGCAAATCTGCGGGGAGGGTTTGACGGAAAGCATGACAGGAGAACAAGGCGGGTTATACTAGTGATAAATAAGAACAATTATCTCACTTATTATCTGATAAATAATTTATTGTGATTTGCCATTCATCCATCTCACGCCACCTCCTGGATGAAAGCACACCCCAAAGAGTGACTTCGGCGGCGTTCCCTGTGACATGTTAGAAGCTCTCGTCTGCGAAACACAAAGGAGCCATTTACCTGGGATAGAAAGAGCTGTCATTGCGTACTTGATCATTTTAATCAATGCAGATAAATTATGCCCCTCATAAATGGTAAAGCAGTACTGTTCGCTGACTTTAAAAGGGAAATCTTCGAGAAGCCAGCTAAAGGAGAAGTCATAGCCTAACGCTTAGGAGTTTTCTCTGCTTTGGATCCTGTCATCAGTTCTTGCTAAAAAGCCATCAGTCCGCACGTGTTAGTCAGCACCGGAAGCATGATCCTAAGTACAGACAGTGTGTCCTCTCACAATAGGATAACCAAATTCTCTACAGCACTCC
Organism: Microtus oregoni; assembly: GCF_018167655.1. Taxonomy (NCBI): domain Eukaryota; kingdom Metazoa; phylum Chordata; class Mammalia; order Rodentia; family Cricetidae; genus Microtus; species Microtus oregoni. Next base: position 26,172,931 of record NW_024543069.1, on the reverse strand, counting down.
AGAAATTCAACTGGTGAGGGCTGGCTGAATTTGTAAAACTGATTCTAAATGTTGGAGCACCATGACCAACGCTGTGTCTCATAGCTCCCTCTGCTTCTGAAGAGCTCTGATAGCCACGTGTGTAATATGTTCAGCTCTGAAGATGGATGAGTGAAGGAGACAGGCCCTTTGGACACATGAGTCATACTTCTGATCTCAACTGCTGATTACTTAACTATCACTGGCAAGACTTTTTTCCCTTTTGTACACTCAAGAAGAGACACCATCTCTCTTCTTTGTACTTTTTGTTCTATCTCAAAAGTAGAGTTTAAGGGAAATAATTTGACTTTCTATTGTCTCTTATGCTGAAGAGATACTTCTTGGTCGATTTTGCTGTCTGGCTTCTTTTTTTTCTTGCTATCTGTGGTCAGTTTTGATTTTCTGTATTCAGGCATCCTACCAACAAGTCTGCCCTCATTTTATGGGCTCCCAGGAACACTTTGAGGGCAGACATCCGTGTGTTGCTATCAGAAAACACAAGCTGAAATTACCTGTTGTGGTCTTCCCCGCAAGGGGAGAACACTTTTAAAACACTGTTGAGAATGTGATTGTTCAACTGTGTGAGCCACGCGGCTTCCTCCGAGGCGGGAAATGCTTTCTTACAGCCTCCCAGATTCTTCCTGCTACAACAGAAGCCTGGTTAAATTTGCTTTTAGCATGTGGAGGTCAACTGGTCTCTTTTATTCCACACATGGGGGAAATCTAATGAGGAAAGGGTACTTCAGTGTCTCCTCTATCAATATTTCCTCAGAAACATGGAGACAGGAAATGGCCTGTTGACCAGCGTTCCTCACTCAGTGTGTCTGTCAGCTGTTGTCACTGTGTTTAATACCTGGCCAAACCAACTTCAAGGAAGGTGTGTTGAAGCTCAGGTGTATTAGTCAGGGCTCTCTAGAACGGGCCAGTGGGCTGAATGAAAGAATGCATTAAGTCAGTTTACATGAAAATATCAACAGCTTCCTCACAACTGGGAGGCTGAGACCCTACTAGCCAGTGGCTTGAATAAGGGCTCATCAGACAGAGTAGTCCCCCAGTGGCTGACTCACACGGGGGAGGCCAACACAGCTGGCTCACCCTGGGGAGGACATCCTAGCAGTCTCTCAGTGCCGCAAGGAAGGCTGGGTGCTCAGCAGGCCCAATCTGAAGCTGAAAAATTCTGGAAAGTTCCTGCAGAGCTGCTTGTCCTTAGTGCACAGTGGAAGCCTGGTCCTGATGTCGGCAGAGGAATAAGCAGCAGCAGCAGCTGTAACAGGGTCAACCAAACCAGGTGCCTGGAGGGAAGGCCAAGCAAGTAACACGCAGGAAAAGCCTTTCTTCTGCCACTCTTTCTCGTCTGGGCTGCTGACAGAAGGTGCCTCCCACAATCAGGATGGGTCTTCCCACACCAACTAGGCAACCATGGAGGCCCGCTACTCAGGTGATTCGAATTTGTGGCAAGTAGACATTAAAACTATGATTGGAGATTTCACTCCATGGTCACATAGGCCTCTGGTCATTGTTGGCCAGTGTTTAAAGCAGAGTGTCATGGCAGAGAAAGGGTAGTAGACCACAGCTGCTTTCCTCACAGTGACCAGAAAATGGAGATGGACAGAAGGGACCCGCTTCCATCTAGGCCCCACCTCCTAACAACCCACTCAGCTATGAATATTTATCAATGAGTTAGTCCTCTGAGGGGTTGCAGCCTATGTGAGCCAATCCCCACACGACAATGGAATCACCCTACGAGGACCAAGTTTTCAAGGCGTAAGTCTTTTGAGGGACACTTCAAATCCGAACCATACCACTCACAGTCAGAAAATCTTTTCGTCACTCTCAGAAGCTGAGTCGGGATCAATATCATAGTCCACTGCTAGCACAGCCTGAGAGACCCCGACCCCACAGGTCTTACGGAACACAGCTACAGCATGGAGAATTATGAGTGCCCTCTGTGGCAAAGCAATTTTAAGGGATGGGTAGGATCCTAAAATAAGTTTGATTTACCTACGGACCATCTCTAAGACATCATATGTAAGTCACAGGACATCTTAGTAAAGAATCATAGGGACTATTTCAAAAAAGCACATGAAATCAGGACAGCTAGAAGTCTGTGACAATGTACCATTCGATATTTTAATGTCATTATCATGACAATTTGGGAAGAGAAAAAGGTATCTTTCCTTTCTTTCTCCTGTGTCCCTCCCCACCACATCTATCTGCGACTATAGCATGGTCAGACCACACAGGTATAGCCCTAAAAAGAAAAAAGGCAAAATTTCACATGCATCCCTTACATGTCTATTCCTCTCTTTCAAAGATAATTCCCTTTGAAGCCCATTATCCAGCTCCCCCTTCCAGAAGTTCCATAGAATTCAGTTAAGGGGCACTAAACTAACAAGATTTAACAGAACACAGAGGGATAAGCCTTCACCTTGAAGCAAATCCAGGATGGCCCTTCTGCCAAGATGGGACCTTCCAGCGCTCCCCAGCAAGAATAAAACTTACAACCCATAGAATTCCAGACACCAGACACCCTCGGGGGGGGGGGCGTCACCACTTAGCACCTGTGGGTTTGGATCTAAGCAAACAGAAAACTAGGAGAGAGGACAAATCACCAGTAAATCTCTTAGGCGTCCATCCACAAATCCGAGGAGCCGAGGGAAATAACCAGGAAGGCCTTGAAGTGATGCTACCAGAAAGGGAATTATGAGCTGGTTGGCATCAGGGAAGCTGTTGGGATAAATCAAGGGAGTGAAACGTCAATACTGAGGAATGCAATCTGTGAAGAGAGGACAAAGGGGTGGGAAAGGAGGGCTTGCACTATAGATCAAGGAGAGTGGGACGCGCAAGGAAATACAGACGGATGATAAAGGAAGTGGCAGTGTTGACGCTTTATGAGCTAAGGTAGAAGAAATATATGAAATAAAGGGGAATTAGCAGCAGGTGTCCTCCGTACGCTACTAAATCAGAACGAACTCACCGATAAATTACCGTAGTGGGGAGAAAACAGATACCGTGTCCCCATAAATAAATAAAATGTATCATGCAGTATAAATCTCAATGCCCATGTCTCACCTCGCCCTGCTACTCCCTCTGAAATGGCCTGAGGTTCCTGGAGTTCCTCTCCATCTTTTCCTCCTTCTGACTCTCAAGTAAGTGTGGTCATTAAGACCCCTGTTTAACTGCTTGTTGTGGAATGAACGATTTATAGTCTGGGTTTGGGTCCCTCAGGTCCCAGAGGCAGACTCTGACCTCTCTGGGGTTTAAATAGAAATAAATAAATATATAAATAAGCCGAACATAACTAAATGCTAAGTGACAAGATCACAAGACTCCGCTAGTGGAGATTTCAATTACTGGGACATTGTTTAAGGGATAATAAAACGGAGCAAACTGCAGGTCATCCGGGGATTTTTAGAGCAGCGTTGCTCTTAGTGCCTTGTTTCATAAAGTGGAAAGGGCAGCTAGAGGTGAGGTAATTTGGGCCTGCTCACGACTCATAGGAAAAAACAATCAGGAGTTTTGAGGTGAAGGGGACTTGAGAGCATGACCCGATTCCATTTGCTATGCCTGGTTTGTACGACTTCTCATAGATACACAAACTAGGCAAAAGGTGAAGCCATAAGAGGGAATTCTACCCTGAAAGTTAAAACTCCCGAGGGACAAATCAGGGGCACAAAATTGCACTGCGAAATGTCACTCTCTAAAGGGCTTAAACAAGAAGTGTGATAAATATTACTACTCCGCAGCGCCATAAGGGTGTTGGGGACTCAATCACTGCTCCGATTTTGCCCAACAAGTGCGAGAAGGCAGTTAGAGGAAAATAGACCCCACTCCAAAGAGCTTTCAAGGCCAAAGGCAGTCGAGAAGAAGCGAATGGGAAAGCCACTAATATGGCCATCAAACATACACATAACTTGGGTACTTCCCAGCCTCGTGGCCTCTGGGTTTAAAAGCATCATAAGGTCAGGGTGAGCAAAGAACAAATAAAGTTGAGGGTCAGAAAGGTCCAAAGGAATGCAGCCAGGGACCAGAGCAAAAGCAGCCCACAGCAATCCTTAAGACCAGCTTCTTGAAAGAGTCTCAGCCAACACTTGCAAGAACCTGGCAAAGTCCTCCAAGATGCGGCAAGAATGTCTAAGCCTGGAGAACAGCTGCGCTGCTAATCTGGGCACAGATCAAAGAATTTCCAAATAGCTAGAAATCAACATCCAGGGTGGGGGATGCAATGAGAGAAACTTTGCAGAGCCCGTGTGTGTGTGTGTGTGTCCGTGTGTCTGTGTGTGTGCGTGTGTCTGTGTGTGTTCAGTTCTTTAGCGAGTGAAAGTGTTTTTGAACGTTCTTTTTTTTTTTTTCATACCTGTTTTCAACCTGGGAAATGGGCTGGTGTCAGGGTCTATGACTCAAGTATGACCAAGGTTTCCCAAGCTAGGCACCGGCAGGAGGTCTTCCAAGAATGGACCTAAGGGAAGGCCGTCCGTGCACCATGAAAGAGAAGGCAGGAAGAGTCAAAACCCCAGGAAGGCTTTGCATTCCAACTCTCCTTGGTGCCTGAACCCCTGGCTACGAACAAGGCTCTTGCCAAATTTTCTCAATGGGTCAGAGCTGCCACCGAGGGCGAGGCAGAAGGGTTCGACTCAGACTGGGATTCCTCAACATGGATGGTAAAAGTCCATTCGCACATGCCTGGAAAAACGTACTAGTGCATTTGTTAAAAAAAAAAAAAAGAAGGATAATATTTATAGTATTGCCTCATCTTCATTTTTAAAAGCACACACTACAAATTTATATATTTTATGAGCATAGAAAAATATCTGGACCAATATAGCAAAATCTTTAACACTCTATTCAGATGAAAGCAGGGGCTGGAAGAGGACTTTTATTTTTGCTTGATTCATTTCTGTGTTATTTGTAATAACTGTATTGTTTTTATAACTTTCATAATAACTGCCTTATTTTTATAACTTTAGTATTCTCAGAATTCAACCTTGGGACTCCCTCGCTGACTTTTACAGATGCTTGTTAAAATAACATTTGTCTGTTCAGCCTCCGTGAAATCTCCTAAGGTCAAGAATTTACCCTCTCTGTGAAACAGAGAATGACTGGGTTGATGGTTGGGGTTAAGGGAAAAAGAAAGAAAGAAAGAAAGAAAGAAAGAAAGGAAGGAAAAGAAAAAGAAACAGGACATCTATATAGAATGCCTGAGACTTGCTGGATATTGAGTGAAAGAAAATGATATTTTATTGTGGTTGCAGGACATTAGTACAATAATTGACAAATTCTCATGTGTCCATAGATCTAATAGAATCATTAATTTAACTTACTTATTTTAATAATCGCACTGTGATTATATAAGAAAATAATTTAATGCTTAAAATACTTAGAGTATGCATAAAAGAATATGTATGTTTCTTAATAAGGTCAGAAAATAACATTTAAATATAGATGCAATCACAAAGAGAAAGAGGAAGGAAATAGGCTTAAATTTCATGTGGAAACTCTGCCAGAATTGTTTGGTCTGTTCTTACAATTTGTCTGTAGTCTGACATTATCCCAAGATAAAGTTCTGGGAAATCAGGGAAACAGGAAGGCAGGAAAGTACAGAGGCGGCCTCCTCTGTCACCACTGTCTCTAAAGGAAGCCATCCTTTTCTATTGTTGTTGTTGTTGTTTAGCTCTTTCATTTATTGGCATAGCTTGAACTTGCTAATAAAACCTGATATACATTCAAAAAGCTGAGTTCTGAACGATATTTTGTGTATGGTGTATGTATTCATGGGTGTGTGTGTGTGTGTGTGTTGGGGGTGTATGTGTGTCCATGTACATATGGAAGCTAAAGGCTAATATCAGGTTTTGTGACTCAGTCTTTCTCCACCATGTTTATTGAAACAAGGTCTCTCACTAGGACCTGGACTCACCAATTCAACCAGACTGGCGGGCCAGCAAGCCCCAGGCCTGCACGTGTCTCCACCTCCTCAGCTCTGGGATCGTGGGTGCTAACCTCACTGCTGCAACCAGTTATTTTGATGTAGATGTAGGACCCAAATCTCATGGTGTGGCAAACACTTTTTTGTGTATGTTTTTGTTTTTGTTTTTGCCTTTATTTTTCAGGACAAGGTTTTCCTATGTAGCCCTGACTGTCCTGGAGCTCTCTCTGTAGACCAGGCTGGCCTCAAACTCAAAGATTCACCTGTCTGTTTCCCGAGTTCTGGGATTAAAGCTGTGTGCCACCACACCCAGCCAAGACCCAGCCACAGCCCTTCTCAAAATTAAGACTAATTAATAAACACACTCAAAGATATTTCATGCATCAATAAACCTTGAGAGTCAGTACAATTATCCTAACCTGCTAATTGTGAGGTTTAGGAATTGAAGAGAGTCACAGAGGAAATCTATGATCAGGATAGAAGTCGAGTTTACTAGTAGGGTTTTTTAAGTCAGAATTTTGTGATACAGTAGCTCTCCTGCTATGAAAAATTGCCCCTGGGAAACTACAAGAGTTCATCAAAGGCAGAGGGTCAGAGTCCTCTGTCGGCTCTGGTGAGACACTGGTCATATTACTATGCACCCCATAAATCACAAATAATAATATCCCAAGGCGGTCTCTTCTGTATTAAAAGATAAGAACTCTGTTTTTGTTTCCAGAACCATTGCTCTCTCTGCCCGCATCACACGGCTCATGTAATTCAGAAGATAGACTTCATTCAAAGAATGAAAAATAGGTGAGTCTGAGTCCCCGCGCCTCTCTCCATCAATTCAGCAAGCTGCAGAACGTTATCTGCCTTGTAAGTAGCCTGACTCTTGCAGCAAGATGAATCTCTTCCCTCCAACAGGTTTCTTCCTGGAGTTTCACCACCAACTGTGTTAGCACTACCAGGAGAAAAGTCTGTGTTGCTGTAGGAAGCCCAGATAGGAACTCCATAGAGTGCAAAGCAGACAGAAAGAGAAGAAGAAAGAGAAGGAGAAGGAGGAGGAGAAGAAGAAGGAGGAGGAGGATGAGGAGGAGAAGAGGAGGAGGAGGAGGAGGAGGAGGAGGAGGAGGAGGAGAGGAAGAGGAAGAGGAAGAAGAAGAAGAAGAAGAAGAAGAAGAAGAAGAAGAAGAAGAAGAAGAAGACATAGCATTTGTAAATAATGGGTAAGGTAAGGAAACATGCCCCATGCAGCATGCAGCCTGACAAATGGGGGACCTGCTCAAGTCATCTTGGAACAGGAAGTAAGTCCAGAGGCTTTGTACACACGTCCTTCAGACTTGCCGCTCACCAGCTGGAGGAGATGTGTAAAGTACACGGCATCTCAGTCCCCCCCCCCCCCCACCGCAAATAAACTGATCCATCCACACCCACATTTTAGGAAGATTCCAGAGTATTTTCACGTCTATTATTGGAGTTTGGCAAACACCAGGCTACAGGAAGTGATGCCATTGTCAACCCAGCTTGTGCCTAAGAGAATTGGGAAAAGAGGATGCCTACATGCAAACCCTATCCAGGGCAAGCAAAAGCAAAACGACAAAGACTGCCTTCAGAACAGCCTCTCCAGTGGTTTGTCCCTCCATCCAACTCAACCCACCTTCCCTGAGTTTTGGATCCATAACTGGCATTCACCCCAAGTGAAGAGCGGTAGCTATGGACTGACTCTAAAGGCTGGCATGTCAAAGGGCATTGAGAAGAAATTAAAAATGAAACTACAGTGTGAGGTAATGGCCCCTACCACTAGAGACACAGGCAGAAGGAATAAAGCGAGTGTGTCACAGAGACAGCCGCACCCACATGGTCATGCAATTTACGAGATTAAACTAAGTATTTGTCAAGGAATGAAACGAAGAAAGAAAACATGGAGGATTCATGCAACAAAATATTTATTATTCAGCCTTACAATGGAAAAAAAAAGATCTGTTAGCTGAGGTAGTGTGAATTGAACCCAGAGAACATTGTGTGAGGAACAGGAAGACAATAGTATGTGGAGGGATTCGAAGAGACGGTCAAGGGTACAACTTTCCAGTTCCATCCGTAGAGTAAATTTAGAGGGTCTGTAGTTAGGCAGAATGGATTGCATTCTTTAATGATTTTATTTTTAACTGTGTGTATATGGGAGGGGCTGTTGGTGCCTTTGAGTATAGAGCCTGCAGAAAGGGGCATCGGATCCCCTGGAGTTGGAATTGCAGGTGGCTGTGAGCCATCTGACAAAGAATGCTTAGCAACCTGAGTCGTCTGCACAGGCAGGGCCCACCCTGAACCGTCTCCCCAGCCCCTTCCCGTCCTTGTCAGTGTAGTCTTAACAGACGGGTACTAACTGTACGTATTTTTGCAGTGCGGTATCACTTTCAATACATGAGAACCATGTATGATGGTCAGATCCGGGTAACTGGCGTATCAATTACTTCCGCTATTTACCAGTTCTCTGTGTCAGAATATGCAAAATCCTCTCTGCTGGTCATTTTGAAATAATCTGCCGCCGCCAATAGTGTCCTACTGATCCAGAATCTAAGAAGTCATTCCTCATACCCAGATGTACCCACTAGCCACCCTTTCTCCATCCCTTTCTTCCCTTGATCCTTCCCAGGAGCCAACACCAACCATTGCGTCCCCTGTTTCTTTGAGATCAGCTTTTTGGCTCCTAAGTATGAGAGCATATAACATCTTCGCCAGCCTGGCTTACCTCATTTAACCTAATAGCCTCAAATTCCATTCATGTTGCCACATAACAGAATTTCACTCTTTTGTGGATGAAAAAGAACATATACCGTATACACCGTTATTATACGACAAATTCTTTACCCATTCACCCAGCGACGGGCATCTAGGTCTGTTCCGTTTCTGGGCTACTATGGACAGGACGGCAGTAAACTTGGGAATGTAGGTATCGCTTCGACATACCGACTTCAGTTAAACAGTAGAAAGCTTGCTAAGTCACCTAAATTTCTGTTTCTACTGTCTTCAGAACTACCACTCTTTTCTGTAACAGCTAACCCATTTACGTTCCCAGCGGATGGGCGCTCCCAGGACTCTGGACCCCAGCCCAGATTGGTTATTTTCATCTTTTTATTCATAACCATTCTAACTAGCACGAGATATCTCATTGAGTTATTTTCTTATTTGCTTTTCTCTGATGACTAGTGAAGTTAAACATTTTTCTATGGAATTGTTCATTTGTTTATCTTTCGGGGAAATGTCTATTTGGGTCATTTTCCCATTTCCTAATCTGATTATTTGGTTCTGTTGGTCTTGTTGTTACGGGTCCTTTAAAAGTTCTGAATGGCCCGTGAATGTCTCCTTCTGTTCCACAGCTGTCCCTTCCCCCTGTAGACTGTTTTCCTTTGTAGCACAGACTTCCAGTCTGATAGAATCCTATTTGTTGGTTTTCTTTGGTTGTCTATGATTTGGGGATCATAGTCCAAAAAACCTTTCTCCAGATCAATGTTCAGAAGTGTTTTCTAGTAATTACATAGTTTGGGGGTCTCAAACTATTATTTTCTAATGGAGGATGAGATGAGTGGCTGATATAGTTTATTTCCTCTTCATGTATGGCTGTCAATCACCTCAGCACCACTTACTGATGAAACTGCCCTTCCCCTGGACGTATTCCTGTTGACAATGGTGAAAACCGGTTGGAGAGAAATGTGTAGAAAATCCTGGGTTCTGTGGTCTAGTACACTGGTCCGTGTATTAGGATCCTGTCCCAGGTTCTGTGCTGTATCCCTCTGGTCTGTGTATCAGGATTCCCAGGTTCTGTGATCGATCCCTCTGGTCTGTGTATCAGGATTCCCAGGTTCTGTGATCGATCCCTCTGGTCTGTGTATCAGGATTCCCGGGTTCTGTGATCGATCCCTCTGGTCCGTGTATCAGGATTCCCAGGTTCTGTGATCTATCCCTCTGGTCCGTGTATCAGGATTCCCGGGTTCTGTGATCGATCCCTCTGGTCCGTGTATCAGGATTCCCAGGTTCTGTGATCTATCCCAATGGTCCGTGTATCAGGATTCCCAGGTTCTGTGATCTATCCCTCTGGTCCGTGTATTAGGATCCTGTCCCAGGTTCTGTGATCGATCCCTCTGGTCCGTGTATTAGGATTCCCAGGTTCTGTGCTGTATCCCTCTGGTCCGTGTATCAGGATTCCCGGGTTCTGTGATCTATCCCACTGGTCCATGTATCAGGATTCCTGGGTTCTGTGGTCTATCCCTTTGGTCCGTGTATCAGGATTCCGGGTTCTGAGCTCTATCCCACTGGTTTGTGTATCAGGATTCCCAGGTTCTGTGGTCTATTCCACTGGTCCCTGTATCAAGATCCTGTTGTGGGTTCTGTGCTCTATTCCACTGGTTCGTGTATCAGGATTCCCAGGTTCTGTGGTCTATTCCACTGGTCCGTGTTTCAGGATTTTTGTTAGAACCTTGTTTCAGTCACAATAACTTCATAGCATGTTTTAATCCCAACATTATAATGCCTCTGGCCTTATTCCTTTTGTTCAGGACTGCTTTGGCTGTTGGGGAAACTTTCTTAGTTTGTGTATACATTCTTGAAAATGTATAAGATTTTAAGGGTTTTTATACACACAGAAAATACCATATAATATGCATATGCAAATAGACTCATTTTAGCCATTCCACATGTGAAGGGAGAGAGAGAGAGGGAGAGAGAGGGGGGGAGAGAGAGTATATATGTATGATTTAGCAAGCTCCTTGGCAGACAGACCTAAAGAAACTGAACTCAGTATGTCAAAGAGATATACGCACTCCTGTGTTTACTAGAGTCCTGTTCACAGTAGCCAAGAGATGGTATCTATCAGATGTCCATCAGTGGATAGATTAAAGTATGTGGTATATATCATACATATGTGTATATATATATATATATTTCAAAACAACATATATACATGATTAATGTATTCAAATTTTCAATTACATTTTTCAAACTAAAACAAAAATAAGAAAGTGTTCAAGTGTGAAATCACTCTGTAGGTCTCTGGGATGCACATCAAACCTCACATAACTGCACACCTATGGCATATAGAAACCCCAGTCCCCATGTCTCACTGGACTGTAAATGAGGGGGAACTTCAGTTTTCCTTCACCTTGGCTTCTATTTGCACAAGATCCCAGTCCAAAGTGCAGACCATGATGCGTCTTGTCCACATCACACTGGCCCACCATTGTGTCCCAGTCACCCGAAATATGATAGGTACCCAGGAAATCTGTGAATGCTTCAACATCCCCCCAGTGAAGTCCGTTCTGTTGTTTCTATTGGAGGCTGCCCACGTCATCTTGTGACATCGCATCACTGAGTACAGTTGTCATCTCCACTGACTATAACCATATCTGTCAAGGTGCTGCCACCTCCCAGTGAGCAGCAAGGTATCTGGCTGGAGCCTGGGCATCACCAGCAGCAGCACCTGAGGTCCATAGCTGAGCTGAGTTTCTCCATATTTCCTATCTTTCTTTGGCTGAGAGGTATAAAAGCAGCGTAGACAAAGCTAGGAAATATAAGCATAAAAGCTACATAGACAGATCTGGGAACTGTAGGTATAAAAACTGCATAGACATATCTGGGAACTATAGGTATAAAAACCTCATAGGAGAGATCTGGGAACTATAGGCATACAAAGCGCATAGACGGAGCTGGGAACTATACAGCTCAGTGAGTAAGAGTGTCTGTCTGTTGTGCAAGCATACATGCTGAGTTTCAAACCCCAGCATCCACATAAAAGCCAGGCATGGCCACATAAGCTTGTAAGACAAGCACTTGGGGAGGGAGGAGAGGCAGGCAGGCAGAGTTCCAGGAGCTCAGTGGCCAGCCAGCCTGGCTGAAACAACAAGCTTCAAGTACAGTAAGAGAGCCAGCCTCAAGAGAATAATGAGGGGGTTACAGAAACACACTGACATCCTCCTCTGCGTGTGCACAAACAGGTGCTTCCCCCTACACATACAAATGCACGCACGTGCACACACACACAACTCACACACACACATGTTTAGCCTAAGAAAACCTGCATGGACACTGCTAACACCTCACTGAACTGTGATAACCCTAAGTATGTCAGTTTTTATGCCCAGTTCACCTTCTGCCTGAGACCTGGGAAGAGACTACGGGAAAGGTTTGGAATACCTTGCCACCCAAGACCAGAACCCAGAAGTTGAAAAGCCGGGCTTGTCATATACCTCCTTCTTTCCACTGGAGTGAGATCTTCTCCTAGGATTTCCTGGATCCTTTATGCAAATAAACCTTCTAGAAGCCCCCTCCCCTTTCCAAGCCTCTAGTTTGATGCTCCAGATAGACACATATTAGACCCACGAAGGGATATGGTTAGAGTCTCGATTGGGAGATCTTCAGCTACCTATACAATTGAGTTCAAGGCTGTGTCGTGTTCTTTCTGTGCAGAATCACATATTATCTCTGTGATAGACCACTGGGTGTAGGGACCATTGTTTAAAAGATTGTCATTTCCAATTCTGTCCCAGGAAGCCTAGGATACAGATAATGTAGAACCACTCCGCAGCTCCTCCGTCATCTCGTTTCCCCACCGAAACCCACGAGCAGACATGCCTAACTAGACTTGGAAACTAATACAAAGGGTTCTCATGTTTATATTCTCATCTTGTCCTTGAAAAGGAAGATGCCCCTTACTGCTGGGATTCTGCCCCCTAGGGCTGAGAGAGAAAATTTCTACTGCTCTCAGCCATCAAGCTTGTGGTCATTTATCACAGTAGCAACTAATACAAAGACTTTCTGTGTTTGGGACCCAGCCTTGTCTCTAAGTCATTCCTAACCCCAGCATTACTGCTTCCCATTGCCCTGGAGATAAAGAGAAGTGCTGGCACCTGTTGAGGGAGCTCGGTGCCCAGGCCCTGTCACTCACACCCACCTGTCTCCTCAGCTAATGCTCGCAACAACGTAAAGGGGACATCAACAGCCACACAGTTTTGTCAGTAAAGAGCTGCTGCTTGTTCAGAACCCCATAAAAGTAAATATTTGAGGTAGAATCCGATTCTAGATGCTATGCTCTTTCTTCTAAGCTGCAGCTACTTAGAAACTATGAATCTTTTTGACCCTTTCATTTCTGAAAGGGAAAAGACAAATGGAAATAACCCTTTCGTGACACCATTACCACAGGAAACCAGAGTCTGACCCAGGCAGAATATCTAGTTTTATCAGGGCCAGAAATCGCCCATGGCTTCTCATTCAGAGAATGGGAAGACGGGGTCTGTAGAACCTTTGGTGACATTATCTAGGGGTCATCAAAGCCACAGGCATCCTGGTCTCTGCATTCCCCTAGGAGTGGCATATTGAGGAGAAATGCAGGCCCACAGGAAGCTTCCTGTTCTCGCTCAACAGTTCTCTCCCATCGAGCCAAAATGGGCTCCACTTCCTCCTTGGCAGCCAAGAGGAACAATTCCAAACAGTTAACAAATAGGACACAGAAATGAATACAAGTTGCTCTTTGACCACTAAATTAGCTTGATCTTTGATCTCTTCCCTGTACACCACCATTTCCGCTCCCTGTTCCATTCGGGTGGTCCTCCAGCTATACACTAATCAGGCCTTGTTCTACCATAAAGGAGGAGCCCATAACAGGTCTTGGGTTCAGCTGTTGGCAGGGGCATTCCCGGCCCCCTCCATCTGGATTGCAGCCCCAGCCCCTCACACTCAACCTCCTCCGAAATGCCTTCCATCTCCCCAGGGGTGGTTCTGCAGCTAACACCAGAAGCACATTAACTCCCCGAAGCCTTTGGCCAGCCCACTCACCCACCTGCCTTGGAAGGCTCCCACTCCCACTCCGAAGTGGCAATGTGATCCATCGTGTTCCGCAGCCCACACAGCACAGGGGGAAATTAATGACAGTCAGTGTCATTAATTTCAGAATGTCAGAAGCGACTCAACTAGACAGCAGCCTTCACAACAATGCTCTGGAAAGGAATGTCCCATTTTTAGTCTTCAGTAAGAAAAGCGGAAGGGGTGCTGGGGGGAGTGTGCGTGCGTGTGTGTGTACAGAGAGATAGTATGCATACGTATACACACACAGGTAATGAAGCACAAAGCCATTCACCTACCAGCCGCAGCAGGACCTATGCTCTACCAACCCATCTGAAAACTAGGGATGAGGGTTGCTCTTTTGTTCACTGTTTAAGTACTTTCCAAACACCAAAGGCAGTGGACGGAGACATATTTGATTTAGAATCTCAACCCCTCCCCTGCGGTTTGCAGATGGGGACTTCCCAAGCCAACCCAATGCGAATGGAGCAGGCACAAGGACAGAGGAGGCTCCTCCGATCATCCATCACCCACTCCAATGGTTCTGCTTCATTGCCTGCCCACCAGACCTCAAGAATGAAGACTGTTCTTTCTCTCTCCCTCTCTCTCTCTCTCTCTCTCTCTCTCTCTCTCCCTCCCACCTTCTCTCTCTCCTTTTTCCCCTCCCTCCCTCCCCCCTCTCTCTTTCTCTCTCTCTCTTTCTCCTTTTTCCCTCCCTCTCTCCCTCCCTCCCTTCCTACCCACCCTCCTACTCCTCATTCTTGTTTCAACATAAGCCCAGGAGACCATGTCTCCACTACAAACAACTAATCCCCCAAACCGATCCTCAGACAGGAAAAGCAGTGAGGTTAAAGCCAGCCAGATCTGCCCAGCTGTGTGCACGGCTTGAGGCCATACCTATTTCCTTCACTGTTCCCACGAGGAAGCGACTTCTCTGTATTCATTCCTCCTGTCCCCGGCCCGACTCAGATTTACACGCCCTTAAGCAATCTACTTCCTCAATCCAATTTCCCAACACAACCATTTACACGGAAACATGTAGCGCTATTGAAACGCGGACCTTGGGGAAATGACATTAGGGTTTCCATGTCATGCTCAGAGAAGAGACAAAGGGAAGTGACGAGATGGAGCTCTTCCCGTCTCGATGTCTCCCTTTCAAGGATGGGAGTTCTTTGTAGGATGTCTGTGCACTCGAACACACGGGCACATGGTTGCGACGGGTGCAAATGGAGACCTCAAACGTCATCCTTCTCTCTGTCCCTCCACTCCTCCTCCTCCATATCTCTCTCTCGGGGTCTTTGACTGGTCTGCAGTGCTCCAAGTATGCTAGACTAGCTGACCAGCGAATCACAGGGATCTGCTGCCTGGACCTCCCCAGCACTAGGACACGCACATGCAACCCCGCCCTACTTCTTAGGATTCTGCAAATGGAACACGTGTCCTCCGGCTTGCACACCAAGCCCTTTACCAACCAAGCCATTTCTCCAGCGCAGAAATTTTTTTTAACAAGGCTATTTTTCAATTTAAGGAAAAACACAAAACAGGCAGTGTTTTGTTACAACAGAAAGGAAAACATTCCTTGTTTACCAGCCTATGACCATTTGGTCTCTCTCTCTCTCTCTCTCTCTCTCTCTCTCTCTCTCACACACACACACACACACACACACACACACATATATACACATGCACGCACACACACACACAAAAAGATGGTGCTGTTTCTGCTTGCCATGAAACAAAAGGACTAGCAAAGGCCTTTGTTTTCAGAAGCAAAAGCCACAGACAGGTAGGATGTTGACTGTTTCCCTTCTCCCTATCTTAGAACCAGAAAATACCAGAGAACGTGAGACCCTGAGGTCCAGCCCTGGTAACTGAGTCGTGAGGGAGGAACTCAGGAAGGCTAACGGCTTGCTTTATTATTAGAGAGGCAAACTCACTACCAGTTTCTCAGAGGCGGCAGGCACTCAAAAGAATAAATGTTTACATGAGTCCTTTGTTCACCTTTCCTCAGTTCGCTCCAGGAAAGGGTTCATATGGTCTTTCTAGGAGACCACAAGCAAGCAATGGCGCTAAAGAAAGGTGAAGCAGGAATGCGTGGGTGTAGACGGTACTGCATCTCGTGCTCCACAAGTCTGCTGCTTGCTGCCTTGCGGACCCAAGACGAAGACTTTGAGAATTTACATTCACTGCGCTTTTCTGGTCTGTTCTAAATTCTCAGTGGTGAACGATTTTCTACTTAGAACTTTAAATAACTACTGAGGAGGCGGTGAGGTTTTCTTGGTGAGGACTTGCAGGCCACGGGGTTTCTCGGTGAGGACTTGCAGGCCACGGGGTTTCTCGGTGAGGACTTGCAGGCCACGGGGTTTCTTGGTGTGGACTTACAGGCCATGGGGTTTCTTGGTGGATGTTGGCTTTTGTATTTAGATGGACTCTTCCTTGATTTTATTAAAACCTATTTACTCTTCCATCAAGACCGGTGTCTTTCCATTTACCATTTGCTGAGAAACACAAACTGGGTTGAAACAATCACTGGGCCTTTGAGAGGCACTGGGTGGTCGGTGTCGTGCACAGATACCTCAGAAAAGGGTTATTTCTCCATCTCAGAGATCTGCTCACAAACAGGCAGCAACCACCCAGCTGGGAGTGTGCCTAAAATGTGGAGTCATGGTGTTGCCCAGACCCCATCAATAAAGATAGGCCTCTTAGCATGACCTCTGGTTGATCTTCATCCATATTAACACGTGATATGCAAACTCACTGGCGCGGATATTTAAAATGCAGAGGCAGAATAATTAAATAATGCCTGGGCCATTCAGTTCCCATCATTGTGACGGTATTTTGGGGGCTGATTGTGTTTTGGGTGGGGGGGTGAAACTGGCTTGGCCTTTGTTTGTTTATTTATATTTTAGAGGTTTCTGTCGCCACCGTCATTGATCTGCGGTGAGAAACATCAAATGAGAGTTTAATGAGGAAAAGGTGATTTTGGGAGCCAATTTGTTTAGCCATCCTTGGCACACAACTGACAGAGAGAGTCACCCCCAGGGGGCATAATTGTTCTTGAGAAGTGACTTTGTTGTAGAGAAAACTTTTGCTTCCAGAGGCACGAGCTACACAGCACGGCACAGAATAGAAATATGGCGATTATCCAGCTCATTTACTTGCTCTCCACAGCACACAAACCAATCCTAGGAACAGGACCATAAAAATAAAATCCGAGGTACCGGAATCCTCCAGGTTAACTGCTAATGTGGCTCAGATAAACTGGGGTTCCAGTCAGCCTCCCACATCACACTTTGCAGACAGAAGCAGAGTACAAAGGGGGCATACACAGTACACACACGGGTGTGGGCAGGGAGGCAAGGGCACTTGTAACCCCGGTATAATGGCAGCATTCTGACAAACCATGACATAAGGCTTAGGCAGAGCCTCACCACCCCGGCTGTAATGTGGTTATCACTCAGGAGGCAAGGTGGTCTGCCAAAATACAGACACAGAAATGGACCCAAGGATAATTGCAGGAATGACAGCAGAACACTCCACCTGGCTGATAGCAACACACTCAGGACTACAACGAAGAGTCCAACAAGAAAAGCAAGGAAAGCTTCGTTTCTTCTTCTTCTTCTTCTTCTTCTTCTTCTTCTTCTTCTTCTTCTTCTTCTTTTCTCCTCCTCCTCCTCCTCCTCCTCCTCCTCCTCCTCCTCTCCTCCTCCTCTTTCTCCTCCTCCTCTTCCTCCTCTTCTTCCTCCTCCTCTTCCTCTTCCTCCTCCTCCTTCTCCTCCTCTCCCTCTCCCTCCTCCTTCTTCTTCTGACTACAGACCCTCAGACCCTGATTTTTCTATGACCCCTCCCTGGCCTGTCAGAGTAAACAACTTGTTTTCCTATGCTTGCAGCTGCTCTGAGCACGAGACCCTCATGAGTTCCAGATGGCAAGGGAGTGGTTTCTGGTGGGCTTGCAGCTGAAAAATCCCGAGGCCTGGGGCGTGGTCACTGATCACGGAGAGCACTCTATAAGATGCCCTGGAACACAATAAAATTGGAATTCTTGTTTCAAAAGTGGCCGGTGTCTCTTTTCATCTCCAGCCCCTTGCCCGACTCGCGAACCGTCCCGTAGTGCAGGCGCTACATTCTCCTTCTTCTTCTTCTTTTTTTTTTTTTTTTTTTTGCCACATTTGTTCAAACAAGGTATGGCAGGCCAGCTGGAAGATATGTCAGTCAAGGACAAGGCTCTCTGCTCAGAGGTATTTCTGTCGCCTGGACATGACAGCTTCTCAAAACTAAATATAAGGGGAAATTACAGCTAGATTTCCTGGGAGCATGGAGTCTGCTCTCATTGCAATTTAGAAAGTCAGTAGATTACATGGCTTTTGTTCAGTCCTTCCTAAGCAACAAGGGCCTTTCAGGTACATCCCGTCTACTGTATTATTGGAAGAGGGGGCAGTATCCTCCTGGGCCCCTGACTTTGGACTATGGGGGAGCTCAGATATCCATGACATTGACTACAAATGTTTGCACATACTGACATGCTTTAAATTAATTCTTTGTGTCTTTCATATCATGCCTCCTGATTCCACCCATCTCCCATCATCCAAAATATAACAAAATACATTTAAGGGGAAAAAGACAGGGTGAGGAAGAAGGGGAGCATCTGGTCATGGAAGCTGCAGGGGGACACAGGGAGCCATGCAGCAAACCTCTTTGTCCCTATTTTATTACCTGCAGGCGTTTATCACAAAGAATCATTGGTCTGGTTCGAGGCCCCTGGTCTCTGCTGCACCATCAACGCTGGGCTCTCAAAGGGACTCTTCTGGATGTTGCTGCCGTGTCCTGGAGATCCTGCAGCCCTGGGTCCACAGGACTGATACCCTGCCCCCTGGGCTCCAGCAGACCACAGATGGGGTGGGTGTTGGGGTGGGTCAATACATAACCCTTGTTCTGGGCCCGGGTAGTTGCAGGGCTGTTCAGCCCGCCAGCTCTCCAGTGTGTTCTCCAGCGTTGCCCTGGCTAGTTGACCCCTTGCAGCAACGAGCAAGGGGTGGGGCCAGTTCTCCTGATTTCATGTCCTTAGGGTCAGTTCTCCCATACCTACTTACACCTTCAGGACCAGCGCTACTGTGCTGCCCAGGCGAGGTAGAGGGGACCCCCTCTGGAGTGCTGCAGCTGATGAGAGTCAGGGACAGCTCTCCTGCTCATTAGACCTCAGGGTCAGCTCTCCTCAGGTGTGGATGAGGAGGAGGGTATCTCTCCCCCACCCACGCTGCTGCAAGACTCATGAGTAATGGGGACAGCTCTCCCGTGATTACAACTTCAGGGCTGGGTTGCTAGCACTTCTGCCAACAGGGTTGGCCTAGACAAGGGGCGGGGCCTGCTCTCCCTTGTGCTGCAGCCAGTGAGGGGCTGGGGCAGGTCCCTCACCTGCTGCAGGTGATGAGGGTCGAGGGGAGGAGGGCCTCTTTCCCTCACACATGCTACCACATGGTGTACGAAGGGGGTGTGACCTGGCTCTCCCTTTCTCACCCCCTCAGGGCCAGCTCACCCGTGTCCCTGCAAACAGGGTCAGCTTTATTGTCAGTTCAAGAGAGGTATAGGAACCTCTCTCCTGAGTGCTTCAGTCAGTGAGGGCCAGGACCAGCTCTCCCTAGTGTTACCGTCAGTGAGGGGCAGAGCCAACTCTGTACAGCCCGATCCTCTCAGTCTTTGGTAGTCTCAGGAGCCATGGACATCAACAGAGACCACGGCTGTATCACAACCATGAGCCCAGACATGGGCCCTGGCAGAAGCTCAGGCCCAGACATCATCATAGCCCTGGGTGGCAAAGAAGCCACTTACCTCAACCTCTTCTCTTTCACCTCTTTCCATCCACAGGACATGAACCATTCTCTCTCTCTCTCTCTCTCTCTCTCTCTCTCTCTCTCCCTCCCTCCCTCCCTTCCCCCCTCCCCCCCATACCACACCAAATATTTGCTCACCACAGAAGTACCTGTCTGGTGCCTTGGTCCAGGTAGACCAGTGTTTTCTTCTCAAAGCCAGGGGCAGACCTCCCCAGACCCTCGTGTGGATCTCCATGTCTGACTTACAGTGTCATGGCCCAGGGCAGGACCATGCTGCATCATCACAAAGAGGCCATAGTAGTGCCCAGCCGCCTGGCATCTGGTGGGCTCCTGGTTGGTGTGGAGATGTGAATAGAGGCCTCTCTCAATGGGCTGTGATCCGTTGAGTTCTGCTACCCATACTGACATGTTCGTAAAGAGATATATGGTTTTCATCAGATTCTCATATAGCTCAATGATTCACAAACTGTTAAGAATCACAGTTAAAGCTTAGCATGGTGATGGCGCACTCTTTTAATCCCAGCACTCGGAGGACGGGGAGGGAGGGATCTCTGAGTTCAAGGCCAGCCTGGTCTACAGAGCAAATTCCAGTACAGCCAAAGCTATAAAAAAAAATGCGTTTGGTGGCACACATTTTAATCTCAATCTTTTGGAAGGCAGACAAAGACAGATATAGTGAGTTCTAGATTATACAGGGCTACACAGTGAGAACCTATCTCAAAAAAAAAGTGGGGGAGAGATTGTCTGGTACTGTCTGCTCTTCAGAGGACTCAGGTTCAATTCCTAGCACCCACACGGCAGCTCACAACTCTCTATAAAACTCTAGTACCAAAGGATCCAGTACCCTCTTCTGGCTTTCACAGGCACCAGATACACACATGATATACAGACACACACGTAGGCAAAATACTCATAAATATAAATTAAATTTAATTAAACAGAGTCTAAGAACACAGATTGGCAGTGAAGTGTGTCACGCAGCCCTGGCTTCAATCCTCAGCACCACAAAAAAAAAAAATCAACAAATAAACGATTCAATTGACTGAAATTGCTGTGAAGGGTGAAGCCCTTTCTGCGAAGCTCTCCCTTGCTGACGTCCTTCAGTTCTCCTAAAACCCCAGCAGCCAGGATCAACTCAGAGCTACCGCTCTCGCCACAAAGGGAATGCGGAAGTTTCTTCTGGATCTGAGCATAAGTGACCATGGCTGTAGAACACAGATTCGGGTTGCCGAACAGATCCGTGTTCCGACGTAGTGATAGTTTTATGCTTCTATAGTACAAAGCAAGCAATAAACCAAGCTTTATTTTTTTTAATTCAATGGTGGAAATATCAGGTGGATAGTTAAAGCAAAGGAGAGAAACCTCTGCTGTAGGTCTCAAAAGGTACAGGATGACATTCTTAACCTTTGGGTTTGCTGGGAACTAAGGGTCTGGACAGTCCAAAAGGGGTTTGACCTGATAGTCTTGAGGATGTCAGGTCACACACAGAGGTGGACAATGGATGAGTATTAAAGGAACAAAAAATAGACCAGGCAAGTGGCTCCAAACTAGCAACATTTCTGACCTCCACAGTCATAGATGCCCTGGTCCCTGGACCCGTCCTGTAAAATCTTTAACACGTGGATGACCTTGTTTTTTTTTTTTTCTGGAAACTTCTGTCGGTATTTGGTCACTTGGTATTTTCTTTTCTTTTAATAGAAATATAAATTGCAAGATGTACAAAGAAGACACAAAAGAAAGTCAGTGTGAGGATCAGCGTGACTCAGCTGGCCTCTGAAGAATAAAGCTGAGCCCAGACATTAGAATTGGAAGGAAGGCCATTCCAGCTAGACGCGATGGGCAGGAAGAAGCAGGGCAGTGGGAAAGGCTATAATGCTAACAGAGGGCATCCCCTCCTCCTATTGACTGAGGTAGAAATCACGAGACTTAAGTGCATCCAAGGATCAAACTTCCAGACCATTTAGTCTTAAATTTCCTGTCACCCAACCCTACTGCAACCAAAGAATAACCTCGCCTATCGGAGACCCTGACAGAAATCCCCGGAGCCGCTTAATGCCAATATCGATTCAAGCGAGTGCATCTGTTTCCTCCTAATGCATAACAAGGAGAGAAGGTGGGTTTACTGCAGGTCAGGAGGAAGTCAAGAGCTTACCAAAGGTCTCAGAGCCCAGCCAGCCACATACAGCATCTCTAGAAGGAAAAGATCATCCGTTAAATATGTGGGGTTTAATGCATTGCTCGTCCCCCCAAGACTGGCCCTACCTTGACATAAATAATACCTGGAGACTAGAATATTGCATGCACACTGCAACACATTGAATCAGGCTTTTAGACACGCATGGACTGTAGGGACATCCTACTGCCTTCTGAAGCAGAAAAGCCACTCAACAGAGGGAATGTAAGCAGAGAATCCTATGTAATTGAATTGTGGTTTTATGTCCTGTGCCTAACAGAAACCAAGGCCTATCCCTTGTACTGGGGCCTCCTCTCCTCTGCCTTGGAGAAACCCCAGACACCGATCTGGGCCATCACTGTCAGCCACAGATCCCTCAATGGGGTTATTTTTAGCAGCAAAGTCTTTTTTAAAGGATATTAGTATTAATCAGACAAGAACTCCAAAGATACTTCTCATTGGCTCATGAATTAATCTACTTCTTTAATAAGCCAGTCTAACTCAGAATCCCTGGGTACAATTGAGATTTTTTTTTTTGTTTCCCACAAATAGAAGGTGATAAAATATTTAAAAAGTAAAGGGGTATGGTATTTACCTTAGTAAAGTAGACTGTAAGTTCCTGGAGGGCAGGGATAGGGATGGTGGTTGGTATATCTAATATTTATTAAGTCCTAATCATCTTCTTGGGCCCTACAAGCATCAATAGACTCATCACAAGAAGAAGAAGAAAATGACACGTTTTAGAAAAGATATTCCCTTTGATGCCTCCTTTCCTTCGGCTGACTACCAATGTGAAAAAGTCATTGCCGTTCTAAAACACAGGGAGTAGACAGTGCTGTGTTCTATAACACAAGAAAAAAAGTAATTTCTCTTTCTCTCTCTCTCTCTCTCTCTCTCTCTCTCTTTCTCTCTCTCTCTCTCTCACACACACACACACAAAGGTGGTAAGCAATGGGAAAGCTGGGGTAGGGAGGAAGTGTGAGAATCACTACTCCCCAAAACATTCCACTTTCAAAGCACACAATGTCAAAAAAAAAAAAAACGTGCATAGTGATGAGATTTCATACTTAGTATTTTTTAAGCCACAGTTCCAACTGCAATGGATGTGCTGTCTAAGGAAACCTAAAAATAATTTTTAAAAAAAAACACATGAGGAGAGGCAAATTTCTAACAGTTACTGTCAAGACCAGCAAAGCATGCCTCTAAATAAATCCCCTGCTGTGTCCACCAGCAAGTCACCTGAAGGAAATATCTGTAGTCAATGACAGTGGATGAACCAGTTGTTTTCCTCCAACCACCCACTCCGGGAGCACCTTTCCGGAGAAGGAAGTACCCCCACAGGCTCCCACAGCTCAGCAGTGCCCAGTTGGCAGCTTATCTTCCATTCTGCAATGGCTATGTTTTATGAACACGTCTAATTTGGTTCAATTTTTTTAATCCATAAAGGCATTACTGAAGAGTTCAGGCTGGTAACATGATGAACTGATGCCATCCAAAGCAGAAGGAAAAGCTCCCGGGCAGGGCAAGGGTTTGGGTTTGCTCCAATCTCTGTCCAGTCCTCTTGACGGCTCTCTCCTCTCTGGGTCCCTCCCCAAGGTACCTATGTTTCCCTTTAAGCATGTTCTTCCCCCTGGTGCCAAAGATTTCCTGTTGCTTCCTGGCTCTGTGTGTGTGTGTGTGTGTGTGTGTGTGTGTGAGAGAGAGAGAGAGAGAGAGAGAGAGAGAGAGAGAGAGAGAGATGGTTTTAAGGGATTTACAAACCTGGCTCGCTTGCCCCTCACTACAGCCCTCAGAAAAGGGTTTCATTTGCCCAATTTCCCAGAAGACCAAGCACAGTAAAGTCCGACGCCCAAAGTCACACAACTGGAAGGCAGCTGTTAGAATGTCCACACACATAGTCTGGTTCCAAAGTCTGTTCTTAATTTTTTCTTTCAATTTTTTTTACAGGTAGGGGGAGAGGGGACGCATGTGTGTTTCACAGCACACGGGTAGTCACAGCTAGCCAGCTGGTGTGCCGCCTGGTGACCTGAGTTCACCTCCGGGACCCACAGGGTAAAAAGAGAAAAACCAAAGTTCACTCCTTTAACCGCTGCTCGCTGCTGTTTAGGAGCTGTCTTTGGCTAAAGGGTTGGGGGGGTGGGGCACTTGCATACTCTTGTGTATGCCTTCTGTCCACTATTAAAGTCAATTTCCCTCTCTGGGAGGAACTAGATAATTTATGAGCCAATCAATTATTACCCCATTTTATTTCTCCGACTGGGTAAATATTTACCCGCCTGTGCAAATCAAGTGTGCTCAAGATTCAAGAGCACCGGTTTGCCTTTAACATGTGTGCCGACTGGAACTCCTCCAGACCAACCCTTCCCGTGTCGTCCAGCTCATTCCTTTTGCCAGTCCACATACATACCCATCATGTTCCCTTTCCAGAGAGCAGCTGTTTTGTCCCTAATGCTAGGAATGCACTCTTGTTCTAGGCAGCTCCCCGAAATAGCTTGGGGGTAGCCATGGCGCTCAAGACGGTGGTTTCCCCATCCCCTGCGTGCTAGGACTACAGGTGGGAGCCATCACACCCAGCAAATGTGAGAAAGAGAGGCGGTGGGGAGAAAGGAAGAAGGGGGAGCCTCTTAAAGAACTATTTAGTCTCGAGGGCTTTGCCCTACTTCTCAGCAAGGTTTAATATAGCAGCCATTGTGCCCCGACAGCCCTAGAGCAGCCAATACAGAAGCCAGGAGGCCTACACAAAGGAGAAGGAACACTACTCTCAGCCGCCATAGCCTGTGACAGTCACATGGCCTCCCAGACGAACGTGGCCAAAGCAAACACCAAGAAGTGGCAATGGGGTGGGGGGGGGGGGGGACTCTCTTCTCCTCTGCTTGGAGTCAGAACATTTTCCTACTGCAGGACTGGTATTTCAGAGTGAAGTTGCTCCCAAAGTACGCTGTGCTTTCGAATTGTAAAACCCAGAGGCCCCCAGGATCTTTGCCTCCCTTCAAAAATGGATGGTTCTGCTTTTCATTTAAGGTGCAGTTTAGAAAGAAGCAGTCTGTGAAACCAATTAACTAATTGGAAATCACTTAATGACTGTGGCAGCGTTTTGGGTTTCTGGCGTTGGTTCACAGCAGTCAGGAGAAATTGCTTTCCAATATTATGATAAGGTAAGCCGTGGAGGTCTCACGGGGGCGGCTGACGGCAGCTGAGAGAAACAATCAACCCTAATATGCCCACCAAAATAATGGAGACATTATAACTCGGAGCTCAGCGATTGTAAAGTAAAGCAAAACATAAAAAAATAATCCAAAGATACGCGGGGATCTGCTGAGAATGAACGCGCAGCCATAGTTCTTTGTGATGATATCTGAGAGCCTACGTCTTCCACACACATTACACTGTGCAAACCGCCCTCACTGAGCCAGCCAGGCGTGTGCAGAAAGGGGAGTGGCGTGCGAGTGGAAAAGAAAGAGAGTAAATGCCCACCCCGGAACAATTGTCCAATTAATTGTTTGAGTATGAATACAGTCATTGTTCACATTAGGGAAATAATCTAGCTAATTGCTCAAGAGTTAGCAGAGCCAGAGAAAATAAATTAGCCCAAGCGCAATGTTTCCTCCATTTGCCATTTGTTTGTTTCAAGGTGGCAAATCTTCTCTTTGCATATTTCCGAAGGGTTTATTTCATTAGCGCTAAATCATCACCGCAGAAAAACAACATCAGCAGCCCCCGAGGCTTCTCATTCCTTTCCATTTCATTTTAAAGGGAGATGGGGGGACCTGCACGGTCAAAAGGGTTTCAGATTGCTGAAGTGGCCATTACCCAGGGTTTCAGACTGACTTTGAGCATGGAAATTCTCTCCATTCCCCCTTGGTCTTAGTTTACTCCGCTGTAGAATGGATCGCTAATAAAAGTGGATACTCGGCGGACGGTCAGATTTTGTGAACATGAAGGTACTACCCATTCTTCAGCCATGATGAACTTTCACTTCTCCTCCCCTTCGCCACCGTACGCATGGGCAACAGAGGAAAGCGTGGCTACTGTTTTCCAACCAGAAAGAAATTCCAGAGCTGGAGGGATGGCCCTGCTAGCCGTTAACAGCACCTACTTCTGCAGAGGACTGGAGTTAGGTCCCTGACATCTTTATCAGCTATCTCAAAACTACCTGTCACTCCAGCTCCAGGGGATCTACCACCCTCTTGAGGTCTCCACAGGTATCCACATGAATGTGTGTATACACACACAGAGAGTGGAGGGGGGAGAATCTTTCCTTAAAAAGGAAATTCAATACACACCCTTGCATTGGGCGTGTATTTCACCCCAGCCGTGTTGATTCCTCTCCACTTGGCACAGCCTTAAGTGGTTGCCACTGTGGTTTAAATGTGAAGTGTCCCCAACAAGCTCATGTCTTGAACACTTGGTCTCCAGCTTGTGGTACTATCTTGAAAGTTATGAAGCCTTTAAAAGGTGGGCACTGGCCCTCAGAAGAGAGTCACTGGGGCAGACCTTAGAAGATTATAGTCATCCCTGGTTCCAGTCCCTGCTGTCTGCTTCAGGTCCACTGAAATGGACACACAGACACAGACAGAGACACACACAGAGACACAGACACACACACATAGACACACAGACACACACACATATGAACACGGACACACACAGAGACACACAGACACACACATACAAACACAGATACACACACACACATATAAACAGATACACACAGAGAGAGACACACAGACACACACATACAAACACAGATACACACACAGACACACACATACAACACAGACACACAGACACACACACATGCTCTTACACACAGTACTTCTCCTGCAATGCCTTCCCACAGAGTGGACTGAAACATCTCTGAAACCATGAGCCAAAAACAACCTTTGATCCCTTACACTGTTAGTGTCAGGTACTTTTGTCATAGGGACATGAAAGTAACTAATACATTCGCTTTGTACTTGGTTATGACCAGAAAGCAGGAAGGATGGCAGACTTTCCGTTTGTGATAGCATGGTATATAAAGACATAATACTTTCTTCTCTTCCTCTTCCTCATTCAACAAAGACGTCTCTAGAAGTTTACACATGAAAACACTTAGGGTAAATGGGCAATACTAAAACTATAGATAAGAGATAGTTCTCTGTTTATATACACCCTGTAATTGGGGAAAATGCTACGATTATTTCTTTTCTTGAGTCTTAAATTCCAACTTGTATTCCAGAAAGTGGCAAACTATATTAATATCAAGATTGTATCAAGGCATCAATGTCAATGGTATGATTTTCAATTACCAACAAAAAAAAATGGTCCATAGGGACTGGGAAAATTACTTTATGGGTAGGAGCACTTGCTGCACAAGTCTGATCCCTAGTACCCATGTAACTAGATGGGTCCAGGCACACCCAGCACCCAGTGTTGTGAGGAATGCAGAGAGAATCAGTGGAACCTGTCAGCTGGAAACCTAGTTCCAGGTCTCAGAGAGAGAGCGAGAGAGAGCCTGTTTCAAGGGACACCTGACATCCTTCTCTAGTCTGTGCATACACATTTGTGTGCCTGAGCTCCTGTGCACACTCATGCACATACACTGTTCATATTCACACTCACACACAAAAAAATCAGCAAGTAAACAACAAGCCTACAGGAAGGGTGAAGCTTCCCTAATAGAAGCAGGGTGTGGTGGCACACACCCATAATCCCATCACTCTGGAGATGGAAGCAAAAGGATCAGGAGTTCGAGATCATCCTCCACTACATAGCAAGTTCAAGCCCAGCCTAGGCTAAAGGTGACCCTGTCTCAAAATAATCATAATCGTAATCGTGATAATTTCCCAGATGTGAAATAAAAGGAAAATATTTCAGCCCTCTTAGTGAAAGCAAACCTCCAACATTTCAGAGGAGAGAATCTTGAAAATTAACCTCGGGTGTTTCAGAACATTTTCCAGGATGACACTGGCTAAGAAAAGCATGCAGTTCAATGGACAACATTCCGACACCGCCCCCTGACAGTGCGCTGCTCGCTGGCCAAAAGGTGAGGCTACTCCTATGAAGACAGGTTAAATGCCAGCGCGTAGCCTTGTTTGCAAAGCTCTGCACTCTGCAGCTTAAACGTCCCTGCTTAACAAACGGTGAGCAATTTAGCCCCGCTCACAAAGACAAGACCAAGGCCAGGGTCTAACAATAGCTCTCCTCTCTCTCCGAGTCCTTGAATTAGCGAATGTTATTACAAAAAGAAAATATGCTTTTATCTAGGTTGCTACTTTTCCCTGTGCTCATCTGCGGCTTTGCCTATAAGCTCACAGTGCGCAGTTAAATTGGACAATTACCAAGCGAGAAGTACATAATTAATGAACAGTCCCTATATATGTTTGGAAAACTGTGACCCAACCACGGAACAGATAGCACCACCACTAAAATAAATGACTTGTTCCACTCATTACCTGATCAGCATTTGTTTAGAAGTTCCTTGGTGCCCTATCAAAATTCTAATCAGTTCTATTTAAATTACATTTTTTTTTGCACAGCATTGTTAAAAATGCTAATTTATGCTTAGAACCGAACGGCTTTATTTCTTACCTCCTGAAGAAACGGATGAATAAAAACACACTTCTACAGGGCATAGAAGATTATCAAGGGTTCAACAACTATTGGATTTTGCACTTGCCAAAACACATCCTGCAAGGCAGAGTTGGAGCTTTCAGAAACAACGAGGATGCCCATCTCCACGGGGTGGGGGGGGGGGGAGCACAAGACTGTTACTGCAGCATCTGCCACCACCCCGAGACATGGATTTTGAGAATGAGACCAGTTTTAGAGGTATGAAAAGACAGACAAGCCTCAACTGCTGTTGCAAAGCATCTTGTCAATCGCAGTGGCTGCTTCAATCTCTAGGCGTGCAGAGGGACATCTCCAGGACCTGTATCCCACTTGTTCATGACGATGCGCCCCGTGGAGGTCCACTGGTAACCCCACATCTCTTTTTCACTATTAGTTTGGTATCCAAACATGGGACCAAAGTGGCCCTCTAAGCAAGGAGAGTGGCCTCACACAAGGCAAGACTCAAGAACCATTTTCACAGCCAGGCTGTGGTGGCGCACACACGCCTTTAATCCCAGCACTTGGGAGGCGGAGACAGCTGGATTTCTGTGAGTTTGAGGCCAGCCTGGTCTACAGCAGGTTTCAGGACAGGTTCCAAATATACAAAGAAACCCTGTCTCAAAAAAATCCAAAAAAAAGGGGGGGAGCCATTTTCACTTCCTCTGACATACAATTAGTGGAAGAGACAGAGAGAGACAGAGCCAGAGAGACAAAGAGAGAGGCTGGTCAAGAGACTAGCATCTCTGACTTGAATGGAGACCTAACATTCCAGCTGGGGCCAGGTTGTGCACTTGGCCAAGGTCCTCCCTGTAGGGAAGATGGCTAATCTCAAGCCATGCTAAAGAGATAGCGGGAAGAGTTAGCACTGTGATGAGACACTGTGCGTTTTCCCCTCTGTCCCTGGTACAGTAACTTGCAGAGACATAGGGCTATCCAACATGGAAGTTTGCCTGCTAAAGTGTAATTTCTCCCTTTCTTCTCTCTCTTTCCTAAGCGTGCTTTCCTTAACACGTTGGACTTTTTTTTCTCCAACATTTTGAACTTCTTCACCCTCCCCCTCAAGCCTCCCTCCCTGGCCTGTGTCTCACCAACATGCAGCTTAAAAGGTGGCGGGTTTATGTTTGGTTGGTTGGTTGGTTGGTTGGTTGGTTGGTTGGTTTGGTTTGATTTTTGCCTTCACTCTTCTATCCTCGTCTTCCAGGCAACTGCTTAAATTTACAGTTTATTTGCCCTGGGGTTTTTCTTCTAGACAGAACCGTATTTCCTTGAGCATGCATGTGAGCCCGTTCATAAATTCTCTTATTAATGAGACTGAGACCCCTAAGAGGGGGCCCAGATTTTCCTGTATCGTAAGGTCAACCACTGTGACCTACAGGTGGTCCAGACACATCCTAAGTCATTGAGGATCCAGAGGACCTCGGAATAGGGAGACGATTGTGAATAGCATTGTGGAACTTGCTGCAAAGCTGCTAATGAGATTTTATAGGCCATAGCTTCTGAACTGAGGATACATTTTAGCAGGGAACTTGCCTAGCATGTCTGAAGCCTTGGGGTTAATCCCCAGCCCCACAGAAACCATGAATAGTAAGGACTACTTGCAACCCCAGTGCTAAGTGAGTAGAGACAGGAGGATTAGAGTTCTAGACTCATCTCTTGCTAGCTATATAATGCATTCAAGGCCAGCCTGGGCTACATGAGATTCCATCAAGAAAAAAAAAAACTTTCATAAAATGCCTTATACAGACAGTATCATGCTCCCTAGCCAGCCTAGGCTCCACGTCTGTGGAAGTCAGGGAGCCCTGTCATTTTTCAGCTTGGAGTGGGCGGCATCAAATTCAGAATTCATTGCAGAAGTTTTCTGTAAGCTGAGGAATTACCTTGAGAGGATTGAATTTCCAAGTGCCAGCCAGCAGCTGCCTGGATGCCGAGGCCACCTCAATCATCCCACACCAGCTGGTCTCTGGTGGAGAGGGGGCATAAGGCCGGATCAGCCTGGCTTAGGGCCACATGGCCAGAGGGGTAGAAAACAGAGGTTCACACAGGCATTTAACCTTGATTAAGCAGTGTGCTATGGCTGAGGCTTAAAACAAGGCTGGAACATTTTCTCGCTTATTATCACCTTGATAACCTGTTCTTGTAGCTGGGAAGGAGTGTCACAAAGGAGGGGGGCAGAGGGGAGCCACCAGAAGGGAGGGCGGGCCTGCAGCACCGAGCCAGAGGACAGGAGTTGCTGTTTTCAGAGTGTGCGTCGGGAAGAAAGGAAAGACGGGCTCTGCATCATTCTCCTTTTAAATAGAAACTTTTTTCAGGCTGCAGAGCTAATAGCTCCATGGGAAAGGGGAGAAAAGAATGGCTTCCGTTCATTTGCTTTGAAACCTATTCAGCACGGTTTGAAAGCAGAATTTCCCTATGAAATACCTACAGCATGGTGGAGGTTTTACAAGGTCTGAGGAGGAGATCTTGCTGCAGAGGGAGCAGAGACAGGTGAGGTAAGGCAAAGCCTAGCAATAGCCGCGTTCAGGTCATTGTGGGAGGG
Source organism: Microtus oregoni (assembly GCF_018167655.1). Lineage (NCBI taxonomy): Eukaryota > Metazoa > Chordata > Mammalia > Rodentia > Cricetidae > Microtus > Microtus oregoni. Next base: position 26,142,050 of record NW_024543069.1, on the reverse strand, counting down.
GGGGGCGGGGGGACCACCTCCGTCCATCCACAGAAAGTGGCTGCGAAGCCACCAGCGGCAACAATCCTCAAGGCAACGGCAACACAGGCCTTCCCCCCTCTCCATACCCTCCTCAAGAGAAGCTAAAGAGGCAGGAACCATGGCTGAAACCAACGCTGAATGGATTGGGGTTTGGTTTTGTCTTTTGGTGTATGTACATGTGAGTATAGTGTATATGTGTGCATGATTATGGGTGAGTAAATGTGTTCCAGAGGTTATAGCAGGTGTTTTCAGCCAACAGTCCATCTTTGAAACAGAATCGCTCACTGGACCTGCCATTCACCAGTTGAATCGACAGTCTGGGCAGCAAGCTCTGCGAACACCCAAGTTCTAGGATTACAACTCATGCAACAAAAATCAGCTTTTCTACAAGTGTAGGGGATTCAAACTTGGGTCCTTATATTTGTGTAGAGAAACTGCACCCACTGAGCACCTCCCCAGCTCTGTGACATGAAGTTCTACAGTTCTCATTCTCTTCGAAACCGTAACGGGGGATCCTGACTTTGCTAAACAGTAGCTGGAAGGCTAGCTCAGTCAGTTAAGTGCCTGCTGCACAATCGTGAGGACCTGGGTTCAGATCCCCATCTAAAAACCAGTGTGGGGTTACGTGTTCATAATCCCAGCAGAGACAGCCTGATCCCTAGAGCTCATTAGTTGGCCAGCCTCGCTGAACTTGTGAACTCCAAGTCTAGGGAGAAATCCTTTCTCCAAAGAACAAAATGGAAAGTAATTGATGAAAAACAGCCAACATTGACCCCTGGCTTCCACATGTATGTGTGTGTGTGTGTGTGTGCACGCACACACACACACACACACACCTATGAAAACACATACATACCCCACCACCACTCCCGTTAACACAGACCTATTTGAACTAAGTGGAAATCAAAGTTCCGTGATGGGTCTGTGTTAGTTTAACAGCATCCCTGCAGCTCCACGTACCAAAAGACTCACATGCCTGCCCATCACTCTACTGCCTGAGTGATAACACTGAAAGTCAAAGCCAATAAAATTGAGTCCGTGGATTAAGGCACTTGCTGCCAGACCTGACAACTTGAGTTCGACCCCCAGTACCATGGTGGAAAGGAAAACAGACTCTCACAAGCTATCTATCCTCTGACCTCCACAAGCACGCACGCGCGCACACACACTCAAATAAACAACCGTAAAAATACAAATTTTGTTAAAGACAGGAAGAAAGTCCAAAATACGATATTTGATAATTCCCAAGCCCTTTTATTATTTAACACTTGAGTTACAGAATTTAACTTTTGTAATCTAAGAAAGAAAATCGAGTCACTGAGGTGATGCGCAGTGTAGACTTTGTTTGATACCAGATGTTCAGAGGCTGTCAGGCTTGCTCACCAGTGTGGCTCTTTTCCTACTGTCCTGACAGGAATTCAACAGTAACTCAGTAGCCACGGTTTTCCCGATTCAATCCAGAAGAAATGACGAGGGACTTTTACAAGAGCACAGTTACCTTTGGCTTCGGGCCAATGAAAGGAGATGGTCTCAGAGAAGACGTTGCTTATATGAGACCCACAAGGAGAGAGGCCGAAGGAAAAGAGGTGGTCCATCTGTGAGATGAGTCATTGACTATGTCTCAGGTGAGCCTCTATCCTTGGAGCTGACGGAACTGTTGAGGAAGCAGAAATGGGCCCCTATGATGTAGCACCGGGGGGCCCCCATCAGCCTGGAACTGGCAATTACTCCGCATTACATATACCCATTGCTCAATCGTCTTAGCAATTCCTTAGAAGACAAAATAGGTCATGACCGTTAAGCTCGAAGAAAGCATAAATCTGTAAAAGATACTTAAGGCTCTGGATTCCATACAAATCAAAGCCTCTTGCTTATTCAGAGCCATGAAGGGATTTAATATGGGGTATTACGAGGATAAGCATCTTCCTAATTTAAGTGTATAAAATTAGGTATATTACACTTTATTAGAAGTCATGAAAAATCAAAAAGGCCTTAATTTGCTATAAAATCAGTACAAGCCAGTGTGATGTGACCAATCAACACATCAAATCAATTTTAAGCGGCATTGATAGAGATCTAGTCCAGGAAAGAAGTAATAATTTTTCTGTATTGTGGTCAGATGTCAACACCATTCAGGGAAGAGAGTTCATAGCGTCTCTACTGTCGAGGCAGGAATTTGAGCGAGTCGAGTGATTCACGCTTTGTGTTCCCATCTGAAAATGGAAATAACAACAGCTGACAAACATGTTCCCCTAAAATTATAAAATCAAATGAGTCAGTTCCCATAAAAACATTTTTGAAAAATCACTAAGAGCCATTGTACCGGACATCTGCTGTTTGCTAACCAACAACTATCTGCCTCTTACTGACAAGCACAGCCCAGTATTCCTCGGGTAGCCTCGGTTCCACTCTTCACCAGATGCCAAGTCTCAGGCCCACTGAAACCACCCATCAGCCTACGAACAGTCATGCTACCCAGTCACAGCCTGCAATGCCTGCAGACACCATGCCAGGGCTCCTGGGGAAAGGTGCTGGCTTTTCTTAGCTGTGTTTGCTCACACAGGAAGATGAATGCTACAAGACCTTCAGCGACTCAGGGAAATAGCCTGAGGATGAAGCTGAACTGTGCTGGGCTTGGTGACTCAAGCCTGTAATCCCAGCACTTGGACAATGGAGACAGGAAGATCACGAGTTCAAGATCGGCCTCAGCTGCATAAGAGTTTGAGCATAGGCTAACAAAATCTTATCTCAAAACAGACAAAAACTTGGTGGTGGTACAACACAAGAGGAGGTGGAAATGAAGCAAACCCAGAAGCTCGCCCTCATGACCTCCTCGTCTGAAAGACCTGCTCAGACCTGCCCAGCTGAAGCCCACTGTCTGCTCCAATCATCTAGACTCCAAGGCCTTCAGCTGCCTCTCACGTCAACTGAACAAGAAGCTTTTTGTGCCCTTTTCAGCAGGAACACGTCTATAATTGCGCGTTCATTCAAAGTCAGAGGCGAGTTATTCAAATATATGGAAATAATAAACGAGTGTATTCAAATGGAGATTAGGTAGATACATTTTAGATGGAAAGAGATTAAAATCAAACCTATAAAATAAGGCCTGAAAGTACGGGGGAGGGGGGACTGTTTGGGGGAAGAAGGGGACCAACAGGCTGCTGCAGAGAGGCAGCGACCTGAGAACGAGGAAGGACCGGACATGCATGAACGAAAACAGCCTACTGAAACCCATTATTTTGGACGATGAATATGTGCTAATGAAAAAAAAGCTATGTTTATATTTTTGTTGTATGATCAGAATTCTGTTAGGTAGAATTATCATAACTGTATCAGGTATGTCATGAATGTTAGAATTATATTACATTATCTTGGATGCCAAGGATTACATAAGGTGTTATATAAACACTTCTTTCGAAAATGAAACTTTAATTTTTGCATTCTTCTCTGAGGAAATCCATGCCTCCGGTCTACCCCAGGGAGTCTTCCTCGTCCTACTGAGCTAATGGCCAGATATTAAACTGTGACAGCAGTAATGTCCATCTCTGATTAATGAGACCATCCCCCACCTTCTGTCATGGCTTGCTTCCTTTATAATTTCAATCAGAACATTGCTGAAGTCCTTCTACTGCCTCTCCAGAAGCTTATCTGTTGCCAAGTTGTGTTGGTGGGGAAAAAAATGTTTAGCCTCATCTTGAGAAAGGCCAGGAAAATGGCTTCTTATTCCCACACTTAGATCCATATGACACGTAGAGAAATTATAACATTTTTTCAAACAGAAATATCTACTAGTATCATCTGGCCCAAGGGCTAATTGTGGTCACACCCTGCCTATTCAAGTTTTATTTACAAATGTCTTTGTCAATAAAGTTCTATTTGAATGTAGCTCTGTCTGTTGTTTTTCTGACTCCATGTGGCAGCAAAACTGAGTAGTTGTAACAAAGACTATCTTACCTACAAAGGCTAAAATATTATATGTTCTTCTACAAGAGAAGTTGATAGCCTTTAATCTATTCCAAGCCTAGTTTTGAGAATCTTAGACCCATGAAGACTAATAATAGACAAGATGCCAAATCTAAGTTCATCCCACAAGGCAGTATATTCAGGTTCTAGTTCTATCTGCCTATTAGTTCACGGATGCTGTTTATACATGTATCATGCCTCATATCCTTGTTAAACCACAGGCTGAACACTGAAGGCTCCATTAAAACTAGTTAAATAGTTGAGAGTAGTAGTGCGTACCTATAATCTCAGACTCTGAAGACTATAGCAGGTTTATGAGCTCAAGCAGCCTGAGCAACATGGTGAGACCATGCCTCCAAACAAAATCTAACCAAATAATGCAGCAAGGGTTAAATAATGGATTGTGGAAAGACCTCAGTGGAAACCATCTCCTCTTCTGCCTCCACAGCCTTCAAATGTCGGAAGCCACACGTGAATCATTAACAGACATCAAGACATCATCTGTGACATACGTAGGATGACTGTAGCGCTACCTCTGTGAGGGCCAGGTGAGAGGAAGAGCTTGAGGTATAGAGACAGCATCCGGCACAAGGCAAACACTGAACCGCCACTAGGTCATATGAGAATTATCATAACGATGGAATATCTGGGGACACAGTAGGCCTCAGGAAAGATGCGTGCCAGCCAAACTAGAGATTTGTCTTAGGTCCCTGCAGAAATAATGGGGACAGCACACAAAGTGAGTTCCAATCCCATGTCTACAAATGACTGGGCTTATCTTTGAGTGCGACCACCCAATCGAGGGAGAGAATAGACGACGGTAGGTGCCCCCCACCCCAACATTGCCTGTGGAACTGGAAGGGTCAGAAAGAAGACTCTTCTCTTGGGCCTAACTAAGGAGCCTTAGTTACAGCGATACTTTAGAAACACAGTGGAGACCTGGCAGTGTGCCAAGCAGCATGGCCCATGCGGATGTCTCTATGGCTGAGGCCATGTCACCCAGCTCTCCTCACGATAGACAGAATGATCGCACCAACACTAGGGGGTTCCCCCTGACCACACCACTCAAAGTCACTTTTGCTTCTTTGAGGTTGATGGCTGTCACTCTCTGTAGGGATTGCCTGCCAAGGCTCAACAGCATTCCATGTACAGTATACAGAGACTTTTAGCAATGGGCAAAATCTTCCTGCCATCTAGCCCAGTCTTCTGCGAAAGAATTATGTTTATAATATTTTCATTCAATTGTATGAGATGGGTATGTGTATCCATCAATGTGCATGCGCATGTGTGTGCAGATTCATGCATGTGAAGGTCAATGCTACTCATCCTTCTTTGCTCTCTGTGTCGTGTTTTATGTAGGTCTTTCACTGAACCTAGAACTCACCAATTCGGCTCCACTGGCTGGCCAGGGAGCCCCTGGGACCTCCTGCCTCTGCTTTCCCAATACTGGCATTTCAAACGCATGCCCTCACGCCTGGCTTAGACATGGGTGCTGGAGATCCAAACCCATAGCCCCATGCTGACATGGCAAACACTTTACCAACTGAGCCATCCCTCCAGCCTCTATAACATCATTTTATATTTTGATAGCCCTTGATTTGGAAAACTCAGGGATTCAGAAGATGTGTGATTCCCAAGAAAATAGTAATAGCCAAACTCATCTTCCGCTCGCCTTCTTCCTGATCTAAGACGACAGGCAGTGATTCCCCGTTAGATAAATGGTCCCATTAGGACCTTACAGGGACCTGCAAAGCAATTCAGTCTGAGCCTATCGCTCTCATCCCTGCTCAACTCCTTTCTTTGATGCTAATAACAAAAGATTTTTCCAGAGATGCTTAGTCCATATTGGGAGTTGGGGCCGGTGTATGCATGTGTGTGTCCATATATTTTTTTTCTCCGTGACGCACTGAACTCTTTATATCCCGGCGACTGGGGAAGATGACTCGGACTAATAACCAGTCGACTCCCACACTCAGGGGCCTTCCCCACCCAGCCGCCCCCTGCTGCCTCCATCTGTGTTTGCTCTTTTGCTGCATAAGAACTCAAACTGGGTGACAGGCCTGTTATTTTTAAAACGCCTTTAGTCGCGTCTATCCCCAGAACTGTCTCATCACAATTATCCACACCAAACGGGGAAACTTCACATGGAGAATGGATATGGGTTTCAGCCAGCACCAAATGTCTCTCCTTCTGCCTTTTTGTCTTTCCGATCAGTCAGAACATGTGAAGCCCAAATGAAGAGTAAACACACAGCCCAGGTTCCTTTCATCTCGGAACATATGTCATGACGGGGGAGGGGGAAACACCCTCTTCCCAGCTTCAATCAGCCATTCGTTTTTTCTGCGACTTGAACCTTAAACTGAAAGGGATGCTGGGGGAGCCTGAGAGCTGAATACGGCTGACTTCTTGGAAGATAATAGGTATTCGCCCGCATACCTGAGTCTTGGAGTCATTATCTCCCCTGCGAGCACTTCTGTATTTATATATAATGAGATCATTACCAGGCAGCTATTCCAATTTTATTCAGACTTTAATATTTCTTGAAGGAAAAAAAAAAACTAGCATACAAAAGGGTTTGTGATGCCAACTCAATCAGACGTGCCGTTGATGGAGAATTATTCAAGTGCAAGCCAGAACAGGATAAAAAATCGTTTCAGAGAGGCTCCTGCCAAAGCCGAGTTCTCCTGTGACGATGTTTTAAGTGAATGTGCAGAACTGTCCAGAGGTGAGGACGGAAAATAACAACGAACAGAAGAGAGCGCTGCTGGGGGGGTTTAAAAGGAGGCTCAGCCCTAACTATTCAGGTGGGGGAGTGAGAGCCTCCTGCCGAGCCTGGAGACTCATTCCCACCTGCTTTCAGGGAGTAATTAGAGCAGGAAAGCAGTCCCTTCACCTGCAGCAGTTGGGCTCTAGAAATCAACCCTTCTGTGAGGATTCTGTCCTTTGGCAGTTAAACCCTGGAGTGAGCTGGTAGGCAAGGCAATTCCTTCCCTCTTCCTTCCTCCTCCTTCCTTCCTCCTTCTTCTTTCCTTCCTCCTCCCTCCCTCCATTCTCTCTCCTCCCTCCTTCCTCCTCCCTCCCTCCATTCTCCCTCCTCTTTCCTTCTTCCCTCCTCCTTCTCTCTTTCCTCCACCCTCTCTCCTTCTTCCTCTCTCTTTCCTCCCTCCTTCCTTCTTCCTCGCTTCTTCCTCCTTTCTTCTTCTCTCTGTAACAACAAGATAAAAAGAAACAACTTCCTATTTCTCCATCCCTGTTGCATCTGCAAGAAAAAACATGGAGAGATTTCCTTTCCCCTTGTCCAGTAAATCAAATTCATAGAAAAAGGGCAGGAAACTCAAGGCCCAACTGATCAAATATTCGCGGTATGAATCAGCTGTGAGCAAATTAGAAAACCAAATGAAATCAATCAAATACTAGAAGTGAACAAAAGCAGACGCTCTCTTTGGGGGTCCAAACAGCGCCTGAGGACTAGGTGGGGTCGTGGGTGACAGGGGGGAGACTTGCTCGCCACAGCCAGCTCTGAGAAACCCTCTCCACTCATGGCAATGCCTGAAACGTCTGCACTCTGGATAAACAGGAGCTTATGATCCTTCTCCGGGATCTGCATTATCCTGAGATTACAGATCCATGAGGAGCATCTTTTTAGCTCTTCTCTCCCTGTCCTGAAACTGCAGATGGGAAGGGGCAGATGGAGCAGGAACACAGGCTTGTCATCCCAGAAACACGCACAGAAAGGGGCCGTGTCTCTTCATAGGGCGGTTGTACGCACACATTATCTTCTCCAGGGTAGTTCCTACCAACACAACACCAACCAGCGCTGGGGGAAAGGTTCCAGAATGCCCCTACCAGCTACTGCTGGCCAATGTTACCTGGAAGGAGAGCTGGCAAATTTTGACACTATTATTATCCTACTGAGAGATACCCTGTATTGTATAGAAGTCAGGACTGGTAAAAGAGTGAAGGTTGGACCTGGAGAGCAGGCTCAGGAGTTAGGAGCACGTAATGTTCTTGTAGAGGACCAGAGTTCAGGTCCCAGCACAGGGGCTCCCAACCATCTGTATGTAGCTCCAGTTGCAGTGGACCCAAATCCTCTTCTGGCCCCCAAAGGGACCAGGCACATATGTTGTGCACAGACATACATGCAGGTAAAGCATTCATACATACAAAATAAAATCTTTAAAATGAGGTATTTGTTTTAAATGTGAATCTTAGTTCATACAAATCCTAGTCTTTGAATGTGCCGAACATTTTAAGAACAAAGGAGGGAGGAAGAGAGGGAGGGAGGGAAGGAGAATGAGGGAGGGACGGAGGGACGGAGGGAGGGAGGGACGGAGGGACGGAGGGAGAATAGGGAGCAAGGCAGAGAGATGATAGGCGGATAAGATTTCACTGCCTTATGAAAACAGGAATAATATTCTCTCCCTAACAAAATCCATAACAGATAGTGACAGTAATCCTTTTAATAAAAACTCCTGGGACTGGAGAGGTGACTCAGAGGTTTAAGAGCACTGGATGCTCTTGCTGAGAACCCAAGTTCAGTTTCCAGCACCCCACATACATGGCAGCTCACAACTGCCTGTAACTGCACTCCCACGGGGAGCCAGCGTCCTCTTCTGGCCTCCACGGGCACCAGGCATGCGCATGGCACACACGTGTTCATGCAGGTTCCCACGGGGCCACCTGCTTGTCTGCACTTCCCTGTCTCTGTTTTGACCAGTCCCACCTCTCTACTGAGGGGCCTTCAGCTTTACTCTCAGAGAGGAATCCAGGTACACAGGTGATGGCTTCGGAGACCATACAACATGCCTCTCCACCACCAGGCCCCGCCCCCTCCCTGTGTCTTCCACACCCTCACTCCTCCACGCCAAGTGTCTGAATGACGATCTGTATCTTTGAGTTGAAGAGCTACATCTCACACTTTTAAAAGCGTGTGCACTGATTCAACATGTATTAGTACAAAATTAGGCTAGTCGATAATGGTTACTTCAGAACTTACGAAGTACATCATGAAAAAAACAAAGCCAATTCTAAAGAACGCCAGCATTATTGGCTAGTGGGACAAAAGAAAATCGACCTTAAGATAATAAATGTATTTTAATACCTATAGAAACAATGTTCCCATAACTAAAGCAATGTCACAAGTTTCCACCAGGAGTAGTGGTACACCCCCATAGTCCCAGCACTTGGAAAGCTGAGGAGGAAGGTCCTGAGAGTTTGAGGCCAGCCTGCCTCAAAAAGAAAGAAAGAAAGAAATTTCCCTGACAATTGGCAAGTCAGAAAGTCAAGGAACTACAGAGAAAGAACGATTCTGGGAACAGCAGTTCTACCTCTGGAGGTTCTGAAATGTCCAGATAGTCGACCACTGGAACCATGGAAAAGAAATACAGTAGACACCTGGAATCCCAAGTACTAGGGAGGCCGAACGGCTGAAAGATTAAAGGCAGACTGAGCTGAGCTGCAGAGTCTATTCCAAGTCCAGCCCGGGAAACTCCAAAAAGTTTACAAGGTGACCAGAGTGTTTCTACAAAGTGTGTGAGGGCCAGTGTTCAGTCCTCAAAGAAAAAAAAAATAAGCGTAATAGATTGTTTTTCTTAATTTACTAAATACAGCAGGTCTTGTTTGTTTGTTTTTCGAGACAGGGTTTTCTGTAGTTTTGGAGCCTGTCCTGGAACAGGCTGACCTCAGACTCACAGAGACTCCCCGTCTCTGCCTCCCAGGTGCTGGGAAATCACTCCTTCACGTAACCAGAAAAAAATGGTCCCAGCTTGACTGTGAGCCCATGGGGTCCAGATCGCTTTTTCCTACAAACAACTTCCTCGGCACCTGTTGCTGCAAACGAAGTCTTGGAGACTGGCCCCGTGATTTCGCTGTGATTGGCACCACCAGCGAAAGTGCTGCCGCCAATCGCCACACCTACCGCAAAGCCCGTGGGTGCTTGCTCATCGTAGCTATCCCTTCATTTCTGCAGTTGCCCACGATATTCTTTCCCATCGTCCCGGAATCTAGATCAGTGAGGAGGAAATAAACTGTCGAGATATTGTAGGTGCGAGTGACCAAGATTAAATTTCCCTGCCTGCAAGATGGGCTCTGATAGAGGATTAATAAGATCACATCTCTACTCCGGAGCAAAGTGCCACCTTTAATCATTTCCCAAGTGGGCCACCCAGCCTCCCACTCCTGAGGTTCCTGAACAAGAGGAAAAAGATCACCAGGCGGTGTCGAAGGTCAAAGCACCTTGTCTCTGAAGGCCTTTGTCTTAAGAAGGGTTCCATGAATCAAAGCAAGGGTACGGCCACCGCATATTTCAAACCCGGGAAGAGTGGAGAGCCTGCGTGTTTATAAGGGAAGCTGGCAAACGACTGCTCTCAAAACCACACCGCATTTGCAGGAAGCACCAGTTCAGTTATATACATCATGGAATGAAACCTAAGTAAGCACTTACGGGGTGAACTGTGGACATGACTGTGGGGTGACTTCTTGGGCTCTCTCTCCACCTGTTTATGAGCCGTGGCTAGTGGGAGAAATCTGTCTACGGTCAGGATGCAAAAGCACATCCCTTGCCCTGTAAGTAAATCCCAGCGTGAACAGGGGCTGGAGATAGAATCTGTGCCCCCAGGGGAATAATTCTTTCCCTCTAGGTTGATGCCTGATCTCTTCTTGCATCAGGAGGGTTCTTTCTTCATTTTCTTCCTCTCCGGGTCTCATTGTGTAGCTCTGCCTGGCCTGGAACTCACTGTATAGACCAGGGTGGCCTCGAACACAGAAATTAGCTTGTCTCTGCCTCTCAATTACTGGGATTATAGGGTGCAGCAGCCATCAAGGGGCCTTGCTTTCAAAAACCACAGATCAGGAGTTCTTAATTTCTCTGTATCCAGAAAAAGCAAATGATGGTTCAGGAGCCAAGTTCTCCCCACCGCCCATCTTTATTAATAAAGTTTACTGGAACTCATCTGAATTCATTTATTTGCATGAGGCTTCTTTTCCTGCAATAGCAGCAGAGTTGAGTAGTCGAACCGCAGACTTCACGGGCTGTGGAGCATTCGTTATTCGTTATTCACCCCTACTGACTCCAGTCCTATATTTTCTGTGGCAAAATTTTGAATAATTATGATAATGGCCAATGCACTATTAAACATATTACATGAATTATGTCGTCAAACCTCTACATCAGTTATGGCAGAGGAACTTTTGTTCATCCCATTTCACAAGGGAAGTACCCAGGTTTTTTAGCACTGACTTTCTAGGACTCTGGAGCATGGAAAAAGATTCAAGATATTGTTCTGATTCCAGTGTGTGTTCTCTCAATGATGAAACAATATCCATGTTAATATAATAACAATAAAATATAGCTTCTGCTTCCTAGGCTCTTACCATATACCAGCCTTTGCATATGCTGTCTCTATTACTCATCTCTAGCTAGAATAATCTTTGCAAAGATGGGGGGACAGGGAGTTAGGCTGGTTAAATGGTTTATCAAAAATCAGAAAGCTCAGAGCACAAGTTACTACATCTAAACTCAGACACCAAATCTTTTCCCTTATGTAGTCCTCCGCACTAGAAAAGGGTAGGATTTTAAGAAACAGTACAGGAGCTGAAGAGATGGCTCAACTGTTAGGAGCATACATTGCTCTTACAGAGGACCCGAGTTTGATACCTAGCAACCAGGTTTAGTGGTTCATAACTGCCTGTAATGCCAGCATCACAGAGCTCTAACAGCAAGGGTACTTGCACTCACGTGCACATACCTTACACAGACGTACACATAATTAAAATAATAAGAATCCTTTTGAAAAAGAAATAATACAGTATAGAAATTCTTCATAACTTAAATCTTAATGCTTAATTCCCTATCCTGTTTAGAAGGACTATGGCAGCTGAGGCTTAGCACCTAGTGATGGAGGCCCTGGGGTCCATCCACAGAACTATAAGCAAAATTTTACACATGCTTACACACCCCTATATAATGCTACAGTTTAAATACTTGTGAAGCTTTGAAATATGTTGAACTTAATTCTCAGGGCAACAGTCTCAAGGAATGAGGACCCATCAGGTCATGAGGACTCTGCCCTCATTTGTGGATTAGGACCTTATAAAAGAGCTGAGTATACTTGGGAGAGCAGGTCCTGCACCTCACCTTCCCTAGGCAGCACAGGAGAGAGTCGGCCCTGTTGGCAGAGGTGTGGGTGAGCCAGCCCTGAGGTTGTGAGCATGAACGAGCTGTCCCCATTTCTCTTCTGTCATGCAGAGGCATGGGTGGCAGAGAGTTGCCCTCCCCCCCTTGCCCCTACTATTGGTCAAGGAGGCCCCAGAGAACCCCAGAACCACACGGTGGGCATCAGCTAATGCAGAGACTCGGAACTAGTCAAAATGCTGAAAATAAATGGCCATGAGTGCTTAGTTAGGTCAAGGCTCAGGAAAGATGGGGAAAGAAGAGCTGGGAAGAAAGGATAAACTGGCGGATGGAGAGGATGCTATGAAATGCTGTCTCCTGGACGTCCACGGCTGTTATATTCGTGAACCCATTACAGCTATGGTTATGTGACAACTCACAGCAGCAAGGGAGGAGGGCATGAAGGAAGGAGAAGACATGTCAGGAGGTGTTCGGAGGGGATGAGAGGAGTTGGGGAACATATGATCAAGATGTAACGCATACATGCATAACCTAGTCAAATAATAAATAAAAGATATTCCTAAAACGAAAATAAACTTGAGAAACTCTAAAATGTTTAGAGAATAATAAACTAATATTAAAAGAAAAACAAACCCCAGCTAGGGCGCTTGCCTATCACCAGTGCTGGAGAGCCAGAGATCAGTAGATCCCTCATTTCCACGGCCAGGTAGCCTGGCCTGCTTGGTAAGGCCCAAGCCAGTGAGACCCTATCCCAAAAACAAGGAGGAAGGCCTCAAAGGAACCATGGCCAATGTTATCTTCTAAAATACTGACTTCATGGAAATGGATTTGAACAGTGGTCACTAGCAAATAAGGGAACAGGCAGAGTAGCCGGAAGTCAGTAGCAGCATTCAATTTGATGGTAAGAATGAGTTAGTGTTCTGTTGCATTAGGGGGTGTCTACAACTTATAACAACATGATTTATTTTATACAGAACCAGAAGATTTTGAATGCTGCTGAAACACAAAAAAGATAATGTCTACGGATATAGAAATGGCAAACATTAGCCAATAGGATGTCTCAAAGTTAGTAAAAAGGTGCTTACTGGAAAAGCCAGGTGACCTGAGTTCAATCCCTGGAATCCACATAAAGGTAGAAAGAGAGAACCGACTCCACAAGGCTGTGCTCTGATGTCCACAGACTGTGGCATATGCATATGAACACACACACACACACACACACACACACACACACACTAAATAAAACTTTTTTTTTTTTATTTTTTTCGAGACAGGGTTTCTCCGTAGCTTTTGGTTCCTGTCCTGGAACTAGCTCTTGTAGACCAGGCTGGCCTCGAACTCACAGAGATCCACCTGCCTCTGCCTCCCAAGTGCTGGGATTACTAAATAAAACTTTTTTGAAAGAAATGTCAAAACCCAGATTTGATCACCGCACATGGTGTTGTATATTGAACTAGCATTCTGTGTCTCGTGAATATGTACAATGATGGATGGTATCATAGTAAAACAGTACAGAGGCTGGGGATGTGGCCCAATGGTACAGCACTCTTGAAGGGGGTTGGGGTAGGGAGAGGAATACCCAGCACAACGGCCCAGAGAATAACAGCTCTTGCCATGCAAGGCTGATGATTCCTAGAACACTCTGTGGAAAGGATTCCCCAAATTGTCCTCAGACCCACCCACACACACTAGTAACAAACAAAATAAAATACTCTTAAGGAGCGAGGCTTTCCCAATAAACTCCTTGATCTGTATCTTGATTCCTAACCCCATTATCATTCTCCATAGATTACCAAACCTTAAGGACCCCTGAAGTCATCTGAGAGATGTCTATAGTCAGTTAAAAGTGGTTTATGCAGGGGAAAAATGGCTTATAAATACTGCCCTTGAGATAAAGCACTTTAAATAGCATCTGCTGGACTGGGATGCAGTTGGGTGGGTGGAATGCTTGCCTGGCATGCCTAAGGCCCCGGGTCTGATCCCCAGCACACAAACAGGGTCCATAGTTCAGGCCTGTAACCACAGTACTCAGAAGACAAAGACAGGAGGACCAGAAGAGCGAAGTCATCCTTGGCTACCTACCAAGCAATGCAGGCCAACCTGAGCTATGGGAAACTCTGCCTGAAAAATAAAATAATTTGATTGTTTTTGTTTTTTGTTTTTTGTTTGTTTTGCTTTGCCTTGTTTTAAGTGATGGCTCTTATCTGACAGGCAAAACCGATGTAAGGAAACACTAACACTTGCACTGAGTTTACTTCTTTAAATGGCATGGTTTAAAAAAAAAAAAAGGAAGAAAGAAAAGAAAAAGAAAGAAGAAAAAGGCCATCTTGCCAGTAATTCCTCTAAGCCTTTTTAATTGCAAAATTCTTTTTTATGGTGTCGTTGACCTCGCCTTAGCAGAGTTCACTCTGTAAATGTGCTGAAGTGGGTACCAGAGCTGACAGCTAAGGCTGAGAAATGTTTGAAGTACCGCGACTCTACATTTTTCTCCTGTCTATGAGGTGCAGGGACTCATCCTGTCTGAATCACGCCTGCCCTTTGTTTATGTATGAATAAGACATTTCAGACACTGAGGACACGGCACAGACACCAGCCGTTCCAGGAAAAAATCAGACCTAACCCTCAAATCAGGGTGAGCGCACTGACTGTCCCCGGTGCCAACTAATTCCTAAATGCGACTGAAGACGCATTACTTGCCGTCTTCCTCCAAGTCGCCTACTGGTCCCTAACCTTTAGCAAGACAAAAATGTCACATATAATGGAGCCTAAAATTAAGGACACATTTTGCTTCTCAGCGGATCAGATCGTGTAAGAATGAGGTCAGTGTCCTACCTCCCCAGATAAGAGCTGTCATTGTCGGAGAGCGTTCAACAGCACCACAGTCATTAGGCCACAGAAAATGTCTGATGGCTTAAGAACTCAGAACATGGATCCAGAATCAACCTACAAAAAGTCATCCAGCCTTGTCCCGAAATTCCTGATAGGGCAGCGTGTAGAAACATCTGTCCCCGGGTCACACAAATCACTTTGCCAGTCTTTGCTCCCTCGTTAACTGATAACCATTTCTTAGGTCCCTAGGATCGACACAGCACTGTCCTTAGTGTTGGGGGTGTTCTGAACACGCTAGACAAGTCCAGCGTGCAACAGTATTGACCTTCCAGTGCACACCAGCAGTAAACAAAGGAGGAAAATGAACGGGAAAAGCCAGCGCTGCGGTGTCGATGAAACAGGTGCTTCTCCTACAAAGGGGCTTTAGTGCTTAAGCGTGAGTAGTCAGGAGGCGTTCCCACGGGAGAAAGATGAGGGAGATGCAGCTCAGGGTAAGGAGTTTGCCTAGCATGTGAGATAGATAGATAGATAGATAGATAGATAGATAGATAGATAGATAGATATGATAGATAGGTAGATGATAGATAGATAGATAGATAGATAGATAGATAGATAGATAGATGATAGATAGATAGATAGATAGATAGATAGATAGATAGATAGATAGATAGAAGATAGATAGATAGAAGATAGATAGATGATAGATAGATAGATAGATAGATAGATAGATAGATAGATAGATAGATAGACAGAATGATGAACCATGAGCCTGACATGGTCTCCTGTGATGATCTGGCTACAGGTTCTTCCAGGCACAGGAAGTTCCTACTAGAAAAGCCCAAAAGTGTGGGGCGGGGAGAATGGAAGTTTTCTTTCTTTCTGTTTTAGACATTTATTTTATTTTTGATACTATATAAACATAAATGTCCATGTGGGTAACGTGCTCACATGAGTTGCCCATAGAGGCCACAAGAGGTCACCAGATCTCCAGAACCTAAAGCTCCAGGGTTTTTGTTATTTTTTTCCCCTTGTCTAAGTGATTTTTTATTGCCATAGCAAATGCTTTAAAGGAAATGCACTTATATATCTTGTAGTTTCAATAACACATTTTTCTTTTTGTAATTTAATTTTCTTCTTTAATTGTTTTTATTGAGCCATATATTTTTCTCCACTCTCCTCCCTTCCTCTCCCACTCCCCTTTTACCCTCTCCCATGATCCCCATGCTCCCAATTTACTCAGGAGATCTTGTCTTTTTCTCCTTCCTAATTAGATCCATATATGTCTGTCTCAGGGTCCTCTTTGTTGTCTAGATTCTCTGGGGTTGTGAATTGTAGGCTGCTTTTTCTTTGCATTATATCTAGAAGCCACTTATGAGTGAGTGCATATGATAATTGCCTTTCTGGGTCTGAGTTACCTCACTCAATGTGATGTTTTCTAGATACATCCATTTGCCTGCAGATTTCAAGATGTCATTATTTTTCTCAACTGTGTAGTACTCCATTGTGTAAATATACCATCTTTTCTTTATCCATTCTATAGTCAAGGGACAGTTAGGCTGTTTCCAGGTTCTGACTATGACAAATAATGCTGCCATAAATATAGCTGAGCACATGTCCTTGTGGTATGGCTGAGTATCCTTTGGGTATACCCAAAAGTGGTATTGCTGGGTCTTGAGGTAGATTGTTTCCTAATTTTCTGAGAAATCGCCATACTGATTTCCAAAGCAGCTGTATCAGTTTGCACTCCCACCAGCATATTCTCTCCAGCATAAGTTGTCGTCAGTGTTTTTGATTTTGGCCATTCTTAGGGGTGTAAGATGGAATCTCAGAGTTGTTTTGATTTGCATTCCCCTGACAGCTAAGGATGTTGAGCATTTCCTTAAGTGTCTTTCAGCCATTTTAGATTCCTTTGTTGAGAGTTCTCTGTTTAGGTCTGTACTCCATTTTTTATTGGATTATTTGGTCTTTTGGTGACCAATTTCTTGAGTTCTTTGTATATTTTGGAGACCTCTGTCTGATGTGGGGTTGGGGAAGATCTTTGCCCATTCTGTAGGCTACTGTTTTGTCTTATTGACTGTATGTATCCTTTGCTTTACAGAAGCGTCTCAATTACAGGAAGTCCCATTTATTAATTATTGCTCTCAATGTCTGTACTACTGGAATTGTATTTAGGAAGTGATCTCCAAGCTACAGGTGATTATGAGCCACTTAATATAGGTGTCAGGAGCTAAACTTGGGTGCCCTGGAAGAGCAGGAAGGGCACTTAACCACTAAGCCATCTCTCCAGACCCTTTTTTTTAATGACACACTGAGTTTAATTAGGGTTGCTAGTGTGTACTTAGATATAGGGTTATTTACTAGAGCATAGATAGCTTACTGGTGGCTACACCACTAAAGAAAATCAATTTTCCCTCCTCAACAGCCATTACCTGCCTTCTCAGGAGAGTTGAGATTCTGTCTCTATTATCATATATTAATTCCAATAATGGGTTTCATTATGACATTTTTATGCATGTCCATGACGTAGTTCAGTCATGTTCACGCCAACTCAGCCCGTCTACCCCCTCCTACTCTGTCTCCCTCTCTCACCCGGTCTACCCACCCCACTCTGCAGATCCTCTCCCTCTTCCTAGCCTGTCTATCTTATGTATTTTGTATTTCTTTCAACTTAAATTTTTTTAAGAAACAGCTGGAAAGGAGTGAAGAAAGGAAAGACACAAGAGGTCAGGAAGGCAAGCAGAGCCCACATCTCAGAGGGACCAGAAGACAGGTGAGAACTCCACTTAGACCTACTTAAGACAGGATTTACAGGGAGGCTTTTCAAATGGGTGCCTTGTGGTCTAAGGAGCTTTTAGCCGGGGTCTCCGGTTGCCATAGAGGATGTGGATTTCAGGAAGGTGAAATGGAAGCAGGGAAGCCACTCAGGAGGTAATTGTGGTCGTTCAGATGAAAGATGGCGGGATCCTACAGAGGTGATCATTGGTACGGATGAGGGATGTTCAGCAAATGTTTCAGAGATGGACTGACAGGGTTCACTGATGGATTTGCTATGGGAATGAAGGAGGTAGGAATGGTTCTCAGGGTTTTGGCTGGCTCTGGGCACACTGGATCAGCTACTTGGCATCACAGATGGTGATGTTTCAGCCAAATGGAGCCCAGGGCATGGCCAACCGTACTGTGAATTTGAACTACATCCGAGAAAAGTGATATGTTTTGTTAACTGTCATCTGAGAAATATTTCCCCCACTCCTACCCTCTCCTACACAGCAGCTGTGTTCCTGGGAGCACAGTTCTTCATGGGAGGACTCCTAAACTTAAGGAAGGACGTGTGTTTCTGCAGCCCAGAAGCCTATGAGCTACAGAGTGAGCTAAGGACGCAGCATCTGGTTAAAGAGAAAGGACAATACGCACCAGGGACATTAGTCCTGGCAGCCCAGGGGATTATCAAAGACCTATAGAAGAGAAAACCCAGACATCTGAGTACATATTTCAGCTAGAGACTAAGAGGCCAAACTGCATTCTCTACCTAAAACTATCATCCAAGGGGATTCTCCCCACTTCTCCTTGCAAAAGCAAAGACTCCGACTCCTGTTTTTCAGTTCAGCAGGTGCCTTGAGGCAGTTAACCAGCTGGCTGAAATCTTCGCCAAAGTGAAAGCTAGTATTGTGATTGATTATCTTCTCACTGAATGAGAAAAGAAACTCCCCCAGCCAATCAGAATGCAGGATTGTTAGCAGATTATCACTGACCTAAATAATACTCAAAGAAGATGACAAAGGTACCCAAATCCCAGGCTTGGATTGGCTAGGACTTCATATGCACTGATTTTGAACAAGACTCGGTTGGTTTTTGAGCTTTCACCTTCAGACTTTGAATAGATAACCCCTCTCTCTCTCTCAATCATTTGAATACACCTGCCTCAGAGTTGCAATCTGTCTGCCCCAGGGAAGGCTTCTCCTCCAAATATCTTGAAGCGTAGGGTTCTGTGTGGCTCACAGACTCCTCCTCTACAGCCCTCTTATAAAAGATGCACGCATACATTTCATTTCATCCCACAATCAGGATTCCACATGACCGCTTTTCCACATTGCCCTGCACCGCAACACTGTAACAACGAGAAAGATGGTCTCCAAGGAATGTCAAGCCAGACTTCTTTACACGAGAAACCACTAGGTAGGAGCAGTCCAGACCAAACTCTCCTATGAGAAGATACTTGGAAATCAGTGGGCTCCTTCTTCTGTGTTGGGACTCTGAAGGGCATCCATCTATGATTGAGCCATATGCCTACTGGGAACAGAAAAGCGGGGATCACGCCATCATCTCCTGAGCCAAGTACTAGCCAGTAATCCCAGCATTTGGAAGGTAAAGGTGGGAAGATTAGGAGTTCAAGGTCATTCTCAGTTATGTAGTGTGGGAGGGCAGACTGGGCTAAGAAAGAGGGTGAGGTGGGGACTGGCTTCTCCTAATAAGCTGTAAACAAAGGCTTTAAGTTCCTGTTGCACCTCCAGGCTTAGCACACTTATTAGCAACCTCCAATTCTTCACTGGTACCATATTGTAATCCGAATGTAATTGGCCCCCATAATCTCAAGGAGAGAGGCACTATTGGAGAGGTGTGGCTTTGTTGGAATGTTCCTTTATGGAGAAAGTGTGTCGCTTGGGGTCAGGCTTTCAGGTCTCTTTTGCTCAAGCTTCCCTCAGTGTGCCGGTCAGCATGCCTGCAAGATGTAGGCCTCTCAACTATCCCTCCCGCGCCATGTCTGCCTGCTCGTCATCGTGCTCCCCCGCCCTGATGATAATGGACTGAACCTCTGAAACCATAAGCGAGTCACCCCAATTAAATATTTTCTTTATAAGAGTTGCTGTGGTCATGGTGTCTCTGCACAGCAATAAAAAACCCTAACTAAGACACACATAAAGAAAGAGCTACAACAATAGAGCAGCAGACACAGGAGTGGAAGGCAAGTGAGATGATGAAGGAAGGTCATTGGTTAAATAAAAAGAAACTGCTTGGCTCTCATTGGTTAGAGATAGGTGGGAGGAGTAAACAGAACAGAACGCTGGGAGGAAGAGGAAGTGAGCTCAGACTCCACAGCTCTCCTCTCGGGAGCAGATGCCTCAGAGAGACACCATGCCCCGCTCCCGGGCAGACACACGCCATGAAGCTCCAACCCAGGATGGACTAGGCTAGAATCTTCCCGGTAAGACCGGTTCTCACAGATTATTAGAGATGGGTTGATCGGGATATCAGAATTAGCCAGTAAGGGCTAGAGCTTAAAGGGCCAAGCAGTGTTTAAATGAATACAGTTTGTGTGTTGTTATTTCGGGGCATAAGCTAGCCGAGCAGGCAGCCCGGGTACTGGGAACGCAGCCCCGCCGCTCCAATTATTACTACAGTGAGATAAACGGAAATCTCATTGAAGTGTCAGACGGCGCCTTCTCAAACGCAGTAATAGGACTGTGTCCCTTTTCCTACCATTTACTCTATGGGAATGTCACTTTTCCTTCTTGGTTATTGCTAGTGTTATGGTTTGTACCGTTTGCTGTTAGCCGTGGTACTTGAGCTGAAGAAGGTCCTTGTATCGAGCTGTCACCGAGGCAAGGAGACTCAATTCACCACCCATTACTCTTAAAAACTCTCCTTCCTTCCACAAACCTCAAGGGAAAAGCCAAGAGTCGTCTCATCGTGGCGTAAAACCCTCTCCCCTTCAGCTCAAGGTTAATTTACTCCTTAAAACTGAACATCGGGGGGCCAGAGGGATGGCTCAGCAGTTAAGAGCACTTGCTGCTCTCGCAGAGGGCCTAAGTTCTGTTCCGAGCATCCTCAGGGTGGCTCACAGCCACCGGCAACTCCAGTTCCAGGGGATCCAACGCCCTTTTCTGGCCTCCATGGGCACCAAGCACATACATGGTACACATGCATATATGCAGGCTAAACATTCACACAGATAAAATTTAAATAAATCTCAAAATCAAAACAAGCAAAAGAAAAAACCCTGCACATCAGACTTGACAAACATCTTCCCCTGGGCTCTTTTCTGGCATGCGTGAGCCCCTGGATTCTACCCACAGTACTGACAGCAAAAGAGAAAGAAAACCTTAATCATTCAAACCAAGCACAATGGTGAAGTTTAAAATGCTTCCTAATATTTGTCTCAGAGAAAAGCCCAGATGCTAATAGCAAGGATCTTGAAGATGGTGAAAGAAGCTATGTGAAGACATAGAAAGTATTGGATTAGAGATATCATTCCAGCCTAGAGATAGGAGCCTCAAGAGTCAAGCTAGGAATTCAAGCAAGTAATGGGTGGGGAGGAAGGACCAGAAGGGACCTGGAAGGCAGGTGACAGACACCTTGTTTAGTTGCTCTCCACAACACTGGGTCAGGGATGAAATCACAAGAGTTTCAAGGTTCCTCTGGCTCTATGCTCCCAGGCAGAAACAAAATACATCTTGTGGGGATTGTAATACCAGTGACAGAAGAGGACTCCAATAGTCACTAGACCCAGGGGAACCTTAGCTCAGTCATGAGGCTCCACACACAGAAAACCATGTTTCTGGGTCCCATGCTTTATCCAGTGAGTTATCTCCCTACCCCTTTATCGCCTCCTTAATTTTAAGGTGACCTTTGACACTGTCCACCACATACACACATATACACAAACACTATGTGCCACAAACACACCTCATTGACCACACACACAACACACACACACACACACACACACACACATACACACATCTGTAAAAACAAAGATAAATGTATATATTCTCGTCTGAACCCCTAATCAAAATCCCCCCTTCTTATAACAAGTTTAAGCCCAGGCTGGGTAACTTAGAGAGATCTTTTCTCAAATAAAAATTAGGTAGGAGATGACCAGGTGGTGGTGCAGTTCCCTAATCCCAGAACTTGGGAGGCAGAGGTAGGCGGATCTCTCTGAGTTCGAGACCAGCCTGGTCTACAGAGCAAGTTCCAGGACAGCCAGGGCTACACAGAGAAACCCTGTCTCAAAACAAACAAACAAATAAACAAAAAATTAAGTAAAAGAGAGTGAAGGGAGGGTTCTGGGACCATCTCTCAGTCACTGTGAGGGAGGCCTGACCTCACAGAGCAGTGTCGTGGTCACTCACTGGGCAAGAAAGTCAGAGGAATCTGCCTCTCCCCAGCCCTCAGGAAGCAGCGATAGTCGGGGAGTGAGCACCAAATGGAGAAGGTTCTATGCTGAGCTCTGTGTGGGCTCCCTCACTAGCATCATCCTCCCCGCAACTGACCCGATAGTGGAGCCTTATAGTGACACCCAGAATGCATAAGCCCCTTCTCCAGCCCCAACATCTCTTCCGGAGACACACTACAGACTTCAGGGTTGTTAGTAGGGTGGTAGAGGGGGCAGCTCATTCCAAACCCCACAGACCCAGCAACTGGTGGTAAACGGGGCGCAAGGCAAGGCAGGTGATACTGACCTCTGGCCTCCACACACACACACACACACACACACACACACACACGTGCACAAACACAAGTGCACACACACTCACGCACGCACAGATGGCTTGTCACACTCGTCTTTGAGAATCCTGTTTTGAAGAGCTTCAAGACTTGTCCTCCTCTGGGGAGTGGGAACGTGATGGGGACTATCCTAGTTTCTCAAATCACAAACTCCTTGGGGGCCTCTAGGTAGCTCTCTGTGTCTGGGGGCATCAATGTGAAACAAGCAGGCTTCCGAATACGACACCTCGAAAATGTGGGAATGAGCATATTCTCGCCACGCCAGGCCTGCAGCCAGGCGCACGCCAGTCACTCATCAGGCAGGCAGTGACCCCAGTACATCACAGACGGCATGCCAGGAGCTGGGCAGAGCAGAGCAGAAATGACACCCAAGACACCTGCCCTCCTGCGACAGTGCCAAGCAATCAGTGCGAGGAATCAGCCGTGAGCCCATCGCAACGGAGATGTCGAAAGAACCATAACTCGGCAGCAGATTAAGTTTGTTCTGTTGCAGATTCTCTGTTTTTCTAATCTCACACTTTGCAGTTGATAAACCAAGAGTTCATCAATAAGGAGCCAAAAGCACATCCTAATAACATCATCAGGACAGTTCAGCCCTTTTGTTGTTCATCACTGCTAAGCAAGGGAATGAAATTGGGAATAAATTGGGATGGGCTGGAGAGATGACTCAGCTGTTAAAGGCCATGCTCACAACCAAAAATATAAGAATACATACATTCTTATATTTTTATACATACATATAGATTCTCCTGGTAATGTTTCATTTCAATTTTTTTTTCTTTTTTCTTCTTTTTGTTTTTGAGGCACGGGCCCATGCATTCCAGGCTGTCCTCAACTTCAATGTGGCCAGAGATGGCTTTGAACCCTTGTTCCTCTTGCCTCTGGCTCCTGGATGCTTATATTATAGGCTTGTTTCTTTTACCATTAACTTGGATGTCTATGAGCCCTGTTTCTCAGGTAATACCAAAGGAAAGTTAAGAAGTAGGGGCAAAAAAATAAATAAATGTATTTCTGTCTCACCCATATTTTATTGTCACACTCTCCAACAGGCAAATGTGTTTTAAATGAAAGATATTAGTCACTGGTTCCCCCTTAACATCTCTTCCGAATGAAGGATATTCTTGGTAAACTTGCCTCTCTAACCTGCAGATTCTGTCTTGGGCAATCAATGAGAAAACATTTTTTGACAAGTCAGATGTCTGTGATTAAGAGGAGAAATTGCCCTGTCTATCCAGAATAGGTGGTGTCCTCATTCCCGGTCCCTCACGATATCAATCTGCATTTCACTACAGACAAAGTCCAGGTGTCTTGGTCAGTGCACACATTAAAGGCTCCGTCCTCCTGCTGCTTAGGGGAGAGGTTTAACATTAGCTGGTGTTAGACGTAAAGGAACAACCTTCCCCATTGAAAGAGAAATTTTATTTCTCGGGGAGAAAAAAAATACAGCATGCAGTCACTCCGATGCATTATGAACCTGCTATTGCATGTGGAATTTATGGTCGCGGTCTCTTCCCTTCTGTAAGGATTCTTCACCTCTTGAAAGCAGAATTCAAGATCTCGGCGCCACCCTAAACTAAAAGTTTCATGGACCTTTAGTGCCATCTGGTGGTCATATTCCATTATGTCTCACCAATGGTTTTTCTCTAGGAATTTGAAGAAATTGAGAGGCCCTGCCTGGCACAGAAAGCTCAGAGAGTTCTAAATGGGCTTGGCAGTAAACAGCGTTGGCCCACACCAGAACTGCTGTGCCTGGAAACAGTGTGCTGGATACATGACATTTCCATACTGGCTCCCAGAGAGTGCGGCAACCGGCTCTCATGGCTGCTCCTGCTTAGTCATCTGCTGGAAGCATGCTGTATGGAGTGCATAGTGCGTGCGTGTGTGTGTGTGTGTGTGTGTGTGTGTGTGTGTGTGTACATGAGTGTCCGTGCATGTGTGTGTATGTGTGGTGGGTATGTGCATGTGTGCATGCATGAGTGTGTGCATTGTATGTGTGCGAGTGTGTGTGCGAGAGAGAGAGACAGAGGGGGGGGGGAAGAGAGAGGTCTGTGTGCCCACACAAGGGAAGCCTGAAACTGCTCCATTGCCAAGTGGCATCAGGAAGAGACATATGCAAAATCATGCTACACATGACCTCTAAATTTAGGTAATCTGTCAATATCCTGCACTAGAGAGGCCTTCTGCCTCTACACTATGGTCTAAAGGCTTAAAAACAGAAGCCGGTGTGGCCTGCATGCAAGTTCGGGTAATGGGACCGACTGTTCAGGGCATGACAGACGGCAGCTTCTGCCCATGATGGAATGTGATCTGGAACCTTCCAGCCTCAGGGAGAGAGACACCATCTCCATCTCATCCCCTCCTCATCAGCCCTACACTTCCCAGAAGACCCAGAAGTCAAGTGGTCAGAGGCCTGAAAACTTGGACTATGAATTCTCCTTCCTTTTCTGCCACCCTCACCACTCAGAAGTCACATTTTTAGCTGTTGTAATTTGAATTTTGATGTCTCCCTAAGGATCGTGTTTGAATACTAGGTCCCATACCTGTGGGGCTACGGAAGGTGGTGCAGCTTTTAAGGGGTGGAGTCTAGTGGCAGGAAGTTAGGTCACTGGGAGCATGCCCTTGTAGGTGCTATTAGGACCCTGTCCTCTCTCCCTCTTGTGTGCAGGCTGCCATGAGGGAACCTGAGACTCGCCATTATGTGAGTGTAGTGTAAATTCACAAGCCCAAAGCAAAGTGACCATGGATGGAAACCATGACCCCAAGCCAAGCCTTTTTCTTAGAAATTGTTATCTTCGACACAGTATCTGAAAACTGGCTAACACAAAGGCCCTAAGCTTTGAGGGGAAGGTCAAACAGAACTTGGACGTAGATGGAAACAGATTCCATGGCACTCCGACCTTTTGGTTTGGGGAGGGGGGGAGTTGGGAGATGATGAGAAACCATTGTTGGCACTGCAAGACTCAGAACATCTAGAACAAAACGTTCAAGTGGTACCGGTCTTGGAGATGCTCTCGAGATCCAGCCCATGGCTGAGTGTGGTCACAAGCACCGCCCCTACTTTCTTCAACTCAAAACACCACGCTATCCGCAGTCCGTGCTGATGCATTCTGTGCCCTATTGATTCAATTGCCCTATTTTTAATTAGTTTCTGGTAACAGTAGGAAAATGTAGAAGTGAGATGTGGGTAGGAGGGAAATCCACTACTGACTCTGTCTCTCTCATCTCCTCGCAGATTGTATGCCTTCCCATAAAAGGGACTGTGGCCTCCTTATTAACACCTGTCCTGAAAAGTAGGGCCGCTTAAAGGACCTGCACACTGGGCTGCTGTCATGATCAAGTGTGTCGGCGTACGGTAAATGTCCGTGACTGTACTAAATGCTCACTAGCAAATGTCAGCCGTTAACTACTAAGACAATGAACACTAACCACACTGGGGGAAACTGTGGGTGACTTGCTCTTCAAAGAGTCTTTCTGCGGTTGAGTGAGTGACATTCCAAAAATGCATGTCTCCTTCCTCAGACCTTAAACTCTTCGAGAAGGGTGTGGTGGTCACAGAACTGGCATACGGCTCCCACTGGGGATGAGCCTACTTTGCTATTATTTTGCTAACTGGATATAGTATCAAACTGCCGTCTAAACTCGCAACGCCATGCCCATAATTGGTGCAGCTTTCAGATCTCATCCGAGAAGCTTCTTTGAGTGGTGGACAACAGTTAACAAGGAAGCTCACAACTGATCAAAATGGAAAAAAAAAAAGAGAAAGAGAATGCTCAGTCACAAAAGAGACATCTATCACACACACACACACACACACACACACACGGCTCAGGGACTAGCACAGAAGATGGGGATGAAGGATTTCAAGAGCCAGGAGTCAGAAAGGAGCAAAGCGAAGCAGTGTCTTGTGGGCATGACAAGGTCATTACATTCAACAAACTCAGCAATGGTGACTCTCTCCACCAAGACCTGCAGAGGACCAAGCCAGTCAACACTCTAGCACATCCTGGGAAGAGGTCCATAAACCCACCACTGACTGAGGAGCTATTGACAGTTGATGGCTTCCGGGGGATGGAGGGGCAAGTCTCTCCATGGGTGTGACTCCTGTAGTCAATGACATGCCAGTGGATAGACCCACGCCCAAAAGTATGTGGGCAACACAAGTGGGACTCAATGGGCTAACTTTATTTTAGTGAAGATAAGAAGTTGGAATAGGGTGAGGTGATGAAGTCAGGCCTGGGAGGAGTTAGAGAAAAGAGGGTGAGGTGAATAAGATCAAAATACATTGTGTGGAATTCTGAAAGAATTAATAAAAATATTACCTCTGTGGGACTCTACAGCCACCAAATCTCAGGAGACAAAGGAAATTGGAATGCGACAGGTACCTAAAGATATTCCCTTTGAGGATCACACCAAGAGGCCCCTGGGGCCTTCCGAAGAAGAGGCCCTCACTGTCATTCCCCTTGGAATTTCTGAAAACCCTTAGGAACCATTACAGGTGAATGCCTTATCTTTCAGGGCAGAACCAGAATTTTTAATTCGATGAAAATAATTGAGCAGTCCATTCAGGAGAAAGATTGACAGACCACGGGTGGGGAAACACTGATTCATTATTCATCCTTTCTAGGAAGACAAAAAAATCTCAGGCCACCGAGATAAAAATGAGAAGAGGCAGAGAGAACAAGCAAGTGTGATAAAAAGACAGAGGTGTGGACAGATACGTGGATGGGTATAGATTATAGGCAAAAATAGAGATACAGATGACAGATAACTAATAGAGAAATAGAAGGTACATAGATGATTTATAGGCACACAGGTAGATGATGTATACATATATATAGAAAGAAAGAAAAAAGAAAAAAAGGAAGGAAGGAAGGAAGGAAGGGAAGGAGGGAGGGAGGAAGGGAGGAAGGAAGGAAGGAAGGGGAAAGAAGATGGATACAGATGATAATAGATGTGGAGATAAATTATAAACATAGATGATACATATAATACAGATGCTAATGATAATAGATGATAGATAGATAGATAGATAGATAGATAGATGATAGATAGATAGATAGATAGATAGATAGATAATATACAGATAGATAAATAGATAGACAGACAGACAGCAGAAAGATAAGTTCATATATGCCTGCATATCCACATTGGTTCTTAGATCCACAGTGAACCAGATGGCTAGACCACTGAGAGGGAACAGAGCAAGAGACCCACAAAATCAACCTTTTGCTCCTTGCCTAAGGTATATAATGGCATCCAAGACTCTAGCCTAAGCATCCTCCCCCGAAAAGCTCATTGAGTTCAGTCGTGATCCTGTCCTTACCCCCAGAACTCTTGGGAAACCTTGCCATTACCTCTTGCAATTGCTGCACCTGCTCGTTCACTCCCGGGAAAATGTCAAGATCTTTCTCCTTTTGTGGAGCAGAGGCTATGAGGAAGGCACTTTTCTTTCACTGAGCCTTTTTCAGGAGGGGTTTTTTTTTCCCTTCCTACAATTCCATAGATTTTATTTTAGACACACTGGAAAGCACAAAGAGGCATTCAGCTCAGCCTGCAGACTGCTAGAAAACCCTTCACAGCCCACGGAAATGAGAGAGGCAGCCGCACTCATCAGCAGCCGTGTATAAATTTGGAAGGAGTGATTTCATAGAATCAGCCCATTTCAGAACGAGAGGTAACGTCCGTCCATCCTCTTGAGCTCCAGGATGGAGCCCAGGCACTCAGGATCTAATCTCTCACTACTCGCCGCCTCCTTCTTCTCATCTGGGAAGCAGAAGCGGGACGTGCAGGAGCATTCAGGGGCATTCAGGGGCTGTGCTAGAAAAGAGACATTGTCACCACTTTCCAAGGCTGTCATGGCCCCCAAAGTGAGTCATGGACCAAAGTGAGTCCAAAGAGCTGGCCTGGCTGCTCCCAGACCTCGGAGTGAGTGCAGTCCCGAGTGGTAGTCACATAAGGACTGTATGAGGCACACATGGGCAGGAAGATGTGTGGGGTAGGGGTGTAATGCAGATGTTGAGGATGCATATTTGCCAAACCGTTAGAAAGCACACATGAGGAAGTGACCCTCCCGGTCCTGCACTGGGCGTTCAGCCTTTGATAGCCTCAATACAAAAGTATTTTCTTTTCTAACGACTCCTCTGAGGAGGCTGCTGGGAACAGAAAGCAAGGGAGGGAAAAGAAATAGAGGGGAAGAAACACAAGCAGGGACACTGTCCACAGAACCTGAGCTGGAGCATCCAGATCATTCCACAGCTGTTCCACGGGGAGCCACGTCTGCAGAAGGCAGGGCATGGGCTGAGGGGAAACTTCTGACAGCAGCCGGGCGAGATGCAAAGGATGCAGCTCTTATGAAGAAAGATGCCTTCAGGCTGCGGATACGGCTCATGAGTAGAAAGCTTGCCTAGCATACACACACATCACTGAGTTTGTTCCTCTGCATCACACAAACTAGATATGGAGATAAACTATAATTCTCACACTTGGAGGTGGGGCAAGAGTAATAAATCCAAGGTCATCCCTAGCTACATAGCAAGTTGGAGGCCAGCCTGTGTTACATGAGACCTGTGTTTCCAGAAAATAAAAATAAAAAATGAAAACAAGCAAGCAAGCAGGTCTCTCCCAGAAGGCCAAGCTGTCTCAGACAGCTGATCCAATGACACAAAGTGACAGCAAAAGACTTGGCTTTCAACTAACTAGAGTCACACAATGGGTTGGCTTTGAGGAACAGCGACCAAAAAAAAGCAGAGCAGAGAGAAACAGGTTCTGGAAGAACAGGAGATTCCCAGGGTAGCAGTCTTCCCAAGAGAGGCAAAGAAGAAACCTTCAGGAAGCTTTAGGGACCAACGTAAAAATACCAAGTTTCGCTAGGGGACACAGGGGAATAATAGTCTTCCAGCAAGAGCTGCAAGGTCACGGAAGGAGAAGGAGAGTAAGAATGGGTACAGGAAGTCAGCTCATGACTTCAGATCTGGAATGCTCCCCAAAGGCTCATGTGCTAAATGCTTGGTACTATTGGAAGGTAACAGAACCATAAGTAAATGGAATCTAGAGAGAGACCATCTGTCTTTAGAGGCTCGTTCTAGGAGGCGGGTGGGAGCTCCCATTTCCCACCCTTCTCCTAACCACCCTGACCCCCTGTTTTGAAGCCACACTGAAGTAAGCAGCCCTCGCTACCATGTACTTCTCCCACAGTGACCCAAAAGCAAGAGAGTCAACTGTGGACCAAAACCTCCAAATGTATGAGCCAAAATAACCTCTATAAACTGATTATCTCAGGTGATTTTACCATAACAGAAGGTATACACAGATGCCCTGTAAGAGAAAAATATGCTCCTCTCCACCCTCTCCAAAAAGACAAAGCAAAGTTTGAACTATGACTGGTACCTTGAAAGCACTGGCTTGGCATTTTTCAGTGCAATAATAAAAATGACCAGCTACTTTTCTGATTCATTCCCATCTGCCTTAGTTGGGTTTTTGTTGTTGGGAAGAGACACCATGAACCCAGCAACTCTTATAAAGAAAACATCTAATTGGGATAGCTGATTTATAGCTTCAGAGGTTCAGTCCATTATCAGCATGATGGAGAGCACGGTGGTGTGCAGGCAGACATGGCGCTGGAGCTGAGAGCGCTACATCCTGCAGGTAACAGAAAGTTGACTGACTGTCACACTGGGCATAGCTTAAGCATATGAGACCTTAAAACCTGCCTCCATGGTGACATACTTCCTTCAACAAGGCCACACCTCCTGATTAGTGCCACTCCCTTTGAGAGCCATTTTCTTTCGAACTACCACACAATCTTAGAGTTAAGACAACATAAGCAGCTCTCCCCATGGGAACCTCCCCTCCACCCAGAATGGTCTGGGGCATGGGAAAGGGGTGTGATTAGTCTTCACCGTCACATAGGAGACACAGCTACAGATATATCTTCAATCCCAGCCTCCCCCATGCCCAGATGTTTAACTGAGAGGGAAGATCCACCTTGAATGCAGACAGCACCATCCCATTGGCTGGAATCCTAAAGAGATGAACTATGCTATGCCCTCTTACACCAAGAGCCAAAATAAATTGTTCTTTTACATTTCTTCTTACCAGGGCACAGCAAAGAGAAAGGAAACTAACACAAAGGAATACAGAATCAAGGACAAAGGTTAAAGAAGTCACCTGATGGCTTTGGGAGGTTGGAGGACATAGATGTTGCCTCTATGTGTCAGATTGAATGTCCCCCACAAGTCTCAGGTATCTGGATACTTGGTGCCCACTGTTGGATATCTGAGAAAAATTAGGAAGTATGGTCTTGCTGAAGGAAGTCCGTCTCTGGGGGCTTTGAGGTTTCAGAAGACTTGCAACATTTCCTGTACATTCTCTCTGCTTCCTGTTTGTGGTTCAAGATGTGAGTTCTCAGCTTCCAGCTCCAGCCACCTATCACCTGTTGTCCTGGTCATCATAGACTCTAACCTTCTAGAACCCTAACTCAAAATAAATACTCTCTTCTATAAGTAGCCTTGGCCATGACATTTTATCACAGAAATAGAAAAGTAATGACTATGCTCTAATCTAGGAAAAATGGGTGACTAAGTATTCTGCCCAGGCTAGACAGGGACTACATAGGCATTTTCAGTGTGAAGTGCTGTGGGGCAATGATCTTGTATCCTATAAAAATTTATTAGTTGTATTGCTTTAATAAAATGCTGATTGGTCAGTAGCTGAGCAGGAAGTATAGGCAGGGCAACCAGGCAGGTGGGGCGATGAGAACAGGAGAATTCTGGGAAGAGAAAAGACTCAATCTGCAGTCATGACCCAGATGCAGAGAAAGCAAGATGAGAATGCCTTGCTGATAAAAGGCTGTGGGACCTGGCAGGACAGACAGAAGTTTCTGTCCTACCCAGTCCTGCAGCAGTTCAGTCCCAAAGAAATACACAGAGGTCTACATTAATTATAAACTGGGTGGCCTATTAGCTCAGGCTTCTTATCAACTCTTATAACTTACATTAGCTCATAATTCTTGTCTGTGTTAGCCATGTGACTTGGTACCTTTTATCAGTGAGGCGTTCTCATCTTGTTTCCTCTGTGTCTGGGTGATGACTGCAAATTGACTCTTTTCTCTTCCCAGAATTCTCCTGTTCTCATCATCCTGCCTCTGCTTCCTGCTTGGTCACATGCCTATTCTTCATGCCTGACTACTGGCCAATCAGCATTTTATTAAAACCATACAATACCCTTGTCCCGCAGCAGTAAACCAAATGGCAAAGCAAAGAAGCCTGCCCTTAGATTTGTGCATATATTTGGGGGAAAATATTGGAATGGAAACAAAAGAAAGAGACAAACATACAACCTTCACAAGCAATTGTGTAAAGCAGTTCCCATGAGGAATCTTAGGGACCCAGGAAGCTAACATTAAGAGTTTCATATCCAGAAAGATTGAGGGATGCCACTGAAAAATTCAGTGAGTTTATTCATGCTAGCATGTAATCATCCAGCCTCGGTAGACACAAGGAAGCTATAACTGGCCAGATAAAGAAGGAACCAGGAACTTCCCAGAGGGATTTTAAGAGAGGAAAGACAGGCTGGATTGTGAATCACTGCTATAAAGACATTACAAAATACTGTGAATCTTTGCTACATCCCTGTTGCCATCTCATGTGCCCTGTTCTGTGTCCCAGAAGTGAGTGGTATCTTGGAACAGATGTTCAAAAAGCCAGAAACCTAGAGGAAGTGCTGTGGTTGGGTTCTTGTCAACTTAACCCAAGCTAGGGTCCTCTAGGAAGAGGGAGCCTCAATTAAGTAAATGCCTCCCTAAGACTGGACTACAGGGAATTTTTCTAGCCAGCGATAGATGTGGGAGGACTCAGCCTACTGTGGGTGTGCTACCCTCGGGTGGGTGGTCCTGGGTTATATAAAAAAAATGAACTGAATAAGTCATAGAGAGCAAGCCAGTAAGTGGCTTGATTCATGACCTCTGTTCCAGTTTGTGCCTCCCTCTTGGTTCCTGCCTGTGGTTCCCACCCTGACTTCCATCTACGATAGATTATGATTGGGACATGTAAGCCAAATAAACCCTTCCTCCCCAAGTTACTTTCGGTCATGGCCTTTATCGCAGCACCAGAAACCAAACGAAGACAAGTGAGGAGGGAGTGAAAACTTCAAGGGAATAAAACAAAATAATAAAAATGATAGCTCGGAGACGGGCATGAAGGTCAAGTTGAATCTCTGGGTCTTTGAAGCTTGGTGAGTTCGGAAGCCATTACAGGGCAGGAAGAAGAGCAAGTTGGGTGGGAACTGGGCTCTGGGCTATGAGGAGGCACATGCTTCTCTATGGCTACTTCTATGCCTACCTCTGTGAACAAGGGCGGATCTCGCCTCTCTGGGTCTGCGATGAGCAGCTGGGTGGGATCTGGCCTCTTTACTGAGAAGTCAGCCAGACTGGGGCACCAAGGTGGCACGAGGATTATACTGTTGCTAGGCATTCTGTGAACAACACTAAAACCAAAACCCAGCCACTCAGATTCTTCCCTAAAACCATGGTTCACAGGCAACTGAAAGCAGTGTCTATGCTAAATTGTTCCTCCCTGCCAGGGTACTTAATCTCACTCCTCGCCCCCTTGGTGTGCTTCAAGGCCAGAGAGCCCTAAATTGGCAGGCAGTCCCCAGAAGAGCTTTCCAGTCCCACTCAACAATTACCGGCGATTAGAGCTCCACTCACAGTCAAACCCAGCACTACAGAAAAATTAACAGAGATGCTGCCGCCAGCTGTAGAATGGCCCCAGAGGTGGAGCTCCTAATACCTGGACCCTGTAAATGTTACCTTCTTTGGCAACAACTTCACAGATGTGATTAAGTTAAAGATCTTGAGATGCAGAAATTATGCTGGATAATCTCCTTGGGCCATAAATATAATCACAAGTATCCTGACAAGAGAGAGGCAAAGCCGTGTGGCTGGTTTGGGCAGCCACCGGAAGCTAAAGGGGATGATAGATAGCTTCTCATCCGACGCCTCTGGAGAGTGGATGGCCCTGCTGCTGGCACCTTGGCGTCAAACCAATGATACTAATTTCAGACTTCTGGCTTCTGAGTACATAAAAGGAAGGATTCCTGTTGTTTGTGGAAACTACTCCAGCAATCACAGGAGACCAAATGGGTAAGCAGAGAAAGGCAACTTCCAGTCAGTGGAGAGCCCAACTTCAAAGGGAATGAATGCCTTTGGATTTTCAAGACGGGATTCCCTGTGTGTAGCCCTGGCTGTCCTGGAACTCACTCTGTAAACCAGGCTGGCTTGAACTCACAGAGATCAGCCTGCCTGTGCCTCCCAAGTGCTGGAATTAAAGACGTGCGCCGCCACCATGCTGTTCAAATGGGGATTTCTAGCATGTGGAAATAATTTGCAGCTGTTCACCTCACCTGCATCTTCTCCCGAGAGTCTGGGGTTTTTAAAGCTTTGGAGGTGTAGTGATTTGAATATTAACAGTGTCCTATGGGCTCACATATTTGAACTCTTGGTCCCTTAACTGTTTGGGAAGGTTGAGGAGAATGGCTGGAGGAAGTGGGGGGGGGGGAGCTAAGGTTGAGTCTTAAGGTTTGCTACTTGTGCGGGCGAATTTTGTGTCAACTTGACACAAGCTAGAGTCACTGGAGAGAAGGGAGCTTCAATTAAGAAATTACCTCCATGAGATTAGGCTGTAGGCAAGTCTGTAGGACATCTTAGTTACTGATTGATGGGGGAGGGCCAGCTCGTTGTGGGTGGCACCATCCCTGGGCTGGGTTCTACAAGAAAGCAAGCTAAGCAAGCCACGGGGAGCGAGCCAGTAAGCAGCACCCCTCCATGGCCTCTGCATCAGCTTCTGCTTCCAGGTTCCTGTCCTGCTTGTATTCCTGCCCTGACTTCCCTTGCTCATGAGCAAGGCTGAGGAAGTGTAAGCCAAATAAACCCTTTCCTCCCCAAGTTGGTCATGGTGTTTCATCACAGCCACAGGAACCCTAACCAAGACAACGCCCAGCCCTACTTCCTGTTCAATCTCTGCTTCTCGGATGTCTATGCAGTGTAACCAGATGGCCTCCCAACCCTGCCCTAAGCTCTCAAGCCACGATGGGAAGTATCCCCCTCAAGCTGTAAGCCAGAACAAACCATTTCTCCCTTCTACCTCGTCTTGAGGGGTGTTTGGTCACAGCAAGGAGAAGCACAACTAATGCCATCAGGGATTAGCGATGAGACCTAAGTCAGAGGAATGTCACTGACAAACGCCCCCCAAGGTGGTACTGTCCCCCAATGCCACTCAGATCCCCACAGCCCTGACTGTGAACCTGCTGCCAGACCAGAGTTCCTGACATTTGGCCCACCCGGTTTGGGCCAGGACATTCCTGAACCATTCCTGGCAAGTGCCCAGTTGGCTCTGTCTTCCGTTCTCTAGGTCTGGTCTGTCACTTTGGTCAACACCCTCTGTGGCTCCGGTGACAGAGCGTTCCCCCATTGTATGAAGCTTTTCGTTAGTGACCTACTTTCTCACCCTGCACATGGCAGAAACTGAAATTCTCACTCGCATGGAAAACAGAATAGAGCTCAGGGCCCAGATAAACAGGTGATGTTTAAAACTCAAATGGGCAGAAACCAAGCAACCGACTCACCTGGGCTTGGCATCTGTCTGGGAAGAAACTAACGTGCAGTCAAAGGCCATGAAAAACAAGGGCTTACCCTGACTAGCCGACGGATGAACTGACCGAAACCATGCGCTGCTCGATAGCTTGCCCCGGTTGTATCTCACATGCCCCTGTGCTGCCAGGAAAAGCCCTGTCGGTAACGAAGACACGTGACTCCAGCATCAAGACAGTTGCTCCCTAGAAAAAATCTCCCGATGAATTCCTTTATAATGGGAGGACTCCGTTTTTAATTTATTTTTGATGAAAATCTGAATTCTTCCCAGCACATTTGCGTAAGGAGAGCTGCATATGTACAAATTCAAACTCACGGGAGCTCCACTCCACTGCCAAAGTTAACAGTCGTCCTCTCGAGGCAAGAGAAGAGAACAAGCTTCAGCTGTGGCGATTGCACTCATCAACTCGCCCGGCCCTAGCATTGGGTTGCTGTAACAATTATCTTGCACACAGAACGCACACATACAAAACAAAAAACAAAACAAAACCATTAAAACATTAGGACCAATCAGCTGGAACACCAAGGACCCCCACAATGAAAAAATGGGCCTAACTCTGGAGTGGGTGTGTCAATGAGCCAATAATAAAAAATTTCACTGCCACATGGATTTTTCTTCTTTATTTCTTTCTTCTTCCTTTCTTCCTTTCTCTCTCTCTCTCTCTCTCTCTCTCTCTCTCTTTATTTTTTGCATTGGCACAGTAGGCTTACCTCAGGCTTACTTAGGCTGACCTCAGATTTACTATGTAGCTTAGAGTGGCCTCAAATTCATCACCCTCCAACCTCAGCCTCCCACATTCTGAGATTACAAAGCCCACACCACCACATGCTTGCCCAGCTTATAAACACTCTCCCGTGACTACCTCTGAGCTGTGGTGGCGACTCTGCTGAAGGAGCTATCACTGAAGAGGTGAGAAGTAACCTTTCCACTTAACAGTTCCAACAGACATCAACAGCCTCACGGGAAAGAGCATCCTAACACACAGGCAAAGCAATAGGAAGTGGAGTCGCCTGTCAACAGCTCTCTATCGCATAACAGAAACCTGCCTTAACCAGCTTATGAAGACAAGAGGTTTATTCGGGCTCATGGTTTTGTTTGCTTGTTTTTGAGACCGAGTTTCTCTGTGTAGCCCTGGCTGGCCTAGAACTCACTATGTAGACCAGGCAGGAATCAAACTCACAGAGATCCTCCTGCTCCTGCCTTCTGGGTGCTGGAATTAAAGGTGTGCACCACCAAGCTGGCTGGCTTGTAGTTGTGAAGGTTTCAGTTTATGGTAGCTTGGTCTTGAAGATTTTGGGTCTGTAGCAATGCAGGGCATGCCAGGGGTATGTGGTGGATCAAGCGTTCACCAGGAAGCAGAGAGAAGATAGGGAAGGCTCTCACACTAAAATACTGCACCTTCAACAACCCAGAGCCCTGCCATTAGGCCCTCCTCTTAACGTTTCCAGTGCCCCACAACAGCTCCAAACTGGCAAGCCAGCTTTTAACACATGGACCTTTAAGCTATGGCACTACCTTTGTTTCTAATGCTATGCATCTAATTGAAAGCTTATATCATTTAGTCCTTAATAACAATGACGGCGTTAACATCCTGGCCCTGCGACTCCCGGAAATTTAATGACAAATTCCTCCACTTGGATCCATGGCCCTCATCCTCTCCCATCCTTCTGCTTTGCAAGTGTCACTCATTGGGGACATTTTAGTGTAAACTGAGGAGCATATCCTCGGATTAGGTTTCAGGAACCTTTGCAGATCTATTAATAGACACTCCTTGTCTCCCCTTGAATTCCGTAAGTGTTTTCTGGAAGGAACTCTGCCACAGACAGCGGCCTCAAGAAGAGAATCGTTTGGTGACTGCTGTCTTGTACTCCAAGTCCACAAGACTCCCAAACAGGACATGAAAACAAAAGTCTGAGTTGGGCAGTAGCTCAGCAGGCAACACGCTTGGCTGCTACACACAAAGCCCTGGGTTCAATCCCCAGCTCTTCTTAAACTTGGCATGGTGGTGCAAACCTATAGCCCCAGCATTCAGGAGGTAGAGGCAGAGGGATGAGCGCTTTAAAGTCATCTGGGCTGCAGAGTCAGTCTCAGGCCAGACAGGGTTACAGGAGACCTGTCTCAAAAGAGGAAAATCCAAAAAAAAAAAAAAAGGAAAAGAAAAATCCAGTCCGCCTTTTTCCAGGTGCACAGTGCCATCGCTGTAAGTAAGATGCTTTTCTCCTCCGAATTAAGAGGTATTATCACGCTATATAGACAAGGCCGTGTTCCTCCGAGCAGCCGCCCACCACCTAGCTAGTCCTTTCAGAAAAGGCCTCACATAGCCTTGAAATCTGGGAGAGAAAAAAAGCAGGCTGCTTCTTACTCCTGCTTGCCCCCAACGTCCTTGAGTAGAGGTTTAGTTTCTTGGCTCTTTTCTCCAAGCACATGGCATTTTTTTAAAAAAAAAGGACAGAAGAGCAGGCAAATCCTCTCATCAAAGAGGCATTGACTTTTAATTTTACAAATGTGCCTCTCTCTCCCATAAGGAATAGAGAGAATTCATTAGAAACCGCACCCCGGAGACTGATCCCGCCTGCACGCCTCTTTCTTCTGGCTATCGTATAATTATACCCCAGATCTCTGATTACAGAAACTTTCCCCTGAACTGCTACACTTTCAGACTCTGTCTTTCCCATCTCTCCTTTTCCAGGAGGTCTTTAAGAAGAGAAGAAGCAAGAAACAGGTACGTGTGTGGGTGGCAGGCCTCACCTTCGTTCCCACAGAGGGGCTGTGGCTATGCACAGGTGGAAGCCCAGGGGGTCCCAAGAAAACAAGGGAACTTTTTTTTTGACTGAGACAGGGTCTCTAGCTCCAATCTGTGTAGCTCACTTCACTAAGTGCTGGGATTACAGTCACATGCCATCAGTTTATGGGGTCTGGGGATAGAACCCTGGGCTTTACGTGCGTTGCTAGGCAAGCTTTCCACCAACTGAGCTATACCCCACCCCCCAGCCATCCAGAGGGGGCTATTCTAATGAGTCTTTTTGGCACTAGGACAGGAACCAACTTAACTGAACTCATGGATGGATGAAAGAGTCTCTGACAGAAATTCACTTTCAGCAGGCAACACTCCAGAGACCACTTGACTGCCACCTATACGCGCCTTGTAAATAACTCCTCAACCCGCCCTAGGCGCTGTTCCGCCACAGAGACAGACAAGGAAGGGAAGTGCAGACCAGCAGCAGTTACTACCAGCCCACCAAAACGTTTCCTATGCGCTAGGTGGAGAAAAGCCTTTGTAGGACAAAACCACCTACAGTGGCCAGCAGCAAAACAGCTCAACGAGAAAGGCAGTTGCCACCAAGCCTGGTCATCTCGGTTCAATCCCAAGGACCCACCTAGTAGAGAGACAGAACCAACTCCCAAAGGTTGTACTCTGACCTCCACTACAGTGTGTGTCAAGTACAGATACACACACACACACACCAAATAAAATGTATCTCTAAAGTCTTAGAAAATCCCCATGATATCTATGCTCCATCAAGAGGCTGTAGGTTGGGGGCTGGAGAGATGGCACAGAGGTTAAGAGCACTGGCTGCTCTTCCAGAGGTCCTGAGTTCAATTCCCAGCAACCACATGGTGGCTCACAACCATCTGTACTGAGATCTGGCGTCCTCCTCTGGTGTGCGGGCATACATCGAGGCAGAATGTTGTATACATAATAAATAAATAAATCTTTAAAAAAAAGAAGAAGAAGAAGAGGCTGTAAGTGTTGACACTGAACCCCACTAATTCATGCTGGTGGCATCTG
The DNA here is from genome assembly GCF_018167655.1 of Microtus oregoni. Taxonomy (NCBI): domain Eukaryota; kingdom Metazoa; phylum Chordata; class Mammalia; order Rodentia; family Cricetidae; genus Microtus; species Microtus oregoni. The sequence continues at coordinate 26,103,166 of NW_024543069.1, read as the reverse complement.
ACAGAGCCTCCGCTTGGCTCCCTTCAGATGCCTCCCACTGCCCCCCTTAAGAACAGCAAGACAATAGAGGGGTTGCAATGTCTGCTTCCCACACACAATCACATCCTCTCTTCTTTTCAAAATGAAATTTGTCTCCTTAGCTTTCCAGCACTCTTCTCCAGCGACGAACAAAAGGTTAGAATTTCTGAGAATATAAACCACGGGAATTATTATTCACGCCTTGCCCTAGATCTCTCTGCGAGCTGCCGGCTGCATGCTCTACATTCGGTGACGAAGGGCCCGTCCCAAGTGTTTTCTCAGTTCAATCAACTGTGCTAAGAACTGTCACAATAGCCCTTGACGACAAGAAAATAAAATTTAGGGTAGCGCGGAAGCCTGACTTGCATTGTGATTCGGGCATGCACCTGTTCCCCGCCCCCCCTCGCCACAGTTGGCAAATCTTCCGTCCACCTTAATGACAAAGGAAAGGGAATGGGTTATCTTTCCAGGGTTGATAATTACTTCTGAAACGTTGTCACAATCTTCCAAATGACTGAATTTCTTTCATGTCAGACCACTGTGATTTCCGTGCAGCCCAGGTTGGGGCTTTGTTAGGATGCTGGTCCACAGAGGGCCTTGGGAGTTTTGTTTTCTTCTGTGTTTTAGTTTGGGGATGGGAGTTGGAGGGGGTTGTTTTGTTTCCTTTTGTTTTGTGTTTGGGAAAGACAAAGCGAAAACCAAATAAGTCACAATGATAACTTATGACAGGAAAATCAACTTCGGAATCAAACGGTAATCACGGGAGCCACGTTGGGGAGAGAAGGCAGCTTGTGCCAGGAAAAGAAAGGCCCAGAACGTTATTTAAAATTGATCAAAACCCACTAGGAGTCACGATCCCATCATGGCTTCCTTTGGAAAAACAGTTTTCAGAAGCCCCAATTAACCTTAATTGAATTCTGCCTTAGTAATATCTGGAATTTTAATTGACTGGGAAGGTAATCATAAATCTCTGTTCATAATGTGCTTAGCCATTAGGAAATGCCCGGATGGCACACAGCCGTGCCATGCTGGGGGCTGAGCCAGTCTGTAGACAAGGCTGGGTTTCAGGTCATAAAACAAGCGTTCGGAAGAGATAGCTGCTCACAGCAAGAGCAGCCTAAGAGAAGATTCCATGGGGAAGTTCAGGGTGAAAGTAAAGGACTCTGATGACCAAAGGTTCCTATTGGTGGCATCAGCTTCAATGCAGTCCCAAAACACAAAGGAACTTACACACACACACACACACACACACACACACTCACCCACTGGGGGTATGGCTCAGTTGTGAGAGTGATCGCCTAGCAAGCACAAAGCCCCGGGTTCAATCCCCAGCACAGAAGTGGTGGTACAGACCTGTAATCCCAGCACTGGGGAGGTAGAGGCAGGAACTTAACTACATAGAGAGTTTGAGGCCAGGCTGGCTACATGAGACAGGAAGAGAGACAGAGATACATGCAGGAAGAAAGACTCGTTTCTCCGTCACTCAAGAAGAACATAGTGATCGTCTCTGGGATTTCTTTAGTGGGGGGAAATGGGGAAGGATTTTTTTTTTTCACAGGGTCTCACATTCCCAAGCTAGCTTGGAATTTGCCAAGTAGCTGAGATGGACCTTCAATTCCTGATTCCCCCTACCTCACCGCCCCCCGAGAGCCGAGATCATAGGCATCCATGCCTGATTTACCATGATCATCTTATTTTCTCTTTTAAAAACATAATCATTGCCGGGCGGTGGTGGCGCACGCCTTTAATCCCAGCACTCGGGAGGCAGAGGCAGGTGGATCTCTGTGAGTTCGAGGCCAGCCTGGTCTACAAGAGCTAGTTCCAGGACAGGAATCAAAAGCTACGGAGAAACCCTGTCTCGAAAAATAAAAAAAAAAAAAAAAAAAACACATAATCATTCTCTTCCTGGCCCACTTTTTTAACTCAAGGAACTGTTTAAGGCCCTTAAAAGCACTTTCTTGGAAATTCAAGAGCGTGTGTGAAATAAAAACAAAAAAGAAAAGCAACGTCTAGGGTAAACTCTCATTTGGATCCTCCTTCTGCACTCCAAACCCACTCCTTGGGGAGAACATCAACCGTTTGAGTAACACGAAGCAATCAGAATGGTTGGTTCTTGTTTGATGAAACTGAATGCATCCTCACTGGCCTAAGCAATTCCCTTAATCTCTTATTTTTCTAACTAACTTGTTTATTTTATGTGTATGGGTGTTTTGTATGCATATCTGTCTGTGTATCACAAGCACGCCGTGCCTTCAGAGGCCAGAACAGGGCTTCGGATCCCCTTTAAATTGATTGTGAGCTGCATGGGGTTCTGGGAATGAAACCTGGGTCCTTTGGAAAAGCAGCCAGTGATCTTAATCACTGAGTCATCTCTCCAGCCCTCTCTTAATCTTTTAGGGACCACAACACAGGTCAAACTGGGATTCGTGGCTTCAACTCTGGGAAGAGTTTCAGCAGTGGGCAATCTGAAGCTGAGCTGGAGAGCTCATTAAAAATCAAGAAAGAAAGACAAACAAAAAGACGGGAAGAGAACATGGATGTGGCTTCTCTAAGAGAGTCTCAGAAACTAAAGTGTGTCCAAGCACACGCATGGGCTCTCCAGGGGGGCTGTGATAGCATTAACCAAAGACACCTTTTCGTGACACCAAAGCTACACCTCATCGAGTTGCTATGAAACCTCTCTCTCTCTCTCTCTCTCTCTCTCTCTCTCTCTCTCTCTCTCTCAATGTAAGACTAGAAGTCACAGGGTCACACAAGCACTTAGTCCCTGTCTTTTCCCTGTAAGCATGATTTCTAGCTAAGACTCCTGGAGACTTGCAGATCTACAAGAGAGGAAGAGAAAGACCATGAGCAGCTGAAACTGTAGTGGATTTCTGCAAGAGGCTTCAGGGGAGATTCCTGGGGAGGGGCCGTTCTCCCTCCTCAATCTGAGGTGTTTCCTGTCTTCCTGATCAGCTGCAAATGAATGTTTGTATTGGTTAAATCCATCAGTTGTTTTGAAATCAACAGTAAATAGTTGGGATGTGATTGAACCCCACAGAAGCCTCCTATGAAGGAGTTACTCTTCTTCCTCAGGCTGTCTCCCCCAGAGGATGGTTATTTCTCTGATCCTGTGTTGAAATACTATGACCAAAAGCAACTTGGAAGAGTTAGCTTTGACTTACAGTTCCAGAAGGTACCCAAGGGCAGAGAATTGCAGGGCAGCCAGGCTCGGGGCAGACAGGAAATCTACTGATCACATTTTAACCCACACACAGGAAAGGAGGAGGGGAGAGGGAGAGAGCATGCAAGAAACAGAGAAAGGCTACAAACCCACAAAGCCCGCCCCCAAGGGATGCAACGCCTCCTAAGAAAACACAGCCAATTGGAGACCTTGAGCCTATTGGGAGTGCCTCTCACTCAAACCACCACAAATGGATCCCTTGCTGTTCTTCATTTCAGCTCTTCCTGTGCTGCCAGCAGACACCATGGAGGAACATGGGATGTACTCACTCATATTTGGTTTCTAGCCATAAATAAAGGACATTGAGCTTATAATTCATGTTCCTAGAGAAGCTAAATAAGGCGAATCCAAAGACAAACACATAGGCATCCTCAGGAATATTAACCTTCATCAGGCGATGAAAGGAGACAGAGACAGAGACCCACACGGGAGCACCGGACAGAAATCTCAAGGTCCAAATCAGGAGCAGAAGGAGACGGAGCACGAGCAAGGAACTCAGGACCACAAGGGGTGCACCCACACACTAAGACAATGGGGATGTTCTATTGGGATCTCACCAAGGCCAGCTGGCCTAGGTCTGAAAAAGCATGGGATAAATCCGGACTAGCTGAACATAGCGGACAATGAGGAATACTGAGAATTCAAGAACAATTGCAGTGGGTTTTTGATCCTACTGCACGTACTGGCTTTGTGGGAGCCTAGGCAGTTTGAATGCTCACCTTACGAGACCTGGATAGAGGTGGGCAGTCCTTGGGCTTCCCACAGGTCAGGGAACCCTGATTGCTCTTCGAGCAGATGAGGGGGGGGGGGACTTGATCGGGGGGAGGGGGAGGGAAATGGGAAGCGGTTGTGGGGACGAGGCAGAAATCCTTAATAAATAAATAAATTTAAAAAAAAAAAAAACTCCAACGTGTAGAGTAGGCATTCTATACTCCAGCCAGGTAAGGAGATGAGCAAGCAACACAAAAGGGTTCTTAAAATTATACTTTATTATCTATGTGTATGAGCATTGGCTATATGCATGTATGGTGCATGCAGGGAGTTCAAAGAGCAACCCATGCAAGGGTCAGTTCACTCTTACCACATGAATCCCCGGGACGGAACTCAGTTTCTAGGCTCGGTGGCAAGGGCTTTTATCCGCTAGGATGTCGCCAACCCAAAAGCGAACTGTAAAGGAAAACCAAACACTCTTGTAACGATGCCCAGCTCTTGCCCTTCTCACCAGACCCCTATTTCTCCTAGGGACTACTGAGATGCTCGCGACCAGAGAGATAAGCTGTGGAAACTGGTACAGTGAAAGTTCTGGATCGATTCTTCCCACTTCCAATTCACTTTCGAAGTCACGATCAACCCAGAAGTCGAAGCCAGACTGAAACAGAAACTCTGCAGACATCTTCCTGAATCCTGGATGGAAAGGAACCAGCAGGACGCGACCCTTGACTACTTTATGGAATCAAATCCTGCCCTGTTTTCTGTAATGACCTCAGCCTCTGTCTGTCTTGTTTGTTTGTTTGTTGTGTTTTGGGACAGGGTTTCTCTGTATAACCATCCTGGCTATCCTAGAACTCTTTCTGTGTGTACCAGGCTGGCCTCGAACTCACTGAGATCTGCCTGCCTCTGCGTCCTGAGTACTGGGATTAAAGGCGTGTGCCACCACTGCCCAGCAAACTGTCTGTCTTTTATACACAATTTAAAACCTTCTCATCTAAACTATACTTTTCCGAAAAGAAAAGATATTGAGGAAAAAAACGCTATTAAGAAAAATCTAGACAGCAATTAATTTTGCCCCCTGCCTGCTGTGTAACTTTTCAAGCCTCCTTGGTAGCCGGGAATAAGAATGTCAGTGATTGATGGGCGCAAAGTAGATGCCTGCCGAAAGAGGCCCGCATGCTAATTATCCTAATTCCCTCAATATCCCTCATTTAGAACAGAATATCAAGGCGAACAGAGGGGATTACATTAGCGAGTCCACGTCTACACCGAGTAAGCGCCAGAGGTAACGTCAGCAGGTTGTAGCTGTTCCCAGTTTGGCCAGCTTCCAGGAATGCTTCCAGTTACCTGTACTGAAGGTCAAATCACAGAGCAAGGCCAGAGACAGTCCTAACCACACTACTTAAGAATAAATATTTTCCGTTGTATTTCCAAAGTGTGGTCAGCGAAGTACTTTCCTCAGATCCATCCTGGGTCCTCACTATCACTATGGCTTTTGAGCCCCATCCCAGATTTATTGAGTCTCATTACTGAAAATGGCACTAACAAGCTTTTTCGATTAAACCTGTTCCCGACAAAGTTGAAAAACCACTGAGGTAGGCAACTATTATTACCACTTACGGGAAATTTTATATCCAGGTAAGTCAAAACATTCTACTTGTTCGAAGACTGAATTCAGAGAAACTTTTTCCCCCACACTTATTCCCAAGTTACCAATTTGAGTCAAATTTATTTTATTCTTTTGCAAAAACCATAAGAAAAGCGACAAACAGATCCCTGAGTTTGAGGCTAGCCTGATCTACAGAGAGTTCCAGTACAGGCAGAGAAACCTTGTCTCAAAAATAAATAAAATAAAATAAGAAAAGTGCATGTACCTTCCATGACTGGAAAATCAGTCCTAAGTCAGATGTCCTAAGCCAGGTTTCCATAGTGACATAACAGACCACCCCAAAAAATAGTGGCTTCGGATATTTGCTGTGATTCTGAAGGTTGGTTTTTGTTGAGTTTGACACAGCTTATGTGGGTTAAATAACCTAGGATAGCACCTCTCCAGTGGCTAACATCCCTCAGCAGCCCAGCCTGGACTCCCTTACATAATAGACCGTTCACAGAGGTTCTGCCCCACCCTGTCCCGCAGACATCCAGTCCCAAAGAAACACACAGAGGTCTATATTAATTATAAACTGATTGGCATAGTAGCTCAGGCTTGTCATTAACTCTTACATCTTAAATTAACCTATAATTCTTGTCTCTGTTAACCACGTGGCTTACTACCTTTATCAATGAGACATTCTCATCCTGTTTCCTATGTGTCTGGGTGGCAGACTGAGCCTTTCCTCTTCCCAGAATTCTCCTGTTCTGGTTGCTCCGCCTATACTTCCTGCCTGGCTACTGGCCAATCAGCATTTTATTAAACCAATACAAGTGACAAATCTTTACAGGGTACAAGACCATTGTCCCTTAGCAATAGACCCACTATATTAGTCAGGGTTCTCTAGAGGAACACAGCTGATAGAATACACACATGTGCACACACATACGCACACACATATATACATATATGTATATGTATATATGTGTGTGTGTATATATATATATATGGTGCTTGTTAGAGTGCCTTACAGGCTGTGGTCCAATTAGTCCAGCAATGGCTGGCTGTGAATGAAAAGTCCAAAAATCCAATAGTTGTTTCAGTCAATGAGACTGGATGTCTCAGCTGGTCATCAGTATATGCCAGCATCTTAAAGAAGTAGTTCTGATGCCAGGGAAGGAATAGACTTGCCAGTTAAAGTGAAAGCAGGCAAGTGAAGAGAGAGCTTTCTTCTTCCATGTTCTTTAACTTATAAAGGCTGCCAGCAGAAGGTGTGCTCCAGATTAAAAAAGAATCTTCCCACCTCAAACGATTTAATTAAGAAGAATGCCTCAAGATGCCCTCCACCCCTTGCCCCTACCACCTGTGGTAGGCAAAAGAGCTGACCCTCCCCCTTGGCAGATGCAGCACTCACCTGGGCAGCACAGTAGAGCAGACCCTACTGACTAGAGACCAGGTGGGAGGTGCCAGAGCTGGCCCTGGGTCATAGAGTAAGAGAGCTGTCCATGTCCCTCACCAGCTGCAGCATTCGGGAGAGTGACCCCAACACCTTGCCTGGGTGACACAGTAGAGCTGGACCTGGTGGTGTAGGTGTGGGAGAGACAACCCTGAAGAAGTGAAAGCAGGGGAACTGGCCCCGCCCCTTGCTCATGGCTGCAAGGGATGGACTAACCGGGACAATGCTGGAGAGTTCACCCTGGTGGTGAGGACAAGGGAGAGCTGGCAAGCTGACCAACTCTGTCACTCATACCCAGGCCCAGAAGCAGGGTTATCAGTTGGCACACCCCAATATCCATTCCAGCTCTAATCTGCTGGAGCACATGAAGGGACTAGTCCTGCAGATCCAAAGCTGCAAGATTGCCACAACACAAAGCAACAGCAGGATAAACAAGAGGAGTCCCAGTGAGGGTCCAGCATCAATAGTGTAACAAAAACCAGAGACCTTGAACCAGACCAATGACTCTCTGCAATGAACACTTGTAAGGGAAGATGTATAGACAAACGGGTTTAACCACGTGACTCACTGTGCCACACTACAGCTTCAATGATGAGACTGATTTTTCCCTGTTTTCTTCTTTTTCTTTCTCTTAAATTTTATTTTATTTTATTTTGGGGGGGGGGGTTGCAAGGGCAGAGAGCAGATATGAAGGGATGGGGAAATGAATGGGCTCAAGATACATGATGTGAAAGACACAAAGAATAAATAAAAAGCAAGTTAAAAAAAAAAGAAAAACCCTTCACAGGGCTACCCAGCCACTTGAATTTGAGTTAATTCCAAATGTAATCAACCTGATACCAAGAATAACCATCATGCCCTCCATATTTGAGACCAGGATGGGATACGTGAGACCCTGTCTCAAAAACTTAAAGCAAAAAGAGGCAGGACTAAGCCCTGCCTTGTCAACACATTGAGCCCATGTCAGGTTGCAAGGACTGTAATCTGAGTCATAGCATCGTAGGTCTAAAAAAGTAACGCACCCTAACCTGACTCTGTTCTGCTGTATTACCAATGCAAATGGGCAGAGTTCACTCCCTCAATTCCTTCCTATATAATTTGAAAGTTGGGGGGGGGGGCAAGAAAGTCACAAACTTCCCCCACTCTCGATTTTCTCCCTCTCTTTCATAGGACCTGTGGGTGTGTTGTTATCTCGGATGGATGATATTTTTGCATTTACCCAATGGTATTTAAATTTATCTGATCACATTTTAAATTGGGCTAATTTATTCGATTTACCTAATCTAACTTAATTAAATACCATCTCCACCTAATGTCATTTAACTACATTTAATGCCATTTTAAACCTATCACCGTCCAGAAGTCAATCAGAATCAATAAAATTGGTTTGGGGAAAATGCTTTCTGAAGTGTTATCCCTGGGTCAACAAAAGACTCACTTAGAGACTTAGTAGCATTGAAAATTCCCAGAAACCCAACCCAAACCTACTGAGCAAATCAGAGGTTCATCTGGCTCTATTTTCTTTAGAATAGTAATAATAATAATAATTGTATGTGTGTGTTTGCGCGCGCACACACGTACAGGTACACTCATGCCACAGTGCAAGTGTAGAGGAGTCAGGAGTCGCTTCTCTCCTTTTACCATGTGGATCCCTGGGATTGAACTGAGATTGTCAGACTTGGCAGTAAGCACCCATTATGCCATGTTGCTGACCCTTGACTGTGTCTTCAAAAGCCCTCTGGATGAGTCCAGTGCCGACGTACATGTAGGAGCCATGGAGAAAAATCAGGGGGAATGACTTCAAGACGAGTCAGCAGCTAACTCACAAGATGTGAGCTTTGTCGATGAAAATGAACGCTTCTCGAGCTCCGGTTTGCATAGGCGTCCAGGAGCACAACAGAGACTGTGGGTGAGTAGACGGGCTGAGACACAGATCCCATGACTGGCCCCGGTGCAGGAGATGCATGTGCTTACTCTGGAACTAAGGGGTAGAGATGAGCCAAGGTGTGATGTTGTCAACACCCAGTTATTTTTAGAGTTGGGACTTTGCTTGCTAAGTGAAGAAAAAAATCCAGAAGGTCTAGAATACACTGAGCAGAATGTGGTATATACTGGGGGCTGGAGAGATGACTCGGGGGTTAAAAGCACTGACTGCTCTTCCAGACGACCTGGGTTCAATTCCCATCACCCACATGGCAGCTCACAACTGTCTGTAACTTCAGTTCTGGGAAAATGACACCCTCACACAGGCATACGTGCAGGCAAAACACTACTCAGTGTTCTTAAAATAATTAATTAAAAATAATGTGGTATACAGATGTCTCCAAATCTGAGCTTTTCCCCTCGCTGTGGGAGATGCAGAGATAATAAGAAGCCAACACTGAGAGATATAGTTCAGTCAGTGGCAGAGTGCTTGACCAGCATGCATGAAATCCTAATCTCAGTCCCTGGCTCGCACACATGGGCATACCTGCAACCGATGAATGAAGGATGCGTTGGCAATACTTGGTCAGCAAGATGGCTCAGTGGGTAGAAGCATTGCTGTGCAAGCCCAGAGGTCGAAATTCAAACCCTGGATCCCATGTAAAAGTAAATGAAGGCTCTGACTCCACGTAGTGACATGCATATTCATGCATGTGCATGCACTTGCAAACACACACACACGTAGTAATAGTGACAAATACTTTTGAAATTTTAATGAATATTTTATGTGTGTGGACATTTCACCTGCATGTGTGTATGTGTACTACATACACATCTGTTGCCAGAGGAAGCCAGAAGGGGGCATTGGATCTCCTAAAACTGGAGTTACAGATGGTTAGGAGCCACCATACATGTGATGGGAATTGAACCCACATCTTCTGGAAGAAGTGTTCTTCGCTGCTAAGCCATCTCTCCAGCCTCAATAAACATGTTTGTTTGTTTGTTTGTTTGTTTGTTTGTTTTACAAAGTGATGGATTGATTATACCAGGGCTCACATCATGAAGAGCACCCATACCCACATAGATGTATTAAGCATTCTAATATGGGCTACATGTTCCCAAGCCTCACCTGGTCTGCCTAAAACACCTATTGTGCTCACAAGTATATTCATAATGAGATTATCACATTAACCTTTATAACACTGTTGTGGAATATTTAACTATGTAAAATGTGTTGTATTTGTTTAATTGTGTAAAGATGTGTTGCATCTGTTTCACCTTGCCTGCCTACGGCACTTGATTGGTCTAATAAAAAGCTGAACGACCAATAGCTAGACAGAGGAAGGATAGGCAGGGCTGGCAGGCAGAGAGAATACGTAGGAGAAGAAATCTAGGCTCGAGAGAAAGAGAAAAAAGAACGAGGGAGAAAGAGAGGAACACACCTGGCACCAGAAGCCAGGCAGCCACCAGCCAGCCAGACATGAGAAGCAGTGAAAAGTAAGATATACGGGAGGAAAGGAAGGTCAAAAGCCCCGAGGCAAAATGTGAATGAAGAGAAACAGGCTAAGTTATAAGAGCTAGTGAGACAAGCGTTCATAACTAATAAGAAGCCTCTGTGTCATGATTTAGAGCTGGTCGGTGGCCAAGAGAAAGCCTGGCACACACACCTGAGCGCTAAGGTGACAGGTCGCTTTCTAATAGATGACTGCTTTCACTTGTTTTCTAGTGGTTCTGATACAGGATCTCACTGTGTAATCCAGACTGGCCTCCAATCCAGACTCGCCTCCAATTTGAGATTGTCCTGTTTCTGCCTCTAGAATGCTGGGATTCCAGGTGGATACCACACCACCTATCATTCAAAGAAATGCTTGGAGTATGCTTACTAACTCATGGCTAGCCTGTGTGAAGCAATGCTATGCTTCTGAACGATATATACGATGGGCAGATCAAGGATGACATTCACTCTGTACAGATGGCTGTGACTAGGCTCCTTCCCATTTCATTTTGTTGTGTCTGAGTGTGATGTGTATGTGGACAAACATGTCATCATCATGCATGTGGAGGTCAGAGGACAATTCTGTAGAATGTGTTCTCTCTATCCATCTTTATGTAGAGTCTGGAAATCCAAACTCAGGTGTCAGGTTGCACAGCAAGCACTCACACATACTGAGTTATCTCACAGATCCTATCTTAAACTGCAAGTTCTATAACTGAAAACTTTTTCAGTCATTTCTCAGAGAATAAAGTTGGCAGTGAGATTGAGCTGTCTTGGATGTTTAGAGAGGAGATTTAGAGAAAAAGAGTAAACAATCCAGACTTACCGAAGAGCTGTTGGTCAGCCAAGCCCCTGGGGCCTCCAAAACAACACCATCTCCATCCCTCTACATACTGTATCCAACGTGTGTGGTGCCTTCAGCAACAAAGGCTTAACTTCACGTTTGGGGGGGGGGGATAACCAAGGGCAACAGCAACAGCCTCTTTGATGGCACCAGTCACTAAAGAGTGACATTCATTGACAATCATCTTGATATATTCAAGACACAGTGACCAGGCACTTTTAGGGGGTGTTGATTTTACAAATGAACACCCTTCCCAGTTCCACCTCACTCAAAATCTAAGACCCAAGTGTTGACTGAGTTTTCTGTCCTGTCCGGTTCCAACAGTCGTTAAGTCCCAAAGAAATCATACAGAGGTCTACATTAATCATAAACTGATTGGCCCATTAGCTCAGGCTTTTTATTAACTCTTATAACTTACATTAGCCCATTATTACTATCTGTGTTAGCCACATGGCTCAGGACCTTTTTCAGCGATGTAGTCACATCTTGCTTCTTCTGTGTCTGGACAGGACTACTGAGGGAGCTTCCCTCTTCCCAGAATTCTCCTGTTCTCATTGACTCGCCTCTACTTCCTGACTGGTTGTCCTGCCTATACTTCCTGCCTGTCTACTGACCAATTAGCATTTATTTAAAATCTAATTGACAGAATACAATTGTCCCACACCACCCAAGAACTTACAAACACATTTCTAGGAGTGCAAGTATCTCTTCTTACTGAAGCTCCAAGAGAGCCAGCGTTCAGCTCAGTAGGTAGAAGGCTAACCCAGCCTACTCAAGGTCCAGGGTCAATCCCCAGTGCCACAGAATGAATACATAAGCAAAGCCAAAGAGAACCACTGGGGAGGTTAGAAACGATGCAATACACTGGGGAGACTGAGCAGGAAGACCAGAGGTTAAAGCTACATGAGACTCTCTCAAAGAAGAAAAAAAGTATGAGGGTGTGTGATGTGTATGTTTGAATGTGATGTGTGTGTGTGTGTGGTGTATATCTATCTGTATGTGTATTTGTGAGTGTATATGTGTGTATATGTTTGTGTCTCTGTGAGTGCCTGTGTCTGTGTTTGTTTGTCTGTGTGTATGTGTTTGTATATAGATGTATGTCCCTCTCCTTCTCTTCCTCCCTCCCTCTCTCAATCTGTGTGTGTGTGTGTGTATGTGTGTGTGCGTGCGTGAACTCCTCCCTAAATTCTCTGCCCCTCCTTTTCATCATTCAGACACAAAATGATTTCACTGAACTGCCAACTGCTACATTATCAACTAAAATCCAAGGAGTCTTCGAAGGGTCAGTTGGAGTAGGCAATCCTTCATCTGTGTTGCCTCCAATGGTCTTTTAAGCACTCATCCCTAAATGCCTGCAGAGCTCCTGGCCCATCCTGGTATCTTTTTTTTTGTTTGTTTGTTTTGTTTTGTTTTGTTTTTTAGCTTTTTCGAGACAGGATTTCTCTGTGGCTTTGGAGCCTGTCCTGGAACTAGCTCTTGTAGACCAGGCTGGTCTCGAACTCACAGAGATCCGCCTGCCTCTGCCTCCCAAGTGCTGGGATTAAAGGTGTGCGCCACCACCGCCCGGCTCATCCTGGTATCTTCATTCTGGGCCAAACAACCTCTTCTATGAGGAGAAAGCTGCATCCATGTGTGGTGGCTTCAGGCAAATGCTCCCCCTCTCTGCCCTCAAACAAGGACACCTAGAGTTCCACCAAACAAATGACCCACAAGAGAAAGCTTTAGGCCACTTGGCCTTCAGCTAAGGCTCTCAGAGAGGCCTCTGTGTGATTAGGTGGGGCCCATGAGAAGGTCAGAGGACAATATCACAAGTTATTCCTCAAGCGTTCCTCACCTTGTTTTTTTTTTTATTTGTTTTTGTTTTGAAACAAGGTCTCACTATGTAGCCCTGACTGCACTGAAAATGGCTATGTAGGCCAGGCTTGTCTCCAACTCACAGCCATCCACCTGCCTCTACCCCAGCGATCCACCTGCCTCTACCTCCTGAGTGTTGGGATTAAAGGGGAGGGTGTGCCACCATGCCCGGCCTCTCCTTTGGGATCTGGTAAACAAGAAAGACTTTATATCAAGCTCTGGGAACCTCCATGCTGGATTGTGTTACTAGATCTTGACATCACATAATCTCCTTACAGAGTCTCCTGCATGCTCTGTGGACCAGGGTTAGAGCCGGGGGTGCTGTTTCTTGGGCCTGCTGTGTCTTTGTCAGCCTTGCGGCATGGCCGCCTCACACTTCTCACTACAAAAACTGGAACTGACAGCTTCAGCGTGGTGGAAAGAGTCAAATCAGCACACGTGTTGCAGGAAAAAGTAAGGTGAAATATAAAGATGTCCTATTATATAACGTTAAAAAAAATCCTTTGCTGTTTTCTGGGTTGAGTGACATCCAGGATAGTTTTTTTTTAAAAATGTTCTCTGGTGAAACATGAACACCAAAAGAGCTTAGACAAACTCAGTTTATCTTCTCACCCGCCCCATCTACTGTGTGACTTTAGGAAGAATTTCTTGGTCTCTTACTCCAGCTCATCAACTGTAACACAGAAGGCACGAGAGGAGACCACATCATCATCACGTCACGATGATTGACAGTGCTTGAAAAGAGGGCGAAACCCGGCCTGCTCCACAGTGAGTGCCTGATTCGTGTTAGCAGCAGGAAAGTCGTCTGTCTCCACTGCCCTATGAGCCTTGTCTCCATCCTACGAAGGGAGAAGAACGACACCCGTCTCTGTCCATTACCCACCTTATGATTATGAGAAAACCATGTGACAAAAGCCATTGAAGGAAGGACTTCTTAGGGCTCAGAATTTGAAGGTACATGGTTTGTCTCGGCAAAGAAGGCGTGGAGGTAGGAGTGAGGGAAGTGGCCAGGTCAGGAAGCCGTCAGAGCAAGAATGCTCACGGGCCTTCTGGCCTCCGCACAGGTAACCATCACAAGAGTGCACTTCAGTGCACACAAAAAATAAATCATAAGTGTAAATTTTTAAAAACTAGAGACACACCCAAAGCTGGGTCTCCCAGGTGCTTCTGGGTCCAGCCCCGCTGACGAAGATTAACCAAAGCACAGCCATGCAGAATTGCGGTGTTAAAGGTAGTCACTGGGACCCAGTTGGTCAGTAAGTTAGAATTATTGATCTTCAAATAACAAGTCCCACTGATCTGATCAGGCCCTCCTCAGCTGCCTCAGTGGAGGGGTCTGATCTCCTTAGCAGAACTGTATGGCTTGAGGCCCCTGGTTCTTGCCACGCATCCCTCTGGGTTTTTAGCTAGCACCTATTCCTACCTACTTTGTGCTGCGTAAAACAGCTAACATAGCCTGAGGGCGACAGGATTTCTGCCTTTTGACACTTTCTGGTTTTCATAGCTTTTTTTTTTCTGTCTTCTCTCCCTTTTAAGTTTGCTATAGTTAGTTTATTACACTCTATATAGGGCAAAAAAAAAAAAATGGGTTGTTAATTGGAATGCCCAGGATCTCCCCACGCCTAGAATTAAAACAATACACTTGGGTCCAGAGAAGAAATGGGTATTGATTCCACATTAACCATCAGGGATGCTCCCTTCCCCCACAGCCAGAAAGCAGCAGAGGGGCGCTCCTGGCTTACCTAAGCAACTCTTGTGTTGCCTTCAAAAGCATCGTGCTAAAGCCCTGAAGTGAGGTCATTCCAATGCCACACTTGACGAAAACTAGGAAGGTCTTGGTTATCCCCCTAACCTTCAACCCCATCCAGTCAGTTTAATCCATCCATTGATTCTCATCCACTCACGAGCTACTGCAGCCTGGGTGTTGCTCTGATAGACAGTCCTCAGCTACAAAGCCAAAGAAGCCAAAGTTTCTCTCCCCCTGCCCCCCCAGTTTCCTGAAAGGAGACATTTGTTCACTAAAACGACATGAGATCTCAGGCCAGTGTGGATGGTGTTTGCTGAGCAAGCCTAGAGACCTGAGTTCAATTCCCACAACCTACTCAAAAGTAGAAGACAACCAACTCCACAATGTTATCCTCAGGCCGCCACGTGTGCTCTGTGGGGTATGTGCTCTCGCTCATACACACACCACGCTCAGCTCTCCTCCTCCTCCTCCTCCTCCTCCTTCTCCTCCTCCTCCTCCTCCTTCTTCTCTCTCTCTCTCTCTCTCTCTCTCTCTCTCTCACACACACACACACACAATAAAAACACATTTTTTAAAAACAAGATAAAATGTATTTTAAAGACATAAGGCCTAAAGCCAGAAGAAAAAGGAAAGAGGAAAGACAGGAGCTGGAGGAAGGGAAAAAGGCATCCGTTCCGTGTCTTGCTCAGCATCCAGGCCTCTAGCTGAAAAAGTAAGAATCCTGCCAGCTCTGGTCCCTCTATAGGACTCCAGCCCAAAAAAAAAAAAAAGTGTGCTTTTGTTTCTTTTCTTTGCTCTCTCTCTCTCTTTTAATGAAACCTGTTCTAACAGGCATCTCTCGCAGAGAGAAGGGGACTAACATTAACTAACACCATCCCAGGTGGGGCTTTTGGTTTTTTTTTTTTTTTGAAGTCTCTTTGCGGTAGACTATTTAGAGATCCAACAAGGTCGCTGTGTGGCCTCCTACCCAGCTCAGTTTGGCGTATTCCAGGGCCAGACCCATGGCCATGCTGTGCGCTTGGGCCTTGATGTCCCCCAGGGGCTCTCGGGACTCTTAGAATGCAGCTGCTTGTCCTGACGGGTGCTCCTCCTCCCAAGCCATCAGGTTCCTGCCAGTGGCCCTTCTCACTCACACTACTGTCAAGGTGAGGGCTTCCAAACCTGGTGCGAAACAGTGCCAGAGTTGAGTAGCTTTACAGATATGAGCACTGTACATATATACACATGTGTATATATGTGTGTGTGCGTGCGTGCATGTACGTTTCCGTGTGTGTTATTTTTATCTCTCTTCCCCAGTCTACTTTAATTGTAATCTTCAAGACTCTATCAGAAAAGGCTTGGGAGATCTTATCTAGGCTTCCCCAGAATTCTAGGACATCAAGGCTTTTAACACACCTCACAGAACAATATCTCTCTCTCTCTCTCTCTCTCTCTCTCTCTCTCTCTCTCTCTGTGTGTGTGTGTGTGTGTGTGTGTGTGTGTGTGTGTATGACTTGTGTATGGAGGCAAGTGTGGACAACAGGTATCTTTCTCAATTACTCTTCGCCATTTTTTTTTTTGAGGTAAGATCTCTCACTGAACACAGAGATGATTTGACTAGACTAGAAACAAGCCCAAGACATCCTCCTTCCACTGTCTCCGCCTCCCCAGTTCTGAGATTATAGGCATACATGGCCACAATTGACTTGATGGCGTTCTGGGGATCCAAACTCAGGTCTCCAAACTTGCAGAAGAAAGCCCTTCTTCTTGTTGAGCTGTGTCTCCAACCCCTGGGCTCTCTCTTTACTCTGCTTCACTTGACATAAAACTACCCAGGATATTTACCAAATTTCCCAATTGGATGAATAAAAAAACAGTATCAGAGACATGGTATAAGAAACAGCGCCATTGGCCTTTGATCTGCATGCAGCCGGGAGGCGGAGGCAGGCAGATCTCTGTGAGTTCCAGGCCAGTGCGGTCTACAAAACAGCTAGAACTGTTTTCTGTCTTGAAAAATAAGAATAAATAAAAAAGAAACAGAGCCACAGACTGATGATATATATCTCAACTGACTCAACTATGCCAAGGCCTGCCTGCAGCTTTCCAGTTACCATATGCAAGCCCTGGAGCTTCTTAGCCAGATACCACCACAGCCGGCTCTCCCTCCTGGGGGCAAGAGACAACTATTACTGACAAAGATTTTTTTTTTTTTTTTTTTTTTTTGGTTTTTCGAGACAGGGTTTCTCTGTGGTTTTGGAGCCTGTCCTGGAACTAGCTCTTGTAGACCAGGCTGGTCTCGAACTCACAGAGATCTGCCTGCTTTTCTGCCTCTTGAGTGCTGGGATTAAAGGTGTGCGCCACCACCGCCCGGCCACTGACAAAGATCTTGCACTGACTCATTTCTGCCTTCCACATATCCTTGTGAATAACAACCTCAAAAAAAAAAAAAAAAGTGAAGTAATGGTCAGGAATTAGAGTCATTTTCCTCTGCCTGTGCTACAGTTTCTCAGAGAACAAGGCTAGCTAGCTTTTAGAAGGATCAAACAGCATTTGAAAATCACCCTGCTTTATGTGGCAAGAGCTTCAAGAATATCAAACATTTCTTGCCATTTGCAAGCAAATGGGTCAGAAGATTCTTCCACGATTATCTCTACCAGAAAAGGACAGCTGCAAACGGCAGAAAATGGACATTACTGAGAAAAATAACCTGCTTTGAGAGGAAGAGAACAACCCTGAGATATGTGGGAACTAGAGGTGGGATCGTTTTCTTCTCCCACACAAGGGAGCTCCAAAGGCCGGAGAACTGCATTGCAAGCAGAAAGCTCCTTCCAAAGCACAAATATTGAGGAAATAGACCAAGACATCAGCGCATTCTAAACACAGCTGTGTTTGCCCACGCCTCCTGCCTGCTAGGCCCTGTTTGATTTAACCTGGCAACTCAGGAGGAGGCGAAAGGCCTCCCCTTACCCAACCTGTGACTTATCTTCTCCGATCGTTACTGTTGATGCTGCATAGAGTGAATTGACCTCTTATTAAGTGTTGCAGCCAACAAGCCGGTTTTAATAATCTTTGGAGTTTCACAGTAAATGTGTTTTCGGATGGCTGTCATTTGTATTCATTCCGAGGACATAGATGCCCAGCCACCTGCTCTTGAGTGTGACAGAACGCTCCGCTAAGGGGATGTTGCTGCCCTTCCCAACCCCGGCATAAAACAGATGAGTCGCAAACACCGTCTCCAGGAGAATGTGTTCATTAGTTCTGGAAAGCAGGATGTAGGTTGCCAAGCAGTTCAGAGGATAGCTTTTAAGCCTTCGGAGTCACCTGAGATGAGGGGCCCAAAAGTTGTCAGCTAAGCGTAAAGCCCCGGGTTGTCATCAGAATAATGAGCGGGAAAGAGTGGGTACCATGGCTGGATTGGTTATCTTAGGCATGCATCGGAAGGTTAGGAAACAGAAAAGAGAGCGCTTGTGGTACAGTATCAGCCCATCCCTAGTTAGGGCCCTTAGGGGAAAACCGGCTGAGCATCAACATCCAATAGATAGCAACAAAAAGCCATTATCTCTCCCAGGCTGGGCTGCCAAGTGCAGGGGCCAGGATTGCCTGGTGTTTGCGGTTTCCATAGCAGCGCTGTTTTGTTCTCGCTGGCAAAGGACACAGAGAGGACAGGATCAACATTGCAGCAAATGACAGGAACAACCTGAGTCCTGAGCCTCGGATCTCTGGATCTCTCGGCGTTGTCCTTTTGGAGTCAGGGATGGGGGATGAAGAGGGATGCTCTCCAAGAGAGGACTGGAAACCAGCAGCTCCTTCTGGCCGAGCACCACCATCCATCCAAGGCTCTGACACTCTCTACTTCACTTCCAGAACTCTGGAAGGTACTCGGGTGTCGTTAACATGGGAGATAGCCCTGCACAGGCCTCCTACATGGAACTTCTCACAGTCTTTCTCCTCTCTCGGCTGGCCAAGGTGGTTTTCCTGAGTCCTGGTCATTGATGCAGAACACACAGGTGATGGGTGGCGTGTGAACCAACTTCTCTACCCCTTGCACTGGAGACCAAAAGGGAGGGCCCCAAAGGATTGCTCAAATCTGATAGCCACAGGACATATAATTAGTATTGTTTTGTTTTTGTTTTTCAAGAGAGGTTTCCTCTGTAGCCCTGACTTTTTTTAAATTCACTATGTAGGCCAGGTTGACGTCGAACACAGAGATCTGTCACCTTCTGCTCGCTGGGTGCTGGGATTAAAAGCATGTGCTACCATACCTGGCTACATAAAACTACCATTGCTACTAAGAGGAGAAAAGACTTGTCCCAGCCTGTGCATTACCCAAATAGTTCATAATCAATCCAATTGGTTTCCATTTTACTTATGATCTATTAGATAAAAATTAAACTAGTTGGAGCTGGAGAGATAGCTCAGAGGTTAAGAACACTGGCTGCTCTTCCAGAGGTCCTGAGTTCCGTTTCCATCAACCACATGGTGGCTCACAACCATCCGTAATGAGATCTGGTGCCCTCTTCTGGCATGCAGGCATAGATGCAGACAGAACTCTGCATGCATAATAAAATAAATAAATCTTTAAAAAATTAAACTAGTTATCTTAGAATAGAAAGTAGATTTATCTCTGGCATCAAGGATACCTGAAAAAAAATCTTAAATGTTTAAATCACATTTTCTTTAATTTATGTGTGGGTGTATATGTGTGCAACTTAGCCCCTGCCTCCCCAGCACCGGGGTTATAGGCATGAGCTGCCATATTCACACCCGTACCCAGGTCCTGTGCTTGCCTCCTGGGCCATCTCACAAGGCCACAAGGCCCTCCTTTAAAGACGTCCAGTGATGGTCATGCCTTCATTCTTGAGGAATAAGACAGACTTAGAGGTTCCGTTAAGCTTTGCAGTTGTGAAAAGTCACGTCAGATTAAGGGTGAGACATCACAAGCTCCAAACCCCAGCCACGAGTCCAATTCACTAGTTGAGTAACTGCCTTTTTGCCTGATCATCGTGGACACTGAGGGCTTACTGCAAAAAGATGGACTGCCTCCCTCTTCCCTGTTCTAAGATGAGGCTGTTGTAATGGTACTTCAGTTTATGGGTGAAGCTATATACATCCACAGAACTCAAAGCCATTCCCTATATGAATATGTGTGTCTGTCTGTCTGTCTGTCTTTAGGTTAATGGCCTTAAATGCTTTTAATTCAGGTAACACAGACTATGTATGTATGTATATGTGTATGTGCATATGTATGTATGTATTCAGCTAGGTCTAAATGTCAAAATTAATAGGGATTGGAAAACAGAGCCAAAGATATGGAAGGAGTTGCAAAAATCTACTAATTAAACCCAGCAAGGTAAACACAGGACAGATGTCTGAAGAATTGATTTTAGCTTTGATCAAAAGTCAGACTTCATTGATCTTTGTTTCTCCAAATCACGCACAGTTGCCAGGCACACCATAGGTGCTCATAATTATGTGTTGAATTAATGACATGCCCTGAGCTCAGCATCAGAATAAAGGGTCTGGAATGGAGCTATCACACCTGAAGCTCCTGCTGCTTGGCCTCTGACCCCTCCCGCAGAGTCCTGGGAAGGAGCCCAGCCTCTAAGCACCCTGATTTCATGGGTCATTGTCCTATTGCTGCAGGGGATGCCAGCAAACAAGGCAGGTCATGCCTTGAGGGGGAAAGAGGCGACAATCCCTAGCCTTTGTTCTGAGACTAGGTGAGGACTTGTTCTTCTTGATTATGAGTTGAAAACAGGGCTGCTTCCATCCCTGCGATCCCTCAGGAAACAAACCTGTCGCCATCCACACCATTTCATGCTCGTGTGCAGCCCTGGGTCTGAGTTTGCACAAAGCACATGCAAGATTGATTCAGGAGAAGAAAATAATAACATACAACGAAAAGCCCCTTATCTCTAGGATCTGACAGTTCAATATTAGCTGTCGTGTAAGAGTTTAATAACTCCCATGTACCGCACTAAGCACGTTATTAACATCTAATTTACTCTTCATATTTATAAAATGTACAGAGTTCAGAGATGCAGGTAGCTAACCCTGGACCACACAGCTAGCGAGAACGGGTGCCAGCTTCGAAGTGAGGTTTGTCTGACTGAATTCCAGCAGTTACATTAAGCTGTCCCCTCAAGCCTACGGCAAGAGACACTCCTCGCTGTAGAAATGATAAATGAGACCGCAGAAGTGTTGCCACGGCCACTTCCAGACAGGCAGGAGGGAAAATAGTATTTGAAATGCTGGCAATCTCTTTCAACATGTTTGGATAGGCAAAACATTTACAGGTTTAAAAAGAAAAAGGAAAAAAACCTACAAGGCCAGAATGAAACATCTTTTTCTACCCGGTTCCTCAACCAGTTCTCTTGAGAATTAACTACTTCATCACATCTTCAAGTATCTTCCTGCCTTCTTTTATGCAAATACAGTGCACATGCATACGTGTGAGAGTATGTGTGGGTGAGAGAAATAGTGTGTGTGTGTGTGTGTGTGTGTGTGTGTGTGTGTGTGTGAGAGAGAGAGAGAGAGAGAGAGAGAGAGAGACAGTGTGTGTGCATGTTTGAGAATGTATGTATGTTTGAGAGTGTATGCGTGTGTTTGAGTGTGTGTGTGTGTTTGAGAGTGTGTGTGCGTGTGTTTGAGTGTATGTGTGTGTGTTTGAGAGTGCGTGTCTGTGTGTGTGTGTGTGTGTGTGTGTGTGTGTGTGTGTGTTTTGAGACAGAGTCTCCTGTAGCCAAGACTGTCCTTGAGCTCACCACATAGCTGAGACTAACCTTGAACCTCCTGCCTCTCCCTCTCAAGTGGTACGTTTATAGGCGTGTGCCACCACACACATCTGAATATATATTTACTTTCTTATTTTTCATAAAACATAATGCATTCTACTACTGTTCTGTACCTTGCTGTTTTCCCCGTTCGCTCTTTCACTTAGCCAAAGCCCAAAGTCCTCCCATGCCAGTTCACAGAGACTTTCATTATCTTCCGATCCACACTGTTCTGTAGCTCTGATGCCCCTGTGCTGACGGGCAACAGCTTAACCAGCTCAGTAGTGATGAGCAGTGGATTCGTTCTGATCTTCTTTCATTAAGTGTTATATGGCAGTGAACAGTCTACTATCACACACGCACACCAGAACACCTACACAATGCTTCATACTTGGTGACTGGTTATAAGAGCGACTGTTTTCCAGGGCCCTTAGCAGCTAGGGTAGGTCAAGGTTTTGAGTTCCTACTATCCCTGAGCTAAACCACTTTCTTGATCCATGTGGTATTAGTTTTTTATACTAAGGGGCTTTGTGTTTCCTTTTGAAGAAATATATATATATTTTTTGAGACAGGGTTTCTCTGTAGCTTTGGAGCCTGTCCTGGAACTAGCTCTGTAGACCAGGCTGGCCTCAAACTCACAGAGATCTGCTTGCTTCTGTCTCCCGGGTGCTGGGATTAAAGGCATGTACTACCAACATCTAGCCAAAGAACTAATTTCGGGGCTAGAGAAATGGCTCAGAGGTTAAGAGCACTGGCTGCTCTTCCAGAGGTCCTGAGTTCTATTCCCAGCAACCACATGGTGGCTCACAACCATCTGTAATGAGGTCTGGTGCCCTCTTCTCGTCTGTAGGGATACATGTGGACAGAATATTGTATACATAATAAATAAATAAATAAATAAATTTTTAATAAAGAGCTCTTTTGTTTTCATAGGTGGCCTATGTCAGTATAGCAACAAAAAGCTAAGTATTACACCTCCAAAGCTCTGTTTACAAATACTACCTTGTTCATGAGGGGCCTCAACACAGTGCTTCTGGAGATACAGACATTCAGACCATGCCCTCAATGTGAGCCCAGTAATTCTCATAGCCTGCTTAGATGCCTACGACAAAATTACAAACAAGGCAACTCAAGCAACAGAACGTGGGGGGTTTTTTTGTTGGGTTTTTTTTTTTTGTTTTTTTTTTGTTTTTTTTTTTTTTTTTTTGCAGTTCTGGAGGCCAGTAGGCCAAGATCAAGCCGTTTGATTTCTCCTTGCAGACGGCTACCATCATGTTCTGTTCTCAGAGAAAAGCCCCTATCCACATCTGGCGTCTCTTCCTCGCCTTCAGAGACTAGCAGCCTATTGAAAGTTGGGCAGGAAGCCTACGCCATAGGTAACTAGACAGAGTCTAAGACCAATCTAGGCTACAAGATGAGTTCAAGACTGGTCTGGGTCTAATGAATTCCAGGCTAACATGGGCTACTGAATGAGTCCCTGTTTCAAAAATTCAAAAGAAAAGGAGGAAGTGGACCAGCTGTGCTGGATTGGGGTTCCATTCTCAGGACCTCATCTAATCTTCATTACCCCCACCCCAATGGCTCTGTTTTGGGGAGGAAGGCATTGCTGGAGATTGAGCCTATGGACTCCCAATTCCTCCATCACGGCCTACACCCCCAGGCCTGACCCTCTGCTTCCATATTCTCACACTGGCAGTGAGAGCGACATACAGATTCTGAGAGGCAGTTCAATCCCTAACAATGCCATGCCTTCACCGGATGCAGTGACATCACCAGGCCGGAAGACACCCCGTCACTGGAGGGCCCTTCTGGTGTGCCTGTTGCCTGCCATCCCCACGCTCGCTGGGTGCTTTGATCCTGAGAGCACTCACAGGGGCTGCCGACGCCTGCGTATCTGTGTGTGGTACGAGCTCGAAGGCCTCGTAACGGAGATGATGTATCCCCACTGAAGAAAATGACAGCCAGAGCGAGAAGGAGCCAATTTGTCACTTAATGCAGAGCCTGCTGGTGCTGCAGCGGGCGCCTCACACTGGGATTGATTACAAACAAGATGACATTTCCCTGCGGGCCGCCTCGCGCATTATTATAAATAAATACGACTCGCTGTAGCATCTGCATGGCTATCGAGAACAGATTCTTCTCTTGATGCCTTCGGTACGCAGTAAACATCCCAGGGACCACAATGGCCTTCTCGGTGTACGAAAGGAGAATTATTTCACACGAGACAGCTTCATAAAGTGGGGCTGTCACACCGCTCCGTGAGGACAGAAAACGTACAGAGTGGGGGTGACCCTAGGAATTCATTTTCAGGAAGGGTTAGCTTTAAACTGGGCTGGAGTTTTGTTCCAAAGGCCTAGGCAGCTGGATAAAGGCCTGGAAACTTGAGATCCGACACTCCACAAGTTTGAGGCCTGGGATCCACAGTGAGATCTTGCCAAAGAAGAAGAAAGGAGGAAGGAAGAGGAAGACAAAGAAGAAGAGGAAGAAGAGGAGGAGGAAGAAGAAGACGAAGAGGAAAGAGAAGAAGAAGAAGAAGAAGAAGAAGAAGAAGAAGAAGAAGAAGAAGAAGAAAAAGAGGAAGAGGAAGAAGGAGAAGGAGAAAGAACTACACAACCTGCAACTCCTCAACATCTGCTTGGATTTTGTTTTGGTTTGCTTTTTTTTTTTAATTAGTATTATTTTCATTCTTCGTCATCATCCCAAGAGAATCCATTGTTTTCTGTGTTTCCTGAAAAATCACAGAGGGATTTTCAAGATGGAAATAGATCTGTTAAATTTTTTAATATCTCTCTGCCCTTGCCCTAACTGTTCCAAATCTGTCATCTTATGAGTTTCAAATAAATAAGTTATTTTAACCAACAAAATACAGAGAGAGCGACTGTTTTCTATTTATTTCCTTATGCCGTTCTTCGGTGCAGGGGTGAATTTGGTCTGCCTGCGGAATTTTTTTTTTCATCTCAGTATCTATCCACTCACTTTCTATCCTCCCCTCCACCACCTCTCATCTCAATGCTTTCCTAGCTTTTCAATCTTTTCCTCCTACATCAACCTGGGAGAGTTTGGCGTCTGTCTGTTTCAGGCGTGACGTGAGTGCCCCCTGCTGTCAAGAATGGCGAACAGCTCCGCCGCCAGGCAGGTTCCGACCAATTCAGCAGATGGGGGAAAAAAAATACATCTCTGGGCAAACAGTGGAAGGATTGTTAAAATGAATAATTTATTAAATCGCGATTGTTTATTGACTGCCCTTTCATTATTTACTTCTCAGTTATTAAACATACCCGTGAAGCGTCTGGGTGTCAGCCCTTGGCCCACTCCAAGCTTTTTTCCCAGGCAGGGATGTTGCCAGCCTCCTGCTTCTCTCTACCCAAGACATTTTCGATCTCTTTTGTCAGGTCGGGGTCAAACTACAGTTGTTCCATGATGACTTTATCAATTCTCAGTTGATAGACTCTAAATGAAAAACTGCCCGCTGCCGCCTCGCAGCCACTTAAGAAGGGGGTTATCTGTGTAACGTTCTGTCAATCGGGCAGGGTCCGCGACAGACGCGGGGAGTCAAGTGAAATGGAAGAAAAGATGTTTTTAATGCCTTTTATTTTAGTCTCTGTCCCCCACGTCAAAGACTAGCTGACAGCCATCCTGGACTGTCCTTCCAAATCAAAAAGATAAGGGAAGGGATGCCTGTATGCGTTTGGGTGGGGACACTCTATTCTGAAGGAAGTCAGTGATGTTCGAGTCTTAGGTACCGACTCCAGTCTGTACCCTTCACCTTGAGGTAGGTCAAGGTCCCGAGCGCCACGTTCCAACGGGAGGGGGCTTTCCATTTCAAGAAGAAAATCTCCAGATTCGAAGTGGTCCGCTAGTCTGTACCAGGGAGTCCTTGTTTCGAAAGCACAGACTTCTGTTTTGTTTTGTTTCTTACAATATATTCCCACCCTACTTTTCCCCTCTCCCGGCTCCTCCCAGCTCCTCCTCATTTTCGCCATGAAGGAGTTCAGAAAGGTGTATGCATGTGCGGTGACCACCAAAATAAACAGTAAATAAAAAAGCTTCAAGGCAAAGAACAAAGCAGAGATTAATAAGTTTCATTCTAAAACCCCAAATTTTAAAATGAGCAAGGCCCAACGAGATGGTTCCGTGGGTAAAGATGGTGGCCCCGTGTGCTTCAAGAGTCCACAGCGAAAGGAGCCAACCAACTGTGGGACTTTCACACTCGAACCCAAGCCCCATCACAGGCTAGTGATAACAATAAATAATTTTTAACAAGAAAAGGGAAATCCCAGTTGGTAATGACTGGTACTGACTACTCATAATCATAAGAAACTCTCTCTCAGCCGGGCGGGGGTGGCGCACGCCTTTAATCCCAGCACTCGGGAGGCAGAGGCAGGTGGATCTCTGTGAGTTCGAGGCCAGCCTGGTCTGCAAGAGCTAGTTCCAGGACAGGCTCCAAAGCTACAGAGGAAACCCTGTCTCGAAAAACCTAAAAAAGAAGAAGAAGTTAACAGTAAATAAAATTAGCAATGTCATCAAATTACGGTCCCCTTCTCAAATTAAATATGACTTTCAAGTCAGGTTTACACTTTGACATTTCTCTTTCATAGTGCTGAGTGTTTGCAGACTCTGCACCCAGAAAGCACAAAACAGGGCCAGGGCCAGGGGAAGATCTTTCCAATGAGAGGTCTGCCTGCTGCACGGACCTCTTATGACTAGGAACAAGGCCGAACATCTTTGTAGAACCACACACCACACCACAATGCCAAAAGGTCGGACAGCCTTGGCTTACACCAAATAGTCCAGAAAGTTTGTAAGGGAAAATCATTTTAGTAGCCAAGAGCCCTAAACTTGAAGTGAATCTGAAGAGTTTGAGCCCCAGTTGTGGCTTCTCCAGATTTGTGGCTTGAACATGTCACACATGAAGATTCAATTTCCCTTGTTGGTAAATTAAAGTGATGCTTCTTCTTTCATAAAATTAAATATGAGTTTCTCCAGTCATACAGATAAATATCCAACACGATCAGGGGCATCAGGACCATGGAATATATGTGGAGACCCTTCACTTTCTACCTTCATTCCCTTCTTTCTAGCCTAGAAGCCATACTTAACAAACGGGGAGTCGAGGCTGGAGAGATGACCCAGAGATTAAGAGCACTGGCTGCTCTTCCAGAGGTCCTGCGTTCAATTCCCAGCAAACACATGGTGACTCACAACTATCTATGTTGGGATCTGGTTCCCTCTGCTGGCCTGCAGACATACATGCAGGCAGAACACTGCATACATAAAAAATAAATAGAATCTTAAAAACGAAAAAGAAACAGGGAGTCTTCTGGCCAGGCATGGTGATGCACACCTTTAATCCCAATGCAGGGAAGGCAGGAGCAGATAGACCTCTGTGAGTTCAAGGCCAGCCTGGTCTATATAGCATGTTCCAGGACAGTCAAGTCTACACAGTGAGCACTTCTTCTCAAAAGAGAGAGGAAGGGAGGGAGGGAGGGACAGGGAGTAGAGGAGAGAGATCTTAACATTAAAGAGGACAAAGAAAATAATCATTACTTCCTAGGCCCGTTGATTTCTCCTTGATCGATTAACCATTTGCCTTCCAAGGTCTGCAGTGAACGGGTGTGTTCTCTCTAAAAGACCATGGCAGATGCTCAAACTGTCTTCACTGATTACTAACCTCCCACCTCCACCCTCACCCCAGAACCCCTCTACCACCCAACAAGAGCTAGGGATGGAACCCAGGACGTCTCTCATTCAAGGCAAGCACTCTACCTCTGAGCCACAACTCCAGTCCCGCAGACAGAGATTTTTTTTTTTCCTTTCCCACTAGGGAATTCTTCACCAATATTGGTTTCTATCTGTTCAAGCTAATGAAACAAGAAATGAAGTATATAAACTTAAATGCCGAGTTAGAAATCATGGTGTCAGAATTGTTCGAGTCTTAGCATTACTTCAGTTGAAACATTTGCTTCTAGTCTTTCCATTGAAGCTCTAACAATGACTAATAATTGTATAAACAACAAGTAACAAAGGCAGCTTGTTTTGAAATGGTTAATGCAATGATGAAGGTGTGCGCCCACAGATATGGGGTTAGCAGAGAAACCCCTGACCTGGTGGAAGTGTTGAAGGGAAGAAAGAAGTGAGGCGACCTCCCTGAGAGACTCAGCTGGGCCCTAAATCGTCCTCTTCCTCTTCCTCCAGCTCAGCCCTCCTTCCAACTTGGAATACATCTGGGCATGAATATGTCCAAACCTGGGGGAGGGTCTGTAATGGAGACCACCCCAAAACACGCTTCAAAGACCACATTGTCACACAGAAGAACCGAAGTCACCGGCAAGCAAAGTAAATAATCACCGAGATAATCAGCTTTGAAACAATCTGTACGTCTTCAAAATGCGGCAGGGTTAAAGGAGAAGACTTAGACAGGTGGGAAGAGGAGGCAAGGAGGGGCAGAGAGGAAGAAAGAGGAGCAGGAGGGAAGACTGAACTAGCTCCCCATTTAGAAACCCCGAAGGCACCTTTATACAGAGACTTTCTCTTCCCATAATGCATCTGTCCACCCTGATCAGAATTTATGGGAGCAAAGCACCATGAACCCCAGCACTTCTCGTGATTTGTATCAGAGGGACGGAGGACGTTTACGCTGGTAAGTGCTTTCAAATTTCCTGAGCGATGATGCTAAGTGCAAGACGTTGCTACTGTGTCCCCTGCCGCCTTCCTCGGGTCCTTCAGGAGACTCTCGGATGTTGGGAAGGGGTCGTAATGATATGGGGTCAAGGAAAATGGTAGGCAATCCACAAACAATACCCATGTTGTCTTTTCCAAACCACATTTCACCCGCTCCACAGCAAAAGAATTTTTGATGAGCTTGGAGAGAACGCAGTAATACAATTGTCTGGCAGAGGCTGCGTTCTTCCCCACCCTCTGTGGGGATCTATTAAAGAAGCAGGAAATGGAAAAAGAAGCAGTGCCCGTGATGGATGTCACTTAACATTATTTTTTATGAAGTTCTTCTGGAAAGGCCCTTGGTATAGGTAGACGTGGAACAAGGTAAGCCCATAAATAAACGATCACCCTGCGTTTCGGGGTTGTTTGCCTCGGCCCTTATTGTGAACTTGCTGGGACTTGGTGAGGTTGCAAGAGAGATTCTAGACAGAGTCTAATATGGACTTGTCACAGTGCCAATGTGTGGAACCAAAAAAAAAAAAAAGGAAGAAATATTTGTGGCTTTTGTCTGCAAGATCTGATGGATGAGGGTGTTAGACTCTTCACTGTTGGTCAGGGAAAACGAATACTCCAATCCCCATGCCTCAGTGACTATTTCAGTGCACTTTTATGAACACTTTTGTTCTGATCTGGAAAGTCAGTACGGC
The DNA here is from genome assembly GCF_018167655.1 of Microtus oregoni. Taxonomy (NCBI): domain Eukaryota; kingdom Metazoa; phylum Chordata; class Mammalia; order Rodentia; family Cricetidae; genus Microtus; species Microtus oregoni. Next base: position 26,074,185 of record NW_024543069.1, on the reverse strand, counting down.
TCAGACCCTCCACAGGCCGGTCATGGAGCCACATACGGCCATGCTTGTAATAAACCGTGCTGATCCGAGAGTCACCAGGGGGGGTGTTTAGTAACAAAACACAAACTCCCAAGCAAGTGATCACACTGCCTTATGTTTGTGCAGTGTCTTTTTGTCTAGAAGCTTCTCCCAGCATTTTACAAACTTGTATAAAGGGTCCCTACCCAGTCATTGGGATGCGGTTGCATCTAGGGCAGAATAAAGGCGACAGCTCTGCCAGAAAAGAAACATGCTTTCGGAGAAAGTGATTTTATAGGCTGGTGAGATGGCTCCTTAGATAAAGGCACCTGCTGCCCAGCCTGACAACCTGAATCTGGTCCCCAGGACTCACTTGGTTAAAGGAGAGAGAATCAGCTCCTGCAAGCTGTCTTCTGAGATTCACGCGCTTACGACCCACACAGAAATAAATTAATATATACGTTTTTGTTTTTGTTTTTCAAGACAGGGTTTCTCTGTGTAGCCCTGGCTATCCTAGAACTCACTCTGTAAACCAGGCTAGCCTCAACTCAGAGATCTGCCTGTCTCTGCCTCCTGAGTGCTGGGACTAAAGGTGTGCACCATCACTGCCCGGCTTAATATACTTTTTTAAGTTAAAGAAAAAGATCATTTTGCAAGTGTACCTATAAAATCTTCTAAATTTTTCCCCTTTTCCAGATCATGGGGTGGGAGGATTTAAGCTAGTGACTATTGTCCTAAGGAACAGGATAGACATTAAAAATCTGCCCACACAGCCGGGCGGTGGTGGCGCACACCCTTAATCCCAGCACTCAGGAGGCAGAGGCTGGTGGATCTCTGTGAATTCGAGGCCAGCCTGGTCTACAGAGTGAGTTCCAGGACAGGCTCCAAAGCTACAAAGAAACCCTGTCTCAAAACAACAACAACAAAAAGATCTGCCCACATTCTTATCATTCTTCAGCCTTCCTAATGGGTCAAATTAAGTAGCCCAGCCAGCCAGAAGTGTGTGCATATGCCAGAGTCAGGCCAAGGTGGCAGAGTTCACACTTTCTGAGAGATGGAAGACTATGCAGCGCTGGAGGTGGAGGGCCCAGATCCTTTCAGCCCAGTCGGCCAAATCAGAGCCTCCGCAGAAGCAGGCACTTAACCCACCACTCTGGGCCTCGTTACCAGCAAAAACTAGTACAGAAGATCTCCGCAGGACCAGCTTTGTATCTGAAGCCTACAGCAGAGTTCAGACTGCATAGGCGGTTCAAGGCCCATGTGCGCCACACATGACTCCGGCTTGGAAAACAAGCAAAATAAAATAATAATAAATCTCCTCCTGACTCCCAGCAGCATCCCTCAAGCCAGCACAAATAGATAGTCTAACATAGAGTCCTGGCTTTTCATTTCAAGGCGGCCGTTCCCCGTAGCTTGGCTTCAAACTCAAAATCCTCCCTCGGCCTCCTGAGTTCCAAGATGACAGCTATGTGCCACCGCACCCAGGTGCCAAACCTTCCAATTTGAATACTGAATATTTTTGTGCCAGTTTTGCTCACTCTGCTAAAAACAGTGTCTAAAGGCCCCTCCCATCGGAAGCAAGATCGATTATAGGTTTGATCCTTCCGCTAAACGCTGTGTCTACAGTTCTTGTTAGGCTCTGGCGTCACCTCATGTCCACAACACATTAATATGCCGGCTTACTCTCCATGTTCTGTCCTGGTGGCAATAATTATTATACACCCTGGCCAAGACTCACTCCCTTTCAGTCTTTCCAATAATTCTCACCTGCAAAACAGCCAGTTTTATCCTTCTTTCTGGTGGAGATTTTGAAGCCAAGAACTCTAGTGAATTCTCACCTGACAGAGTTTATTGCATTTTTCTGTATATACTGCAAGACATTTATTAGTAGACTATGAAGTATTTATAATGGTAATTAAAACTAAGTTATCACCAATGTAGTAAATGCAGAGCCAGAGATAATGCTGTTACTTTTTATTGTATATTTGCTCTTCCTGTAATCTAATATAAAAACTCCTTCACTAAGGTGCTAAGGCATTTATCTTAAGGCTGGTGTTACACAAATCTGTTTCCCACAAGGAAGATTCATAACATACCCAAAGTCACTATTAAAAGAGTTCCAAGGCAGCAATGTAAAGACCCAGGAATGTCTGTTTACTGCTGGTAGATATAACTGTAAGTTGTCTTTAAGAAATGAAGGCAAGTCAGGCTGTGGTGGTGCAGACCTTTAATCCCAGCACTCAAGAAGCAGAAGCAGGTGTATCTCTGTGAGTTCAAGGCCAGTCTGGTCTACAGAGTGAGTTCTAGCTAAGTTACCCAAATTCAGTCTTGAGAAAACAAACAGAAGAAGAGGAAGGAAGGAAGGAAGGAAGGAAGGAGAAGAGGAAGAGAAAGAAGGAGAAGGAAGAAGAAGAAGAGGAGGAGGAGGAGAAGGCAATTTTCATATGGCAGAAACTGAAAAATAATCACCCTGTCTTAAAAACAAGACCTTTAATCCAGCACTCGGGAGGCAGAGGCAGGCAGATCTCTGTGAGTTCGAGGCCAGCCTGGTTTACAAGAGCTAGTTCCAGGAGAGGCTCCAAAGCTACAGAGAAACCCTGTCTCGAAAAACCAAAACATAAAATAAAATAAAAATTAAAAAAAATACATACATACACACACACACACACACACGGTTGAAGGTCAGAACTGGAAGTATATCTAGCAAGCAAATACTAGCAAATCACTAGAACATTAAGGCTGGGCTGGAAAGACGACTCCGTGGGTAAAGGCTCTTTACTGCCAAGCCCGACGACGTGAGCTGAGGAACAGACACCTATAGGGTAGAAGGAAAGGGCTGGCTCCTGAAGACCCTCCTCTGACCTGCACACAAAAGCACATGAATAACTAATAAAACCGTAAAGGGAAGACATAAAGCTTGGGACAGACGGTGATGGCACAGGCCGACAATCCCAGCACCTAGACTGTGTTGGGGGGAGGATCTAAAGTTCAAGATGAGAGGGATGAGTGGGGAGGGAGGAAGGACTGGATCAGGAAAGAGCAACTTGGTCTTACTAAAGATTGAGACGCACATGAGTGTTCTAAATTCAAGGCACCCAGTGACCCCAAATTCAGCCGGATGTCTGTGCACGTGTGCAAGCGTGCATTCGAGTGCACACAGGCCCGCATGCAGCTACAGAGCAGACCTCAAGGTTGCTGGAGCTTGGCCTTTGTGACATAAATCCCTGTAATAGGCATAGCCAGCCTAGAGACCTCTAACAAGCAGAGCCACCACCACCAGGTTCTTCTGATTACGCTGGAGATGAGATTTATTTGAAGCCAGCTTCAAATCTCTTCTGTCTGCCTCGGGAATAAAGAGAGCAGAGTCATCATCCATGAAATACTTGTTTTCTGTCATCCGAATCCTGCAGATAAAGAGTTTCCTCTCCAGAAGGGTCATTCTCTCGGTTTCTTTCTCCTTTGCCATCCAACTGGAAGATTCGCAGTTTTTCCTGAGGGGAAAATGCCAGTTAAATGGAGAAAAAGAAATGGCATCCCAGAAGCTTCCTTTATTCTTGAGGGGGTCACTTTTGGGGTGGTGGTGAGAGTTCCGTTGGCAGCAGCCCCCTGTGGGATGCTCCATCAGGGGCTGAGGAAACCTGGAGGGCACCCCACCTTTCAGCGCCGCTCACACACCTGCCCACATTCCCAGGCTTTAGGGCAGGGAGAGAAAGGCTGTCACCAGCTTCGCTCCTCTCTGCTCTAATGGTTTTTGAAGGGTTTCTTTTTCCCAGAGAAATAATGAATGCCTCTTTGCAAACTGCCGGGGAAAACATTCTATTTGGAAGTAATTGAAAATATGTTTTTTGCAGCCACTTCTGAACCATTTTTTTTCCAAACAGCTTTCCTTTCTAATTAACTCACAAAGCTTAGCTCCGTGATTCGCCGGGTAGACAGTGACATCTAGTGTGTACAGAGAGCGTTGGACAATGGCCTTAGACACAGGTTTGCCTCCCTTCCAGTGCAGGGAAATCATCAGGGGAAATACAAATTTGGCATCATATGGGTTCATAAGCACTTGAAATTATCAATTGTTTTTCTTTAGACATGTAGAAAAGTCTGGATGTTTAAGGTATATATTTAGCCCCAGCACTTGGGAGATAAAGGCAGGAGGATCAGGAGTTCAAGGCCAGCCTCAGCTACACAAGAGAATTCAAAGCCAGCCTGGGCTATAAGAGACCCTGCTTCAAAATACAAACAAAAAGAGTCTTATTTTATCTAAAAGAATAAATGATCTAAAAAAATTGTTTGTCTGGGGATAAGATGAAGTCATAACACTTGAGAGATGAAATACAGCTTTTCCCTGAGCCCAGAAACTTTGGCTTTAAAGAGAAAATGACTCTTCTCGAAAAACCAAAAAAAAAAAGCTAGTTCCAAGACAGGCTCCAAAGCTACAGAGAAACCCTGTCTCAAAAAACTATAAATAAATAAATAAATAAATACTCCAATACCACCTAAACATGATAATACAGGCCTGTAGTTGGAACATTCTGCAAGAATAGAAACAGAAGAGTCAGTTCAGGGTCACGCTTGGCGACTTAGAGAGTTCAAGGTCAGCTCTGCACCTTTAAAATAGGGGAAAAGGTCATTCTGGAAGTGACCTGGGTGTTTCTTTCCTGACACCCAAGGTTCTCTGCTGAGGAAGAAGAGACGTCAATGGTCTTATCAGGCAGTGGACTCCTCCTGTTCCAATAGTGACTCCCAGGCAGGGCGTGCCCACTGGTGCAGCCGTAGAACGCCTGCTACAGGAAGAGCCAACTGCTTTTGGGCTAGACCTGACGCCTGCTCTACAGGAGGAAATTCACGCCTAGCTCTGAAACACTTCAGGATAGTGCAGTCACTTGTGGGTAAGATGGTAGATTAGAACTCTCACTGATGGGCCACTGGGATAGTTCAGCAGGTGCAGGTAAAGGTGCTTGCTGGGCAACCCTGATGATCTGAGATGGAAGCCTGGAACCCCTGTAAAAGGGAAAGGAGAGAACCAATGTTCTCACACATTAAAACAAAAGAAATCAAAAAGAAAAAGTGGTAAGAATGAATGCAGACAAAGGGAACCTTATACACCGCTGGGGGCAATGTAAACTAGTCTAGGCACTACGGGGATTAGTAAGGAGGGTTCTCTCTTTTTTCTTCTTCTTCTTTTTTCCTTTTTTTTTTCTCCTTCTTTTTCAAGACAGGGTTTCTCTGTAGTTTTGGTGCCTGTCCTGGAACACACAGAGATCCACCTGCCTCTGCCTCCCAAGTGCTGGGATTAAAGATGTATGCCACCATTGCCCAGCTGGGAAGGTTCTCTTGATGTGACCCAGTTCCCCATGCCATACATCACAAAGGTGTTTGCATGTCAGAGCCTACGGGTAGCCATTTGTATGCAAAACCTGTCTTGTCCTGAACTCAGGTATCTTGCTAATAGGCAACCTAAGGGATTGATGACCAACAGAATGATAGGTCTCTTCATCCTTGATGGGGATGTAATACAACTGGGTTAGGAAGGCTTTGGAAAAGATGAACTGTATTGTAGAGCAAATTCCACTAAGATACAATATTGAAAATATGATGTTTAATCTGATGGAGCGTCAATGGGTATATCAACAACACCCTAGAAGTAGTTGGCCACCCCATAACAAACTCAATTGTATTTTTGTGGGTTTTGTTTCATTTTATGTGGTATTTTTTTCTTACTGGTCTTTTGATTATTTGTTTCTAATTTTTGCTTGTTTTTGCTTTGAAAGAGATAGATAGGGCATAAACTGGGGTGTAGGGAAGTAGAGAGGCTCAAGCAAAGTGAGGGAAAGGAAAACATAAGCAAAATATATTGTATAAAAAAATTTTTTTAAGACCAGGCAATAGTGGCACACACTTTTAATCCCAGCTCTTGGGAGCCGAGGCAAGCAGATATCTGAGTTCGAGGCCAGTCTAGTCTACAGATCAAGTTCTAGGACAGCCAGAGCTACACAGAGAAACCCTGTCTCAGAGGGAAAAAAAAATAACTTAAAGGGGGCTGGAGAGATGGCTCAGTGGTTATGAGCATTGCCTGCTCTTCCTAAAGGTCCTGAGTTCAATTCCCAGCAACCACATGGTGGCTCACAACCCTCTGTAATGAGGTCTGGTGCCCTCTTCTGGCCTGTAGACATACACACAGACAAAATATTGTATACATAATAAATAAATAAATATTTTTAAAAAAATAATTTAAAAAGAAGTAGAAGAAGAAGAAAGGTTAGGACAGAGAGAACGGTTCTGCAGCATAAGCTGCTTTCTTTTCCTAGAATAACCTCTTCTGTTTCAATGAGAGCCAGGCTGAGGTTTTGCAGGTCATGTAAGAAACGCCGTCATTCTCACAGGGCACGTCATCCAAGTGTGACCACATCCAAAAGTTGGGAATTCTGAAAGGTTCTTAAATGCTGGAGAAAGTCAAGGGTGGGCTTAGTATGCGGGGTGGGGAAACAAGGCTGACCAATGAGAAGCCGCCGTATCACTGGCCGGAACAAACTGCATCAGCCATGATTTTACCAGACAGATTTACCAGACTGAAAGAGATTTATTGCAAGGACTTGGCTTACGTAACTGTGGATCAGCTAAGCAGGTCCAAAATCCATAGGGCAGCTGGCAGGCTGGAAACTGCAGTCCTCACGGAAACCCCAGTTCTGCTTTTAGGCAGATTAAGTCAGTCCCTTCCAGGAGATCGGTGACCATCATCCCCTTTTTCCAAAATCCATGGATCGTATAAGTCCTCCAAATTTACAAAATTACCTCACAGCAACGCTGAAATTAGTGCTGGACTGAACAAATAAGGATTATAGTCTAGGCAAGCTGGCCATCAGGAAATTGTTAGCAATGGCTAGCATTGTTTATTGTACGAAGAAGCCGGTGGTAAAGATGGAAACTAACTACCTTTGACCTAGTTTGCCTAGCAAAGCCCAGAAAAGGAGAGTCCTGCCGCAGGGGCGGGGCTAGGGGTGGAGAAGCTTCCAGCAACCTGAGTCAGGAGCCCACCTGGGCTGCTTCCTCGGTGACTTCCTCGGTGACTTCCTCGGTCTTAAGTGCATCTGCAGTAAAATGCGGAAAATAGCAGGACCTACCTGATATCAGCTGGGACACTGGGTGGTAAAGTGCATGGAACATGGTTAGAAGCATGGAACACGGTTAGAAACAGAGCGAGTACTTCAGGGTTAACAGTCGCCGCGGACATTACCTGCCGTGACTCTCCGGGGTTGGGTAAACTTAATCCGGGAGTGGTAGCCGGTGCCAGGCATAAGAAACAGAAAGTCCAAAGGCACAGAGGCATGCCTGTTGTGCCTGAGGAACAGCCAGCAGCGGCCAGGACACGCACCGGTGAGAAAGAACCGGGTTTGCTCAGCTGGTTCCAGTCTGTCTACAAGACTCTGGTGAGGGCTGTGAAAAAGAACAACTTTAAGCTGCAGCAAGAAGGGGTGGTAAGACTTTCTTAATACAAATAAATAAATAAAATAAATAAGTAAAAAAAAACACAATCAAATCCTCAAATACCTGGAATTTGAGAATTTCAGCTACCCAGGAGCATCAATGAGACTACCTCATCTTGGATGCACTGTGGCACTGTGCGTCGTCCCCCCCCCCTCCCCGTCGAGTCATCCCCACACATCTGAGGATTGGTTCTGAGACCTCCCAAAATCCTGGGATGCTCTGGTAGTAGGTAGTGGCCCGGCACATGGCTTAGCCAGGAGAGATCTAGTACAGCAAATGAGAAGCCCCGGTTCCCATGCCCACTGCCATATAAAGTGGGTGACCCACACACGTTATCCCAGGACTTGGGAGGTAGAGGATGAAGTTCAGCTTCATCCCCAGCTACACAGTGAGACCAAGGCCAGCCCGGGATTCTGTCTCAATAAAAAGTAAAATAAATCCACCCCTAGCAAAAACAGTTTTCTTTAAGGGTGTGGTCTCTGCTAGTTTGACCACCATCCAGTGGATGACCCATAGGTATATGGGTAGCAGAAAATTGGACTCTACGGGTTATTTTTTTTTTTAAGAAGACATGAAGCTGGGAAGGACAGGAAGTGGATTTGGTAGGAGTTGGGGAACGGATCTGATTACATTACATTGTATGCAATTCTCAAAGAGTAAAAATATATTTTAAAATAAATAAAGTGAAAAAGCTTGCATATAACCTACACACATCCACCTGTGTTCATTTTTGTAAGGTTTGCTTTTATTTTATTTTATGTGTGTGGGTGCTTTGCCTGCAAGTATGTGTGTGTGTGTGTCACATCTGTGCCTGGTGCACCGGAGGACAGAATAATGCCCCAGATGTGGTCCTGGGCCCACTGGAAGGGTAGCTAGGGCTCTTAACCATTGAGCCATCTCTCCAGCCCCCAACCTGTGTTCTTTAAATCATCTCTAGATTGCTTTTAATACATAACATAATGTAAATGCTACATGAGTTATTCTGCTCTCCTTATTTCAGCAATAATAAGGAATAAAGTCTTTGTCGGTGAGCACAAATACTTTGTCAAATGTTTCCCATGCATGATATTTGTTGAATCCACAGACATGGAACTTGCATAAGGAGGTTAGCATGACCAAGAAGTCCCGAGAGGCATTAGCGTGGGTTTTCTCATCAATTTTGGCAGCAATTTGCCAACACCATCATGGGCGGGGCCAGACCCTAAACATAACCCTGAACACAAGTCCTGTCACCACCTCAGCCCTCTATGTAAGACCAGGACAGCTGAGCCACATCAAAGCCATCGGAGTCCAAACAAGTAAAATCATACAGACTCCGTGAACCAAAGACAATTGACTGCCCCCCCCCCACACACACACTCCAATCCATTGTCTCTACCTGGCCATATGACAGTGTTGTAACTGAACAGGCAGCAGCCAACCTACAGACTGCGTTTCCCAGCCCTTTAGCACTTAGATGAAGCCAGAACATTTCTCACCAATGTGGCGTGGGTGTAAGTGGGCACACACACACCTCTTCTGGGCTCAGACTTTAGAAAACACACACGTGCGCTCCCTCCTCTGTGTACTTCCTTCTTCCCTCAACCAGTGATACTGGCTTTTGTTTTTGTCTTTTGAGACAGGGTTCTCTGTGTAGTCTTGGCTGTGCTAGAACTCACTTTGTACAGGCTAGCCTCAGACTCAGAGATCCTCCTGCCTCTACCTCCCTCTAACCCTGAGTACTGGGATTTAAGGCATGCACCACCACCAGCAGCTTTTAAAAAAAAAAAAAATACAGGGTAGCATGTATGGCAGGCTGGCCTCCAACTCGCTGTACATCTGAGAATGATCTTAAACTCCCGATCCTCCTGCCTCTAACTAACCTAGTGCTAGAATTTCAGTCATACGCCGCCATGCCCAACTCAACTTCCTCCCCAAAACAAAACAATGAATATAAATAAATCCCCAGGTAGGGAAAGGCAAAGGATTTCATCCCAGAAGCACCCAAGTCCCTGCTGTTGCCTCAAGACCTAAGAGTCCTAAGGCTTGAGACATGGGGACTGCTGAAGGTGCCTGAGACATGGGAACTCCTGGTGGGGAGGAGACAGGATCAGAGAGGAAAGACCAGAGATCCCAGCTGAGTTAGGGCCAGGGCAGAGTCGAGTTTGAACCGGCTAGAGTTCACTAGAATCGCTCACCCCTATCATCCCAGCATTCAGGAGGCTGAAGAAGAGGATCAAGAATTTGAGCCAGCACCCAGAGGTAGTGGCATACTTCTTTAATCCCAGTGCTATGGGATAACTCTTCTGTACGCTGTGAAAATATGTTGCTCTTATTGGTTGATAATAAAAGTTGCCTTGACCTATAGCAAAAAAGAACATTGCTAGGCGGGAAATACAAGTAGAGATGCAGGGAGGAAGAAGGACAGAATTAGGGAGATGGTGGATGTATTAGAGCACAGGTAATGTCTCTAATACAAGACACTGGGCAAACCACAGGTTAATAGAAATGGGTTCATTTAAAAGTAAGAGCTAGTTAGTAATAAGCCTGAGTTATTCAGCCAAGCATTTTATAATTGATATTAAGTCTCTGGGTGATTATCTAAAAGTAGCTGCAGGAAAGGGTGGGAAAGAGAAACCTCCATTTACACCCAACACTTAGGAGGCAGAGAAACCCTGTCTCAAAAAAAAAAAAAAAAAAAAAAAAAAGAATTTAAGCCAACCTGAGCTACATAGCCAGACCCTGTCTCAGAAAAAAAAAGAAAGGAAAAAATAAAAAGAAACCAGTAAGATGGCTCGTCGCCTGGGTAATGGTACTAGCTGCTAAGCCCGACAATCTGAGTTTGATCCCCTGCCCCATGTAGTGGAAGGAGTCTTCTGACCTCCACACATACGCTGTGGCAAGGGCACACATATCATGAAGAAATGTGTCCCCATTCACTTCTATGCTGCTGTAATAAAAGATTCTGGCCAAAGCCAGCTTTGGAGAGAGAGAGTGTGTATTTAGCTTCTGTGTTCTCATCACCATCTCCCACTGGGGGAAGCCCGGGCAAGAACAGGAGCAGGAGCAGAGGCAGGGACCACCAGGAAAGCTCCTTTGCTCAGCCCATTTTCACACAAGGGGCAGGACCCTCCTGCAGCTGTCAAATCTAGGTAATGTCTCCACATACTTGCTTACGGAGCAAAGGGACCTCCTCCATGGGGGCTCTCTCTATTCAGACTATAGCTTTCTTCAAAGTGACAAAAAAACTAACCAGCACAAAATGCAATAAAAGAAATTTAAGTTAAAATAAACAAAACCTGATATCGTAGCTGGTTAACAGTAGAGAGTTACCCCAAATGTAGTGCTGAGTGTGTTAGAGACAGGGCTGCCTTCTCACCCCTCACTAGCACTTGGCTTAATCCTTTCAAAGCACATATGCCTGCACATTTATTCTTGCTTTTATCATAATTTTAAAACTGCGAAAATCAACACCACCGAGCAGAAACGCAGTGTTTGCAACATGAGGATGTTAAGATCCTCGAGTGTAGCTCTCAGCACAGTGCCCTGCTTCTACACTAACTCACGGGCTCAGATTCCCCTCCCCCGCCACCGCTCCCCCTGCTCCCCCACCGGACCCCACTCCTGCCCCACCCCCAGGCTCCTGTAGAACCAGGTAGAACTCACAGGTTTTCTTTACGACTTAAGTAAAAAGAAACCACTCCACATTCACACCCCTCTAAGGTTGAATTTGGAGTAACCTGTCACAGACCAAAACCAAGAATTTTGTTTTTTTTAAATATTTATTTATTTATTATTTATACAGTATTCTGTCTGTGTGTACACCTGCAGGCCGCAAGAGGGCACCAGACCTTATTGCAGATGGTTGTGAGCCACCATGTGGTTGCTGGGAATTGAACTCAGGACCTTTGGAAGAACAGGAAATGCTCTTAACCACTGAGCCATCTCTCCAGCCCCCAAAACCAAGAATTTTAAAAATCAAATTCAAGGCATATGTTAGAAACCGTAACGGCAGAATTTACCACAGTAATCACAGGCACGCTGTGGCAAAATGATTAAACAAGAAATATAACATGGTGTAGCCTAATAATTGAATGCTAAAACGTTTCTCTTCTGACTTAAAAAGTGGAATGAGGCCGGTGGTGGCAGGTGGATCTCTGTGAGTTCAAGGCCATTCCAGCCTATAGAGCTAGTTCTGGGACAGCTAGGGCTGTTACACAGAGAAACCCTGTGTCAAAATAAATAAAAATTGTAGCGAGGGCTGGAGAAATAGCTCGGAGGTTAAGAGCACTGACTGATCTTCCAGAGATCTGAGTTCAATTCCCAGCAAGCACATGGTGGCTCACAATCATCTATAATGAGATCTGGTGCCCTCTTCTGGCAAGTAGGAGCACATGCAGGAAGAACACTGTATACATACATAAATAAATAAATAAATAAATAAATAAATAAATAAATCTTTTTTTTTTAAGTGGAATGAGTGTGGACCAGATGGCTCAGTGGGTAAAGATGCTGACCCCCAATCCTGACTACCTGAGTCTGACCCCTGGAACCCACACTGTAGAAGTGAGAATTGATTCTTGCAAGATGTCCTCTGGCTCCACATGAATGCCATGAACAAAAATAAATAAATAAATGTAATTTTTTAATAAACCATTTTTTTTAGCAGAATGAGAGAAGGAATCCAAATATACAAGAGAGGAAAGGTGAGACAGAAGAGCAAAGGCCATTCTGGAAGTGAACGGTGATAAGGATGATTTAAGATTATCAGGAGGGTTGGAGAGATGGCTCATGGTTAAGATGACTGACTGCTCTTCCAGAGGACCAGGGTTCAATTCCCAGCACCCACATGGCAGCTCACAACTGTCACTCCAGGATCCAACACCCTCACACAGACATACATATAGACAAAACCCCAATGCTGTGGATGACGCTCATTGTTAATAAAACCCTGATTGGCTGGTAGCCAGACAAAAAGTATGTGTGAGCAGAATCAGGAGAGACAGCAGCCAGCTGCCCTGGACGTAAGACATACTAGAAGACAGGTAAAACCATGAGCCACAGGGCAATACATAGATTGACAGAAATGGGCTAATTTAAATGTAATTTAATGTTAGGCAGTAACAACCCTGATCTATAGTCAAATATTTACAATTAATAAAAACCTCTGTGTGGTAATTTGGAAGTGGCCCCCGAAAGCTCCGCCTACACACCAATAAAATAAAAATAAATTAATTAAAGAAAAAAAAAGACTGTCAGGCATTACAAATTACCTCACCTTCTCTGGCAGAGAGCCCTGATTTACACAGTATCCTTTTGAAAACCAGGTAGAATTCTGAAAAGGATAAAGGGGCCTAGTGTTCAGCCATGGTGATCTCAGTCACCTTTGGTTTCTGTTGTGTTTGTATCCTATGATTTCAAACACAGAGCTGCACGGTCAAAGAGACTGATTGCGTCTGCCCAAAATTCACATGCTGCACACCTTACCTGCGTCATGGCTGCATTCACATAGCATGAGAAACCCTGAAAACCTTGCTCCACACAGAGGGAGACAGAGGGAGAGAAGGAGACCTCTTCCAGACGTCGCAAGGAAAGGCCATCAGTGAGCCAGGAAAAGGGTCCTCACCAGAGACAGAATCATACGGAAGCTTCATCTTATATTTTAGATTCCGATAATACATAATATTTTTTGCTATTTAAGCCACCCAGTCTGTGGCATTTTGTTACGGCAGAACTCAAGGAGATGCTGCTTGTCACTGAAGCTAAGACGGCATCATTCACCACCCAGCTCATTATTTTATAAATCACAGAGCACTGAAATTAAATAATACGTCACTGAGGACTAGGGACATTGTTCATCTGGTGCAGTGCTTGCTTGGCATACACAGAGCTGAGTTCCAGCCCCAGAGCGGCATACACTAAGCATGGTGGCTCAGGCCTGTAATCTCGGCACTCAGGGAAATACACACAGAAGGAACAGAAGTTCAGGGTCGTGCTCAGCTATGTAGTAAGTTCAAGCCCAGTGCAGGTCTCAAAAAAAAAAATGGAAAAAAAAGTCACTAGTCAGAGCTAATCAGAGATCTTTAAATGTGCAAATGTGTATCTAGAGAGATGGTTCAGCCTTTAAGAGCACTGTTGCCGTTGCAGCTGACCTGAATTTTGTTCCAACACCCACATGATGGTTCACAGTCATCTATAACTTCAGTTCCGGGGCAGCTTCTGACCTCCCTAGGCTCCAGGTATGCATGTGGTGTACAGCCACACATACACATAAAATAAATCTTCTTACAGAATGGTAAACATCCTTGGAAACATAGCATCATCAGACCAGGGAATGGATTTAGACGGTCCACAGCTAGGTGCGAAACCTCCTGGGTGAACACCCAGCCATCCCATGGAACTGGTCAGGCTTCATTGCCACCGTCACCAGCCACCAAACCCTGAAGCGTATCAGAAAGCCTGTGGCTGCCCCAGCAGAACCAATACCCACCGCCTTGACAAAACAGCCCTTCATCGAAAGGAATCCAAAGTCTCTACCAGAAGCCAGAGAGTAAGAAGGACATTTAACGATGTCTTGCTATGAAGAAAAAGGCTCACTGTGCCGGGGAAACAGGATGTTTGGTTATTCTTGTTGTTGTTGTTCACAACTAGAACCCTAGTTGTGAGGGGACATGGAAAATATTGCTAGTGGACTGTCCTCCCTTAGAGTAGAGGTGGGCTAGAAGGGCCCCAATGAAGTCAGTGTGCAGGACCTGCCTCCATGGTAGAGGGTGAGTCACAGTCTTTTCCCAATGGCCCTGGAGAAAACAGTGGCTCCCCCAGTGGAAACTTCTAGACAAAAGAGAAGTTTCCAAATGTCTGTAATGCATCTCAAAACCAATCAGAGTTCTCAGCGTATCCCAGGGGTTTTATTTCGTCCCCCCCCCCCTTTTTTTGAGACAGGGTTTCTCTGTAGCTTTTGAAGCTATCCTGGAACTAGCTCTTGTAGACCAGGTTGGCCTCGAACTCACAGAGATCCTCCTGCCTCTGCCTCCCGAGTGCTGGGACTAAAGGCATGCACCAACACCGCCAGGCTCCAGGTTCTTAATGAACAGGAAAGTCCTTAGATAAATACTTTTTCAACAAGGTTTTCAGATCCTATGATAATTTTTGCCACAAACACAAATGCCTCTGTGTGAAGTGGATACTCTTTGGAGAGGCAGGGAAGGGGAGGTAGAAGCCTGGTTATAAGAAGTGGGTGAAGGCAAATCAGTCTAGCCTCAGCTACAGAGTGAGCTCAAGGCCAGCCCCAGCTTCATAGTGAGCTCCTATCTCCAAAAAAAAAAAAGAAAAGAAAGAAAGAAAGAAAGAAAGAAAGAGAAAAGGCCCCACAAACTTGCCCACGGGACAATCTAATGGAGGTAGTCCTCAACTGAGGTTCCTTCTTCCCAGGCAGCTCCAGTTTATATCAGGCTGACAAAAAGCTAATCCTGCCACTATCCCTAAGAAGAGTCTCCAAAGCTTCTGCCTCCCCAAAAGCACATCAGAGGACCCCACTCACATCCTGTTAGTGCCTCCAGAAGATGTGGAAAAATCGGGCATAATGGTCTACAGAGTGAGTTCCAGGGCAGCCAGAGATATGTAGTGAGACCCTGTCTCAGAAAACAGAGAAAGAGAGAGCTTCATCTTTGAAAATGTCATAATGAAGTCCATTCTTCTGTGTACTAGGTTTAATAAATGAATAATAAAAAATAAATTTATGGGGGCTGGAGAGATGGTTCAGAGGTTAAGAGCATTGCCTGCTCTTCCAAAGGTCCTGAGTTCAATTCCCAGCAACCACATGGTGGCTCCTGACCATCTGTAATGAGGTCTGGTGCCCTCTTCTGGCCTGCAGGCATATACACAGACAGAATATTGTATACATAATAAATAAATATTTAAAAAATAAATAAATAAATTTATTTGTTTAATAATAAAACAGCCCTTCTCGAACATTTTAGAAAAGATAAATGAAGCATCAGTGTTACAAAGCCAGTATTGAACTCTGGCACACAAACTTAACGTGCCTAGTCCTGTACATACACAGTGGAGCCAGTGTTGGAGGGGTTGGAGGGAACCCCTGAGTGGAGGCCTTCATCATCCGGCATTCTTCATGCTGTCTCTGGCCACTGCTGGCCTCCCCTCAAGACTGGAGGGACAATTTGCCTCATTCCACACTTGGAGACACAGAGAAAGGAGTAACTCTTCAGAGCCTTGCTCAAAGTTAAATCCAAAAACGCTGGTCCCAGAAGAGAACCCACGGCAAGAAGAGACATGAAGATGCAAATTCGAGGCCAGGAGGTTCCTGGCTCTGTTCTCCAGAATGAGCTCATGCCCTTCTGCTTTCCCAGAGGTGAGTCAACAACTCCCCCACACAGGTAAGAAGAAACATCAGAACCCACCGCTCACCAAGACTGAAAATGAAAGCCAGACATGGCGGTTCACACCTATAATTGCAGTACCTGGGTTGCTGAGGGAAAAGGATTGCTGAGTTTGGGACTAGCCTGGGCTACATAGGAATACCCTGTATCAACAAGAAACAAGAAGTGTTGGGGGAGAAGAGGAGAGAAGTAGAGAAAGAGAGAGACAGAATAAACATGCAGAGTTGTAGAGATGGCTCAGTGGTTAAGAGCACTTGCTGCTCTTGCAGGGGACCCAAGTTTGGTTCCCAGCAACCACATAGCAGGTAACCACTGTCTATAACTCCAGCTTGAGGGGATCTGAAACCCTCTTCTGGTCTCCTCAGGCACTAGGCACACACATGGTATGCAATCATACATGTAGACAAAAAATGATGCACATAAAATAAATTTTTTCTTTAACTAAAAAAAATCGCTTTCATATAAAATATATTCAGGGGCTGGAGAAATTGTTCATGAGGACTGTTCTTGCAGAGACCCCAGGTTCTGTTCCCTGCACCCATGCCAGGTGGCCCACAGATTCCTACGACTCTAATGTACAGTCTGCTTAACATCTAACTCAGGGCATCTGACGCCGTCTAGACTCCTCATGCACCCGCCACTCATGCACACATGCACACACAGTTTAAAAATAAATAAATAAATTCAGGAATAAGCACACCAGGTTAGGATAGGGTTTCCACCTGTTGTCAGGAGCCAGGACTCCTTCCGCTCAGTCTTGCTAGTCAGTGGTTGCTCATCCTCACCGCCCAAGGTGGACAAGGAGTCTGACCATTATCACTGTATCTATCTCAGAAGAACTAGGGGAAAAGAATACTTCCAGGGGACTGCCTACACCCTATTTACGTCTCGATGGCCAAAATTAGTCATCTATTTGCTTCCAAACGATAATAAGAATGTCTCCTCTCAGTTGGGTGACAACATGTCTAGCCAATAAGCACGAAGAGAACGAAATGTGGGCGGCGCTAGACGATCTCCGCCATAGACCATCATCACACGTGGGAATGGCAAAGCAAACGCCTGCCCTGGACGCCTCCTAGGCAACCGCGTGAATCACCCACTTGATGACTCACTCCCTCCCCCAAAGCTTGTCAGCGCCACTGAGCTCCCAGGCGTCAGGCAACTTACAGACTGCTAAAACAGTCCCCTGCTCTAAATGGTGCGCTCTTGAACGCGGCGTCTACTTAGCATTTAGCGCGCTGTCTAAGTGTCCAAATTACACGTTTCACGCAGAAATTACTGTTTCCGTCAAGCACTAAAGGTAAATGCACTTAAACATCCATCATAACTCCAGAAAGATGATTTCTGGCTCGTGGAGGGCAGAACAATCTTCTTGGCGTTTTTCCGTTCTTTTCTGTGGGTGAGATAGATTCCTTCAGTGTGTACACAGTGCTTCTGAGAAAACAATGACTGCAGGAGTTGAACTCAGCCACAACCCACAGGAACTGAGGGGAGAGGTAATTAGGAGATCTAATTGCTGTCTGTCTGTCTGTCATCTGTCTTTACTTAGTGGAACACGGCTTCCTTCTGCGGTCTGGTTTGGCCTTACCTCACAACCATATTTCTCTGCCTTACACTGGGGGTCGCAGACATCCATGAGAACCCTCAGCAAAGAAACTGTTTATGTGTTTGTTATCCAGGGGAGGGGTCAGTTTTTGTGGTGGTGGTAATTGTTATTGTTTGGGAGGCTGTGGTCTATACTGGCCTGATATCATGTAGTCTATGTTGTCCTGAAACCCAGGGCCGTTCTCCTTCCTCAGCTCCTGGAAAGCTGGGGATGACAGCACGCACCATCACGGTCAGCTTCTGAAATAACGTTTCACCCTCGCTCTGCTCCGCTTCCTTCAGGCCACGGTCTTTGGGTTAAATAACAGTATAAAAATTACATCATGACCTTTTTTTTAACATTTCCAAACTATGCTTTGTAGTTTGCCCGGAATCCAAAAATAAACGTAACCCACAAACAGCTTTAAGAATAGCCATCGAGTTCCGATCTGCTGCTGCAGTTCTGAGTCAGAGGGAAGAGGAAATTCAACAACTGAGACTTGTTAAGAGAACGGAATGCTTCTCTTCCCCGAAATCCTGCGAAGGAATTCCCCCTCCCTGCATTTTTGACCTGGTCATCTTCTGGGGAATTCTCTGCAGCTGGAAATGAGCCCAGAAGACTGGGAACAGCTGGCATCCTAGGTGCTGATATCTGCAGTCACCAGCACCACCCAGTCCTCAACTGGTTCACTGGGGCTTTCGAATCAACAAGCGTCACAACAAGCGTCACGAGGCCCTGGCTCCCATTTCCAAAGGGAATGTGCTAGTCACCCCCACTACACCACACTGCTTTGTCTACAAAAAGGATGTTTACTGAAAAACAATTATTCTTGATTTTTTTTCCTTTTTGCTGCTCCTAACCTACAACCAGAAGGCTGACAATCAATCTAAACATACCAGTCTTGCTGAGAAAATATTCCAAGACACATGTATAAAACTATAGCCGGGTGTGGTGGCGCACGCCTTCAATATTGTCACTCGGGAGGCAGAGGCAGGCAGATCTCTGTGAGTTCGAGGTCAGCCTGGTCAACGGAGTGAGTTCCAGAGCAATCAGGACTGCTAAACAGAAAAACCCTGTCTTGGGGGGGAGGGGGAGTAATAATAGGGGTGTAGAGATAGCTCAGTAGTTAAAGCGCATACTGTTGTTCCTCTAGAGGACCCGAGTTTGGTTGCCAGTGCCCACAATAGGTACCCCACAACGGCCTATAACTCCAGATCCACAGAATCCAACATCTCTGGCTTCCATGCACTCTTGTGCTCATATTTATTTATTTATTTTTAATATTTATTTATTATATATACAATATTCCGTCTGTGTGTATGTCTGCAGGCCAGAAGAGGGCACCAGACCCCATTACAGATGGTTGTGAGCCACCATGTGGTTGCTGGGAATTGAACTCAGGACCTTTGGAAGAGCAGGCAATGCTCTTAACCTCTGAGCCATCTCTCTAGCCCCTTGTGCTCATATTTAAAATCAGCAAATAAATATTTAAAATGAAATAATAGTATCTCCACACACAAAGCCTGACTTGGTTTTGTTTCCTGAAATCTAATATGCTTAGATGAGACGGAAGGCTCAGTTACTTTTCTCAGAAAAGAATAAACACATCACTAATAATCAGGCCTGTACTAAGACTCTAATCCAAACCCAGCCTGCGATATGTGTGTGTACCGTGTGCATGCCTGGTACCCACAGGGATCAAAAGAGGGTATCCGATCCCCCAGAAGTAGAGTTACAGGCGGTTGTGAGTCACCATGTAGGTGCTGGGAATTGAACCTGGGTCTTCTGCGAGAGCAGCAAGTGCTCTAAACCTCAGCCATCTCTCCAGCCCCTCCTTTTCTTTTTTTAAGTTTAATTTTAATGTGTATGTGTCTGTGGGTATATGCCACATGTGCGCAGGTGCTTGAGGAGGCCAGAAGAAGGCGGCAAATTCCCTGGAGTTGGGGCGACAGGTGTTGGTAAGCCACCCAATGTGGGTGCTTCGTCTTCTGAAAGAGCAAGAAGAGCTCCTAACCACCAAGCTGTCTTTCCGGCTCCACCATTTTCAAGGGTACAGTTAAATAATGTTAGGTATAGCCACATTGCTGCACACTTTTACCATCCACTTCCAACTTCTCGCCTTGCCTAACTGATAACATACCCCATATACATTAATCACTAACTGTGATTAATCATTTCCCTTCCCTAAGCTCTGGAAACCACCATTCTGTCCCACCTTCTCCCTCTGCCTCTGACCTCCCTATGTACCTCTCTATTGAGTGGGACCATGTAGAATCTGTCCTTTCTGAATGGTTAGTCCCCACGGTTCATCCATGTTGTCGGAATTGCTTTCGTCTTTAGTTAAATCCTCAGTCTGTATTTGTCACCTCTGCTTGTCCCTTTGCCCTCTGGTAGTTTCCTTGTGCTGTCTGGTGTGTGTGAACACCTGTAGGAGAGAGAACTTTTGGTAGTCAGTGCTCTCTCTGCTCCACGTGGCTCTTCGTGTGAAACTGAGGTCGCCAGACTTGTCAACCGGCGCCTTCACAGCTGAGCTCTCTCTCCAGCCCTGTACGTATTTCCTTTAGATCTAAAGTAAATGCACCTCACTGGGATTGTTGGCACATACCCTTAATCCTAACACTGGAGAGACAGAGGCCAGCGAATTTCTGTGGGTTCAAGGCCAGCCTGGTCGACATATTTTGTGGGATGTTCTGTAGGGGTCTCTCGCCAGGAGAGTCTATGAGAGGGTAAGCTCGGTGTGGCATTCTAAAGGGACAGTCATCTAACTGTGAACCTGTGAAGAGCACCCCAGAACAGACAACACAGCCCACACACTTCCTTGTGTCTTTCTCTGTTCTGGAATTCTTTAAGCGGTCCATATGTGTGTGGTGAGAGACATCATTCCCTTTCTCTTTTCAATTGCTCTTAGCATCTTCTGTGATCCAGCAGAGTTCTCCAGCTCAGGAAGAAGAGAGAACCATGAACGAGCAAGCTTGGATGACTTCCCATTCCGAAGCGAACAGAGCCACGGATTCAGTTACACTGCAGGGCCTCTGTGTGACAGAGGAATGAGGGAAGTACTAGCTGAGCCCATTAAAGGAAGTCAAGGGAAACCGCCAGCCCAGAGCTGATCACATTTAATCCATGCATTGAAAAATCCTAGCACTCCAGAGACAGAGGCAGGTGGATCTCTGAGCTCCAGGCCAGCCTGGTCTACAGAGAGAGTTCCAGAACAGCCAAAGCTAAACAGAGAAACCCTATCTCAAAAAACAAAAGCAAAACAAAAAAAGAAATATTAAATAGTTTAACGTCATTGTCAGCTATATTGAATGTGAGAACCAGCCTGCTCGGGGTTATATGCAACCCTGTCTCAAAAAAAAAAAAAATATTTTTTTTTCCCTGTGAGAAATTGAGAACCCCTAAAGGCCATCAAGTTGGGGGTACCATCTGCACTTTGGGGGGTGGGAGGAGACAGGGTCTCTCTATGTAGTCCTGGCTGTGCTGGAACTCTCTATGTAGACCAGGCTAGCCTCAAACTCCCAGAGATCCACCTGAGTGCTGGGATTAAAGGGGTATGCCAATGTGTCCAGCACCATGTGCTCTCTGTAAACGTCATCCCTTCTCTAAGCCAGCAGTGTGCAGGACGGGTAAGAATAAGAAGAAACAGAAGAAAAAGAAAGGGTAGAACAGGAAGATCCCTACCCTTCGGTGAGCCTTTGTCCTAAAGAATGGTTTCCTTCTATCCACAGAAAGGAGGTCAGAGGACCTGGTTGAATTCAATTAAGAAAAACATCTAGACTTCTTCACTTTGGCACGTTCAAGCTAATAGAGCCGCGCGCGCGCGTGTGTGTGTGTGTGTGTGTGTGTGTGTGTGTGAGAGAGAGAGAGAGAGAGAGAGAGAGAGAGAGAGACAGAGACAGAGACAGAGACTGCTTTGGTTTCGGTGTGAACAATTACTATTTAGTTACTATTAGTCCTCAAGTTCTCCATCCTTCTGCCTCCACCTCACCAAGCTGGTACTGCAGGAGGAGCAGAACTACCCGGTTTGCCCTTCTCTGCTTCCTAAATATTCTATACTGAAATGTTTTTCTTTCAGTAACTGGACACAGTATCTTGAGAAAGAAAGCATCCTGCAGATTCTTATCACTAGCTCTTTTCCTGTTTGTTTGTTTGTTTGTTTTCATTTGCTTGCACGGTTCAGGAGAGCAGCAAAAGATAGGAATCCTTCAAAACCCAGTGGCTAGGAAGAAACAGAGCTCAGCGGTAGGGTGCTTCCCTACAGGCGCCAAACCCAGCATCACAGGAGAAAAGGAGGGGGTGGGGAGCAGGGAAAGGAAGAGGCAAAAGAGGCTGCCCAAGCCTCCAGCACAGAAGCCACAATCGTGGGTGGACTGGTTCCCTTTCTGGTGCAGGATAAAACACTGTAACAGTAAATGTTCATGCACAAGCTTAGAAACCTGGGTCCCGTCCCCAGGACCCAGGGAGTCAAGAGAGAACTGACTCCCATGGTTGTCCTCTGCTCGTGTGCTTGTGGGTGCGCACACGCCCACCCTAAAACACTGGTTTAGAAGTATCTGCCTTAGCAGTTGCCCTCCTTCTCCCCTTCCTCTTTAGTTCTGTCATCCTAAACAGCTACTAATCTGTTTCCTGTCTCTGTGGGTTCGCTGATTCGAGACAAATCATTTCAATAAAATTATATAATACCTGACTTTTGTGTCTAGCTTCTTCCACGTAGCGTAATGTTTTCAAGGCTCATTCATATTATACCACCTAGCGGTTCTTTGTGGCCAGCTTAAGAGTGTTCTATCATGAGGACAAAGCACATCTTCCATTCACTGACAGACATTTGAATTTTTTCTATTCTTGAGCTATTATGAATAATTTTTCTGGTTATGTCCTTGTATACATTTTTGGTGGATGTTTTGTTTCTCGTGAGTATTTGGCTAGGAGTAGAATTACTAGGTCATGTATATTAGGTTTTTATAGTTGTATTTTTAACAGTATTATGTAGGGTGGGTGCAGATAAGCCGTGAATGCAGCGTAAGAGGAGCTCAGAAGAGGCCATCAGATCCCCTGGAACTGCAGCTGTAGGCAGTTGTGAACTGCTGGACATGGATGCTGGGACTAAACCGGGGTCCTCTACGAGAGCAGTACACGCTCTAAACCATTGAGCCATCTCTTCAGTCCCTCACTGTAGGTTAAATGAGACTCCACTGTTTTGCCCTATTCCTTGGTCCACTTTCTTTTTTTCTTTTTATTTTTTTATTTTATTTTATTTTATTTTATTTTTTGGTTTTTCGAGACAGGGTTTCTCTGTGGCTTTGAAGCCTGTCCTGGAACTAGCTCTGTAGACCAGGCTGGTCCCTTGGTCCACTTTCTAATGACTGCTTGTGTGGTCATTCCTGAAGCCGGTTAATTCCTCACCTAGTGAGGTCTGCATTCCGTACAACCAGTGGAGCTTCCACCCTAAATTAACTCAGCTTCTTGTGGGGTTCTGAATGCCCAAAGGAAAGCAGCCTACGTGCCCACGCCATCTGCCCAGGTTTGGTCACAGGGAAAACAGGTTTGGTCACAGAGAAAGCAACTGCATTCCACAGTGAGGGTGATCTCATGCCTCCCACAATTCCACACAAAAGGAAGCAAATGTCAGGTCACCCTCCCTCCTGTCTCTAAGGAAGAGAATTTGACCCAAACTCTCTCCCCCTGTGAAGGAGACAAAGTCATGTTTTTCTTAGACAAGGTCTCAAGTAGTCCATGCTGCTGCAGGACTCCAAACACAGCCAGGGGTGACTTTGGAACTTCTGATTCCCTTGCTTGCTTTGCCAAGTGCTGGGATTCAACCCTGGGTTGAATGTGCATGCTAGACAAGGACTCTAACAACTGAGTTACATCCTTAGCTCCCAGAAAGGATTTTTTAAGAAGGGAACTCAGAATCTCAGAACTGGCAATTCGGAGCTTAGTAAGTATGTGTAAAGTTAGATCTATGTACAGAACGGCTCTTATTCACAGTTTATGAGAAAACACTGAGCAACGGCAGTCAGAAGAAAGGCCTCAACACCTTCCAGCCAGAGGTCAAGGTGGCACTGTTGGAAAGAAAGCAAACAAGAATTCTTAACGCAGTCAGTACTGAGGTAAGAATGAGTTATGAACAACCTGACCCTTGCATGGGCAGATCCCAGAACACCTCCTCCTCTAGCAGCCAATGGAGGCAGGCCAAAGTCACATACGGTGCTAAGAGCTCTAGGCTGGACAGAAGCAACTGACCTCTGGTCGATAGTAAACCGTCAATGTGTAGTCAAGCAATAGCGGATGATTGACCCGTACACTTGCCAACAGAGAGTGAGATTTATATCTCAATACTGTTCTAGCAATATTTCACCAACTCTGCCAGCCCTGTGTGATTAGAAATAGATCCAGCTAGGAGAAAAAGCTCACTCCCGGGATCCTTAGATGTAGGGGAAATAGGGCGTCGGGGGAGCAGACATACCTAGAGAGAAGTGTTATGAAGCTTGAGCGAGAGATTAATGTTCCAGTGTTGTAGAGCAAAGGGCTCTGAGGTTCGACAGACAATGGCCTGTCTCCCTCACTGGAAGCTTGTAACCTACAAAAAAATTCATAAGCAACAACAAGGACCTTGACATCAGAAGCTGGCCAACAATATTCCACAGAAATCATTGAAAGTACTATTTTAGGGTTGAGGTGTGGCTCAGGAGAGGGCTTGGCTAGCATGTGCAAAGCCCTGGGTTCCATTCCCAGCATAAATAAGCAGGTGTGGTCCTGCACCCCGTAAGCCCAGCTCTCAAGAGGTAAAAGTAGGGGATCAGAAATCCAAGGTCACCCTCAGCTATGGAGAAACCTGAGGCCAAAATTGGCTACATAAGGTCCTGTCTCAAAAAAAAGCAAAAAAAAAAAAAATGGGGGGGGGGGGGCAAGGCAGGAGGGATGGACACAGATGTGGGGTTTCATTGCCTCCACAGCTCCCCTAAACGATTAGTCTTTCAGTGAGCCCATTATCAAAGCTACAGGGATAGTAAATTACCTCCCAGTTCTATAGTTCCCTAATACCGGGCACTATTATACCCGGGAATAGGCTTCATGCCACCTCCTCATCTTGAGTCCTATAATGTGACCATCTAGATGTCCTCAGCAGGCCCTTTCTTTAGCCAGGTGCTGTCCCTCTCTCCCGTCCTCGTGTCCCCTTATCCCTTGGCTAGCCACCTGGACCTTGGCTGAGGTTACTACAGTGCCTCTCCAGGTACTAGAAATCCAAGAGTACATAAGTCCACTGGGTAACTGACCTCTGACCTTGTACTTCTGGGTCTCGGTTACATCACTTGAATTTCTCTGTCCTTCATCCTTTCTGCAGGCTAAGACCAAATATTCTGAAGAGAGGGGACGTGTTGGGGGCTCTCCAGAGTGACCAACCAAAAGGAGACATGGACGAATCTCCAAGGATATTTATTGGGAGGCATCAGCTCTCATAACTGTGGAGAGTAAGATGTCCCACAGACAGCTGCCTCCAAGCTGGAGGCTCAGGACAATCAGCCCTGTGGTTTCAATCCAAACTTAGGAGGGTGGAAAGGGAGGGAGGGGAAGGGAGAGCATGGGAGGGGAAGAGTAAAATCTAACACACAGGAGCATCTAGAATACAAACTCCCTCCCCATCCCTCCTTGGAACACACCCAAGTGGTACTCACCGCATTCTGGATCAGAAGAGAGCAGAGTTTATAACTCACCGCGGGTGCTACCAGACAATTTTCTGGGTACGTGTATCTGCAGAAGTGGTTTTGTGTTCGCTTTTTGGTTTTTTTGAGACAGGGTTTCTCTGTGTAACCCTGGCTGTCCTGGAACTTACTTGTAGACCATGCTCTCCTCGGACTCAGAGATCTGCCTGCCTCTTCTCCCCCACACCCCCTCCTCTGGCCTGCTGAGACTGAGGTGTGCTACCACTGCCCGGCTATATAGTGTTCTGAATGCTGTTTGATTTTTTTTTAATTTATTGTGTTGTGTACGTGTGTGACATAGAATTTTTTTATTTATTTGGGAATGAAACAGCATATTGATGTATTTCTTTATCTCCCTATTGTGAGGCAGCCACCAGGGTCTTGTCATTTTATTCATAAGCAGGGAGAACCCAGGCTCATGCAACCTCAGGCACCAAATGTTTTCATAGCAACCAGGATTGATATGTGTAAATATGGAATTCTCTGTGCCTCTTCCATGCATATTATTATGTGCTGTGGCCTGCTACATACATGATTTTTAAGGAAAGTCACTGGTGAAGGCAGCATTATATAATGGTGAGAACTGGCAGCCTCGAGTGAGTATCTTGCCATAGAAGTCCAGAAGGTCATCTAAGCCACCTCTGCTTGCTCACCGGTGACGTGGGAGTTGTTCTGGAATACCCCCAGTGACCTTTCAAACTGAACTTAGTTCTTGCTCTTACACTTCAGTTCAACATTAATTTTTTGCTAAGTGTCAAATAGTATCAACTAAAGCACTTCCACATAAATGGGTGATGAAAGTTACTGTGCTCACTAAAAACTCATCCTAATCATTTGTGTTCATACATAAGTTTTATTTCACATCTAATTTTTTTTCAGGCACAATTACTTTAGGCCACCTTTCAATTAGCATAATTCAAAAGAGAAAGCTTTAATAAAGACCTTTTCTGAAAACCAACTGGAGTATAAACGAGAAATAATTTTTTGAGAAATAATTTTTAAATGGTATTGGAAAATATGAAAAAAAGAAAATTACTTTTTTTCTTAAGTAGTATCTGCCCATGTGGTAGGCTTGTCTGGACTACCTATCCTTCTACATCAGCCTCTGGAGTGCTGGGATTACAGGTCTGTGCCGCCATACCAGCTATAGAAATTACATTCTTTTTTTGTTTCATTTTTGTTTTTTGTTTTTCGAGACAAGGTTTCTCAGTAGCTATGGAGCCTGTCCTAGAACTTGTTCTGTAGACCAGGCTAGCCTTGAACTCACAGAGTTCTGCCTGCCTCTGCCTCCTGAGTGCTGTGATTAAAGACCACCACCACCCAGCAGAAATTACATTCCTTAAACACATTTTATAAACTTTATTATCAAAAACTTGCACTAAAAATATTATACCCAAAATTAACCAAATTCGAAATCTATATATCTCAGTGAACTTTAAGCCGTATAGCTTCATGTTCAATTTTACACTTTCGTTATTTTAATTTCATTTTTAAATTTCTATTATTATTGTTTGTAGGTATGATGTATGTGGTGGGTGCACATGCCACGGCACACATGCGCAGGTCACAGGACGACTTTGTGTATGTAGGGGGCTCTCAGTGGCTCTCTCCCACTGTGCCGTGGGCTCTGGGGAGAGACCTTACCCACTGAGCCATCCAGTCGGAGTCAAATGTTTATGTTATTAAACAGTATGTGGTTACCAGAATGATGGCGAAAGTGACATGGGAGGCTCTGCATCTTTTTAAAGAGTCGCTTTAACCAAGGCGGACGTGAAGCAGCCACGTGGCATGTGAGGCTGGGCTGGGTGTTCTTGAGAAAACAGATTGTGCTGAGAGACCCTGTTTAAGACAGAGCAGCGGAAAAAATAACCGAGAAGTCAGCGTGATGACATCCAGGATATCTTGTACCATTTTGAAATTTTTACGGCATACTTTTAGGAACTTCTTAAAAGGAAATCTTGATCTTGAAAAAAATAAGACCATTTGTTACGTTGCAAAATAATGGTTCAGCCAAAAACGAAAGCCTATCAAAGGCACGAGGCCGGAGAGAGCTCTGTTCAGTGCTAAAGCAAGCACTCCTTTTTACTACTCTTGCAGTGGACCTTCCTACACTTGTGTGCACCCACACGCAAACCCTGTCTTGAAAAACAAAAAAAGAAAGGAGGGGAGGGGAAGGGAGTGGAGGGGAGAAAGAGGATATAGAAAATTCAGATAACTGAAGAGCAGTAACAAGATTAAAAAGAACCGGGCAGTGCTGGTGGTGGTGGCGCACGCCTTTAATCCCAGCACTCGGGAGGCAGAGGCAGGCGGATCTCTGTGAGTTTGAGGCCAGCCTGGTCTACAGAGCGAGTTCCAGGACAGGCTCCAAAGCCACACAGAGAAACCCTGCCTTGGAAAAAAAATAAATAATTACAAAGAAATAATACTCAAACAATAAGAACACTTCCTTTCTTTTTATCTTCTCTCTCTCTCTCTCTCTCTCTCTCTCTCTCTCTCTTTTAAGACAGGGTTTCTCTTTGTAGCAGTCCTGGAACTTACTTTGTAGGCCAGGCAGGCCTCGAGCACACAGAGATCAGTCTGTCTCTGCCTCCCAAGAGCTGAGATTAAAGGCGTGCACCACCACTGCCTAACTGAGAATAGATTTTTTTTTTTAGCAAAATGTTGTGGTATGAAAATATAATCACGCCAGGAGGTGATGGTTCACTCCTTTAATCTTAGCATTCGTAGACACAAGACAGGCGGATTTCTGTGAATTCGAGGCCAGCCTGGCCTATAGAGTGAGTTCCAGGACAGGCTCTAAAAGCTACAGAGAAACCCTGTCTTGAAAAAAAGAAAAAAGAATAGGTAATACCAGCACTTAGGAGGACTAAGCAGGAGGATGGGAAGTTTGGGCTATTGTAACAAAACTTTGTCTCAATCTTTTGATTGTTGTTGAGTTTTGTTTTTTTTTGGGGGGGGGGGGTTCGAGACAGGGTTTCTCTGTGGCTTTGGAGCCTGTCCTGGAACTAGCTCTGTAGACCAGGCTGGTCTCGAACTCACAGAGATCCGCCTGCCTCTGCCTCCCGAATGCTGGGATTAAAGGCGTGTGCCACCACCGCCCAGCTGTTTTTGTTTTTTCAAGACTGGATTTTTTTCTATGTAACCCTGACTGTTCTGGAACTCACTCCAAAGACTATGCTGGCCTCAAACTCAGAGATACACATGCCTCTGACTCAAAAGTGCTGGGAATAAAGGTGTGTGCCACCACCACCCGGGTGTCTAAAAATATTTTTTAATTTAAATTATATAGATATTACATGTTTGTTGTTAGAATTTTTAATTTAAAAAAAATGTTTACGTATGGATGTTTGCCTGTTTGTGTCTGTGCACCGAAGAGGGCATCGCCCCTGGAACTGGAGTTACAGATAGGCTGTAAGCCATTATGTGGGTGCTGGGTATCCATCCTGGGTCCTCTGCAAGAGCAGTCAATGCTCTAACCACTGGCCCACCTCTCTAGCCCCCAGGCCCCACTATCTAGCAAGTAAGGTAGAAAGCATTTTGCAGATGTGGAAACGCAGCGACTCCCTTAGCTGTCAGAGGCTCTAGCCCTGCTGCAGACACCACCACAGTTTCCAAGGATACAGCATCAGCCTGAGAAGCCTGACTCAGCGGGGGCGTGTATGCCGATGCCATGCTTCAGTAACCACACAACCTTCTGTCCGGGGAACCAGTCCTTCCCAGTTTCCCTAGAGATACGGCAGCCACTCCTGACCACCAAACAGTGTTGCTTATCACAGCACAACTTCACAATTTAAGATTAACCTAAATGCTGGACTATGTGAGGATAGAGCATCACATCTACTATTGATAGATGCCCATACTGAATGGTGAAGAATAACTCTTCCTTCAGCAAACGCTAATCACAAACACTATCCAACATGTAACTTAGCTTCAGTTGCTTTAGTGTTAGGGTTTTTTTTTTTTCTTGTTTTTGTTTCCTTTCTTTTTAAACAGGACTTCATGTAGCCCACAATCGTCTCAAGTTCCTTAGGCACTTCTGATTCTCCTACTCTGCCTCCTGGGTGCTGGGATTACAGGAGTGTGCTACCATACCCTGGATTATGCAGCGTTGGCATGGAATCCGGTGCCCACTGCACAATGGGGAAGCTCTGCCAGCTGAGCTACATCCCTAGTCCGGGGTTTTCACAGGGTGGTTAGTTGGTTGGTCTGGGGAATGACAATGAGGTGGAACCAGGGCCTCGCACAGGCTAGCAAAGTGCTCTACCGCTGAGCTTCCTCTCCAGTTCTTCAATTTTATACTTTGAAGGAGTCTTACTTAGTTGCCCAGGCTATCCCTGATCTCACCTTGTAGCCCATGAAGGCCTTGAATTTATTATAACCCTCCTGCCTCAACCTCCTGGGTAACTGGGATTACCAGTCCCACATCTATGCCAGGCCTAGTTTTTGTTTTCAAAAGATTTGTTTCAACTTTCATATTCCTCCAGGTCAGCGATGACTAGCTGGCAAATCATAAAACTTGTTTCCGGGATCCAAAAGCCCAATCAGATACTGGTTTAAAAGCCAATATGGAAAACCTGGTGTAGCAGCCTACACTTAGAATCCCGTCACTCTAGAGGTAGGGACAGCAGAATCAAGAGCTAAAGTCCAGCCAAGGATACACACCAAGTCTGGGTTCAGCCTGGGTTACGTGAGACCTTGTCTCAAAGCAAAACACAACAACCAAAGATATCAATGTGGAATTTTGCACAGTGACACAGACCTGTAATCAGCACACACAGGAAGCTGAGGCAGGGGAATCACAAGTCTGAAGTCAGTCTGGACTAAAAAGCAAACACCTTTCTCACCAAAAAAAAAAAAAAAAATCAAATAAAAAAATTAGACCAGGCTGGTCTCGAACTCACAGAGATCCGCCTGCCTCTGCCTCCCGAGTGCTGGGATTAAAGGCGTGCGCCACCATCGCCCGGCAAAAAAGTTTAGTAAAAGAATCTTGCTGATCACTGAGCATAGCGGCAGGAAGCATCTACCTGTGATCCTAGCACCCAGGAGGCTGGGGTGGCAAGATCAAGTGTTTAAGCCATGCTGGCCACAAAGAACGAACATGTCAGGTATAGACAATGGGCCATACTGCAGATCCCATGTGTTCCTGGACTGGCCTGTGTGTGGACAGTACAACCTACACAGCCTCAAATGGCGACGTGCAGGTGGGTTTCTACCTCCTGGTAAAATGGAGAGGGCAGAATACTCCGTGTTACACCTACCAGGAAAAAGGAGTGAGCCCATCTGTGCTCTCTAAACCATTATTCGACACTCCTGGCATTACTAGGGCGATCAGACATCATCCCCAAAGGGCTGAAACTGGAGATTGCCTGGATCCTGGTTATTTGTCTCCAGTAAGGCCACTGGGGAAGTAAACGAGATGGGCTGTTGAGATTTCGGGCAGCAGAGCCTTGTGCACACTCCTCCAGCTGCACTTAGCAAACAGAAGTTGGAACCTGACACCCTGGGGAGGTTTGGGCTGTGTGTCCCCAGCTTTAGGGAAGGCAGGTCTCTGGGGCCATGTTCCCCACAGTGCTCCCAGCAACTCAGGCAGCCAATGCGAGGGCTTCCTGTGCAGAAAGGTCAAGGCCCTCTTGGATATCTCCCCATCATCATTCCCCGGAGGTGCAGCTCCACTAGAGCCTGGAATATTTGAGGACAGTAATTTGCAAGATTTATGGAAAACTTTTTTTTTTTCAGAAATGTGCTTTCAATTTTTATTGGGCAAATTCCTCTTTCCCTGGTAAGTGCCGGAGCATATAGGACAGGTAAATGTCTTAATGGACAGCATAAAAGTAACATTCTTTTTCCGCCCAAGTGGATGACTCGCATGTAGGGCTTCTAATCCCATTTTTCACTGGAGCAAACGTTCAGTGCAAAGGAAAGAGAGGGGGAACTCCCGCCCTTCAGCCTGGCCTTCTCCACAGTTCAGTAATGGCTGGATCATTTCACAGATTCAAGTTCATTACTTCTGGCACATCCGTCCTTGGGGAAACAAACTTTTATTGAATTTCTCTCCTCCAGGTGTTAGCCTCCTCCCTGTCTCTTACACTATATGCCTTTCTAAGATCTAATACAGTAAAATGAAAATAGCCAAAGGCGGTCTCTTTCTCGGTTCCAGAAGGCAGGATTAACGGTAGAAACAAACAGTTGTGCGTGAAAAGTCACAGGGGAGCGCAGTGCGGGTGAACATCGCCCGAATGAACATGCGTGGTACCACTTGCTCCTTAGAACTGGAAAGAAGAAGAAGAGGAAGAAGAGGAAGGAGAAGAAGGAGAAAAGAAGGAGAAGAAGGAGAAGAAGAAGAATTGGAATGATTTCATCCATTATTAATTTTGGCTTTTATGACATGAAAGAACTAAATAACCAGTTTGGAATCCGTCAGCGATCAGCTTGAAGTTAGAATACAGGCGATGCAATCCATTCAGCCATATCCACTTATTAAGCAGCGACAGCGTTTTACTCAAACCATGCATATCTTAAGACTGGGTGCCACATAGCTCACGCTGACCTCAAACTCACCCCCATAGCTGGGAATGACCTTGAACTCCTGATCCTTCTGCCTCTACCTCCCAAGTGTGTTGTACCACCATCCCCAGCCACTCACCTATCTTAGGCACCTTTGAGAAAACAGAACTCAAGTGTGGATTAGCTGGCCTTCTATCCTGTCCTGATACTTGTCATTTTATAGCACAGCTATCCCTACATGTTTTGCCTTCTTGGTTAAGCACAGAACTGGAGGATGGAGACAGTGGCAGACAGTGCGCTCCTTTGACTGTCCATCCTGCTGCTGACAAAATGAATGGCAGCGTGTGTTCAATACAGTAATTCAGCCTCGCAGGACAGACAAAATGAGCGCTACCCTCAGGCCTGTGCTGAGCATCAACAGGAAATATGGGACATTTGTGAGCAGCTGTGAAGTTAAAATAGCCCTTCCCTCCCTCACCCTCCCTTCCCTGCCTCCCTTTTTTCTTTTTCTTTCTTTTTTTTTTTTTTTCCAAAACAACAGGGTTTCTCTGTGTAGCCCTAGCTACTCACTTTGTAGACTGGGCTGACCTCGAACTCATAGAGATCCCCTACCTCTGCCTCCAGAGTGCTGGGATTAAAGGCATGCACCACCATACCCCGCCTCTCCCTCGCACTTGAGACAAGGTCTCCTGTAACTGAGGGTAGCCTCAAACTTTGCGTACAGCAAAGGATGACTTTGCGCTCTGATCCTGCTGCTTCCATCTCCCAAGTGCTAGCATGTGGCACCGTTAGTTTTCACGCAATGCTGGGGATGGAACCCAAGTGATCAAGCACCACGCTGTGCCAGCATTCTGCTAACAGAGCTACATCCACAGCCCACTGTCTGTCTTCTCACAGTGAAGTAATAAGAAGCTCCGTAAAGAGGCAGAGACAGGCGGATCTCTGTGAGTTCGAGGCCAGCCTGGTCTACAAGAGCTAGTGCCAGGACAGGCTCCAAAGCTACAAAGAAACCCTGTCTCGAAAAACTAAAAAAAAAAAAAAAAAAAAAAAAAAAAAAAAAAAAAACTGCCCTTAGGGCCAGCTAAATGGCTCAACAGAAAAGAGTATTTGCTGCTAAGCCTGAAACCCTGTGCTCAATCCCCAGGATCCACTTGGTGAAAGGAGAAAACCAACTAACCATCTACTGCAACCAGCTGCTCTCTGACTACCACATAGGCCCCTGGCATATGAAGGTGAGTGCACGCTCACACGCGCGTACACAAACACACACACACACACACACACACAAAGTGAAAAACTGCCTTTTCATTTCACCTTCTCTCCAGGCTCCTCCCTTCCTCTCTCCCTCCCTCCCCCCCTCTGTCTACCCTTCTTCTGGAGAGGCAGCTTCTGCCTCTCCTCGCCCCCCCCCTCCGCCTTTTCCCCTTCTCCCCTTCTTTTTCCCTTCCATAACCCACTAAATAAACTCTATACCCAAACTCTCTCTGCGATGACGGATCTATCTGTCTGTCTGTCTCCCACCCTGCCGAGGCCTCAGGCCACCCGCCAGAGGACCACCATCCCTCGTGGTACGGGTCCCCCACCTCCTCTTTCTAAATGATAACACCTGGGATGGGGACTTAATTCTGCTGTGTAGCTAAGCTGACACAGTGTTGAACCCACCTTCTAAATACATGTGTTTCTAGCCACGGATGATACTCTTCAGTCATCTCTCCAGTAAACTCCAGTGAAGGCAGACACACACAGCTGCTGCGCATGGGTGAGCACGCAGCCTTAAAACATTTATACCATCCCTTCCAAGGTTCAGGGAACCCTGTGGAAGAAGGGGATGGGATGACTGTAAGATCTGAAAGACAGGGACAAGGACAGCAAAATGACATCTTGACAATATACAGCCAATGTGATCTGAGCTCTCAACAAATACAGATAACTACACGGGGCAGGTACCAGAATAGGCTCATCAATAGTTGAGCAAGGATGAGGGAGAAGCTTAGGGAGCCCCATCCCTCACCGCTGGACTATTTCCTACAGATAGTGAGGGAAAGGCGGAGCCATTGCCTTCAAGTTTGTTCCCACTGGTGAGCCCACCAGGTTCCAAAGGATAGTCCACACCCAGCGGTCACAGTGACGGCAGTGATTAAAATAAATAGGTCACACAACAGAAATCACGAATCTAGGAAAGACCCAGGTGAAAGGGGTAGGAGAGTGTTGGGGGATAGTCCACCATACCACGAACCCTGAGTTTGAGTTTGTGTTAATTAAATAAAATTAACCTTGGGTTAGGAGACTGTATTAGCAGCTAATGGACAGAAAGCAATCATGGGGCATCAGAGGGCATCTGGGAGAGAGAAAAAGAGAGAGAGAGAGAGAGAGAGAGAGAGAGAGAGAGACAGAGAGACAGAGAGAAGTAGTGGGGTGGGGTTTGGAGTGGCGCAGCTTTTTCTGGTTTGGCAATGCGGAAGCTCAGGCCTTCTGTGGATGAAAGCAAGGACAGAGAGTTAGCTAGTTGCTACACAGCCTCTCTGAGCTTGAAGGTTTCCACCCCAGTCTTTGCATCTCTAGACTTATTCATAATTAGAACGATTGAGAATTAGTTAAAGCAGCAGCTACAGGACCGGTGCCTGAGGGAGCAGAATTCTCCCCAGGCTGCAGGCTAAGAGGCCAGGCCGTTGCTAGACAAGCAGCCAGGTATCTGCCGAGTTGCAATTGCTGGCTGAGACAGCTGTAGAGTGAGGTGCAGTCACTGTGCTGAAGATAAAATGACAGGAGAGAGATAAGAGAGGGCAGGAAGAGAGTAATCAAAATGTATCCTGTGCATGTGTGAAACTGTCTATCAACTTAAAATTTTAAAAAAGGAATAAAGAGAGGATGGTGGGTAGGGGCAAGACAATATACTCAAAGAATATTATATACTTGCATGAAAATGGCCTTGTATAGCCATGTATTTCTTTTAAAAAAAGTAGGAAAACAGGCTTTTCCATAAAAAGTGTTTAAAATATATATTTTGCTAAATACCAGCTAAAATATCAATGCTCCTAGATATTTTGTTTTGTTTTGGGCAAAGGGAATGAGGAATGGGCTTTTTGGTTTTTTAGTGTGTGTGTGTGTGTGTGTGTGAACAAGTCCATGGAAGCTGGAGGTGTGTCTGATCCCTGGAACTGGAGAAGTCACAAAGTGAGCCGCCCGACATGGATGCTGGGAACTGAACTAGCACTCTCCAACTGGGCCATCTCTCCATGGAGCCACGCGAAACCTAACAGGCTTCCCACCCAGCACCTGACCCTTCCTCCACAGCTTCCTGCTATTTTCTAAGAGACTGAAACTGGCCCTGATTAAAGAAATAAAGCCGGGTGGTGGTGGTGCGCGCCTTTAACCCAGCAGAGGGAGGAACTCTGTGAGTTCGAGGCCAGCCTGGTCTACAGCGCGAGTTCCAGGACAGTCGGGGTACACGGGGGAGGGGAAGAGGCTAAACATGGAATGTGAGACGGTTATCAGTGTGTTCTAAGGCACGGTTGATTTCAACTTGCTTCCGTGTTTGTCTAATTCTAAGTCACACGATACTAAAGCGCCCTTTCATTTCGATTGAATTCCCGCCAGCTCGTGCTGAGCCCTGGCAGCCAACAGGCAACAGGAAGACAGCCTTTCGACCTAGAAGCTGCTTTGCTGCTTGAGAAATACAAGTGGGAAAAAACTGGTGTTTGCTGAATGCCAGGACGGTGCGCTAAGCACTGTACTCTTCGATGTAATTCTCGTGGCATGGTCGATTCTCTTTGACAGGCTTTCCAGATGAAGGAATGAAAATTCAGACCCATTATGGCAGTCCGCCAAAGCTCAGAGAGCCAGTCAACTCCGGTCCTCTAGCGCCCCCATAAAAACTCGGCTTCTCTTCAGGACGTCTTTTCAGCGGTCCTAATTAAATATTACCTAAAGCGTAGAATTCCTTGTGTGGCGAGCTCTGTCCTCCTCTCAGGTCTTGGGGAACACAAAAGAAAACCTTTCTTTTAATGTTATATGCATCTGTGTTTTGTCTGAATGTATGTCTGGGTGAGGGTGTTCGGTCCCCTGGAACTGTGAGCTACAATGTGGTGCTGGGAACTGAACTCAGGTCCTCAGCAGAGTCGGGTGGATCTCTGTGAATTCAAAGCCAGCCTGGTCTACATAGTGAATTCCAAGACAGCCAGATCCACACAATGAAACCTTATCTCAAAAGAAAACCCAGTAAAATTTAATAATAATAATAATAATAATAATCCCTTACGTAGAAATTTGCCAAGGAAATGTTAGCATGGCTTCCCTCACGCACTGGCAAAATAGCAGGTCCTTTTGGCACATTTAGAAGTCTCCTCAGAAACACCTGTGGTGAACTGACACCCTTCCTGGACTTCAGAGAGAGAGAGAAGCAAAAAAACAAAAATAAAAATAAAGAAGGCTGCTAGACAATCCAAAGTATTGTCAAAAAGCTATGAGAATAAGGCAGACAGGCTTGATCTAGTGGTTGTTTTTTTTAATTGATTTTTTTTTGATTTTTTTGAGACAGGGTTTCTCTGTGGTTTTAATTGAATGTTTTTTTTTAATGTTTTGTTTTGAGCTAACTGTAGATTTACAGAGAAGTGTAAGACTATCATAAAGAAAAAAAGAAAAAAAAAGAAAGAAAGAAGTACAAAGTGATCCCAAGTACCTTTTGCCCAATTTCCTCCAGTTGTAATTTCTTGCAAAATGGTATCACAGGGGACCGGGGTGATGGCCCAATGTGTAAAGGGCTTGTGCTTCTTACACAAGCTTGAGGATCCGAGGGGACTCCTCATCATCTCTGTGAAAAGCCGGCAGGGCAGGCCCATAACCCCAGTGCTGGGGAGGGCATGTCTTAGGGTTTCTGCTGCTGTGGAGAGACACCATGACCATGGCAGCTCTTACAAAGGAAACCAATTGATTGTGGCTGGCTTACAGTAAAGGGTTGTAGTCCATTGTCATCGTAGTAGGAAGCATGGTGGCACACAGGCAGACATGGAGCTGCAGAAGGAGCAGAGTTCTACATATATCTGGATCTGCAGGCAGCAGGAAGAGACTAGCCCCTTTTGAGATCCCAAAACCCACCCCTAGTGACACACTACCTCCAATAAGGCCATACCCCCTCAAACATGGCCATGTCTCCTTACAGTGCCATTCCCTATGGGTCTATGAGGGCTATTTTTATTCAAACCACATACCAGGAAGCTGGAGAGATGTCTTAGCAATTACGAGCACTGGCTGCTCTTGCAGAGGACCCAGGATGGGTGCTCAGCACCCACACGGCTGCTTACAACCACCTCTACCGGCAGTAACAGTAATCAGGAGATGCTGGGCAGCCTGTTTAGCTAAAACCACAAGCTCCAAGTTCAGTGAGAGATCCTCTCTCAAACCACAAAATTGAGAGCACAGGGGAACATACCTGAAGCTGACCTATACGTATGCATTCAGGTAAGAGCCCACCCCATGTACACATATATGCACATAGACAACCATGCACACACCCAAATAAAAAACATAGATAGATAGATAGATAGATAGATAGATAGATAGATAGATAGATAGATAGATGTCACCAGGAAGCTGGAGAGATGTCTTAGCAATTACGAGCACTGGCTGCTCTTGCAGAGGACCCAGGATGGGTGCTCAGCACCCACACGGCTGCTCACAACCACCTCTAACTCCAGTCCCAGGGGATCCAATGCCATCTTCTGGTCTCCTTGAGTATCAGATATGTATGTGGTGCACAGACACGATGAAGGCTAAACACCCATACATAATGATGTAAAAAAATTTAAATTTCCACCCAAACCAGCCTACCAGTGTGAGCTACGTGAAACCCTGGGTGGGGGAGAGAGGGGGGAGCTGGTGGGATTTGGGCGGTCATGGTCATGGTACAGTAACACACCTGTGATCCCAGCAGTCCAGTGAAGACTGTAGTGTGTTTAAAGCTACCATGGGCTGCATGTTGAGACCTTGCTTCAAGAGAGAGAGGGAGAGAGAAATGCAGGTGAACTGTGACATAATGTCAGAATGATATAGACTTTGGTATTTGAGGTCAAGTCTTGTTGGCTATGTAGACTGAATACAGAGTTGCAGGAGTCAGTCACCATACCCAGCTTTCTTCTCCATTTAACAATGGTTCTTGCCAGGCAGTGGTGGTGAACACCTTTTAATCCCAGCACTCGGGGAGGCAGAAGCAGGCGGATGTCTGTGAGTTCGAGGCCAGCCTGGTCTATAAGAGCTAGTTCCAGGGCAGGCTCTAAAACTACCGTGAAACCCTGTCTCAAAAAAAAAAAAAAAAAAAAAAACTAAGATAGCATATCTATCTTCCCCTCCTAAAATCTCAATAAGCTCAGACCTTGCTCTTGCTCCTTTGCAATACCACCTCAGTTCTCTTAAAGCTATAGGTCTCTCATACAATGGTAAGTATAAACACGTTTTCTTTTGTAGGTGATATTTGGGAATCTGACTTCCATACATGCATAGGATTTATTAGCCACAATGTCTGCGAAGGAGATTGAAACAGCAAACGGAGGGAAGAACCAGCCAATGCCAAAACGGGGCTGAGCCCAGTTAAAGGGAGGTATGCAGGAAGGGAGCAGACAGACCTTAGGCGGCAATGCAGTTCACAGTTCTAAGAGAGCTCACAAGCACCGGGCGGTGGTGGCGCACGCCTTTAATCCCAGCACTAGGGAGGCAGAGGCAGGCGGGTCTCTGTGAGTTCGAGACCAGCCTGGTCTACGAGAGCTAGTTTCAGGACAGGCTCCAAAGCCACAGAGAAACCTTGTCTCGAAAAACCAAAAAAAAGAAAAAAGAAAAAAAAAAAGAGAGCTCACAAGGCTGCTTCATTCTGGGGTGCTGGAGCAAGGTGCGCAGTCAGTTGGTAGTGTGCTTGCTCGGGATGCATGAAGCCCTGGGTTTGATTTCTGCCCCTCACAAAAACTGTGTGGTGCACACCTGTGTCCTGTCCTAGAGAAGTGGAGGCAGGAGGATCCGATAGATGTTCTACGTCAACTTCAGCTACAAAGCAAATCCTAGGCCAACTGGGGAAACTTGTAAGCCTATAAAAAAAAAAAAAAGGGAGGGCTGGAGAGATGGCTCAGCGGTTAAGAGCATCGCCTGCTCTTCCAAAGGTCCTGAGTTCAATTCCCAGCAACCACATGGTGGCTCACAGCCATCTGTAATGGGGTCTGGTGCCCTCTTCTGGCCTGCAGGCATACACACAGACAGAACATTGTATACATAATAAATAAATAAATAAATAAATAAATAAATAAATAAATAGGAAAATCCACTAGGGAGTCCTATGGCCTACTTTTCTCAGAGGAGTCTTACATTTGGAATGAATGGCCTAACGTATGTCCATGTCCCTTCCAAGCTCAGCACTGAGTTGGGAACAAATTGCCCAGATAAATAAATGACTTAGCAGGAGATCTCATGACAATCATGACAGCCGGAAAGTCAGGGGAAAAAAGAACACAGAAACTAAAGAGATTTAAATATTGTTTCACTTATTCTTGTTTTTCTTGTTTTCGAGATGGGGTTTCTCTGTGTAGCCCTGACTGTACTGGAACTCACTCTGTAGACCAAGACTGGCTTTGAACTCAGAGATCTGCCTGCCTCAGCCTCCTGAATACTGGGATTAAAGGCGGGGCCACAACCACACAGCAGTTTCACTAATTAAAAGCAGAAAACTTGCACCTGTAGGCCCAGCCACGGCCTAGACTCAGGATTGCCACAATGTCAAGGTCAGCCGGGACCTAAGAAGACCCTACCTCAAACAATAGCAACAAAACTCACACCAAAACAAACAACAGCAACAAAAATAAACAGAGCAGAGTGATAATGCTCTCTTCAAACTGAAATGTCAAGGCTCTAAACCCACAGCATGGCTGTTTGGAGGTAGGGCTTTAGGAGGTAGCTTGGGTTAAATAAGGATGGTCCCCCAATCCACTATAGCCCTTCCAGAGGAGAATGGGGCCAGGAGTATAGCTCAGAAGTAGAATGTGGGGGGCTGGAGAAATGGCTCAGTGGTTAAGAGCACTGACTGCTCTTCCAGAGGACCCGGGTTCAATTCCCAGCACCCACATGGCAGCTCACAACTGTCTGAAAATCCAGTTCCAAGGGATCTGACACCCTCACACCAATGCACATAAAATAAAGATAAATAAATCATAAAAAAATTTAAAAAAAAAGAAGTAGAATGTGTGCTTAGCATGCTAGACTTTTAGAAAAGATCCGCAGTGAAGGGTCCGAAGGGTCCAAGAATAAGAATATAAAAATATTATAAAAATGTAGATTCCAAAAATAAGAATGTAGAAATAAAGAAATATAAAGTTGTAAGCCTAGGAGAATGAGAGCAGACTGTCAGCAGCTCTCTCAGCAGCTTAAGTATTAACTGTTAACAGTGGGTTACTCTGCTTTACAACCCGTAGCTCTATTAATAAGGCCGAAGCATCTCTGCAAATTGAGAGCCTAACACCCCGGGCCATCCTTGATTAAAGATTGTCAACTTTTAGGAGACAGATCTATGACCTCTGGGTTACGCATTATCCCTGCTACGCGAAACTGGCAGCATCAAAGGGGAGAGCACAGGGCTTCAGGAAACACCACCAGGAAGTACCGAAGAAGGCAATAGATTAAATACGAACACTAGTTTAGCTGAAAAACTCTGTTAATGAAGATTATGAAGTAAGGCAATCTGTATCTAAATTTTACCTGAGATTGTAAAAATTCCTTTGTTCAGACCCAATGCTTAGTGCCCCTATTATAAAAAAAAAAAAAAGTGGGCTCAGAAACCGGCCTTTACCACTGCCTTACAAAATCCATCTATGGCTATGGTCTCAGCTAGCTGATAAGCTTTTTGTTCCCTGTAGAGATGTTCTATTTTACGTATTTTATTTTTTTCTGGAATCTGGTTTCTGGAAGAGTTTGCTTCTGGTTTATTAGACTTTGGTGGTCTGTTCCCATCTTTGCGCAACCCCCCTGGAGGTGGAGACAAGTGGGCCCAAACAAAACAAACAAAAAGGAATCTGTCCCCTCTTAAGTCTCCCAGGCTTCAACATCCCTTGTGTCTGGAAAAGAGCCCTCACCAGGAACTGAATTCTCCAAGCCTTACTTCTAATCTAGTTAACTGGAACTTGTAGAAACATGAGAGAGAAATAAATAGATTGGGGGGAGGAAGGTGTTGTTTGGGCGCTTTTTTTTTTTTTTTTTTTTTGAGGCAGTGTTTCTCTGGGTAGCTATGGAACTAGTCCTGGAACTTGCTCTGTAGGCCTCAAACTCACAGAGATTCACCTGCCAGAGCCATAGGCCCCCTGGGCCTTCCAAAGAGTAGACTGAACACTTCTTAAGAACAAGCTCATTCCAATGGGTCCCAATTCCTTCAGGGCCTCAACGTCATCCATGTTGCTTTCTCTGAGAATGTTCTTCCCCATACCATTAGTATAGACAACCTCCATCATTCTGCCCCGGGCAAAGCCAGATTCTCCAACACTGAGTCCTGGCTGCAGAAAAGGCTGTAAACTGGAAGAGGAAGTGCACAGCCTGGATTGTGCAGTTTTTGGAGACCAGATTTTATACAGCCTATGCTGGCCTTAAACTCCCTACACAGTCAAGAATGGCCTTGAATTTTGGGCCCACTTGTCTCCACCTCCTAAGTGCAGGGATTACAGTCATGCATCACCACACCTGGCTTAAGAGGTGCCAAAGATGGAGCCCAACATGTCATGTATATTATGCAAACATGCCAAACGTTTTAAATAACAGATTCTTTCCAGATTTGATAGAGAGATGCAGGAGATGGTGTAATGGAAAAATAAAAATTGCTGCAGATCCCCGAGTAGTTTGCTACAGATCCCAGCGGGCAGGCAGTGGGCAGGGGGTCCTGAGAGCAGCCAGTCCTAGGCAGGGACTGCATATGAGACCATGCCACAGGTCTCCAAAGGTGGCTGGTCCCCAGCGGGTGTTCCCCCGGCAGCACAGCGAGCCAAGTGGCAATGGTGGGCAGGTGAGAGACAGACAGGCACACCATGCAGAGTGAGGTTGGACATTTATTAGGTGGGTTATGGAGGGGAAGGGGAAGGGGGAGAAGAGCAGAAAGAAAGAGAGAAAGAGAAGAGGAAGAGATGGAAGCTGCCTCTCTGAGAAGGAGCTGGAAAAAAAACTCAGGCTGGAAGCTGAAGATCGCCTGCCTCAGTGGATGGGGAGAGGGTGGGAGTGGCTTGTCTCTTAAAGAGACAGATCATTACAGATGGGTTTAAGGAGAGGTATGTCCTT
Source organism: Microtus oregoni (assembly GCF_018167655.1). NCBI lineage: Eukaryota > Metazoa > Chordata > Mammalia > Rodentia > Cricetidae > Microtus > Microtus oregoni. The sequence continues at coordinate 26,032,249 of NW_024543069.1, read as the reverse complement.
TAGCAATGCTGGCTACTTAAAATGGAGGAAGCTGGGCTAAGAGACCCAACAACTACCCACAGAACAAAGAAGATTCCTTAGGTTTAGAGACTTTGACAGAAGGCAAGTTTAAGTCAGAGTGTAGCTGATTAGTGAAGGTACTAAAACTAGACAGGGTATAAAGTCAAAATTTAGGAACTAATCTTATTGTCCCGCCCTACTCTGGGGCTGCTAAGCACTTTAGTTTAGGGAAGTTACTGCCTTGGATATCAGTTGTTATCAGTTGTGGCCCCAAGCAGGGGCAACATCTGTGATCTAATGCCAATTGAGCTATATCTGAGCTCTCTCCTCTGTTCAATTTTAAGTTAGAGTCTTACTCTGTAGCACAAGTCGACCTGGAACTCATTATTTACCTTAGGCTGGCCTCAAACTCAGACCACTTTGCATGTGCCACCACCCAGGCTTAAGTTTATGGACGTGGTCTTTGACCTTGAACTTCTGTTGAATCTCGAGCAAGCTCTTACTCCTCCTTGGCTTCCTGAGTGAGCGACCTCGCTGGGCCAGGAAGGCCTTTTTACCCAGAGGCCATCTCCTCTTCTGGGAAACCACCAGAATCTGGGGCTGATCTCTAGATCAACAGGAGGAGAGGAGGGGCTGTACAGAGATTACCAGTAAAAATCACTAATGGATTAGGAAATGGGTGTGGTAGCATCTGCCTTTGAAGCAGTCCAGAAGCAGAAACGAAACAGGGGATCTCTGTGCCTTTAAGGTCAACTTGGTCCACTGAATGCATTCCAGGCCAACCAAAGTTAAAGAGTGAGACCTTATCGCAAACAAAACCAGCAAACAAAAAAGATTAGACAAAGGACTAAAAGAAAGACAAAATATCCAGGTGGTGGTGGTACACACCTTTAACCCCAGAAGAGGCAGGCAGGTCTCTGTGAGTTCCAGGCCAGCCTGGTTTACAAAGCAAGTTCAGGACAGCCAGAGCTGTTACACAGAGAAACCCTATCTTGAAAAACCAAAAAAGAAAAGAAAAAGGCAAAATAAAAGATAGATTGGGAGAAAGGAGAGAGAGAAAAGTCCTCATAATTTTACCTCCCAACTCTCCTCCAAAATAGCCATCTGAGTAATTTGTTCAAGACATTTCTGTACCCCCGCCCTATGTCAATCTTGCTACCCAGGAACTCAATGTAGGCCACAGCCTCAAAGTGTCTTGTACTAGTTTCAAAGCTTAGGTCTTCCTAGATGATGTTTTTAAAAAAGCAACTCTGAGCAGGTCTTGGTGGCACTCAGGAAACAGAGGCTGGCAGAGTGCTGTATCTTGGAGGCTAGCCTCATCTACATAGAAACTTCCAGGCCAGTCACAAAGCAACCATAAGCTTTGAAAGTACAACCTCACCGAACTACTGAGAGTCTTCACACTTCAGTCAGTTCCCCTTCTCAGACTCTCCCGCACTCCTGCTGAAGAATCCGAGGTTTTGCCCACACTAAGTTTGTTCCACCCTCCAGCTAAGGCTCCAACCCCCACACTTACTTCTTACCCACAGGGGTTTTTTTTGTTTGTTTGTTTGTTTGTTTTTTTTTTTTTTTTTTTTTTTGGTTTTTCGAGACAGGGTTTCTCCGTGGTTTTGGAGCCTGTCCTGGAACTAGCTCTTGTAGACCAGGCTGGTCTCGAACTCACAGAGATTACCTTATGACAATCCCTATGGACACCCTACCCTCAAGTCTTACCAATGCTAGGTACTGCCGTCCTGAAACCCCACCCCTCCTTTTCTTACCGCTTTCTCTCTTTCCATGAAGACCCTCCCTGTCCCCTTCCACTCCATAAAACCTCTGCTGGCTTCTCCAGTCAATTGGCTACTTTCTCATTTGAGATATTTTCTCCACAACATGCTTCTATGTTTGTCAGATAAACAAAACTATTTATGTTAAAACACAATAAAAGTAAGTACTGTGTTTATACAATGTTTTTCTTTTCTACAGATTATAACAGATTTCGTTCAATTTATTTTTCAGATGCAGTAACACAGTATGTCATACATATAAGGCTCTGAGCAAATGATTGCTGATTTGTGTGTGAGTGTGTACATGTATTTTTATGGGTCAAACTTAGTCTTACAACATGTTAGAGAAGCAAGGAGTCCATCATTCATTTACTTCCCAGTGCCTGAATAAATTTTTGAAGTATATAAGTTTTCATTTCCAGCTTTCTGGTTGCTTGAAGCATTGAGTTTAATACTCTTTCAGGATACTATCCTCTTTGAATCCCTTTGTGGGAGAGGGTGCTGGGGCATCAAACCTAGTGCCTTCTGTAGGCTAAATATATGTTTTATAAATTTATGTATTTGTTTGTTTACAGAGACAGGGTCTCTCTAGATAGCCTTGAATGGCCTGGATCTTGCTAAGTAGGCCAGACTGCCTTGAACTTCCGGACTCTCCTTGCCTCTGCCTCTCCAAGTGCTGGAATTAAAGGCATGCACCACCATGACAGGTCTAAACCCTCATTAAATAGTGACTCTTGTCAACCTGAAAGCACAACTCTCATCTCAAAGGGAATAAGAGATCGTTTGTTCTGGAACCAAATATAAGTGAGCATGGCCCAGGGACACAGATTTAGGTTACCCCACATTTTCCATTTTCTAATGTGGTAACAGTCCCACGAAGTTTTATAGTAACAAATGAACAAACACGAGGAATTATAAATCAAGACATTTTTCAGTACAGTGGTGGGAACATCAGGTAGGTAGGTCACAGAAAGACAGGGACATCTCAGCCGTGGGCCTCAGATGCTATCTGAACGGCATTTTTCACCTTGTGGCTGGTGCAAGATAGGAATGTGTGTGTACATGCCGAAGGACTTACTTGGTGGTCGTTCGCCACGATGTTGGGTCACAGGAGAGGGTACTATATGACTGCTAAGAAGGCTGAAAATGACCCAATTTGCCTCTGGACTTGCCTCCCTCCACCCTCTCCACATCACAGATGCTAATCAGGCTTGCAGAGGTTTACACTAAATTAAGGTCCTCTCCAGGAACCTCTGCTCTCACGGAGCAGTTTTTGTGTGTGACGCCCAGGGTCTTGTTTATGCTTCAACAAATGCTAATTTTTCCTAGCATTCTTCCCCCAATATTTAGTTATAAACAATTACAAACATATGGGAAAGAAAAATACTTCTAGGCAGTCACCATTCAACTTAGTCTCTCTTCACTCTGGAGGCTGCACTTTCTACAGGTTTTCCTTCCTTTATAAAAATTGTTTCTTAGCCGGGCGGTGGTGGCGCACGCCTTTAATCCCAGCACTCCGGGAGGCAGAGGCAGGCGGATCTCTGTGAGTTCGAGACCAGTCTGGTCTACAAGAGCTAGTTCCAGGACAGGCTCCAAAACCACAGAGAAACCCTGTCTCGAAAAAAACCAAAAAAAAAAAAATAAAATAAATAAAAAAATAAAAATAAAAATCGTTTCTTGTTACCACATATTACTGATATAATAGCTTCTTTATTATATATATATATTATATATATATTTGTTTGTTTGGAAAAGGAACTCACTCTGTAGACCAGGCTGGCTGGCCTTGAACTCAAAAGAGATCAGCCTGCCTCTGCCTCCTGAATGCTGGGATTAAAGGCATGCACCACCGTTGCCCAGCTATGATATTTTAAAATGTGTGCATAATGTATTCCATCATGCCCACACACGCTTCGGTTGCCCAATTCTTAATAGTCCTTCTCCTTTCACGCTTGCGTGAGTTTTTGTGTGCCGCTGAAGCTCCTCTGAAGAAAATGCACCCCCCAACAACTAACTGCCTCAAGCAGGAGTGAGGCCCCAAAAGTCACTGCTCCTTCCATGGCAGTGCTGACTGGTTTCCCCCCCCCCCCCCCCCCCCCGTCTTCTGCAAATAATCTATTAGTTCCCAAGTAGAATAGGTATTCAAAGATGGGTACACACCTTTAAAGTTGTGGTACACACCTTTAATCCCAGCACTTGAGAGGCAGAGACAAGAGGATCTCTCTGAGTTCAAGGCCAGCCTGGTCTAAGAGTAAGTTCCAAGGCAGTCTCCAAAGCAACAGAGAAACCATGTTTCAAAACACCAAATCAAATAAATGAAAAACAAGTATTCAAGAAGAGTTACACACAGCCCCTCCCCTCCTGTTGTTTTCTTTTTTTTTTTTTTTTTTTTTTTGTTTCCTTTGTTGTTGTTTTTGTTGTTGTTGAGACAGAGTTTCTCTGTATGAAGCCATGGCTGTTCTGGAACTTGATTTGTAGACCAGGCTGGCCTCTGTGTGGGGATTAAAGGCATTGGCCACCTCATCCAGCTTCTCTTGCTTTCTCTCCATCTTCTCCAGTGTTCCCTGACCCTTGGAGGAGAAGGGTGGCACAGATGTCCTAGTTTTATGGCTGGGCAATAATTCTCTGTACTATGACTAGTTATGAGTCTCTGCGGTCACGGCTGACCACTGCAAAAAGAGCCTTCTCTAACCGAAGCTGACAGCAGCCATAACGGGCGGGAACATGGTTATTTAGAAGGCCTTTTGAAAGGCACGTCATGTCCTTTTAATAAAACAATAAAAAGACGCAGCTTTCCTACTAAGGCCTCTCCTAGCTCAGGCTTTTGTCTGCCTTTGCAATGCCAGAAGTGAATTTCCTTCTCCAGAGCAGGCCTCAAATCTAATGAAAAAAGTGGTCCATTACCACCTTAATAGACTCGGCAGGGTTGCACCAACAGGTTGCCTGGTATTGGGGCCCACTGGCTCCATACTGAGTAAGGCTGTTGAGGATGGTCCTCCCCAAGCAGCCTGCATAGTTAGTGCCTTGTGAGTGCTAACTGGGAGGAAGCTTCCAGTCCAGGTCCAGTTGGATTTCTCTGTGTTCTGTGGCCAACATATATGATAACTTCAGGGTCTTACCAGTCATTTCGGGTAGACAAGCAATAGCCGTGGCGATTGCCTGTACCGCTTTAGTGGTTTCGGGAGCTTTCAGGGACAACCATCTGTACAGGAGCTCACAGCTGGCACTGGGAGCTCTAACAACCTATGGCTTTGGGGGCGGGGCAGCTTTCTCTACCCACACAGGATACTTCCACTCAAACCACTTTTAAAATTTTGTTAATTAGCTCCTCAACTTTCTTCGGCTCTTTCATTCATTACTACGTATTCATTTTCTTTTTCTTTTTTTTTTTTTTTTGGTTTTTCGAGACAGGGTTTCTCTGTAGCTTTGGAGCCTGGAACTCGCTCTGTAGACCAGGCTGGTCTCGAACTCACAGAGATCCGCCTGCCTCTGCCTCCCGAGTGCTGGGATTAAAGGCGTGCGCCACCATCGCCCGGCTCATTTTCTTGCCTATGAAAGAACAAACTTTGCTTGAGGGAGGAAGGGAAGGCGGAAAAGAGGGTTGCGGGGAGGGGGGTCAACACTGACATATCCATTACCTCAACTGTAAACTGACCGTTGGTGACATCTTGTCGTAGCTGCAAAGCATCCTTTGCCTCACCGAATGACTCGGGTGTGATCGCTGTGCACCTAAGAACAGCCTCGGGGATCCCAACGACCAGCTAAGTTCCTCCCCGAGATGTTGGCATCAGCTTGCCAGCTGATTCATCCGCCATCTGTGGGCGTTAGATTTATAACCCGGGTCTGACAGTTTGAATCCTGGGTGGTGGTGATACTCGTCCAAGGTTCCCCTTCCATTGCTGGCTGGCTAGTCAGCCCTTACACAATCTACCTGAGATGTTTCTTCAAGTAAGTCTTTCTCCAAGTTAGAAGCCCTCTTTATTCTCTCTCCTGACTCCCCACTCTCTCCCCACTCTTTCTTAGGGACTAGAGGGTGCAGCCAGGGTCCTTCACGTGCTGAGTAAGTGCTCTACCAGCCCTTCCCTGCCTTTTCCTGGATCACATGATATCCAGTTCAAACACAGTTCTGCCTGCATCGTAGCATCCATTCAACAGATCTGGCAGAAATAAGGGTATTCTAAAGAGAACGTGTGTGTGTGAGTGCGTGCATGCGTACGTGCGTGTGTGTAAAAGAGAGGAGAATCTTAGACTAATAAAATAGACCCCCCCCTCAAATAATGGGAATTTCCCACAGAAGATTCCTGATGGGAAAAGGGAAAGACCTCAGCCTGAAGAGGAATTTGTCTTCCAGAAGGGGAATGAATTCACTCAGTTCTACCTAGTCAGACCACCTTAAAGGATGAGATTGAAGCCCAGTGTTGGGAACCACACCTTGATCTGGCCCTACATTTAAGCCGTAATCTCACTTCAGGACCCCGACCCCAAAGAGCCATTTGTGGGGAGGTTAACTGTTGTGGGGTATTTGTACACTGTGTGAAGATGTGTCACTGTGACTGGTTTAATAAAAGAGCTGAATGGTCAATCCCTAGAGGAGAGGTTAGCGAGAATCCTGGGAACGGAGAGGACTCTGGGAAAAAGAAAGGCAGAGCAGTCAGCCAGACATGGAGAGGAAATAGGTGCAAAATGGGAGATAAACGCCACGTGGTAGAACATAGGTTAATAAAAATATGGGTTCGTTTAAGTTGTAAGAGCTAGTGGGGCCGGGCGATGGTGGCGAACGCCTTTAATCCCAGCACTCGGGAGGCAGAGGCAGGTGGATCTCTGGGAGTTCGAGGCCAGCCTGGTCTACGAGTTCCAGGACAGGCTCCAAAGCCACAGAGAAACCCTGCCTGGGGGGGGGGGGGGGGGGAAGAGCTAGTGGGACAAGCCTAAGGCCAAGCTTTTCTCCGTGAGGTTATTTGGGAACTGGCTTCGCAGGACAGAAAAAGGCTCACTAGAGTTAACAATCTTCCCAAAGCGGCCGCATTAAGTAAGTCTCCTTTTCCTGCTTTTCGCCACTTATTGCTCAGATTTTGTGGTGTGTGTTGTTGGTTTTTTTTGTTTGTTTGTTTGTTTGTTTGTTTTTTGGTTTTTTTTTTTTTTTTTTTTTTTTTTGAGACAAGACTTCACTGAGGAACTGAGGAGCTCTAGCTGACCTGGAATTAAAGGCGCGAACCACCAGCACACACAGGGATTTACAGGACGGGCGGCTCGCCCTGGCTTGGGGCACTGGTTGTGACCTCTCTAAATTCGGTTAACACCCATCGGATCTAATCTGTCCTCGCAATGCACCCGCCCCAGAAGTGTCTTCTGATTCCCGTAACTGAAGAGCCGTTTCCCTCTGGCGTGTGAATTCCAGACCCCCAAGCACGGCTCGTCTCAAGCGGCCATTCTCACAGACCTTCTGGCAGTCTCGCGGATCGACGCTCTAACGCCCGCCGCGTGCTTCCGCCCCTCTCGCCGCCGCCACCGAAGCAGGCTGCGCTGTACGGTGACACATCTGCATCCCTGCTTCGGAGTCGACCGCCTTGGCCAGACGCCCTCACAGACCACGCGCTCGCACACACCCAGGAGCCAACCCGGGATTCCCTGCCTGTGGATCCTCCCATCGCAGCCGGCAGGAGGAGGCGCCGGCTCCCGGAACGCCTCTCTAATAAATTCCCGCGACCTCCGCTGTTCCGCATTCTCCACTCGGTGGCCGAGCCGGTGTCTTCCTCTCCGCGTCTCTCTCTGGTCCTAGCGGGTCCATTCCTGGCAGGAGCCGACTGCGCCCGGGCTGTGCGTGCGGATCCCCCCCGGCCACCGCGTGGTAGCGCCCGCCCCGCCGCCGCTCGCCGGCTGCTCCTCGGCTCTCCGCCCGCGCGCCCCAGTGATCTGCCGCCGTCGCCGTCGCCGCGTCTGCCTCCCGGATCTCCGCTCGCCGGGTCCGCGCCGAGGCACGAGGAGGAAGGAGCCCCGCAGCGACCCCGCTCCCGCCCGCGCCCTCCGCACCCGCTCGGCCCGGCTCGACAGCGCGGCGGAGGAGGCGGCGGCGCCCGGCATGTATCAGAGCCCGCGGCGGCTCTGCTCGGCCCTGCTGCTCAGGGACGCCCCCGGCCTGCGCCGCTCGCTCGCGCCCGGCCCGCGTCGCACGCTCGCCCCGCCGGTGCTCGGACCCCGGCCCGCGTCCCCGCGACTGCAGGCGGCGGCCTCGGGCGCCGCTAGGTCGCGTCCCGGGACAGGTGAGTGAGAGCGCCGAATGAATGGGCGGCTGCGGGTGCCGGTCCCCCGCGTCTGGTCGCGGCGGGGAGGAAGCGGGGCACCGCTCAGGGTACCGGCTTCGGTATTTGTATCTCATCTACCTGAAGCCCCGGAGGCCACAGTCACCGCCAGATGCTCGCATCTTTTGCTTTATTTTACCCCCGGATGCAGGGTAGTTACGCTTCGCTTGCCCAGATGCTTATGAGCATCTTTGGGGGGGGGGGGGGCTGAAAATGATGCTTGATCGTGGGTTTGAGGGCCTACGGGCTCCGAATCTTCTTTAATCCGCGTTAGTACCAGCACGTGTTGACTTTTTACGGTTTTCTTTTTTTGGAGGGGGTGGGTTGGGGGCTTCCACTCTTAAATCCCTGGGTGAAGAAATTGTAAATCAGCCTTTCACCAAACGCCAGTCCTATATATCACCCTTGTGTTCTGAGAGTCCTCTTTCTGCCTAAGGGCAGATTGCTGCGGCTATAAACTACACACAAATTAAGTATGGCTTTTAAATTAATAGTTTCTCCCTCAAATCAAAGCAATTATTTCATGTAGTCTCTCCTTCAAAACTAGCAATTGCTCCGTAATATTTTTCTAGAAAGTGTAATTTGCCTCTTACCTCAAATTAGGTTATTGCCGTCTAACACATCTGTATGGCCATCCTTATTTTACTAGGGTACATTTTGGTGGAGTTTTGGATTGGTTAAAGGACAGATTGCACACTAGGAAGTATGGGTTCATTGAAGCTTTCTTGTTTTTACAAGACAGGTTCTCGACATGCGCCTCTGACTCTCCTTCCTTGAACTGAATTATGTACACCACAGGCTGGGCTCGAACCTCTACCTCCCTAGCAATGGGGTCAGAAGCGGGCCACCACCACCACCCAGCTGGTTGAAGCCAAAACCTTAAACCATAATCACATTTTTGGCAGACATTTTGAGTGCTTTTTTTTTTTTAAAATTTTAAGGTGTTAAATGGGTGTGGTGGCACACACCTATAATCCCAGCACTCAGGAGGCAAAAACAGGAGGATCAAGATTTGGAGTGCCCTCCCACCCTGATACCAAAGTAAAAATTAGGATGTTGAACTGCTTTAGAGATGGTGAACTTTTGAGAATCCAGAGCCATGCCCCCACCTCCAGGTCTGTAGAAATCTGGCTCATTATGAACTAACTGTTGGGATGTGTATCACCAATAACTGGATTTGGTTGTTTTCAAGAGGAACATTGTTAGGTTTGAGGGTGGGAAAGTTGTCTGGTACCAGCTCAAATTTTAAATCCCGCCCCTCCCTTCAGAAACGTCATTAAACACATGTGTGAACACAGGTAGCTTGTGATACAGATACAGAAGAACTGGATAATGGGGGCAGAGTATTTGCAGTGTCAGGCTTCGTAGGATGGCTTACGCATGTCCAGAGGCAGAGGCAAGTGGCTGGCTCTCCTGAATTGAAGACAGCCTGGTCAACAGCTGGTCAACAGAGTTTCAGGACAGCCAGGGCCACACTGAGAAACCCTGGGGCTGGCACAGTTGGGGAAGGGGAGGAGAAACCCCTTGGTTTTGTGAGTTTTTATCCATAGGGTGGGGAAGTGATAGGCTTTAGCACGCACCAAGCCCTAAATTCAGTCTCTGGCAACAAAGAAGGAACTTGTGGGATTGCCCTGTACTTACACTATTTTAGACAGTACAGGAGGTGGGCAGCTTTCCTGTTTCTTGTAGTTCTCCCTTCAGCTGTTAGGGTTATTGCTCCTTCAGGCAAGATCTTTGCACACTATCCCCACCACGGGTGCTTTAATAGAAATTCTGTAATATATAATATTGAAGATTCTAGGCTTTAGGCTATTCAGAAGAGCTTTATATCCATTAAGAGGTAAGATTTGCGGCCAAAGAGATGGTTCGGATGGTAAAGATGCTTGCTACCAAGTCTGAAGACCTAAGTTGAATTCCAGGGACCCCCGTGGTGGAAGGACTAACTAACTCCTCCTCCAAGGTGTCCTTTGGCATCTACATGTGCTTGCACACATATACAACAAAGAATAATTTTCAGACTGGTGAGATTTAAGCAGATTTGGTGAGGGATTTTTGGTTTTTGTTTTTTTGGGGTTTTTTTTTTTTTCTTCTTTGACACAAGGAATTAATGTATATAGCCTTTACTGTCCTGGATCTCTGCATTCAAGTCTTGTGCTGCTTGGCTAGTAGTTTTTTAATTCAAGGCTAGCCTGGGCTGTCAGTAATGAGTTCCAGAACTGTGTGTACTTCTCACTTCTCCTTAAAGGAGGGGGTTTTCAATAAGGTTTGGTTTGGTTTTGTTTTTTTGAGACAGGGTTTCTCTGTGACTTTGAAGCCTCTCCTGGAACTAGCTCTTATAGACCAAGTGCTGGGAGGCAGAGGCAGGCGGATCTGAGATTGAGGCCAGCCTGGTTTGCGGAGCTAGTTTCAGAACAACCAGAGACACCCTGTCTCGAAAAACAAGCAAACAAAAAAATTGAATGGTTGTACCCAGGTTCCATATTTTAAAGAGAAATAGCAGAACCCCAAATTCCTTTATTTCTTCTTGCTCACTTTTTAAATCATTTTTAAATCTTCCTGTGTTTTGTATGCCACACGTGTGGGAGTACCTGAGGAGACCAGCAGAGGGCATCGTATCCAGGGGCCGGAGCTAGGGATGGTTCTGCGACCACCTGATCTCAGAGAATCCTGGAAGAGCTGCAGGACTCTGACTGCTGAGCTGTCTCCAGCCCCTCCACCTTCGCTTTTCTCTCTTAGGGTTAGACCTAGACCCTTGCTCGTGCTAAGTAGATTTCTTTTTTTCTTTTTGAGAAAGGGTCTCGTGTTGTCCAGGCTGACCTTAAACTTTCTTTGTGGCCACAGATAACCTTTATCTTCTGATTATTCCTTTACCTACAAAATGCAAGGATTACAGACATGGGCCACTAGGCCAAGCAAGCAAGTTGTCCCAGACTTGTTCAGAAGGCCTTGACGGAGCTAAAAGCTGCTCCACCTCTTTGAGGAACAGCAGCAAGTCCCCCAACACATTCATGTCTCACTTGCATTCAGCCATTGGATGTACTTAGGGAATGAGCACAGCCCCTTTGAGTTCCCACATACTATATTGCATGGGCTTAAAAGGGAACCTTGGGGGGTGATCTTAGCAGCCTTGTCACTTTCCTCTCCAAAGCAAAGACAGCATCCCTCAATGAGGCAGCAGTTGCTGGCTGTGCCGTAGTCACCTGTGGGCTTGGAAATGCTGTTCTCCTGTCTCTCCCTCCTCGTTGGTTCATGAAGAGTTGGCTAGATCGGTGTTCACCGCTGGAACACTGCTTTTTTTTAGTTCAGTTTGAGAAGTAAATACCAGCTCAGTTGAGAAGCAGCTTTATTTAGTAGGCCCCTAAGCTATGTGAGGAAGCTGTTTATGAGAAAGAAGGAACGGGAAAGCTTGTAATTTATCAGACATCTACAGAGTAAATGCTTTTCTTGTGGAGAACTGAGGTAGCGTTTCCCTGTAGTGTTCAATGGTAAGTTTAAATATAGGCCAGGGCTGGGGGGGGCGGGGTGTGTTAATAACCATGGCTCTAGAATCAAAATCAATGCATGGACCTTTGCAAATCCTTTGACCTTGCTGGCTGTGTCTTCTAGAAGAGATTAGCACATCAGCTGTACACTGTATCTACAAACTGTGGGACTGAATACCTACTGGTCCGCGTGCTGTTCCAGCAGGACTTGAACAGTCATTGCTGACGGATTTGTTGGAAGAACTTTGAAGCCGTGGAAGAAGAGAGTGCCCACTGGAGATGGGGTAGTGGTAGGACAGGGAGAACACTTCAGGAAATGCAAAAAGACACCTGATGAATTCATTCTGTTCAGCAAGTGTCTCCCGTGCTTCCGCAGGGTTGGGGCCATTTTCTGAGCTTTACCATGCTTTTCCAAGGGACTCCTTTTTTTTCTCTCTAATCTTATTTTGTTTATGGCTATTTTGCTTGCATTTATGTCCGTGCACCATGTACACGGGCGTCTGAGGAGGTCAGAAGATCCTGAATTCCCTGGAATTGGAGTTACTGGGTGGTTGTAAGCCACTATATAGGCCCTGGGGAAGAGCAGCAAGAACCTTACCTTCAACCCCAGCTGCTACTTAGAAGTGTAAGGCACATGGAGAAGATTCTGAAAGAACGGGCTTTGCCTGAAAGAGAACTGTCCTAGTGTCTTGGAAAGAGGAAGAAGGGAGATTGACAGCCGCATGTTAAAGGTTACCTCTGACTCTCAGAACTTACAGGGCTTCCGTAGCCTCTTAAATCGTGGTCATTGTACTTCAGGAAATACTTGAAACTTGAGGAATGATCCACCTAGGTGTTTAGCCCAGGTAAAACCATTTGGTAAGCTAAGGTGTTTTATCCCGGTTGTCTTTGTTGGGTTTTGTTGGGTTTGGCTGTGCTAAGGGTTGACTTGGGAGCCTCCCTTACACATGGCAGACAATTCTGAGGCCTTTAGATTTGTTAGGTTCTATACTAGGGTCTTCCTGTAGAAGGAGTAACACTTGAAACACTCTCGAGGTGAACTCAGCACGTTAGAGATTAGACCAGAGTGTTCGGAGAAAGATGAAGAGTACAAAGTTCAATGAACATTTTCTTTTTCCCCCGTGTCCGAAAATGTCAGGGGCCCACTCTGGTTTTCTGAACTTTGTTTTTTTTTTTTTTAAATATTTATTTATTTATTATGTATACAATATTCTGTCTGTGTGTATGCCTGAAGGCCAGAAGAGGGCGCCACACCTCTTTACAGATGGTTGTGAGCCACCATGTGGTTGCTGGGAATTGAACTCAGGACCTTTGGAAGAACAGGCAATGCTCTTAACCACTGAGCCATCTCTCCAGCCCCTGGTTTTCTGAACTTTGATAGCTGTAAGTTGAGCTGGACATTTGGTGATGTTCTGGCATGACTATGTGGAGGGTTTAAGGAGACTCACTTCACAAAGGACTTTAAAAAGCCTGCCTACATTTTTTTATTGATGCAGGTTTTTGTTTTTTTTTCCAGAGAAGGTTGTATTTGGGCCTTAAGCTTTTGAAAATAAAGTTTAGAGACATAGCATATGAATACCACTGTAATTGAATACCACATGAATATTCTATCAGACCCTAAAAAATTAACATATTGATGCATTTCTGACACCTTTATTAGAGATTGGTATGAGGTGGTAGGGTGTATGGAAAACGGGAAAAAGTCTCTCTCCCCAACCCTTTTCTTGAGACAGAGGGTTTCTCTCTGTAGCTTTGGAGCCTGTCCTGGAACTAGCTCTTGTAGACCAGGCTGGCCTCAAATTCACAGAGATCCGCCTGCCTCTGCCTCCCGAGTGCTGGGATTAAAGGTGTGCACCACCACCATCTGGCTTCAAGTCACTTTTACTGCGTCTTGAAAATTTGAGTAGTATGAGCCATCCGTGGAAGAAGGATCAGTATATATATAGCCAGTATATAGCCAGTCTAAGGCCGGCCTGGGAAGTATAAGATCCTGTCTCTAAAGCCAGAGAATGTTACTCATTGGTACAGCTCTTCCTTCAGTCCTTAGAACAGCAAGAAGGGTTAGGATGACGATTCTGGAAAGTCCCTTAGTCCTAGAGCATTGTTTCTCAGCCTTCCTGTGTCTCCCTTTTTATCTGCCCTTCCTACAACTCTTTTTAATCTGGTGCTGGACATTGAATCCTGTGCCTCTTGCACGCTAGGTGAACACTGCCACTGAACTACCTTCCCAGTTTCCCTGGCTCTAAGTGGGAAGGGGATCTGGAAAGTGGCAGTTAGTAGGCCTCTCTGTAGAATGGGAAAGCCAGTGGAGACCACTCTGTATGCCAAAGGTAAGGGAAGCTGCCTTCCTTCCGTGTTCTCCATCATAACGCTTCATTTTCCTGCTCAGAAATACCCTTGAAAAGTGAGCTTGTGGACCAGACCTCAAGAGGCTGAGGCCAGAAGATGTCATGTTTGAGGCCTACCTAGTCTGCCATAATAAGGTCCTCTCTCCAAACAGCAGCAACACAAATCAGGGGGAAATCTAAACAAATGTGCCCTGGATGTTGTTCCTGGATTGCTTCTGATCAAGTCTACTTCACTTTGAGGACAGAACAGGCGCTTGCAAGACCTAAGATAATAGCACCCGCTTTTCTTTAGAACTTAAGCTGATTCTGTCTTATAAGCAAAAACCTTGGGGGCTGGAGAGATGGCTCAGTGGTTAAGAGCATTGCCTGCTCTTCCAAAGGTCCTGAGTTCAATTCCCAGCAACCATATAGTGGCTCACAACCATCTGTAAAGAGGTCTGGCGCCCTCTTCTGGCCTTCAGGCATACCGACAGACTATTGTATACATAATAAATAAATAAATATTTAAAAAAAAAAAAAAAAACCTTGTATCTATGAGAAAGAAGGGCAGGCTGAGACTAGTGCAGCTGTTTAAAATTTCTCTCTTAGATATAGGGTTTGTTTGCTTGTGTGTATGTGTCTGTACACGCGTGTAGATTCCTGAGGCAGTCATAGGAGGATATTGGGTCCCGTTGAGCTGGAGTTACAGGAGGTTGTGAGCAGCACTATATGGGTCCCAAGAATTTGGCTTCTGATATGATTGATCCTTTTAATTTTCTTAGATGTGTTTATGTGTATGAATGGTTTGCCTGAATGTATGTATGTGTGACATATGTGTGCCTGGTACCTTAGGAAGTCAGAAGATGGTCTCATCTGCAGGAGCTACAGTTACAGATGCTTGTGAGTCCCTGTGTGCTAGGATCCAGACCCAGCTCATCTGTGAGAGCAGTTAGCACTCTTCATCACAGAGGCATCTCTCCAGCCCTAAAGTTTTTGGAATGTACTTTATACTTTGGTTTTTTTGAGACAGGGTTTCTCAGTAGCTATGGAGCCTGTCCTGGAACTCACTCGATAGACCAGGTTGGCCTCGAACTCACAGAGATCCACCTGCCTCTGCCTCCCGAGTGCTGGGATTAAAGGCATGCGCCGCCATCACCCAGTAGGTGCTTTATTCTTAAAAAGATTTTAGGAAGGGTAGATAGTGGGGGTGGGAGGAGCTGGAGAGATGGCTCAGTATTTAAGTGCACTGACTGCTCTTCCAGAGGTACTGAGTTCAACTCCCAGCAACCACATGCTGGTTCACAACCATCTATAATGAGATCTGGTGCCCTCTTCTGTCCTGCAAGCATACATGTAGAAAGAACACGGTATACATAAATTTTGTTTACAAAAGGATTTTTTTGTACATGTGTGTGTGTTTATATTGCTACCTTGATCTAGAACCAACAGGCCTAGTGAGTTATTTGGGGTGTGCCAGATAACGAATTCCCATTTTAAATAATTTACAGGTTTGCCCTAGTTGTGTCTTGCTGTTTGTGACATGTCTCATTGAATAGCCTAGTGAAATTCACTTGTGTGGCTTAGACTGCCTTCCCACTTGATATGTACTAAAGATTGGGTTCAAACCTCTTGTCATCTAGCTTAACGTCCCAAATGCTTCCAGCCACGTGCTGCCACCCCCAGAAGGCCCTGGGCATTCCTGTAGTGAAAATGTTTCTTAAGTGACAGAAAACTTGGCTGATTTTATTGTCTAGATGTGAACTCTGGGGCTGGGGGAGTGAAGCCGGAGACGAACAAAACAGACAAGTAAGACAAAGTCTTACTATGTAGGACGTCAGACCAGCCCAGCCTTGAACTCCCAGAGCTTCACCTGCATCTGCTTCCCTAGTGCTAAGGTTAAATATGAGCAGCCATTCCCAGCTACAGTTTCATCTTAAAAGTTAAGACATGAGTTGGCAAACTTCCTGTGAAGACCCCCCAAACCCAGTAACTCTCTAAACCTCATCCGTGTCTAAACCTTGAGTTGCAGTGTGTGCGATTCCACGGATAGTACGTAATATGTAACGTTTATGGACATTGAAATTTGAATTTCATGTCCTTTTCCATGTCGTGGTATATCACTGCCAGCTTTTTTTTTTTTTCTCAACTGCTTATCGCTGTAGAAGTGATTTCATAGATTATTAGCAGCAGCACAGCGCCAGGGCAGCCACAGATCTGGACCGCAGTTGTGGACCCTGTTGTAGAGAACTCAGCTGTCCGCTTTCCCAGCCGTGAAGGCAGGGCATTCTTTGGAGCAGCTCCCCTATTAATGTTAGGGATGGGATGTCACCAGAGAGCATGCCCCAGTGTTAAAGGATTTCTTATGACCGAAGAGACGGCTCAGCCCTTTTCTGGAACATGCTTTGGCTTCCTCGTCTGCTCTGCCTTTCTGCCTGCTGTTCTCGGATTGTGACACTGTGTCTAGGTGTGTGTATTTTTAGACACGTTAGATTGAGAGTTATGACCTTCACTGGATATCTCTGGAAATGCCACTCAGGTCACGACACGGCTTTGTACACTGTGTGCTGTACCAGCGTGTGTGCAGTGACGTTGACCGAGGGAGGAGGCGAAACTTGACCTCTGCTGACTCCTGGCACCAAACATGGGCTGCTTTGTGTGCCTGTCCCTCCCTGCAGGAGCCAGTATGGTTGGAAATGCTGACACTCACAGTCCAAGGTGCAGCAGGTAACTTGCTCCAGGGCCCAGACTGCACTGACATCAGTAGGCACTTCTGGAATGGTGAGCTGTGAGCGACCAGATTGCTGGGAAGCGTGGTGGGAACACAGAAGCAATCTGCACTTCTAACAGCCTGCTCTTTAAGCCCCAAGAGTGTATTTCATTAAACTAGAGGATTGCTAACGTTAAAGAAATCACTCAGATGTGCAAGATTCATCTATTCAGTCTTACAGAGCCAGAGCTGGTTTATTTAAGTATAGTGCTAGAGACTGAACTCTGGGTCTTGCTCATCCTGTGTAAGCAATTTATCACTTCCCAACATCATTCTTTTTTAATTAACTTAATTTTTTATTTTGCCATACTGTATGCATGCTCTACCACCATACATCTTCAGCGCTATTAACATTCCCTAAAGCACTGTGCTGTGTTCTGCCCCTGCCCTTGGGCTAGCTGTTCCACAGTGGTACACTTTAACACTTGGGTTGTCAAAGGAAAAATGGTTCAAATGTCCAAGGACAACTAAAGTTTAAAAAATCTGGTAGGATCCAGTCACTGGTGGTACATGCCTTTAATCCCAGCATTTGGGAGACAGTCAGATCTCTGAGTTCAAGGCCAGCCTGGTCTCCTGAGTTCCAGGACAGCCAGGGTTACACAGAGAAACCCTGTCTTAAATATAACAAACAGCAAAGCCAGTAATGTCTGGGCATAGACCTAGAAATGGGTGCTTGATTATTGGATTTCTTAAACACATGCAGTATGGTCAGCACCACAGGAGGATATTTTTCGTGAGCTTTCACCTACTTCCCTGAAGTCTTCCACATCTATTTTGGAACCTACTCTAATACGCCTAATGAGAAAATTAGCTGCCAAATTAGCCTTTTCAACTTTTTGAAGTAGTTCAGTACATGGCCAGCAGATGGCAGCATTGGGCTGCTGGTACTTGTCGTTTATCCTGTTGTCTATTTTCATTGTTCCAGGTTTTCTTGGGCCCAAGGTTGATCAGCTTCCAAATCCCCCTAGGTGTGTGCCTAAGACAATCCTGGATTTTGCTCACTCTTTACCTTTTAGTCTTTTTAGTTGGGTCGTGCTGGAGATACCAACCTCAAACTGAGGACAGTATCTGCTGACTGGACAGCTGGGCACAAACAGTAGTTGCTGGATAACTAGAGCATGGCGAGGTGTCTTCTGGTGATTTGCTCTTAGGACTTGGGTAGGACCAGTAGTCAGTTTAGGTCTCGACTAATGAGGTTGCCCCCAGAGACCTAGTTAGAAAGGAAAAGCTGTCTGTTTAAATCGCCATCCTGTCCCGCACAGCTGGGAGCTGTTAAGCTCAGTCACACACTTGCCTAGCAGATACAAAGTCCGGGGTACAATCTCTGTCTCTGAAGAGGAAGCTCCAGATAAAGACAGATATTTAGTCCTCTCTCCGGGCAGTGGTGGCACACGCCTTTAACCCAGCACTTGGGAGGCAGAGGCAGGAGGATCTCTGAGTTCAAGGCTGGTCTGGTCTACAGAGTGAGTTCCACCAAACTCACCAAAGCTCTGTCTTGAAAACCAAAATATATATGTCTTGTTTAATGCGGTGGTGGTATGCTTGACTGGCTCTAGGTCTGTCACCCTGGCTGCCCTGGGACAACATAAACCAGGTTGGCTTTGGACTCAAGCGATCTTAACCTCTGCCTCAAGTGCTAGGATCAAAGTCTGTACTTATTTACTTATTTATTGGTTTTTCGAGACAGGGTTTTTCTGTAGCTTTGGAGCCTGTCCTGGAACTAGCTCTATAGACCAGGCTGGCTTTGAACACACAGAGATCCACCTACCTCTGCCTTGGATTAAAGGCGTGTGCCACCAACGCCTGCCTCCAAAGTCTGCCCAGTGACAAACTTAATTACATCCCCTTAGCAGAATAGTCCCAGCCCTTGGAGATGGAGGCAGGAGTATTAGGAATTCAGGCCAAATTCTCTTCAAAAACCAGTTTGAAACCAACCTGGGCTACTAGAGACCCCAAGACTCTATTTCAAACAACAAAATTCCCTTTATTCTCTGTGTATCTTTGATTGTTTTGAGACAGCCAAAGTTGTCTTTGAACTCATCCAGGAATACAAAATGGGGTTCGCTGCTAGGAGTACCACATCGTCTGAGGAATAACTAGATGGTGCATAAAGACAATCTTGAATTCCATCCGCCCTGCACTGCCACCCCAATAAAATGTAAAGAAAAGTTTAGGCAAAAATGGTTTAGATCTGTGTTATATTTTATCTTCATAATCATCCTGAACTTAGAAGGATGAAGCATGGAAAATAACTAGATGGCAGTGTAAACTGAATTGCCTGTTGACAGATAGCAGTTAAGGAAAGCAGCTGTGTAAAATTGGTTGCCGCCAGCTAGTTGAGAAATCCAGCCTTCAGTAGGAGAAAGGGCAGGATTTCTTCAAGTTCTTGTGTGCTGGTAGATCTCAGCCTTGCTTGTAGTACTGTGAAGAGCTTCAGACTAGTTCACACTCTGGGGTTGTATCAGAAGTGCAAGGGCTAACAGCAGGGTGTATTTCTGAAGCTCCCAGCACTGGTGAGCCAGGCTGTGGGGGTCATCAGTCTGATTCTAGGTGATTCGTTGTGTTAATGTGTAGGGCTAGAGACATGCTGCGTGAGGTGTGATGTGGTCAGATGCTTATTTGTTGCCAGGAATGGTGCTGTTGGGTTACCCATGGCAACGGGCTTAAAGTTAGGCTGGATCTAGTTTATGGCATTTTCCGTTCACGGTAAGCCAAGGTAGGATCTGAGGTGAACTGTCAAACTTGCCTGTTCACTTTTTTTGGTTTTTCGAGACAGGGTTTCCCGTAGCTTTTTGGTCCTGTTGTTCATTTTTGACCACCATAATTTTACCGAGAGCTGGCCTCAAACTCACAGGGATTTGCCTGCCTCTGCCTCCCGAGTGCTGGGATTAAAGGTGTGCGCCACCACCACCCAGCCCTTTTTTTTTTTTTGTGTGTGTGTGTGTGTGTTTCAGGCTTTATTGGAGATGAGATGGGCCTTGAGGAGCCCGGCAACTGAGGAACTTGAGACAGTATTGACCTGGAGGGTAATTCTCAGGAACAGAGTGCAGGGCAGACATCAAATCACAGAAGAGGACTGTGTGGTCGGTTGGGGCACAAATGAAGAAGGGGCGTTGACTAAAGGAAGCAGGGAGATGAAGACTGCATGGGTTTGACTAGGTTAAGAACTGAGGAGACAAAGCCGGAGAAGGGTGTGGGGATAACAGGGAGGCAGCAGTGTAGAAGGCCAGCTGTCCCCAGGGCCTGGAGGACCCTTAGCATAGACAGCTTCCCCATATAACAGCCAGCACAGCAGGGGTCTACTTGTTACACCAGTGCGCCATTTTTGGGAAGATAGGTGTTGGAAGGTAGCGACCCGTCTTCATGTAGGCAGAGATCTTCAGGGCCTCAAAGCGGGCCATGTAGTCCTTCAGGTTGGGGAAGGCATCCAGGCATTTGGGCTCAAATAAACGGTGCATGTCTAGGACATCATAGACGAGGAAATCCACATAGGTGAGCTTGTCCCCTGCAAACCATGGCCGCTTGCCCAGAAACTCAGAGTAGAGCTTCATCTTCTCAGGGATGGTCTTCAAGAACTCTGGCTTCTGCTTCTCAAAGTCAGGCTTGGTACAGAGCATGATAAACTGCGTGCGGTTGTCTATGACCTGATTCTCCACAATGTCGACACGAATCCTCTCCTGCTCTGTCTCCCCACACAGGTTGTGCTTGCGGGCAAGGTAGTGCAGGATGGCATTGCTCTGAGTGATCTTGGTCGATCCATCAATTAAGTAGGGCAGATTGGGAAAGTCCAGGCCCAGCTTGAACTTCTCATTCAGCCATTGGCTTCTATCATAATCAGGAGCGTCCCCCATGGTGTATCTCTTCTCCTCATAACTTGAGTCTGTGTATTCCAGGAGCAGGCGGATGGGGTGTGTCAGACCGCCGATATTCCAGTATCCCAGGAGCATAGGCATGGTGCTGGTGGTAGCTTTCTCAAACTGTCTTCAGTAAGGTAGACTTGGGTCTTTTCTTTTTTGATTTTTCGAGACAGGGTTTCTCCGTAGCTTTTTGGTCCTGTTGTTCATTTTTGACCACCATAATTTTACCGAGAGATGGCCCAAGGAGAAATTGGCAGAGTACTTTTCAATAAAAATAAAAGCAATACCATCAACCTCCGTGCTGGCTCTTTGCATTCTGTGGGGTGTAGCTCAGTAGTAGAGCACTGGCCTAGCAGTTTCTGTCCCAACCAATAACCGTAACGGCCTGTGACAACTCACCCTGTGTTCAGATGGTGGATCTGAATACCGCTTTAATCTTGGAATATACTTGAGTTTTCTCTTGAATACATGCTTGTAAGTAAAACTATTGTGCCAACCTGCTTTCCACTTTTTAAAATAATAACCAACTGTTTTCAGAACAGCTATACCATTTTAAATTTGCACCAAATAATAAACTGTCCATAGGTGCTTGGCCCCAATTAGCCTTTTATGGTTCGTGCTTTTGAGTGCTGTGTGGTGTAAGAATTCTGTCTAACTTACAGGATTTTCTCCTGCACTTTTCTTAGAAGTACAATACATAGCAGAACAGGTGGCTTATACTGTACAACAGCACCGGGAGACCAGTTCTAGACAGGTGTGGGCTCCGGTGTGATACTTCTATTATGCCGGGGGATAGACAGAACCCAAGGCTTTGGACATGCATGCTAGATAGATACTCTACCACTGAGCTATATACCAAACTTCGATTGATTTTATTGAAATAGGATCTCACTAAATTGCCTAGGCTGGCCTTGAACTTACTTTATAAGCCATGCAGATACAGAGCTCACTGTCCCCCTGACTCAGGCCTTGGTTGGCTTTAGTTTCTTGTTTACTTTTAATTTTTTATTTGTGTGTATGTCTGTATGAGTGTATGCCACCTGGATGCCACGCCCAAGAGGCCAGAAGTTAGTGTCAGGTCTCTTCAGAAGTTACAGTTAGAAGCAGTAGAGAGCAGCCTGGCAGGGCGGCTAGTACCGAACCTTCTTTCCAGCCTCAGTTACTTGATTGCTTTTATGTTATTTTAAGATTGATTTATTTTGCCGGCCTGTAATGGCATGCGCCTTTAATCTCAGCACTTAGGCGGCAGAGGCAGGAAGATCTCTGAATTCGAGGCCAGCCTGGTCTACAGAGCGAGTTTTATTTTAGGACGCTCTCCAAAGCTACAGAGAAACCCTGTTGCAAAAAAAAAAAATGTAGATGGTTTTTTGCCTGTATGTGGGATGTGTACCACATGCATACCTGGTGCCCATGGAGGTGAGCAGAGGATGTCAGTCAGATCCCCTGCATATGGTTGCTGGGAACTGAACTGGGGTCCTTTCCAAGAGCAACTGGAGAGCCATGTCTCCAACACCACACACCACCCACCCCAGTTTGGTTGGATTTGAGAATGACATTAGACACCAAGATGGGGGTGCCAGAGTGCTATATGCCATTGTGTCCAGCACTCAGGAGTGCGTGTTTGTACACACACACCACACACACACTCACATCCGTGTCTGGACATGTGCATCATAAGATGGGAAGCATGGCTGCCCACTGGTGTCGCTGTCTCGATGTTACAGCATCCCTTCGTCTCTCTGTCCTCTCTCAGGGACAGACACACATACACACACACACACACACACACACACACACACACACACACACGCTCGCTTCCACCCACCTACCCGTGTGCTTATTCATAAGCCCGCGGTTTCTGTATTGTTAGGCCCTGCCCTTTGAGAACGGACTTTACCAAGTAGAGCATAGTGTGGTTAGTTTAATCCCTGTACTTTGCTGTTGAATCATTGCTTTCCAAAGATGTGTAGATCACAACATCCACAGTCAGATTCCTCTGTTGAGATACTCCTGGCATCTCCAACCTCCTTTTAATATTTAAGGTTTACAGGTATCAGATTCGTTCTTTATGGCTGCTCCTGTATATGTTTAACTTTCTTGGGTTCCTTTTTTTTTTCTTTTCCAGACAGTGTTTCTCTGTAGTCTTTCTTGGTTCCTTTTTTATGACCATGATAGAACACCATGACCTAAGCAACTTATGAAAACCAAAGTGTTTAACTGGGTTTACAGTTTCAAAGGGCTAGAATTCATGGTCATGGAGTGAAGGCATGGTGGCAGAACAGCTGAGAATTCAAAACCTCAAGCAAAGGCAGACAGGGCACACTGGGATTTTTTTTTTCCCCAAACATCAAAGCCCCGCCCCCAATGGCACCTCTTCCACACAAGGCTATACTTCATTTCTACCAACTGGGAAGCTAGTATTCAAACAGCTTTGTTCCGTTCTCATCCAGAGCACAAACGATGTGCACACACACCATTCTCCAGAGTTCCCCGTGCTGCCCCTAGCAGCCCCCACTCCTGCAGACTCTGGCTTCCTTTCCTTTCCTGTCCTCCCCAGGGGAAATGCACCGTCTAGCGGGTAGAGCCTGGCCTCTTCCACTGAGAGATGCCTGTGAGAGTCCTTCCTCCTAGGGTCAGCTCATGTTCTTTCTACCCAATGAATGCCCAATGTTATGCATTCTACCCTTTTTAACTGTTCACATACTGAAGGGCATCATGGTTGCTAACAGTAAGTATTTTCAAATGGATGTTAGTTTTAATTAAGTAAATACCTAGAGGTGTGAACTCCTGGCTGAATAGTAAGCCTATATTTAATTTACATATATGTAAGCCCCATCAAGGTGCTTTTCATAATAGTTAGCCACACATAGAAATAATTATAATTCATAATGAACATCAGAATAACTGGTTTTCTTTTCTGGGGTGTGGGGGGTTTCAAGACAGGGTTTCGCTATTGCTCTGTCCTGGAACTAGCTCTTGTAGACCAGGCTGGCCTTGAACTCACAGAGATCCACCTGCCTCTGCCTCCCGAGTGCTAGAATTAAAGGCATGTGCCATCATTGCCCGGCTAGGTAACTGGTTTTCATACTTTGTCAGAGTCTTCAGTGTCCTGGAAAAGAGTGGGGTTTTATAAGCTGCCTCAGCTGTGGTCTAGAAGCCAGCAATAATACACTTCTTTAGTATTTATTCTCCCACACCACTCAAACATTCGATCTCAAAAACAAAATGCTACTTGGATATTTCTCTCCTTTTTAGGAAAAAATTTTCAAAATAACTTCTCTTGTCTTATACTCTCCCTCCTCCCCGCACACTGCCACCAAAAGGAGTGTTGTCACCACCACACACCCCTCATTTGTGTGATAGAATCCCCAGGTGGAAGCAACTGAAGAAGGGGTTTATCTTCTTCCAGTTCCAGAAGGACAGAGCCCAACATGACAGGGAGAGCAAGGAAAGAGCTGGAAGCTAGCTGATCATTTCATCCACACACAGGAAACAGAATGGCTATAAAACCACCTTCCCAAACAGCACCGGCAGCCTAGAACCAAGTGTTCAAATACACGTGCCTCTGAGGGACAGATCTGCATTCGGATCAGCAGATACACATACACACGCACGCACACCCCAAACATACCGCACCCCACCCCAAATTGAAAACCTAAGCATTGGTGAGCACTCATGTCTTTCCAGACACTGCTGCTCCCTGGGCCTGTGTTCTGTCTCTAGGGGCTAGGAAACGCAGGCAGTCAAGAAAAGAAAGCTTAGATGGAAACCAGCTGAGCAGAACTCGGGCGTCTCCTCCTTCGTTTCTCAGACTGCACCCTGGATATTTTGAAGAGTACATGTTCAGTGCTAACCACAGGAGTCTCCAAGAGACTGGCCCTGATGGACACTTAACATGAAACTAGGGCGATCTATACAGACACTGCACCAGGGCTACAGCTTTCTACATTGCAGCCTTCAAAAACCAAACTTGGGTCCAGGTGTGGTGGTTACACTTTTAATCCTAGCACTTGAGAGGCAGAAGCAGGTGGATCCCTGAGTTCGAGGCCAGCCTGGTCTACAAAGCAAGTTCCAGGACAGCTGGGGCTACACAAAGAAACACAGATTTTAAAAAAAAAAAAAAAAAGAACGAAAGAAAAAGAAAAAAGCAAATAAAAAACTTTGTTAGGAATGGGTGGGTCTAAAGACAACTAGAAGTGGTCGCTGACGTTAGGTAAACAGATTTATTAGTTTTGTTAAGAGATTGGTTAATGCAGTACTTGAATTACCTGTCCTGATGGGAAGCTGGAGCCTAGGAACCCCACTATCCACAGTGCATGCTGACAGCTTTTCTGTACGTCTGCTTCCTTCCCGCAGTGAGTTCCATGGGAAACGGCACGAGTAGACTCTATAGTGCTCTCTCCAAGACACTCAACAGCAGTGCAGCCGCTCAGCACCCCGAGTATTTGGTGTCGGCTGACCCAGAACATCTGGAACCCATCGATCCTAAGGAACTTCTTGAGGAATGCAGGGCTGTTTTGCACACTCGGCCACCCCGGTACCAGAGGTGTTTTGTGGGCATAAGGACAGATGGCCTGAGTAGCTACCCTCCCATTAGAGTCATGCAGTGGAACATCCTTGCGCAAGGTATGCCTGGGGCTGCTGTGCCTGACTGCTGAGGCCTCCTTTCTGCTCCTGTGTGCATTCCCAGTGCGCTATATGAAGGGACGAAATGGGGGAGGGTGGAGGCATATTTTCAACACCTCAGACCTTCTGTTGCTGAAACTTGGGTCCATAGCACCATGACAGCATTTACAGGAGACAAACTGGATGGGTAGTATGGGCTGTGTAAAGCAGGAGGGAGACCAGCCTTGGCAGTCCACGAGGGTTTGTGATCCCAGCAGTCAAAAGGCTGAGCCATGATGACTGCCACCTAGGCTGTGGAGTGACGCCTTGTCTCAAAACAGTAAAACCAGTGATACCATTTGGCCAACTCCCTTAGCACTAACTAAAAGACATTTTCATGTGTTTATGTATCTGACTTATCAATCTTTTAAAAGTATTTTTATTCTTGACAATTTCATACACATACCATATACTTGTTCATATCTGCCCACTTCCACCCCACCAACCCGGGCGCCTGTACAGTCATGTGCCCATCAAAGGAGAAAAAGCTATTCATTTGTCCCATTCATTCTGAATAGTATCTATTTATATCAGTTACCTTAACTTTCTTATAGGCAGTGTTAAAACTAGTGTTTATTTATAAATTGACACACTTTTATATTCCCAGGACAACAAAGTTTCTCTAAACCCCAAGGCAAAGGTCTTAATCCTAGAATACAGTTATATGAAATAGTTTTAGTGTATGTATATATATGTATATATATAGTTTTAGTGTATGTATATATATGTGTGTGTGTGTGTATATATATATATATAAAACCCTGCTGCCTATTTCAGCAGATGGTATGAGGTTATTTTGTCTAGGTGGGTTGACACAGCTTAGAACTGCCCAGCCCCGCAGGTCTCTGCTCCTGAGCTTTATTGTGTTCGTAGGTTTGTTCCTTTGCGAGGCTATCTCAGAATGTAGCCTTAGCTGGGCTGGCGCTCAATAACATAGCCCCCAGTGGCCTCGAACTCACGGAAATCTGCCTTCCCAGTACTCTTACTATACTAGGCTCCCATTTTCTTTGAGGGTGTGGTTCTGTGGTAGCTGACAAATGCTTGGCTTTTCTTTTCAGCTCTTGGAGAAGGCAAAGACAACTTTGTACAGTGCCCCGTTGAAGCACTCAAGT
The DNA here is from genome assembly GCF_018167655.1 of Microtus oregoni. Lineage (NCBI taxonomy): Eukaryota > Metazoa > Chordata > Mammalia > Rodentia > Cricetidae > Microtus > Microtus oregoni. The sequence continues at coordinate 26,005,974 of NW_024543069.1, read as the reverse complement.
GGGAAGAAAGGAAATGCCTTATTCTGGAGGAATTCTTGGCTTACCAACCAGATATATTGTGCCTCCAAGAAGTGGACCACTATTTTGACACCTTCCAACCACTCCTCAGTAGACTGGGCTACCAAGGCACATTTTTCCCCAAGCCCTGGTCACCATGTCTTGATGTTGAACACAACAATGGACCAGATGGCTGTGCTTTATTTTTCCTCCAAAACCGTTTCAAGCTCATCAACAGCACCAATATTAGGCTGACAGCCATGACCCTAAAAACCAATCAGGTTGCCATTGCACAGACCCTCGAGTGCAAGGAGTCCGGCAGACAGTTCTGTGTTGCTGTCACCCACTTAAAAGCACGCACTGGCTGGGAGCGGTTCCGGTCAGCTCAGGGCTGTGACCTTCTCCAGAACCTGCAGGGCATCACACAGGGAGCCAAGATTCCCCTGATTGTCTGTGGGGACTTCAATGCAGAGCCCACTGAGGAGGTCTACAAACACTTCGCTTCCTCCAGCCTCAATCTAAGCAGCGCCTACAAGCTGCTGAGTCCTGACGGACAGTCGGAGCCTCCATACACAACCTGGAAGATCCGGACCTCAGGGGAGTGTCGCCACACCCTGGACTACATCTGGTACTCCAGACACGCTCTGAGCGTCACCTCTGCTCTGGAACTACTCACGGAAGAACAGATTGGGCCCAGCCGGCTCCCGTCCTTTCACTACCCCTCAGACCACCTGTCACTGGTATGTGACTTCAGCTTTAATGAGGAACCTGAGGAACTCTTATAAACACTGTATCATTCTAATCATAAGAGTCTTAACCAGGGATGTTTTGGGAAACTGAAATATGATGAGTTGCCTGAAAAAGGACACCCAGTTTCAGCCACTTCATTTTCCATCGTTTCCAGCATGCCCTTGGAAAAGAATTTGTTCACAAACCTTTCCGATTAAAACCTGCAGTGAAAAGGTGTTTGCACTCCAGTTTGGGCTTGTGTATTAATTTTCTATAACATTCTCTACTACTTAAGGGCATTAAAATTAGACTTCTTGTAAGTTTTTTGGTTTTTGTTTTTTTAACTTGAGGGTGCTATAAACCTCAATTTGTAAGCCCCTCAGTAAGTACAATGTAAAATGTAGGAAGTTTTCTAGAGAGTATTTCATTATTTATTTGTGGGAATTTAAAATGTCAGCAAGAAATGCATGGCAATATTTATTTTTTATATCTTCATGTAAAATTAAGTGGATTATATAGCATTGTAGATGCAGAAATAGACATAATTTCCTTAAAACTTCCATTTGTTTTTATTTGGTGATCTAACACTAAGGAACTATATTTAGCCCTGAAGGATTTGTGACAATCTTCAGATAATCCTTGCTGTTTGCTATGCCTCCAATTTACCATTGTGTTTCTTGAAGAAATGCCAGTTCATTTTCAATTAGTTTTTACCATCTAGTCATAGTTAAATAAAGTATTTGTACTTTCTGTTGTATGGCATTGGCACACATGCGAAGACTACTCCATGACTTCTTTTGACAAGTAGCTTTAGGAACAGTCCTGGAACAGTGACTAAGAATAATAGTGAGAATTCCTTCTGAGACGAGAACTCCAGAAAGCCCGTTTGTGTGATCAAAATCTCTGTATTAGAGACCAGCTTGGGCTCCAATATCAAGACCCTTTTTCTTTTTTTTTCTTTTTTTCTTTTTTTTTTTCTTTTTTTTTGGTTTTTCGAGACAGGGTTTCTCTGTGGTTTTGGACCCTGTCCTGGAACTAGCTCTTGGAGACCAGGCTGGCCTCGAACTCACAAAGATCCACCTGCCTCTGCCTCCCAAGTGCTGGGATTAAAGGTGTGCGCCACCACTGCCTGGCGAAGACCCTTTTTCAAAATATCCCAAGACAGCCAAAATGATGGGGCTCGAAATTTCTCTAAGAATTTAAGAGCAGAAACGTTAACCTGTAGTTCTCTTCCGATTGTTGAAGCCTCTTCTAAAAGTAACTGGTGATAAAATGTTAAATGTTTTAATGTATGAGTTCTAAATATTATTTAAGATTAATAAATGAATTTATAACAGTGCTTTTAATCTTGGTTTTGTGTGTGTGTGTTTTGGTTTGGTTTTTGTCCAAACGGAACCTGGGAGTCTGTATCATAATAGTATGTGGTTCAAACATTATCCACTTCCACACTAAATTTTCATTTTGACACTTAACAGAAGTAGCTACACATTCAAGCTTTTGTAATCTTAGTGCAAGGATAGAGTCCTCCAAAATGGCTTACCGCTGCCTTCAACCTCCAGGTTCACAAATAGTGATACAGCGGTCGGGTTAGTCTCCCCAATGTGCTAGAGTGCTTCAGATATTTGGGGACACACTGATACTCACCAAGGCCTGACTCTGCTGTCTCTGAAGTTGCTATGGAATGTGATGTTGGTTATTGGGAACACAGTCAAAGTCACAACCACAGAAGACTTGGAGTAACTGAATAATAAATAGTTCAAGGCAGTTTAGAAGCTGGGAGTAGCTCTGGAGCACGTTCTAGGCTCCAGCCTGATCCCCAGCACCAGGAAAGAACCAACCAGGACAAGGTAGCGCCCTGGGAAAAGTAGGGGTAGGATCAGGAGCTCCTGATTTTTCTCAACTACAAAGCAAGTTCAAGGCCAGCCTAGGATATCTGAAACCCTGTTTTCAAAGCCAAACTAAGTAGTTGTGTGGCGAGCTGCATGGAGCCACATCTGATGATCAGCTCCTAACTATGGCTAAGACCTGACTTATGCTATTTATCACACAGTGATCATCAGCTGCTTGCATATGCGTGGGCCTATGGGCAGTGCCCACCTGGCAATCCGGGGTTGATAGCCCATGCCTTTTTAAGGGCTGGGAGAGGTTTGCCCGGGGAGAGAGAGAAAGTGAATAAAGTCCTGGAATAAACTGCAGTGGGGAGAGCTCCGGTGTGTCACGCCTCATCCTTGCTTGTTCAGCAGAGATCTGCATTGTGTGAGGCTCAGACCCTAGTGACATCTTGTGTCCTACCCTTTCTGTCTGGCCTTATTTGCTTTCTACTCTTTCCCTTAGCTCCGCCTTTTTTGAGACACTTGCTTTGAAGCCCAGGCTGGTTTGGCACTACCTGTGTAGCCCAAGGCGACCTCAAGTTTGCAGCAGTGCTCCTGTCTCGCTGTCCCAGTGAAGTCATTTCATCTCTCCTGAACACTTCTGTTCCTTCTACCTTCTCAAGGAGCCTCAGTATTTTCAACCCTCAGCCTCAGGCAGAATAGAACTTTAAAAACTAGGTGCAAGAGGAGAGGCCATGGTAGAACGGCTTAGGAAAGGTGTACCCGGGACACTAGCAAAGAACTTGGGTGAGTGGGCAATTCAAGCAAGATGCCATTGAATTTACAGTAACCACAGTGGTGTAATGAAACCCAATCCACACTTTTGGCTTTTGGTCCATTTTAGCCCAGGTTGACCTCTACTCTAGCTTCCCCAAGTCTCAGCATTCCAGAGACTGAGAGGATGATGTGACAGCCTGAACCTTATGGGAGGTAAGGCATCCATACAGAAGATAGGACCATTAGGACCTGGAGAATGTAGGATGTGAATGGAATGTAGGAGACAGCCTACAGACCCTTGTAGACGCTAGGGCCTATTAGTAGTACTACAGGGAACAGTTGAATCCAGCACTCAGTAAGAACTGGTGTGGCAATGAGTGTGATCTAAGAGTCAAGTTCTAGTCTAGACCAAAAAAACATGTCAGCTATCTGAAGAACGGCTGTTACAATGAATCTTAGTAAACATTCAATAGTGTCAGCTTGTCCATCAGACTTAGGATCTCCTTCCATTCCCACAACTCTGATAAGCCCTACAGAGACAACCTTAGAACAACAACAACAACAAAAAAAAAAAAAAAAACAAAGGCACAAGAGGAGATGGGGACAAGTGGGTTGAAGTAAAGGGCTGGACAGAAGGCTCCTGGGTTAAGAGCATTTGCTGCTATTGCAGAGGACCCAGGTTTGATTCCCAGAAGCTACATGGCAGCTCAGCTGTAACGCCAGCCAGGGGTTCCAACTCCTCTTCGGGTCTGCACAGGCACTGCATGCATTTGGTGGCATGCATACATGGGAGCAGACACATAAAAATACATCAAAAAGGATGTATCGGAGCTGTTGAGATGGCTCAATAAACAGGTAAAGGTGCTTATGACAAAACCTCATGTCTTGAGAACCCACATGATGGAAAGAGTAACTGATTTCTAAAGGTCCTGTGATCTTTCAAATTAATTATGGTTGATTTGGAAACTGGGCTATTGGTGAACCTGCAGGCTCCCCATTCAAAAATAAATGGTCTGATGGAGAAATACTGAATGACCAGCTGTTAACTACTGGACCAAGGGTGTGTGAAGGGAAAGCGATGCTTATGCACAACAGAGATACCTCCTTCCTGAATCTGACAACAATGTTTGCAGAAGTGAGATTCTCTTGTAGCCAAGGGTCCAGCCAAGGGGTCTCTGTAGATACTTTTGCTCATGTGCAGAGAACGGTGGTGACTGAAGTTTGGATCTAAGGATAAGCACAGGCTGCCCATTGCACTGCGAAGACTGGAAGATGCAACGGCACCAAGCCATGGTTTCTGTGGCTTTTCTCCAGAAGCACTGAACACAAGAGTATAACTCATATTGAATTAGCACTCAGAAAGACCGGGTTCAGAAGCTGGAGTTACATTTGCAAGTTTAGGTTTTAGATGCATATCTGAAACTTTCTGTTGCTTTTAGAATGAAGTTCAAACCAACTAATAAAACATGTAAGAAATTATCTATTACAACTGAGCTGTTAAGACTCTTAGCAAAGGTAATCAAAATCTGTGGATGCTATGTGCAGCTCAGGACTTGGGTCCAGTCATGTACAGCCTTTTGAAAAATGAGTTTTATAGAAGATTTGAACAAAAGTTAACTGCAGTCTTGATTTAGAAAGATGGAATATTTAGGAGATGTTCTAAGAGGTAGGTAGGTTTTGAGGTTAACTCTCAATGGGGGTAAAAAAAAGAACCCAACTTAGACTCGTATTTTTAAAAGTCCCATTAGGTAAGCTTGTGGGTTAGAAAAGGGATGTGGCCAGGAGAGATGGCTCAACAGTGGTGCTGTTCTTCCAGAGAGGTTAAAGGGCAGCTCAAAACCGTCTCTAACGCCAGTTGCACTGGATTCGACACCCTCTTCTGGTCTGCTGGGGCATCAGGACAGCGTTAAATGTATACAGTCATACATGCAGAGAAACACCCATACACATCAATTCTTTAAATCGGTTTAGTTATAAAAAAAAAAAAAGCTAGAAAGGGAACTTTTATAAAAAATCTTTGCTGATATAAGTAGCATCGTGTTAAATATACAAAGGCCAAAAAATATTGAAACAGTTAACAGTTCATCTAAATTTCTAAAAAGACAACTAATATGTAGAGAAGGACCTAATTAAGTGTTACATTAAGTAATTTGTGTGATTTCTGGGCTTCAGCCTTCATGCAAAGGCTGGACCATACTTTCTACCCATAAGGAGGACTGGTGGAAACATGGTATAACTGAAGGTGACTTGGTGTGCAAGGAAGGTGCCAGGACAAATCCAGGGGCCTGCACATGCCAGGCAAGCAGCCTACCACTAGCTCAAAGTGCTTCACGTATATAAATCCGTTAAGTGTGGCCAACTAAAACCCTACATTTGTTAAGTAGGCGATTTTAGTTATAAAGGACATGGAAATGTGTGAGTAGTTGCCAAACAGTCGTATAATGGGACAGCACCAGAGTAGCATTTCTTCATGAGGTAATTAAGAAAACACGAGACTTCTATTGCTTAACCAAAACGACACCCTATACTGGCTTTACAGTACTGTGAAAAATACCACCAGAGACCAAAACCACAAGATAAATTTCACTTCTATATTTCAGAAAACCTACTTGAATACACTTTGAAACAAGAGTACAACAAAATAGAATATACTTCAAATGTTGAATATACAAACTATTATAGTTCAAATCTGAACACTGGTACTTTCCCTCTTAAACATCAACTAAAAAAGAAAAAAGGAGGAAAAAAAGGAGGAAAGAAGGAACAAGAATGAGAAAGAAAACAAACAGCAGGTATTAGAGCTACCTGACGAGTTCATGCTGAGCCTGAATTTCCAAACCACATGAGAACTGATGCTGATGTGTCTGCGAGATGCCAGGGCCGACTTGAGTGACGCAGGTATGTTACAGTAAATTTCTTCACAATTAAGAAACCAACAGACTTAAACTACCATATAAAATGTTACATGTAAATTCTATAACAATACTGTGCTAGGTACAAGATTTTTAAAATTTTTTCCTTTAATAAAAAAGCTTTACACAAACAAGCCATTAGCTTATTTCAAGGAAGAAAACCAAAAATTAGTCTAAGGCCTTTGTTTTAAAACAGCTTAAGCTATATGATATATATATTCAAAAACAAAAAATAAAACAAGAAACGCACTACATCTTTTTGTTACCCTCTTCTGGAGCTTTTGGATCCACTCAGTTCACATTCTAGAATACCTCTATTAGCAGTCTTCACATAGCACCAGTTAAGTGAGTACTGTGCAAACACAGTAATAATTGCTGGTATGCATATAAAAATGCATCAAAAATTGCTATATGTAACAATGAGATCACCCATCCCAACCCGCCCCACTGAAAACTATGTAACCTCTTACAGGTGTTAGTGTTCCAACTCTTAGTGTAACTTGCTATTGTAGTGGGCTGCTTGGTCCCTTTCAGTCTGTTTGCTTATCGAGGGTTCAGCTGTTCCTACTTTAAGAGGCAGTTTTCTGTCAGCATCTCAATGTGTAGTTCACTTCCCACTGAAACATGGGATAGGTAACTATTCCAGTAAGTCTGATTGCTTTCTTCTATGCACAATTGTCTGAAGTCCTCCTCTGGCTTTTCTTGATGTCTTCCCTTGCCAATGTTTGTCAGTACAACACGAACAGTCTGCAGGCCACGGCAGAGCTCGCTTATTTCTCACACGTCACTAGTCCTTCGGTTTTCATAGTCACAGGAAGGGCAATAGCAGAGGGCGCACTGACAACCACTACATGGGTTACTGTCTTATTCCCATCTGCTCCCTTTTCTTCTACCAGCTGCAAAGTTTTCACATCATGTTCCTGCTTTTTTGTCACTGTTTCTGATTTAACCTCTGGCCCTTTTATGACCGCACTGATAACTCGAGGAGGAGTCTGTCCAGAAGCCTGCTGCGCAGGCACAGATAGTCTCATTACAGGAGTACCGTGGGCTAGTGAGACAGGGGTAAGTGCTCTCACGGCCAAGGGGGTTCCCACAATGTTGATGCTTCCTGATCCAGTCAGATTTGACTTTGTCTGCAGTTGACACTGTGCAAGCTGTGTAGCAGGGATGGTGATAATTTTGGCAGGCTGCATGGTGATTTTGTCTCCATTTTCAGTAGAGGCTGGCATCACAGTCGGGATTGTCTGAATGACTACTTTTGGAGAGGCGGCTGTGGTCGGACTGGTGCTGGTTATTAATGGTGCGCCTGCATTGACTGACTGAACTGCCACAGTTGAAATCTTTTGACCCAGTGATGTCATAACCACAGGAACTTGCATTGCCACACGAACTGTCCTGGTGGATATAAACAAAGAGGTTGGCTATATTCAATACTAAATTAGAAAATGGGTCTCATGTTAAAAAGTAAACACGAATCCAAATGCCTAAAACCAGTACTCCCAACGTTTACAGTTGTGGTAAAGTTTAGAAAGAAGACTCTCCAGCTCATATTGGGGATTGGACCTGGCATCTCATGTACGCTAATCAAGTGTCCTACTACTGAGCTACACACCCAGCTTTTTGAGGCAAGGTCTTGCTAACTCACTGCTAGCTTACAACTCACTCTGTAGCACAGTCAAGCCTTGAACTTGTGATTCTCCTGCCTCGGCCTCCACAGTACTTAGGACTACAAATGTGTTTCACTGTGTATAGCTTAAAGTATATTTTAAAATTATTTTATATGCACTGGAGTTTTGTCTACATTCATGTCTGTGTGAGGGTGTTGGATCCCCTGAAACTATAGTTACAGACAATTGTGAGCTGCCATGTGGGCACTGGGAGTTGAACCCAGGTCCCCTGGAAGAGCAGCCAGTGCTCTTAGCCGCTGAACCATCTCTCCGGCCCCAAGATGCATTTTTTTAAAGTGTCCATACAGTGTTGGCTATTACAGATTAAACCAGGACAGTTCAAATGTTCCAAGGTGCATTTAAAGAACAAAACACTATGTTACAGTTAGTGGCCCCCTCACCTTGGAGCTGCTGCCGCTGTCACAGATGCTGTGGTGGTAGGAGACCTGGACGAAGTGTCCTGAGCAGGGGAAGTGAGATTCACAACTCTACCCACACCCTTCTCTGCTCTGGAGCAGTTTATGGATGAGTTTTTCCCGCTGCGAACAGAAGTCGCTGCTTTCAGGAGACTTTCTGCAGACAGTGACACTCGCTCTAGGGACTTCTCGTCAGCGGCTGCTGCCAGGTCTTCACTGCAGGCTTCACTCTTGTCGTCATCAATGACCACTATGTTTTTGGGCATGTCCTTGAACTGATACACAAGCCTCTGTCCTTCAACCTTTGCGAGAATCCCCCTTTGGTAGTAGTATCTGTGAGAGGAAAAATGATTGAATAGTCAAACGTACTCTTGCCTTCACAATAAAACCACACAGAAAACGCTGCGAGTGCTCTTTCTGCTTGACTACTCATGCGACTACAGATTTGGTGAGGACCTGAAGTTGGCGTGTTGTGCCACAGGGCGTGCCTGTTAATACTGACTGTCAATCTGACAAGCTCTAGAAGCACTTGGGAACTAACTCTCTGGTTTCTTCCTAGATTCCATTAAGGTGGGAAGACCCAACGTAAGTGTGGGGCAGCACTGTTGCTGACACAGAGTCTCAGACCAAATAAAAAGGATAAAGCAAGCTAAGTAGCAGCTTTCATCTCTGCTGTCTGGCTGTGGGTGTGGCGCGAGTCCTAGCACTCTGAATTCTCCACCGTCCCCGAGAAGTAGCCAGTGCAGCTCTGTAACCCTGATGTGTACAAAGACGTGTGGCACCGAGGGCTGAACCTAGAGATGCGTTACTAAGAGGAAAGTGCTCTATCTCCCAGCTTTATCTCCAGCACCCCGCCACCTCCATTTATATAGACCAGGCTAGTTTCCAACTCTAGATGGATCTTCCTTCCTCTGAAGTGATGAGATCACAGTACATCTGCCATCTACACTGCGTTCTCTCTTTAGAATAGCTTAGCCTAAACACAGGACACTTTATGTTGATACTACAAGTAACTCTATGTTATAAAAACAATGACTTTATATGGAAAGTTTAGCAGAGATGCAGTCTGTGGAATATATGAATGCTGTCACAAAAAAACACAATATAAGAGTGGCTCGTGCCTGACATCCCAGATTTGGGAAACTAAGGCAAGAGAAGTGATGCAAGTCCAAGCCAGCTTGATCACATAAGTTCCAGGCCAGCCTGGGCTAGACTTGTCTCAAATAAATAAATACTAAAATGTGAACATTGAGGATTTAATGGATTTCTCATACTAACCAAACAACAAAAATTTTTCATTATCAAGACAATGTCATTTACAATATTTTCAGGAACTAAAAGCAAATTAACTTTGGAAAATATATTTAATCTAAGGTTTCTTATACAATCTCACTATAACTCAGGCTGGCTTCAAACTTATATGTAAAGGAAAATGACTTTCAACTTACTATCCTGTCTTCAATCCCCAAACAGTGCGACTGCAAGGCACATGCCACTGCATCCAGTCTGGGTTTAATGTCTTAAAAGGCCCACAATGTAACAATTTCTATTCCAGAACAGTCCTAAATGTAGAATCAATTTTCAATAAATAAGGATTTTCCAATATTGAAGTTTTACATGTAGATCAAACTTCTTTCCCCATCTATTTCCAAATCTAAGAAATTTGTCTAGATTGCTCACCAAAATTAGAAATTAAATTAAGGGATTTAAAAAATAAAGCTTTTCTTTAAACGACTTTAACAATAAACAGACAATCTAAAGAGACATGTAAGTCATATTTAAAAATTAGCCCATGTTCATTCTCACCTCAAAGCTCGCCCCATAGTTTCATAGTTCATATCTGGCTTGTTCTTGTGCTTTCCCCAAAGCTTCGAGACCGCCTTCGAGTCCACAAGTTTGAATATGCCCTTTTCTCTCTGAGTCCACTTAATATACCTGGGACAAGTATTTTTATCTTGAAGTAGATCTAAAAGAAACTCCCACAGATAGGTTGTGTTTCCTTTAAAAACAAAAACAATGATAGGCATTAATTTAAAATTCATTAATATGATTAAATGCAAATAAAATACCCTTATTTACAATAAAAACACTAAATATACTTATCTGCCATTTCTTTCTTTTTTTTTTTTTTTTGGTTTTTCAAGACAGGGTTTCTCTGTGGTTTTTGGATCCTGTCCTGGAACTAGCTCTGTAGACCAGGCTGGTCTCGAACTCACAGAGATCCGCCTGCCTCTGCCTCCCGAGTGCTGGGATTAAAGGCGTGCGCCACCATCGCCCGGCCTTGCCATTTCTTTTTGAGGTGAGATCTCATTATGTAGCCCTGTGAGACCTGCAAATTGCTACAGACCAAGCTGCTCTCAAATTGAAGGCCTCTGCCTCCCAAATGCTGGGATCAAAGGCCTGCAGCACCATGCCCAGACTAAATGTCTATTCTTAAAAATCTATGCTTTTCCTCAAGGAAGCTGATAGAGGCCCTGGATCTCTACTGTCCGATGTCCTGTATCCAAGGCTTCAACTTCAGTAAAGGCAATAGCATAATGCTTAGTATAATGCAAGAGTACAGTGCTGAGTTAAACAGAACCAAATTTCTTAACTTATACAGATTTGAGCTCTGAGTATAATAACCTGTACATGTTTTATATTCTATACCAAGTCCCTTAGAAAAGCTTTGCTGTTGTTAGTGCTGAGGCAGGTCTCAGAGCCTAGGCTGACCCCACGGCCTCCACCTTCCCAGTGCTGGAATAGCAGGCTTGTGCCACAGGACCTTTTCGCAAGAAATCCTTTTCTTTGATTAACCAGTAGGCCAGAACTGTGGGGCACTTGTCTACAGGCTGCCCTAATCCATGAACTCTTATGACCTCTGAACTGCTAGTAAATGTAAACTGGACTACCATATACTTAGTCCTGGATCCCACCGCTAGCAACATCAAACATTTATGCAAAATAAAATGTCTACACTTGAAGCTGGAGAGATGGCTCAGTAGTTACAAGCTCATACTGTTTTCCAGAGGACCGAAGTTTGGATCTTATTACCCATACCAGGGCAGCTCAAAACTACCTATTAACTCCAGCTCTGAGACTGTAATGCCTCTGGCCTCCACGGTACCTGCACTGACTGACACGCACCTACCTACAGACATAGACATATACACATGAATAAAAAATATAAATGGCATCTATGTGTATCTATGACAGTCTGATGTCTGCCCCAAGGAATGGACAATTTAGGGAAGGGGCAGATGACAAGATAAGACAATGATGCAATATCAGCCCCAAACAATGTAAGACATGTCACAAGGCACTGTGTAACTGTATGTCTCAAAAGAATCATAGAAAACAGAGGCTCGGGCTGGAGAGATGGCTCAGAGGTTAAGAGCACTGACTGCTCTTCCAGAGGTCCTGAGTTCAATTCCCAGCAACCACATGGTGGCTCACAACCATCTGTACTGAGATCTGGTGCCCTCCTCTGGTGTGCGGGCATATATCGAGGCAGAATGTTGTATACATAATAAATAAATAAATCTTTAAAAAAAATAAATTAAAAAAAAAGTGCTCAGTCAAAACTTAAAAAAAAATAAAGAAAACAGAGGCTCACATTTCAGGAATGGTTAAGTCTTGGAAGACAGTTAATATATGCATAAAGAAGAAGATTTGGCAAGTACAATAAATAACCCCAAAAGGAAGAAAAGGATTCTCCTCTTATTTATAATTTCCCTTGGAAAGGGAAAAGAACCAGCACCTTGAGACTTTGCAAGCTGTTTTCCTTTTTCTTCCTGCAGAGCCTCTAGGAACTAATGAAAGACTCCTGAGAGAAAAGGTGACAATACACTTGTTCCTACCCAGTCCAAGACTCCCCTACTAACAACCCCTCATTATATCCTTGAGTGCAGACCCAAGCTTCAGGAGAAGCCTCCAAACCAAACTCTCTGCAGCCCCATCTTCAACTCAAACACTGGCATTCCATCTTCATTCAGAGCTCCCTGCCCAGGCAACACACAGCTCACAGCTGAGCACAGTATGTACTCATCTCTAGGCCGCCTCAGCTCTGAGCAGCAGTGCAGCCCATCAGTGCCCATGCACATCATCAACCACACCTGCAGCTGGGTGCTCTCTTACAAGCAGGGGATTACTGGATTCTATGACTAGACCCAGGAAAAGTGGGCAGAGATTTAATTATTCTATTTATTGATTTAATGTAGTCCTGGCTGTCCTGGAACTTACTATATACACTCCCAGAGTGTATATAGTACACTCCCAGAGATGTGCCTGTCTCTGCCTCCCCACACACCATACAGATTGACTGTTTAGTGAGTTAGACTCATCAACGTCTATAGCTGAGTGTAGATAGTTCACTCCTCTATCCAAGTTCTCACTCCCAACCTAATCATCTTGTTCTAAGGAAAACAGAATTCAAACATGGACACTTTCACAGGACTCCCACCTGTAACAGACACTTTTATCTTGTGTTTTCAGAACAATGGCTAGACTTTGAATACAGCTTTATCTCTAACTTTAACCATATTGTAACATCTGCTTCAAGTTTAGACTAAACTGTAAGTGCTTTAGGAGCTGAGGATGTGGCTCAGAAAGAAGACTGCCTGTTTAGTGTGCACAAGACCTTCAAGTCCATTCCTAGCACCACCATGAAACAACAAAGCCAGAAATCACCATGTATTTGCAGTTTGACTTTTACTTACTATTACAGTATAACTTTAAAGTCTGCGATATAATTTCAGGAGAGAGTCTCATAGCAACCCAAACTGAGCTCAAGCTCTCTAGGTACCCAAGGGTGACCCTGAATCTTCGATCCTCTTGTTGGGATTACAGGTATGCACTACCTTGCCTAGTTCTACTCAGAGCTAAAGAACGTGTACACTAGTGGTTTACTAGGCAAGTATTCCATTGGCTGTGCTACATCCCTTGGCCGCAACATACACTGAAAGACAAAAACTAACACATTCGAAATGTAATCTCACCAAGGGCAGATAAGGAAATGAAAGTCTGAAACCTGTCCCAAACTGAGTCAAATGTGTCCCAAATTCCTAAGATCAATGAAACTCAAATTTGTTCTTTCTTGCTTCCTGTTGCGGCTGCCATCCAAGAGGAGCAGCCATGGCCCTGCGCTACCCCATGGCCGTGGGCCTCAACAAGGGCCACAAGGTGACGAAGAACATCATGGCTGGCCGCCATGAGGAAGGCTGCAGCCAAGAAGGACTGATCCCCTCCCCGTTCTCAATAAACGTTGCTGTGGCGCAAAAAAAAAAAAAATTGTTCTTTCTTTCTCTTAGATATAACCAAGTTTTCCTGTGGACTTATTAGGCACAGTTTTCACTAGACTTATTAATAAATCTATTAATAATAGGACAAATTTAAACATTAATAAAAAATTTAAGACAATTTAAAAACGTTTACTTATTAACCAGTGATAAATTTTGTTTATGGGATCATCAAACATGCCAAATAAGAAAGCAGAGGGGTTGGAGAGATGGTTGAATGGTTAAGAACTCTGACTGCTTTTGAAGAAGACCTGTGTTCCCAGCACCCATGATTGCTTGTAACTCCAATTCCAGGAGAGCTTTTAAAAAGAGTAATTCCAACACCTAGGAAGCAAAGCCAGGTGGATCTCTGAGTTCTGGGACAGCCAAGACTACAGAGAAATCCTGTCCTGAAATGAAGAAAACAAGTATGTATCAGAAGGCCAGAGTAGCTTAAATGACAGAGTGTGTTGCCAAAACTGATGACGGGAGTTCAGTTCCTAGGACCACACAGTACAGAGCTGCTTCACCTGACTTCACCCCTCCAAACAAATCAGCAAGTACAGCCTCTTCTATTAAAGTGGTTCGGCATGATAAGCATAAGGGATATTATATAAATATTCCCTAAACAATGGTTCCTACAAACAATGTGGTTAGTACTGTCCTATGGATATTACCACTATCCCATCGATAGATACAGCTATTTTGATAAAGGTTCCCCATAATGCTGACTCGCCCTGATTAAGACCTGAGAGATGGTACTCCCACATGCACATCTACTAGAAATTATCCTTCTTGCAACTGCAAAATGTCTCTCTCTCTCATACAGACACACACAAAATTATCTTATTTCCAAGATGACCATCCACAAATTACCTTTTCCTTCTCTGGCTTTCTTCTTGATTCCTAACTCAGGAGACCCATTGGAAACTGGTGACTGCTGGGTCTTTGGTTTACGGCCAACTGAAAAATTAAGACAATAAAATCATAAACTGAAAACAGAAATAATTCCCAGACTCTCTAAAAATACATTCCTCACTAAACTAGACACTAATGTGCAGCTTAGAGTCAGTTCTAAGGAGGCGTGGCACACAGCTATGAAAAGCGAAGAAGGAAGACTCTGAAGTCAGCCTGAGCTACGTGGTGAGTTAGAGGCAGCCTACGATCAGCAGCAGAGCGCGTGCCTAGCACATGAAGCCTTGGGTCCAGCACACCCCTCACCCAGGCCGTGTGTATGAAAGATGCTGTAGAAAAGGACCATTAAAGACTTCTGTAATCCTAAATAAAACGGTTGGTAGAAACTGGACTATACCAACTCAGTAAATTCTCTAACTTCTGTTATCAGATCAGAGACAGCCTCAATCTGCTACATTTTCAGACTGCTGTCCTGGAGTTCACTATGTAGACCAGGCTGGTCTTATACTCAGGGATACTATTGCCTCTGCCTCCGAGTCCTGGGACCAAAGGTGGGTGCCAACCACACCCAGCTGTTAGAAAGTTTGTTAGCAGAGCATTTTTATTCTTGAAGAACTTCATACATTCACAGCAAGTAATTTTGATCATATCCTCCCTCCTTCAGTCAGAAACAATTTCATCTATGTACCGCAGATGACCTGATCATATGAAGCCCTTTGAGCTCGAATGAACAAAATATTAAACACCGCTTGCATTGTAAGAGACAATTCCCTAGAATTCTAAGCTAAATTAGTGTTAAAATTTCCCCTTGTCAATGTGCAGATACACTGTAGATGTTTAAAAAAATAAAACACACTCTTCCAAGTGATTATGTCTAATAAATGTGTGTGCCATTCATGTTTGTCCTTATCTCTGCCATAAAACAGAGACAGATAAGCAAGGGCTCGACTTCAATACACTAAGGCCACGTGTGAAATGAGTTACACTGGCTCCTCAGTACAAGGAAGCTTAGGATGCTGGCAAGATGACTCACTTAGTACATGCAAGTCCCACAGCCTGAGCGCAATGCCCAGAATTCAGAAAACGGTGAAAAGAGAACCAATGCCAGCTTCCCTCTAACCTCCACATGTGCACCCTGGCACACACATTACAATAAAAATAACCAAGGACTGCATGTTTCAAATGTACATACATAGTAACAACAACACTCAGATAATGGCATCCTGACTTTGTTTCCCAGACAGCAATCAACACAGAATTATGTATATTTTTACTGTCTGACTAGTATAAACAGCACAAGATAATAGGTTTCATTATCACACTCTCACATATAAAGTACACTTTTATCATAATCATTGCTCCATACTACTCTTTCTGGCCTCCTTCCAGGCTAGGTACCTTTCCTTTCCCCCAAATTGTCCCCGTTCTACTTCCATGATCCATCCTGGCCTAAAACTGATATCCTCCTGCTTCAATCTACTGAGTACTGAAATTCCAGATGTATGTTACCTAACACTGTTTATCACAGTTTTTCTTCGATCTTAGTTCCCTAAGAGAAAACATGGTGTTTGTCTTCCTAAGTCTAGTTTATTTTGCTTGGTTCCACCCATTTTCCTTCAAACATCGATTCCCTTCTTTTTCTAAATATCCTGGTGTGCGCACACACATCTCATGTGCATATGTATGTATACACAGTTGGCCCCATAAGCTCATAGGGAGTGGCACTATTAGGTATGGCTTTATTAGAGGAAGGGTGTCACCATGGGGACAGGCTTTGAAACTGCCTATGCTCAAGATATGGCCCAGTGTCTGAGTCTACTTGCTGTTGCCTTCTGATCAAGATGAAGCCAGCACCATGTCCACCTAAATGCTGCCGTTCTCCCCACCATGATGATAACGGACTGGACCACTGAACGGTAAGCCACCACAATTAAATGTTTTCTTTTAAAAGAGTTGCTGTGGTCAGTGTCTCTTCACTGCTGTGAAGCAGAATACTTATTTAACTATGTAAAAATGTGTTGCATTTGTCTGTGTTGCAGAATAATTGTTTAACTATATAAAGATATGTAACTATATAAAGATGTGTTGCTGCTTTGCCTTGCCTGCCTAAGGCACTTGATTGGTCTAAGAAAAAGTTGAACAGCCAATAGCTAGACAGAGAAGGGATAGGCAGGTTTGTTGAGCAGAGAGAAAAAAGAGGCAGCCAGACACAAAGGAAGCAGGAAATCAGGGTGGACAGTAAGCAGATGAGGCAAACAAGTCTCAGGGCAGCACATGGATTAACAGATGGGTTAATTTAAGCTAAAAAACAAACAAACATACACAAAAACAACTAGAAACAAATCTGAGCTAAGGCCAAGCATTCATAATTAGTCATGATTTGGGACTGGCAGTCCAAGAAAGGCTGCTACACCTCACAGCAACAGAAACTCTAAGACACATTTTTTCTCTCTCTCTCTCTCACACACACAATCACATTTTATTTTTCCATTCATCTGTTGATAGGTACCTAGATTCTATAACTTGGCTACTATAAATCATAACAAAACTAAGATTCATTATATATTGTATGTTGACTTAAGATTCCTTCGTGTATATATGATTGGTATAGTTGGAGCATCCTGTAAGTTCTATTTTCAACTCTTTGAGGAACCCCATAATTGACATTACTACCAACAGTGCAAAAGTGTTTCATTCCCCTATCCACCAGTGGCCCATTCTTGGTAGGAGGTGCTGCATTTAATTGAGATGGTGGTGTTTCTGTTGTTTTTAATTACATGTATTAGTGTGTGTGTTCTCAACACAGTGTTACAAATGCATGTGGACATCAGAGATCAGTATGTAGGAATCAGTTCTCTGGCACTACCATGTGGACCCCAGGGACTGAACTCAGACTGTGAGGCTTGCTTGCAAGTCCCTTTACATGCTGAGCCATCACACCAGCCCTTGTCTTTGTTTTTGATTTTTTTTTTTTTTCCTTCTTCTTTTGGTTTTTCAAGACACGGTTTCTCTCCTAGAACTCATTATGTAGACCGGTTTGGCCTCAAGCCCAGAGATTCATCTCTCTCTACCTCTCATTAAAGGCATGTGGCACCACTGCCCTGCTTGGTTTTTGCTTATTTGTTTGGTTTGTTTGTTTTTGAGACAGTTCTCTCTGTGTAGCTCTAGGGGCCTGGAACTCACTCTGTAGACCAAACTGGCCACCAACATAGGGCTTTACAATGCACCTCAGGCAACTCAACTTTCAACAGTCCTTTCTTGGCCTCCTATGTACTAGGATCACAGGAATGAGCACCATGATCACTTAGTCCTCTTGGCAGCAGCCATTCTGAGTTGGATGAAAGGGAACAGCAAATGTATCTTCAACTGCATTTCCCTGGGGGGTAAAGATGCATTTTCACGTGTATACACTGGCAATTTGTACTTCTGAGCAATATCTGTTCATCTGTCCAGCAGTGAGTGATTGGATTACCTGTCTTTTTGTTGTCTTAATTATTTTTCATTCTTTATGCCAAAGGATTTTAGTGGGTAGTGAGTAACAGAATATGCTGTACTTTTAAGACATATTTAACCTCTGTCATCTCTGTCTGAATTGTATAATGGAAGGCAGTGTGTTATTTTACTCTAAAATGCAAACAAAGAATGAAGAAAGTGTAACTAGATGAGTGCTGTGGCCACAGTTCCCACATGACAGACTCTTCTCCCTCTGGAGCTGTAAGTCAAATAAACCTTCCTTCTGCAATATGCCCTGGTCATGGGGTTTTATCACGGCAATAAGATAGTAACACAAGTTCTTAACTAAAGATTTAGTTTCTTTCAAATTTCATCCTAGACTTGATAGTAAAAGACAAATGCATTGTATTTCCATTTCCTTGTGATGTGGCAGGTATGCTGGCCCCTTACACTTTACCCACTGAGATGCAGCTTAAAAAGTGGAATTCTCTTCCTGTTACTACTACTATGTTTATACTGGGAATCTTAGATGTTTGTGTTCCTATGTTTAACATGTACAGAAGTTTTGCCTGCATGTATGTCTGTGTACCACTTTGCATGTCTGGTACCCAGAAGAGGGCATCAAGACCCATGAAACTAGAGTTAAAGGCAGCTGTGCATCAGATCCTCTGGAAACAGATTTACAGACAGCTGTGACCCGTCACGTGAGTGCTGAGAATAGAATTTAGAAGACCAAGCAGTGATCTTAACTTCTAGGCCATCTAACCAGTCCTCACCCTTTGTTTTTTAGAGAAAGTAAAAAGCAGGTGGGTATGTATGGGAAGTCGGGGGAAGACAGAAGGAAGACAAGAAAATAGTATGAGGAGGTAGCAGCACAAGGAGAGGGGGTGCAGAGTTGGGAAGGAAAAGGAAAAGCCAGGAACGGTAAGAGGATGAAACAATGGAGAAAGTATTTGGCTTCAAAGAAAAAGATTGATAGTCCTTGTGAAATTCCATATCAACCACAGTCCAAGATATGCCCACGCAAGCTCAGGAGAGGTGGCCACACAAAACAGACTCTGGTTTTTGTTTGTTTGTTTCTGAGAGATTTTTGTTTTGTTATTTTTTGTTTGTTTTGGTTTGATAAATATACTCACCTTTTTTCTTTTTCATTGGTTCGTGGCTATCTGGTGAAGTGGGAATAGGTGAGGCATCCATTGGTTCAGACTCTTCCGTCGACACCTCCACTACAGTCTCTGTAATGACATCCGGCCTCATTGCAGCATGGATGAACTCTGGAGTTGATATACAAGGAGGGACAAACACTTCCACTATAAAAAAAAGTTGAAAAATTAAAATTTCCCACCCCTATTATAGTTTCCTATGTGGAAAGTTCAATATTTAGAAGAGGCAAGGTTTACAGAAGAATTACTCAAAGTAAGAGTAAGAACTTGTGCCTGAAGAAATCAAGTAACTGAATATCCAAAACAATCTAAAATACACAAGTAAAGGACAATCACCTTGACAGTTGTGAGGCCAACTTCTTTTTCATACTTTTAGGTACTTTTAAAGAAGATTTATTTTTATTTTATGTGTATGGACGTTTTGCTGGCATGTTTGTGCACTTGTGTGCCTAATGCTTCCAGAAGCCAGAAGAGGGCATCAGATCCTCTAGAATTGGGAGTTACCATGTGGGTGTGGAAACCAAACCCAGGTCCTCTGCAAGAGTACACAGTGCTCTTAACCTGAGCCATCTCTCTAACTCCCTTTAAACTTATAGGTTAATTATAGCAACATTTACATTAATTTGACAAAGAAAATTAAAAAATAATGGTCCTTAAATAATTACTTCCATTGTACATATCTGCCATTATTTATTAACTGGGAAATACAAGGACATGATACAAAATGTAAAAATGCACAAATGTATATTCAGTACAAAGTATATATTTTTTCATTTTAAAATATGAAAAAGAGACTAACAACTGTTCATTTCAGGACAGTCACTAAATATTATTGTAAATCACTAAAATATTACATACAGATTGCGATCTGGTATTCTACTACATAATGTGTTGTTTCAACTCCCATCATATACACATGAATAACCAGGATACCACACTTCTATTTCAAATTAGTAGATCCAGATACTATCTCCTAACATGGACCAATATGCTACCCAGCAAAGCCACCGTTTACTTCTCATGACCTTGAAGAATGCATTGGATTCCTAAGCTAACTAAAAATATGATTGTAGGAAAAATGAAAAATGGCTAAGTGTTTTTAAGAACACTGACTGCCCTTTCAGGACTGAAATACAATTCCCGAGATCTACATGACAGCTCACAACCATCTTTAACTCTAGTCCCAGAGGATCTGACCCTCTCTTCTGGCACCCATGGGCATCAGACACGCACACGTGCAGACATGCATGCAGGCAAACACCCACTGACATAAAATAACCTTTTAAAACTGGCTGCTGTTAGCAACTAACTATAATTCCTGCACAATAAATTAAAATTAGGACAAAATCAAACTAGTACAACACCACTATTAAAGTCAATCTACAAGGAAAATAGGAACCTTATTTCACAAGCTGAAAGGTATATAAGATAAATTCCTTTCCCGCTCTACCATGGCCAGTTCCATGTAGTTACTGCCTGCTGATCAATGAGTAACGGATTCAAAGGCTATAGGAAGCAAATGGTCCAACTGGTCCTACTCTTAAGGACTACAGCCTCCTATAATTTACCAGAATCAAGAAAATAAACATTATACATATACAACTATTTATGGGTACTTTCTGCATTTTTTTTTTTTTTTTTGGTTTTTCGAGACAGGGTTTCTCTGTGGTTTTGGAGCCTGTCCTGGAACTAGCTCTTGTAGACCAGGCTAGTCTCGAACTCACAGAGATCCGCCTGCCTCTGCCTTTATTAGGACATTATTAAGTACGCACTTAAGATTTGAGAGCCTTTAATATCAGTTATTGATATCAGGTATTTATGCATATAGATCTTGAAGAACTCCAGCAACAACTGCTGTATATTAAAGTCTTCATTCTAATAGGAAATGATGAGACAGACAGCTCACATACCAGGACTTCTCGAATCCCTCAAGCAGGTAGGAGATTCCATATGAAGCAAGGCTTCAGCAGCTTCAATTGTCTTATCTGTACAGTGCGCATTACTGCTATGGACTGATGCTTCCACTGTGGGGGAAGAAAGGAACAATTCTACATAAGCCAGTGAGTGAATACTCATTAACTACTTACTAAAATAATAAAAAATCATAAAGTTTATGTCGATGATCTTTAAAGTGAATGTTGATTTTAAAAGCAACCAATGATCCAGGTCTAGTGTCGCATTCTTATAATCCCAGTACTTGGAAGGTTCAGGCAGGGAAAGGAGTTTGAGCTACCCTGGGCTATATATAGGCAGAGCCTATCTCAAAACTAAAAACCCAATGAAGCTAATTAAAAATTAGTGAGAAGTTCCTGGATCTTAACCAAAAAACAACAGAGAAAGAACCTTGAAATATGAAAATTGCATCCATTTTCAATCAAAATTAAATGTGATAATCGTCCAGGGCGGTCGGGAACAGAGAGAACAACTCTGTAGGCCAATTATGTAATCGGATGTGTTGTCTCTACACTGGAGTGATATGGTCAACAGAAATCAGGTAGCCTAATGAATTGCTTCAATTTTTATACAGTTTCCTGTGAGTGGACAATCTCCAGGCAAGGTATTCATCTTCCTGTCACAACACTTGATAACTTTTCACAATAACGTTGTTCTCAAAATTTCAGTGGGCTCCACGAGGTTTTCCCTAAGAAAACATACGTAGCTGTAGGATGAAGAGATGGATGCTCTCTCTTACATGTCTTCCATGCGTTGCTATCAAATCACTTGTGAAACAGTGAACTACTCAGAGGTTTGCACCTTCAGGTCAGGTCTAACAGGCTGGGTTCTCAGTCTCTGCCACTCAGGACCTTCCTCTCTAATGCCTCAGTTTTCACTTTTATAGAGCAGGACGACTTCCACAAATAGCTGTGGAGACCACATACAGTGCCTGGCATGAAATAAGAATTCAGTATGATGACTTCTCATTCCTGTAAAATTGGAAGCTTAGCATTCACAACTAGTTTTGTTTAGTTTTGAGAGGTTGAGGATTAAACCCCAGCACCTCCCACACTGCAAGGCAAGTGCTCCACCTCTAAGCAGTGTATATAACCCTAGATTTTCCATATAACACATGGCATTTCTTTTATGTATCAAATGAAAAACAATCCCATGATTTTACAGAATTGTCAAGAACTCATCATTACCTTAGTTGGATTTTATTTCACAATCTGACCTATTTAAATTCTGAATAATTTATGTAATTAGAAGTCCTGAAACAAATAATAAATTTTAATTTGACTGTTTTTCCGAAGATATTCTCCTTAAGGAGCTTTTGTGACTATTCACAGTTTCATAAAGCCATGACAAATTCACAAGTACAGACATGAATCTTCTAAAGCCTGTCTCAAGAAACTTTTAATTGTAAAAAAGAAAATGTTAGTGCCTCCAAATTCACCAAATGCTAAAACCTCAGCATTTAACAACAAAGTCATTTGGCGAGCACTTGCGAAGCTCCCAGCCTGTTTCAGCACCTGTCACACACCGTCCACACTCCACTCTCCAGCTAGGTACTCGATCTCTCCAGCTGCTCTTTCCATTTATGGAGATCTGCTCAAAGCTAAATGAACCCGGAGAGGCAGCCACACCTCTAAGTAAATCTATCTTTAGGTGACCCTGCTTACTCTTATCTGCAGCTTCAGTGAGGCAAAGGATTCACTCCCTTCTAGTCCAACTTCAAAAACTTCGCATTAGGTTGAGAAGACACCACCCTTCTTGAGTGCGCTTTTCACAGGGCGCCTATAAGACTCACAGACACTAACAACCCTCAGAAGGAAAACTCTCAGGTTTTAAACATCAACCTGGGAGCCATTTCTTTAAAGCAGGATTGGTGTTGTAATTTAACTGTTGTCTTAGGTGCTATTAATAAACTATCCCGGGTAAGCTAATTCCTTATGTAATGTTATGAAGATATACTCTAAAAACTGTATGGTACTACAATTATAGCTTCAAGTATTTAATAATCATAGGGCAATAAAATTACAGATTTTAAAATATTTAAGGTATAAACAACAACTACAGAAATACTTGCCTAACAGCTACATACTGTATGCCCTAAATTCTTAAGTAGCTTGAGGTACATTTTGAAAACCCTTATTTCATATAAAGTTCATGTTACTACAAATTAATCTTTATTCTGTTCTGGTTTTGTTCTATGAGAGTATCATGTAGTTTAGGCTGGCCTGAACTCTAGATATGGCAGAAGTCTTGAAACTGCCCCCCATTCTCCTGCGTCTGATTCCTATAAGTGCTGAAATTTCAGGGGTTTACTACCACACCCAATTCAATTAGATTTTTTTAAAGCATATTTTCTTCTACTTCTGACCTCAAACATGTCTTCCAAAATTTAACAAATTATAACCCAAAAGTATTTACTAGCACTTTAAATATCCATAATTTGTAAGCTACCAACTAGAAGATCCAGGTTTTTTAGTCAGGCTGTATCAGCTGAACACGTCTCAGTACCAGTGCCGTGCAGCATGCAGATCCGAGTTACGTGTGTCAACAGAGCCTCCCTCTGCCTCTGCAGCTTCCCATTCAGAGCACCATCAAACCCAAATGCAAATGTAGAATAATCACATTACTCAGTAATCTAACGGCTTGCTAACGAGAGCAGTGCTTTCTATTTTAGGAGCTTACCAGGTTCATCTGAAGCTCATGCTAAACACCAATAAAAACCTAAAAGTCTAGTGTAGGATAAGAAGTTCCAGAATATTTTACCCATTTTATAACGTGAGGAGTGTCTATATTTTTGCTGACCTAAGTTAACAGGTGATTTTCGCAAACAATCTTTGATAGCGCGAGTTTAATACCTCTCCACTTCCGTAATGTTAAAATCTTCAGTGCTGTTTTATTCAGCTCAATAATTTAAAAAATTAAAAGTACTTATTTCTGTAGATATAAATATCAATCTAACAGTGCCTTGCAACCAAAGTAAGCAAACTAAAAGCAACATTTAATAAAATTCCTTCTTACTGAGCCGGGCGATGGTGGTGCATGCCTTTAATCCCAGCACTCGGGAGGCAGAGGCAGGCGGATCTCTGTGAGTTCGAAACCAGCCTGGTCTACAGAGCTAGTTCCAGGACAGGCTCCAAAGCCACAGAGAAACCCTGCCTCAAAAGAAAAAAAAAAAATTCCTTCTTACTACTTTCTGGACATGCATGAAATTAATAGTAGAAAATAAGCAACTCCGTTTAAAAACAGAAACAAACGAGAAAGTAATTTGCCAGGTCTCATTTTCTAGCAGTTGAACTCCTAACCAAGCCTACTTGACAGAATACATTTCAAAATGACTTCCTTCTGATGACAACGTCATCAATGAACGTGGTGTGTGTTGCCATTTACTGCGGGTAAACATGCCCGCTCCATCGCCATCTCTATCAGCTGGAGTTTGTATTACATTGCTCCAGACTCTCAACAGCTGTTACAAAATACCAAACTTGGTAATTAAGTCTGACAAGAGGCATACCTCCCAGCTTTGCATAAGAGAACGCTGGCAATGGATCTAGTTCATAACAGTGTTCCCAAGTCAGAAATAAACTTCACTAGCAATAGAGTTTGAAAGCAATGGAAAAATGAGAAATACTTCATTAGGTGTTAGCGGTTTTCTCCTAAACACAGCGCCAGAAACTATTATTTCCAAGGACATCACTCAAGTTCTGCACTGCCGGACCTCATTCTCAAAGAAGCCAGAGCTCCAACAGGGACAGAGCAGGCCACAAACCACTACAATGAAGGAGAGGGTCAGACTTTAACATTTGTCTCCTTGACCTTAAGCCAATATAGCTTTGTAAGTATAAAAAAAGACAGCCAAAGTTGGCCAATTAAATTCAAGTCATAATTAAAATTTTTTCAAATAGCCACATTTTAAAAAGTACAAAGGTGGTATTAATACCTTTGGGGGGAGGGGGGGGACGTTGACCATTGAGCTACATCCCCAACTGAGATTACTACCTTTTGTTTAACCTCCTAATACATCCAAAATATTTCCATGTCAGCATGTAATCAATATAAAGAACTTTTAAAATTCAATCTCCCAACCTATACCACAGGTGGCTAGTGGCTATTACACCAAATGAAAGCATAAACACATTCTTACACTTAACTTTCGTCATAAGACACTTCTGCATTCTAATTATTAAGAATCTCAAAAAGACTCTGAGAATAAGTCCCATCAGATAATTATTGTATTTGAAAAATAAAACTTAGCCAGGCATAGCAACTTCATGCTATGCCAACATTTAGGAGTTTTGGTCTAGCCAGCCCGGGCTAGCACAGTAAACAAACAAGCAAACAAACTTGTTTGTTTTTTGAGACAGGGTTTCTCTGTGTAGCCCTAGTTGTCCTGGAACTCACTCTGTAGTCCAGGCTGGCACAGGTTAGCCTCAAACTCAGAGATTTGCCTGCCTCTGCCTCCCAAGTGCTGGGATTAGCATGTGCTACCACCACCTAGCACAAACAAAATTAACCTCAAAAATATTTACTCATTTACTATTATACATGTTACTTAAATATGCATATATTATGAAAAATAACTAAAATAATTCAGTGGCTTTTCAAGTGTGTGTATATGTAATGGATGTGTGCGTGTATGTATGTATTAGACACGTTTAGTTCATGAGGGACTGAACCCAGGGCCTCGGATAAACTAGGCAAGCAGTCTACCACTAAGCCATATCCTCGGCCCTCATTTGTTTGTTTGTTTATTTCAGATGGGGGGGGTCATTTAGTTTGCACAGACTATCTTTGAATTTCTCCAAAGTCTATATAAGCCATGGCTAGCAATAACCCTGCCTCAGTCTCCAGAGTAGCTGGGATTACAGACCTGTGCCACTAAATCCAGCATGCTTTACATACTCTGGAAATCTTTTTAAAATTTTTATTTTGTTTCTATACACTTGAAAAACTGAAAGGCAAGTAATCTTTCAAAGGCAAGGAATCTTTCTATCTACAATCTTTCAAATCTATGAAAAATACTTTGACTTTCTAGACCACCAAAAGCCTCTCAGAATCTAGATCAGTCTGCTGTCTGTCTCTATACCATTTGTTTGTTTTCTTCTTTTCTTTTTTTTGGGGGGGGGGGGCAGGGGGTCGAGACAGAGTTTCTCTGTATAACCATGCCATGGAACTCTCTGTAGACCAGGCTGGTCTTGAGATTATTAGAGAGATCTGCCTGCCTCTATCTCCAGAATGCTGGGATTAAAGGCACACACAACCAAGAACTGGCCCTAATTTTTCATATAATGCTACTTTTAATAATTTTTTCCAAGATTGACACAATAACAACCAAATCTGAACTTCTGAAATGCTTTGCAGTTTGTATTTGATATTCCAAAATCCAGAAAACTTACTAAGTAAAACATTTCTGTTCCAAGTATTGTGGATAAGAGATAACCAACCTTTATTAGCTATTTCAATTTGAAGTACATCAGAAATGAGATTTCTTCAATTTCGTAATGAACACTGACCAAATACAGATTGTTTTATCACTGAGATGACTAATGCTGATGTGGGGCTCAGTTACACAAAAGCAGGAAGGTCTCAATCTGATACCTAGAACCCAAATAAAGCACCAAGCTGGCTGCTCGGTTCCCAGTACCGTGCCAGTGTAACAAGCAACTGTAATCCCGGGGGGGAGGCAGAGACAGGAGGATCTCAGGGACTTCCTGACCAAGAGCCAATCTAGTTGAATCTGAAGGCTCAATGAGAAATTCTGTTCAAAAAAATAAGGCAGAGAAATTGAGGGAAATGCCTACTATCAACCTCTGCCTCCGCATGTACATGCATCCACACACAGAGAGACTATCCGGTATTTCCATAGAAAAATTATCTTTTTATTTAAGAACTGCACTATTGCCAGGTGGTCGTGGTGCACGCCTTTAATGCCAGCATTCTCCAGGAAGCAGAGGCAGTCAGATATCAAGTTCAAGACCAGAATGGCTACAGAGTGAGTTCCAGGACAGTCAGAACTACAGTCTTGTGGGGGAAAAATGCAGAGAAAACCCTGATGACCTTCTCAAAAGAAAAAGGAAAAGAAAATTAATGCCAGCATTCAGGAAGCAAAGGCAGAGGGGTCTCTGTTGACTTTGAGGCCAGTCTTATCTACATTCTGAGTTCCAGGACAGCCTTGGCTACATAGTGAGACCTTGTCTTAAAACAAAAAAAGAAAATGGAGAAGGGAAGGATGAAATAGGTAGAGGAGCAATCAAGGACTGCACACTTCAGAGAAGAATCTTTTAAACTAAAAATCTCCCGAATCAAGCCAGTGCATACGTTATTATGTTCATAATTTCCTAAATTATTAGGAAAGTAATAATCCCAGGCAATTGTTTTTCCCTTATTAATCTACGTGCGCGCATACACACACACTCATATACCAGAACTGAGTCTGAAGTATTAAACTACAACAAATACTTATTGTAAGTTTCCAAAGGCTGGCTAAAAGAAGTTAACCTCCATGACATACTCACATGGTATATTTTCTAAAATTTCTTTTAAAAGCAAGTCTCACATCTTCTTCACCTTTGCATTAAATGTGTTGGACCACTCGTAATTCTAGAGCTTTAAGTCCTCAGAGATCGTCTAGTCAAGTGCTAAAGAGCTTAAGATTAAGGTTAACTAGGATATATGTTTGTCCACAGCGAACTAGAGAACCTCAGCCCTGGATGATTCCTGAAGCAAGTTTCTGAGTACGCAGCACTGGCTATCCTGCCTACTTGTCTCCTCAGTGCTCTGATTAAGGAAGGTATCAACCATGCCCACCCAAATACAAATTTAGTAAGAATACTAAGTCTTGACTACAAAACATTTTTAATTTTAAAATAACACAGATTAGTTACAAGTTTGTTTATTTCATCCACTAAACTCCTAATAGCATAAATATTAATAACTGAAGGACTATTATGTGTAATGTTTAAGTTATACACAAGGAAGGTAAAAGCAATGTATACCCTGTAGTGATATAGCAGTGATCCTATTAAGGGATCTATAGTTGCTTAGAAACAAGTTACACTAACATTATTCAAGTCAAAAGTTTATTTATTCTCTAAGTTCTTCCCAAGTGTCACTCATTTTACATGAACATCAGGTAATTACTGCAATCATTATAGCTACCTTATTTGTACATTATATAGATTTTCATCTGTTTGCTTAAATCTGATGACTTCTTTCAAGGAGATAAACAGATCATTACATCCATTTACTCACAAAACGCACAGATACTGGGGTTGGGGATGTAGCTCAGTTGGCAGAGTACATGCTTAATCCCTCATCACAGGCCTCTAATTCTAGCATTCAGGAGGCTGAGGCAAGGGATCAGGGCCAGCCTTAGCAATATGGAAAGTTTGAGGCCAGCCTGCAGCGGGACTTTTGTTTCAAAAATAAAAACAAACAAACAAAAAAATACTGAAAGCATAACTCTATATGTGCCATTAAACTGTCAGCAATAAAAAAATTCAGAATCATAAAAATAATAATTTTTTAAATTCCTATTTCCTTCTCCAGTTTTTAACTCACTGGACTAACTCTGAGTATATCAGCAAGTCCTCCTAAGTTTCCTTCTAAAAGTCGTTAGGGACCTTCAGATTACATGAGCATTGAAAGGAGAAATAAAATAATTATGCATAAAAAAGTCTTTCATAGTAAATTGTGATTTTTAAACCCCTTAGTTGTATGATTTCTGTAAGGAGTAGTCAAAAAGCAGTAAGATCTGGAAAATGGCATCCAAACTCTTAGAAAATCGCATCGGGGGTGGTGCAGCTCCATGGTGAGCATTTGCCCCGCAAGCCGGAGGTCCTGGCACAGATCCCTGGCACCACAAAACCAGAACGCCTATAAAAAGATAAAAACATTTATTTCCAAAGACTATGTAATATGCACTTCCCAGTTTTACTGGTAATTCCAAAAGCTCATGGGAAGAAACCTTCGACTTGCAGAATCGAGTCCTCTGCCTCCACAGTGAAGAAACTGCTATGGTTCTTTCTCAAGTATTCGCACGCTCTGGAAATAACATCTTTAGGTTTATTAAACTCTGCCTGTATTTATGTGCACCATGTGTGCCTGGTGTTCATGGACTTGAGAAGAGGGGGTTGTAGCCCCTGGAACTGGAGTTCCAGATGGTTGTGAACGTGGGTGCTGATAACTAAACCCAGGACCTCCGCAATAGCAACAAGTGGTCTTAACCAATGAGCACTTCTCCAGCCCAGAAATCTCTTCAACTACACACACTCAACACTCAAAACACCACTATGCCGACATGAAAACGTACACTAATTCATAATGATCAATGGACTGAACATAAGGATCTAAGTCCTCATTGTGTTCTGCCTCTCATTCAATAAAAATTCTTATCCAAAAATGGTATTTAAATGCTGCTCAGTAAGTTGTGATTTCCATAGGGATTTCTGAAAGGTGTAAAATATGCCACAGACTAAACACACCCACCGTCATGTATTCTACAATACATATGTTTCTATTAGTCCAGCTTTTATTTGAATTTATAGTTCTGCTAAATTTAGGGATAAATATATGTTGATTTTTCTTCCCAATCGAACTGAGTGTGCTTTGTTAGCCAAATTATTGATTTCAAGACCCCCTACCTAAAAACAATAGAAGGAAAAGACTTCAGATCTTTTACAGCAGTGCTGTGAGGTGACTATTTCCCATCTTCCGATTCCACATCGATGATACGAAACAGAACCAGAGAAAAGACCGCGTGCGCTTCTTATTTCAGTAAGCAACAGTGTTCAAGCAGTGCCACATCGACCTGGGGCCCTCGCTGCGCTGTCTGCTAGCAAGTAAAGCTGCTTTTTCTATGTAACTTAAGTCCGTGCCCTTCCGCTGCAGCAGTGGCGCAGCACATCCCCCACCCCCGCGGCCACTTCCGTGTTTACACTCCTCTTCCCTCCAATTCCATGCGTACATTGTCAGCTTCACTCCCGCCCAATCTTCATTGGCCCAGCTCGGGCCCATGGTCCCGCCCCCAGAAATCAACGTTCTTATTTGGAACATCTCGGAGCGCAGATTGGAACCGCGGGCCTGTCAATCGCGCGCGTTCTGTCCTCTCCCAGGCGCTTCCGCTATGGTGGGAGGTTTGGGGGGGAGGGGAAAGGGGGCAATTCCGAGCCGAGACTTCCCCGGGGCCAGGACGCCCTCCCGCCCGCCCTGCACCTCGCTCGCACCCACTGTTGACAAAAATAAACGTTCCCCCTCGCTGTCCCAAAGCCCCGGGTCGGCTGCGCGGAATACACCCCGTGTCCTTCCCGTCCCCCTCAAACACCCGCCCCACGAGGGACGGAAGGGCAGCAGCCTAGTTTGTGCACCGCCGCCGTTAGCCGGGCCAGGGAGGCGCCGGCTCGGCGTCCCGCTCGGCACCGGGAAGTGGCCTCAAGACCGTTACTCCGGGGCTGCTCCGGGAGGGCTGAGGCAGGAGGCCGGGCGCGTTTTGGCGGGTAGCTCCCGGGGCCGCGGCGTCCATGCGGAAGTGGCGGCTGTGTGAAGTGTGAGGCGAGGGCGGCGGGCGGCCAGCGCCCCCAGCCGCGGGCAGGGGCGGCCTCTCGGCCGGACAGCGTGGCAGGCGGCGGGGACAACAGCCCCGCTCACTTCCTGGTTCCCCGGCAACTGGGGTGAAGCGCGCAACTCGCCCGCGCCGACTCCCCAACTTAGCCACGGCTCCGTGCCCGGCCGCCGCCGCGCTGCCCGGAGCGACAGCCGGGATCCGAGGCAGGTTACTCTCCAAGGTGATCACTTCCTGATTTGTCGCCTCCATTACTTCATTCACTCCCCCTCTCCGCGGCCGCCCCGCTGAAGGAGGCGGACACCGGACCCGGGCGCTGACTGCCCCGGGGGACGCTCCCCGCCTGCAGGGCGCCCCCTCGTCCGCTGCACCGATGCACCGGAGAAAAGTTCCCCTGCGCTTACCCGCCCGGATGAGCAGATCCAGCTGGTTCGTGGGTCCCTCATGCAGAGACGTCGCCATGTTTATCCCGGGGCTGGAACTGCTGCTTCACATTGACTTACACCCTGAGCAGCGGCGACAGGGGAGAAGGCGGAACCCGCGGCCGGAGACACACGCCGTGCGGGCGGCACACACTCACGCACTCGCACACACTCCGACGCCCGGATCCTTGCGCGTCCTCCGACAGGAAGCGGCGGCCGGCCCGCCTCCCGCCGCCGGGCTGAGCAGCCCCACCACCTAACGGCAGGGGCGGCGGCGGCCCCGGCTGGCAACGCGATCCTTCCGCCCCGCGCCCAGACAGGAAGTCCCGGGCGCCGGCAGCTAGCGGCTGCACGGACACCTGAGGCTGGGCAGCCACAGGCCGCCCTCGGGGACGCGGGCCTCGGCAGGAAGAGGCGCGCTTCACGTTGTGCGGAAGCGAAGTCTGCAAATGTCCCCTCTGGAAAAGAGCCATGAATCAAATTTTTCTTCCTACAAGCGACCTAATACCTAGTCCCGCAGCTGTACATGAAGGTGGCTTTTTAACTTGTTTTGGCCCCTCCAGAGCTTATGCAACATACTATCAGTTCATTCCAAAGAAGTGCCCTTTAAAAACTCGTACCTAGAAAATATTCTAAAAACATCACTAAGGAAGTCAGGAGTCTCCAACTACTTCCAAAGACGACTTGGTCCTCTTCTCTGCAGAAGTCAGAGTACACTAGACAGGTATTAGTAAACAGCACAGCAGCCGGCCAGCCTCGAGGACACTGGATTAGAGTCACCCACTTTGCTGGTCGTGTACCCTCACTTTTATTTGGTTCACGTGGACAAATGAACATATTCGTTCATATCTTAAAGATATCTTAAGCCATCTTTTAGAAAAAATCCGTTTGCTAGGAACTGACCTTACAAAGACAGCAACAGGGAAGAGAAATGTGCGGCCAATGAGTGGCTAGAAATTAGTGGATAGTAGGGGATCAGACCAAATAAAATGTCAAGTAAGATCTAATCAAAATGCCTTGTTGGTTCAGAATTTCTAAACATAAACAAAATGTTACCCTGAAGTTGTCCACCACAATAAAATGCACATTCAGTGGATTCTGCATTTGATAACAATTTATTGAATAAACAATTATCTGTAATGATAGAGTTACAAATTTTATCTGAGCTAGCTGCTTATAGATAAAGTTATTTTCAACAGTAATATAATACAAGATGGTTTTATAAGTTTACCCAGCACCACTGCAGCATCAGATGGGTTTACTTAAAACTGCTCTGCATAGAACAAAAGGAATAGTCAGCTCACTGCTAGCTTTTCTTTTTCATTGCTATCAGTTTGAAATAAGGATCTCCCATTGATAGGCAGCATCTTTAATAGTTTCTATATCAGGAACAGTAAAGAGCACTAAAGGGTAATTTGCTGACTTTAGGCAGACCATTGTAACGGGTGACAAATCAGAATTTTGTTGTTGTTGTTTTTGTTTTTCAAGACAGGGTTTCTCTGTAGCTTTGGAGCCTATCCTAGAACTAGCTCTTGTAGGCCAGGCTGGCCTCAAACTCACAGAGATCCACCTGTCTCTGCCTCCCGAGTGCTGGGATTAAAGGCGTGCGCCACCACCGCCTGGCAACAAATCACAATTTCTACTCCAGTAACACATTTTCCATCTATTCCATTGAGTACCTAATGGGAACCAAAGGGGTGTGTGTGTGTGTGTAGGTGATAAGTCAACGTGTCTTAAAAACAATGAAACAGTATTCCCATTATAGGATTAGTTTGAAGTCTGACACACTTTTACCTTACTGTATTTTAGATATCTCTGAAGCAGAATTCCCAAGTTTAGGGCAAGTCTGCCTTGCCTAAAATAGGCTTTCAAAGGTCACCAATACTTTACAGAGAATAACAAGAAGAATAGGCTGCTAGTAGAATATCTACTGGCACAAACTGGCATTATGGTGTTTACCAAGCATCTAATATGCATACCTGTGTGTATGTAGAAACACTAATCTGCAGTTTTCAAGTCCCCAAGATCAAACAGTTATAAGTGGGATTTTCACTAAGTATAAATGGTAGCTACCTTAAAATAACTCAGTTCTGCTAATCAAACTACAGAAAGACAATACTGTCTGAAAATTACTTATATGTCCCAGCAGAGAGGGGAAAAAGGTAAATACCAGATCTTACTACTTACCAAATAAAAGCCTGCATGCTAAATACTTTCCCTTATTTCTTTTTATGTATTCTGTCCACATCCCTAGACAATAGACATTACTATTACATTCATTTCACTGACGAAGCATCTAAGGGTCCTTGCTTAAAGAACATTTGGTTATTAAAGGGTCAGGATTTGAACCCAGTGCCTTTCCTCTGCACCACTCATCAGGAATGAAAGAACATCCCCACTTTACTGTCATATTAATTTTCTCATACAATTTCTGTTTTAAAGCTCCTTCTTAAAGAGGTGTAGCCTCGTCTGCCTCTCACTGGACTCAACTCCTTGCTGCTAAACAGAATGAAGCTCAAGCCCCTGGGTCACAGACCCTCGAAGGAAGCCAAATACTGTGTTATAAATAACCAGAGCAGGGGACAGGAACAATGGCACCCACCAGCAACTGTAAAGTGAGCTATCTGGGAGACACTCTCCAGTCCTACCCAAGTCTAGAGATGACTAACCCAACAGACAAGACTGCAGGCTGCCTCATCGAAGACCCTGAGCCAGAGCCATGCACCTAAGCCACACCATAACCTTTAACCTCAAAAACTGTGTGGGATGGTAGATATTTGGAACTTTAAAATGCTAAATTGGGAGAGAGATTGTTAACTAATTAAAACTAGCAGAAGGAGGGTGGGTTAAAACCATTCTATTCTTCTGATAGAACATTTATTCTTCACATCAAATCTTTGTACTGTTGCATGAGTGTATTTATGTGTTTGTGTGAACATTCTTGAGTGGCATATTGTCTCATTCTCTTTGGTGAGATAAATGTCATTATATTACGTATACTTTTTTCATGAAGGAACTGCACACAACGCTGCTGATGTAAAGGAAGTACAGCCGTATGCTTTTTGAGTTCTACAGAGCATTTCAGTGTATGCGTTTACCCAACTGTATCCATTAAATTTCTCCTGTTAGACAAAACTGTCCCCTCTTTACAGTTTTGAATGTTTTTTTTATTATTTTAAATTGTATGTGTGTCTCTGTGTAGTATGTGCACATAAGAACAGGTGTTCAAAGAGGCCAGGGGAGCTAGATTATCCAGGAATCACAGGCGGGACTGAACACCTGACATGGTTTCTAGGAATTGAACTTGGAACTTGGAAGAGCAGGGCAAGCTCTAAAGGCTGAGTCACCTCTCTACTCCAGTTTCCTTTTCTCAAAGAAAGTTTGATGTTTTTTCTTCATTTGCTCTGCAGTGTTAGTGCCTGAACCTAGAGCCTCACACTATCTCCTGCCAGCTACAAACGTGCCTTGTAGTTGAGGATGCACTTGAGCTCCCACTCTCCTGCCTCCACCTACTGAGCACTGGAATAACAGGCGGAAGCGCAGGCGCTGGGAGCCAACGTGGGGCTTTTTTCTCAGGAGACTCCTGTTATTCTTTTGAGACAAGTCCTGTCAAAGGCCTGGCCCTGGCTGGGTAGGCTGCGCTGTCTTCTCTGGCCTGAAAATGTAGACATGGTCTAGACTGAAACACGTGTGTCTCAGATATCTTCTGTTTGGTAGATAACTCAAATTGGTCATCCTATTGATTTTTGAAGTCAAATTATACCTATTTTCCCATACAAGATATACTAAATAATATTTCAGAAACAAAAGTAAATTACAGAAGAATTAAGAAATATTTAGGGTCTGGCAAAGATGACTCATTTGATAAAGCTGAACTGAATTCACACACTTGCCTATGTGTTACACACACACAAAAGTTGAACATTTTTAAAGAAATATTCAGAAATGAATTATAAAATGCAAAATGTCAAGCTCTGTGTGGCACAGCTGAATACTGGACAGTCAGGAAATCAGCTTACACATAGAGAAACGAATAGGCTGCAGAGACCTGTGCTGTGCAGTTAACACCAGCTCTGGAGTTTGACGTCAGCCTGGCCGAAATGGTGAGAACCAAGACAATCAGGGCTATGAAGAGAGATGCTACCTCAAAACACCAAGAATAAATAAACTAAGCATTCAATTAAGAAAGACAGAAAAAAAAGAGAGTAGATCAAAAAAAAAAAGGAAATAATGACAGAAAAAATGAAATAATTCAAATTTGAAGAATGTTTGAAAAAAGAAGATTCATAAAGCCAAAAGGTGATTTTGGAAAAACTCACCAAGGATCATAAGAGAAAAAAATATATAGTATGAACTGATTGTATGTACACAGAATACTGAATAGATAATACCCACCAGTACAATAATATGTTTTTATGAAACTTTATGCTAATAAAATGTGGCACCTGAATAAAAGTCTGTAAATCACTAGAAAATAAACACACGCATAAAGCTGAAATGGCAAAGTTCTACAACATAAATAGTGAAGAACTTAAATGTTGTCCAAATCTTCTCTACTCAAAAAATTCCAAACTTGAATACCTTTTAGGTACTACAAAGTTCTCAATTTTAGTTAATAGACAACTTGTTGCTGAAAATGGGAAAAATAAGTGAAAGCCACATGTATTATTTTTGAGCCCATTGTTATCTTGATTCTAAACCTACTTAAGGACAATGTGAGAAAATAAAATCATGTATGAGTATACATGCAAAAGTTAAAAACCTCCCAAAGACAGAACGAAGAACAATGACAGTGGCATTCATTCTCAGACTGCAGTGGGGTCAAGATTTGAGCATATCCATAAAGGGGAACATGACTTATCACAGCAACAGCTTGAAGTAACTGGTAACATGTATGCTGAGTAACGTGCATGCGTATTAAGAACAGTGCTTGCTAAAAGATATAGGAAACAGATATTCTTTACTCAGGATATAAATATATATATATATATATATATATATATATATATATATATATATAATCAGGCATAAACAGAAGAATACACTAATCAAATTAAACTGGATGCTTCCATGGGAGTTAGACACAAAGAACCGGAACGCTCTCTCTGTAGAGCAGGCTGGCCTTGAACTCAGAGATCTGCCTCCCTCTGCCAGCCTCTCTGCCTGCCTCTGCCTCCCACGTGGGCCCACACCACCAGCACAGCCTCTCCTTTGTTTTGCAGCACTGACTCTATGTACTGTGTGGTTTCTAGGCTCTCTGCTCTGCTCGATGGATCTTTTCATGATAACATGTCAGCACTGCTGTCCTGTCAACTCATTTTTAATTAAATAAATAACAATTTAATACATGTTTAATTTATTTTTTTTATTTTTTGGTTTTTCAAGATAGGGTTTCTCTGTGTAGCCCCGGCCATCCTGGAACTCAGTCTGTAACCCAGGCTGGCCTAGAACTCACCTGCCTCTGCCTCCACCTCTGCCAACACCACTGGGCCTGATTTATTTTCTAAAAGAATAATTCAAAATTACTCCACTTAAAAATTTTATATGTAAAAAATTTTATTCTTTCCTTAATCTACTTTAAAAAATATTAATTATATGGCATTTTGGCTGTACGTGCCTGTACACAGTAACTACAGAGGCCAGAACAAGGCAGGAGATGTGTGGGACTGGAGTTACAGCAAATGGTGAGCTACCATGTGGGTTCTGGAAAAGGAATGCGAGTCCTCTGTAACAACACTCGGTGTTCTGAATTGCTGATCCATCTCTCTAATGCCTCTTTTTTTATTTAAAATTTATTTCCATAAGTTGTTAATTAAAAGATATTACATCACTTTTCCTCTTTATCTCTTCATGCCATCCCTTCTGAAATCCTCCAATTTCTTCCTTGTTAAGTACCAGGGAATAAACATGCTGAAATACATGAGCAAAAAAAAAATTTATATGTATGAGTATCTTTCCTGAATGTAAGTCAATGTACCAAATGCAAGGCATGTATCTGCAGCCCCAGAAGAGGGTGTTGGATCCCCTAGAACTTCAGTTACAGATACTTGGAAACCACCATGTGAATGCTGGGCTTGGAGCCGTGGTCCTCTGGAAGAGTAGGGCTCTTAACTGCTGAGCCATCTCTCCAGGTCCTCTCTTCTAAGAACTCTCTGTATCAGCAGTTCTCAACCCATGAGATACATGGCCCCTTTGGGGAACCACCCCCTAAACAACACTTTCACAGGGGTCACATATTAGTTATCCTACATATCAGGTATTTACAGTTCATAACAGTAGAAAAATTACAGCTTTGGGGCAGTAACAAAAATAATTTTATGGTTGGGGGTCAGCACAACCTAAGTAACTATGTTAAAGGGTTACGGCATTAGGAAGGTTGAGAACAATTCTCTATATAGCTCTAAACCTTGAATTTGCCTGACTTCCCAAGTACTGAGATGACCAATATAACCCGCCAGGCCTGTATTTTATATTTCCTACAGCTTCAGATCCTTTTCTCCCTCCGTTGCTTTCCTTCTGGGGCTAAATCCAGGGCCTCATGAATACGTAGCACACACCCTTCCTCCTGGCCATTCTTTGTGGGCAGGACAAGTCCACACCTTTGTTCTTTCCCAGAGTTGTCTAGAGCAGTGGTTCTCAGCCTTCCTCAGCTGCGACCCTTTAATACAGTTCTTCATGTTGTGCTGACCCCAACCATAAAATTTTCATTGCTATTTTATAACTGAAGTTTTGCTACTGTTATGAATTGTAATGCAAATATTCTGGGGGATATTGTCAGAGGGGTCATGACCCACAGGTTGAGAACCACTGGTTTGGACTCGATTGAGATCCATATTTTAAAGAGTTTGTCAAATTCTGCCCAAAGCAAATCTGCAAGGATTCTGACTAAAAGGAAACTGAGTTTTAGATTAGCTGGAGAAGGAAGACCAGATTTATCATCATCAGTTTTCTTATGTATTTTTTAATTAAAAAAATTAAAAGAATAGGGGCTGGAGATATGGCTCAGTGGTTAAGAGCATTGTGTGCCCTTCCAAAGGACCCGAGTTCGATTCCCAGCAACCACATGGTGGCTCATGACCATCTGTAATGAGGTCTGGTGTCCTCTTCTAGCAGGCATATATGCAAACAGAATATTGTATCCATAATAAATAAATAAATATTTTTTAAAAAAGAATAAATAACTTTGATCCAGCTAGGTTTACAAAGAGAGACATTAATGTGGTAAACAGGTCACATGTACGGTTGATTTATTTCATTAGGTACCTAATGAAAAATTTTCTATTTGATTTG
This sequence comes from Microtus oregoni, assembly GCF_018167655.1. Taxonomy (NCBI): domain Eukaryota; kingdom Metazoa; phylum Chordata; class Mammalia; order Rodentia; family Cricetidae; genus Microtus; species Microtus oregoni. Next base: position 25,967,661 of record NW_024543069.1, on the reverse strand, counting down.
GATTTTACCATGAGATTATGTCTTTTTCTTACTGACCACTGTGGCTGTACACAGCAGCCCTGGTAAATTCTTCTTCATCTTTGTATGATGAACTTTCATAGCGACTTTAATCGTGTATACGAGTAGTAGTCTTTTAGATTTGAAGTACTAACCCATTTGCAAAGAATAACAGGGTTTTTTTTTTCTCTAAACCCTTTAATGAATCTATGCGATACTAGGAAGTGAACTCAAAGCTCTGTATATGCGAGGCAAGCACGTTACAGCTGAGCCACACTTCAACCCTACTTATTCTCTTCCGTCATCAAGACTTTCTTCCTCTGCTGGCTAGTTTAACACAACTTAACACACTTCCAGAAGAGATAGCGACTGAGAAAATACCCCACCAGACTGGCCTGTGGACACACCTGTAGGACATCTTCTTAATCAGCAAGTGATGTGGGAGGGCCTAGACCACTGTAGGTGTGCCACAATGGGCAGGTGGTCCTGGGGGTAAATAAGGAAACAAGCTAAGCAAGCTATAGGAAGCAAGCCAACAAACAGAGCCCCTCCACGTTCCTGCCCTGTTTGAGACCCTGCCCTCACTTCCCTCAGTGATGCATGTTACCTGGCAGTGTAAGCTCAAGTAAGCCCTTGCCTACACAAGTTGCTTTTGCTCATGGTCAAGGTGTTGTATCACAGCAACAGAAACCCACACTAAAATAAAGCACCCCTCTATATGCTGTGGGAATTCATTCCGCCAATAGTTTTGGGGTATCGGCCTTAGGGCGTGGCTTCTGTCTGCAGACGTGATCTCTTAGCACCAAATGTAAGCGGATAAAAAGATATCAAAGATTGATTAGGAAGCACTCATGAATTACAATAAGGTAGAGAGCTGGCCGGGCAGTAGTGGAGCATGCCTTTAATCCCAGAACTTGGGAGGCAGAGGCAGGCGGATCTCTGTGAGGCCAGCCTGGTCTACAAGAGCTAGTGCCAGACAGGCTCCAAAGCTACAGAGAAACCCTGTCTGGAAAAACTAAAAATAAATAAATAAAGAAATAAATAAATAAATGAAATGGTAGAGAGCTGTCAAGGTCTTCCTTCTGCCCTGGGGTGAGTGCAAGTAGCAATCTCTGACCTCCACCCTCTTCCTTATGAGGATCACATCCACAGACAAAAGCCATGCCCTAAAGCCAGTACCTGCTAACTATTGGGAGAATGAATCCCCACAACACTGCTATATGTTATAGCAGGAATGCTAGTGTTGACATCCTTTTCTCTACTAAATGATATTTACTATAAGTTGTTTTTTTGAGAAAGTCTTTCTTTTTTTTTAAATATTTATTTATTTATTATGGATACAATATTCTGTTTGCATATATGCCTACAGGCTAGAAGAGGGCACCAGACCCCATTACAGATGGTTGTGAGCCACCATGTGGTTGCTGGGAATTGAACTCAGGTCCTTTGGAAGAGCACGCAATGCTCTTAACCGCTGAGCCATCTCTCCAACCCCGAGAAAGTCTTTCTGTATAAACCCAGGCTGCCTTGAACTTGAGACTTGCTTCCCAATCATGAGCCACCATGCCCAGTTTACTGTACATCTTTAATAATGTCCCTCATGAGGTTCCAATTAAGTCTTTACCCTTAGTAGACACCAATTTTAACAGATGAGTGTTGGGTCTATTGAAATTGTTACATGGGCATTTTTCCTTTAACCTACGATCAGGGAAGAGTGTCCTCGGAAACTTTATGCTTCTCTTTACTACATTTTAAAAACTTTATTGTGGGGAGGGAGAGTCAGGCACGCGCCACGGCACATATGTCGAGGTCAGAGAACACGTGCTGGAACTCAGGACACTCCTCCCGCTCTGTGGGTTTCAGGGAGTGAACCCAGGTTACAAGCTTGACAGCACGTGCTTTTACCCGCTGAACCATCTCACAGCCCTAATTTCACTTCAAAAACTTCTAGCGGTTATTTTCTTATTTCTCAACATTTCATCCGTGTATAAATTGTGTTCTAATTACTCTCCCTTTTCACTGCTGTTACCCCCCTTCTTAAAAATCCCGTCCCATATTAATGGTTTTGGTGGTTTTGTTTTGTGGACCACTGAATTTCATGATCTATGTGATCAGGGGTTTGAAACTATCCACTGGAACTTGGTGGGCTCACCAACAGGTACACAGTTCAAAGCAATGACTGCCTCTCCTAGAATGTTTCAGCAGCCCAGTAGTTCAAACCGGAGGGAGGGCAGGGACCCATGAGCCCATCCCCCACCACACCTTCCAGTTGGTAAGTCTAGTCGTGCAGCTCCTAACAGGTAACTGCATCTTTTGTGAATGTAAGACATCGATGGCTGTGTCACGCCCAAGGTGGCATTTGCACACATCCTTCTTCCTTGTCTTCCAGCTCTTACATTCTTCCTACCTCAGATTCCAAAGTGTTTCCTGAGCCTCAGGGGTGGTGATAGCAATGACCACTCATCCATCACTTACTCTCAACACCCAGAGAGCTATGGGTCTCTACTCTTCTCAGCAAAGAGAAGCTTCTCTCATTAAAAGGCAGGGTAACATTTACCTATGGGTATAACCCAGACACTCATAAGATATTTAAAAAATAGTAATAAGTTCCCTTCCCCAGCCATGCATTTTTGATGAGTTTTGACAAGGTCCCCTCTTGTGTCACCAGCCTCAAATCCAAGCAGAGAAAAGTGGACAAACCTTGCCTAGTAGGTTGGTTTGGAAGTTCATGGCACTCACATCTACATACAACTACTGCTGCCTTTTCTCCCGGCAGCGGCCTGCATGGTGCAGCGGCCTGCATGGTGCAGCGGCCTACATGGTGCTGTCCCACACTATGGAAGCAAGGCAGCAGACAGGAAGTTCCTAACTCAGTCCCGGCTTTTCGCCAGATCTTGCAACCCAAGAATAGTTTTCAACAACAGGCTCTTACAACCTAGTTCAGGCAGGTAGGCGAGAGAAAGGGCAAGAGTCTGTTTTGTTTTAGGGGACTCTGGGGTCCTAACCAACAACTCACTCAGAGGTAGCCACACCTGATTAGAAACTTTTGTTTGGTGAACCAAGGCTCTAGGAATAGCACTATCAGCCAAGCAGGACAGCTTCAGTCTTTTCTATAGGAATATTTAATGGTTAGTCTTTCCTCCTGCCCCCACAGTTCCCAAAATTTTTAGCATTATCTATCTTATAAGTTTACAATTCCTTAGCAGTAGCCTGATCTTGTTTTTTATTGTTGTTTTTGTTGTTATTGTGGGTTTTTTTCCTTTTTTGATTTTTCAAGACAGGGTTTCTCTGTGTAGCTTTGGGTTTTTTTTTTGGTTTTTTTTTTTTTTTTTGGTTTTTCGAGACAGGGTTTCTCTGTGGTTTTGGAGCCTGTCCTGGAACTAGCTCTTGTAGACCAGGCTGGTCTCGAACCTCTGTGTAGCTTTGGAGCCTGTCCTGGAACTCACTCTGTAGACCAGGCTGGCCTCCACCTCACAGAGACCCACCTGCCTCTGCCTCCCGAGTGCTGGGATTAAAGGTGTGCACCGCTGGCATCGGGTCTCTTTCATTGATTTTGATGTTGTTGCTTTTATCTTTATTTGGTTTTAAGGTTTCACATATCTTGTAATTCCAGGACTTAAAGAAGGTACAAGGCAGGGAAGATCAGGAATTCAAGATCAGACTCAATTATACAGGAAGCTTGAGGCCAACCTAAGCTATGTGAGACCCCATGCCAACAAGAACAGAAAGGAAAGAAGGAAGGAAAGAAACAAACCTGTAATTGGTTCCCTCAGGTTACTTTATTTAGTTTTATTCTATTGTTCCTTTATTAGCATCTAGGTATGAACATATGCTCTCTATATTAATCTTTTCTATTTTCAAAAATGTTTTAGATTTTTTTTATTTTTCTGTGTATGTTTTGACTACATGCCTGGGTCCTGCTGGGGTCAGAAGGGGGCATCTGATGCCCTGGAACAATAGATATGGATGGGTTGAGTCTCCATCTGGGAGCTGGAAACTGAACCTTGGAGTTCTACAAGAACAAGAAGTACTTTTAAGTACTGAACCCAAGAAATAAATTTAGAGCTACAGTATTTTCCAGTAGGTTCTGTTTGTCTTTTTTTTTTGTCATATTCATTTTATTGTGTGTTTCTATGTACTCGTGTAACCATGTTTATGACACGGTAAACTTGTGGAGGTGACTTGTCAGAGGTCAACTTGGAGGGGTTCTCTATTTCCACCATGCAGGTCCCGGTTTTCCAGGCTTGGTGGTAAGCACCTTTACCAGTGACCATCTCAACAGCCCCAAATTCTTTTACTTTTAAAGGGTTTTCTTTTTTTCTCTTTCTCTTTTTTTTTCTGTTTTTGAGACAGGATCCCTGGCTGTCCCGGAACTCACTCTGTAGACCAGGCTGGTCTCAAACTCAGCGATCCGTCTGCCTCTGTGCCCCAAGTGCTGGGATATAAGGTGTGTGCCACCACCACTGTCCAGATTTTTCTTTTTTAAAAAAATTAATCTGTCTGCGGAAGTGTATTCTGTATGAGTGTGGGTTTCTCTCGAGACCACAAGAGGTGTCAGATCCCCTAGAGCGGGGGTTACAGCCAGTTGTGAGCCACCTGAAGTGGAACCATGTTGGAAACTGAACTCGGAACCTCTGGAAAAAGCAGTAAATGTTCCTAACCAGCTGGACTATCTCTCCAGTATCCAAAGTCCTAGTAAAGCAACTTGCTTACAACTTGGTTTTGCTCTTTCTACTGCACAGCTGTGTTGGTAGATGCATAAGTTAATGATTATACTTCCGAACTGTTCCTCGCACCTGTTTAAAGATATTCATGATAAATTCTCTTTATCACTGCCGCTTCCTTCAGTTACTATTTTTCTAGCGAAATGTTTATCCATTTAATAAATTTTATTTTTTTCTGTTATTTGTCTCCTGTTTCTACTATCTGGTCTACATTTGTTGAGCCTATTATAAATATATATTTATATATAATATAAATATAACAAATTGTTTAATTCATGTCATTACCTTAACATGTTTTAAACTTATATTATACTGATTTGTGATTTCAATATCCATCATTTTCTACATTTGTAAGGTTGAATGAAGTTTAATTTATCCCCTTATCAAACCTACAACGTAGTATCTTACAAGCTATGTTTCTTGTTTTTTTTTCCTGTTTAGAGACATGATCCCATGCTATAGCCCACACTGCTTCACCCTCCTGATGGAGGGCCACAGGCACGTGCTACCGCTCACGGTGTCAAAGCTCCACCGTCTGTTTTACTCACCCTGTATGACTGGAATCCCTTGTAGCCTTCTCTATAACCACACCTGCTGCAGCGGCTGAGTAGCTGCACTGCAGCTGCATGGCTGATCAGTCTCTGGATAAGCCACAGACTTCTTTTTTTTTTTTTGGTTTTTCGAGACAGGGTTTCTCTGTGGTTTTGGAGCCTGTCCTGGAACTAGCTCTTGTAGACCAGGCTGGTCTCGAACTCACAGAGATCCGCCCGCCTCTGCCTCCCGAGTGCTGGGATTAAAGGCGTGCGCCACCACCGCCCGGCAAGCCACAGACTTCTCAGTGCGCTGCTCTGGTTCATGACCTCTCCTCAATAATTAAAAAAATCATCTATTGTGACTTTATGGAGCAGATCATACAAATTTAATCAAATAAATGCGAGCACAATAGAGCTGGGCAAAACTCCATAAATACATGAATTCACATAAGTCTGCTTCATCTGTTCTATTTGAATCCAACAAGTTCCACATCCTTGAAGTCAACCACCTATATGAGAATATTTGAGAGGGGACTGCATTGGTACTGACCACAGACAGTCCTTTGCCTGTCTGAAAACCACTCACAAAACATCTGTGCTCTACGAGGTGTCAGAACGACACGCGGTACGAAGAACACAAAGGTTAGTCAGAAACACTGTCGTTCTCTAGAAGAAAACTGAGTGGCAGTGAGGTTTGTTCTTCAAGACAAGCTCTCATTATGTAGCCCAAGCTGGTCTTAAATTCACAATCCTTCTGCCTCAGCCTCCCAAGTTACAGCGATTACAGCTTCGCCCATAGAAGTTGGTATTGAGGGAGAGAGGATCCTAGAATCAGAGCACCAAACAGCTGGGCAAGGCAGCACATGCCTGTGATCTCACACTGAGAGGCGAAAGGCAAGGGAGGGTGCGGAGTTTAAAAAACCCTCTACTACACTGGAAGTCCGAGGTCAGCCTGAGCTACACGAGACCCTGTCTCAGAACAAAAAGAAAAAACTGTGTTTCCCATCTGCCATTGTTGACATCAAAGAACACCCAGAAAAGCACATAAGCACCAGCAGATGGCACCAAACCACAGCTAGACTTAGAATCAATTTGGCTAATTTAGAGCAACTGGGAGAAGCCAGCACTCACATTCTCACCCCCACGCTCATTCACCTTCGCCATACTTTTCTTACTCTACACAAATGACCCAAGTCAGCTCACCACTCGACATTAATAACACATTTCCAAAAAACGCAAACCATCTCATGTGGCTTGAATTGTTGGAAAGTATTTACTGCCTCATGTATTACCCTGATTTATCCCAAAGCTGTAGGTGCTAGTCTATGATAAAAATGCCGAAACAAAGTGAAGAGCGGAAGGCAATCTGTTCCAGGAAGTAAACAGCATATGCCAGGCTGAATTAAGGCAATCCCTGCTCTTCCAAAGGACCCCTACTCTGGTTCTGAGCACACACATCAGGTAGTAAACAACCATCTGTACCTCCTGCTCCAGGAGACTCCATTCCCTCTTCTGGTCCCCAAATTAACACGCACACATGAAGCTTACACTCAAAACAAAAATAAATACTTTTAAAAAGAAACCATAGCCAAACAGTGGAGGCGTGTGCCTTTAATTCCAGCACTCAGGCAGAGGCAGAGGCAGGCCAAATCTCTAGAGATCAAGGCCAGATTGGTCTACAAAGCCAATTCCAGGACAGCCAGAAATACAAAGAAACCATGTCTCAAAAAGAAAAAGAAAAAAAGAAAGAAAAAATGCTAGCAACTAGCATATGCCAAGACCCAACAAAACTTTTTATTTTTTTTAAATATTTATTTATTTATTATGTATACAATATTCTGTATGTATGCCTAAAGGCCAGAAGAGGGCACCGGACCCCATTACAGATGGTTGTGAGCCACCATGTGGTTGCTGGGAATTGAACTCAGGACCTTTGGAAGAGCAGGCAATGCTCTTAACCTCTGAGCCATCTCTGCAAACCCCCCCCCCCCAACAAAACTTTTTAAAAAGTCCTGAGTGTGGATGCCTGTGGAGGTCAGAAAAGGGCACTGGATACCCTGGAATTGCTGTTAGACAGAAGCTAAAAATCAAGCCTGGGTCCGCTGGAAGAGCAGCCAATGATCTTAACCACTGAGCCACCTCTCCTGTCCAACACCCAACAGAATCTGGATTAATAGAAGAGTTAAAGGGAAGGTGCTAGAGAGATGGCTCGAGGTTAAGAGCACTGGCTGCTCATCCAAAGGTACTGAGTTCAATTCCCAGCAACCACATGGTGGCTCACCACCATCTGTGATAAGATCTAGTGCCCTCTTCTGGCAGAACACTGTGTACTTAATAAATCTTTTAAAAATGTGAGTGTGAGCCGGGTGGTGGTGGCGCATGACTTTAATCCCAGCACTCGGGAGGCAGAGGCAGGCGGATCTCTGTGAGTTCGAGGCCAACCTGGTCTACAAGCGCTAGATCCAGGACAGGCTCCAAAGCCACAGAGAAACCTTGTCTCCAAAAAATAAATAAATAAATAAATGGGTGTGTTTTTATGTGTAGAGAAGGAATAGGATACAATTCGCCAGTGTGATGCTTGAAGGTGTGCTCTTGAGCTACTGACTCTCCGATATTAAATACCTGCTCTACACTTGGAGGAGTTAGTTAGCCTGGTGTTACTGAGAGTAAATAATGTTAATATATAAAACCCTCAGCACTATTCCTAGCAATATAATAATGAGACTTCGTATGTTAAAAAAAGGTTGTTTTTTATTTTTGTGGTTGCTTTTGGTTTTGCTTGCTTTTACTAGTTCCAAGTATATGAAGGAAGCAAATTTCAGTGTCTTGAGCTCCCAATGAAATCCCAAGCATAGTAACACATGTCTATAATCCCAGCACTCGAGAGGCAGAAGCCAAGGCATGAGGGAACCTGCCAAAGGGGTGGGGTGGTGGCCCAGCTGTAGAATGCTTTCTTAGCATTTGCAAGGGCCTGAGTATAATTCTCAGCATTGCAGAGGAAAATAATAACCTACTGAACTTCATCCTGTGTGCAATTAAAACTCATTTGAAAGATCTTAAAGAAGGAGAGACAGTGAGACAGAAAGAACCTAAGACAGTTTGACAACTCACCTTAGGATATGTACCTCCTTTGCAATGCTAGGTATTTGCTTTAGATTTTAGAACATTCTAAAATAAGATTCATAGGCTTCACCCTATGGCCACAAGCTCCACAACACAAGAAGACTGAAAATGCTCACAGTGCTAAACAGAGCGCCCACAGTGTGCTTGCCTTCTTCCCAGGAAAGTGCTCTTTTACCAACCTGAAGAAACATTTGCACAAAAAAAGATATTCACAGACGCTAACCTCTTAGCACCCCAATCACCTTCCAAGATACTTGGGTTTTAAAAGCATCTGTTAAAAATAAAACATGACATTAAGTATATTAAAAATTACCTGCTAGCTGGCAATTATAAATGAAAAGAGAAACATTCATGCATTCCATTTGAAAACTCTTACATTTTGGAGGATTTTAATAAAAGCATCTTTCAACAATTAAACAGAGTTCTTACTCTTCCCCCTAGAACCACTGGGTATTTAAACTTAGTAATCTGTGAATGTCAGAAAGCTAGCACACACCATGACGATTTGGATCCAAAAGACCACACACAGATTCTCATGCTGAGTGTTCAGTCCCCAGACACTGGGTAGAACTCTTCTGGGAAAGCTCTGAAAACTTTAGCTTGGTAGTAACTTTTTCTTTCTTTTTAGACCTCTTCTCTTTTTTTTTCTTTTTTCTGGTGTCTTGCTTTGTTTTGTTGATACAGTCTTACTTTGTACTCCTGGCTGGCCTGGAACTCAGAGATCTACCAGCCTCTGCCTCCCAAGTGCTGGGAGTAAAGACATGTACCTGAACACCATCACTCTGCTTAGATTTTTGAAACAGGAACCTACTATGTAGCTTAGGCTGGCCGCCTCCAATTTACAATCCTCCTGCCTCAGAGTCTCAACTGGTGGCATTACAGGAATGTATCATCATACATGAACTATTCTGGAAACTTTAGGAGGTGGGGCCTAGCTGGGGGAACTAGGCCACTGGGGATGGAATCTTCCTGGTGTCTTGCTCCTGTCCTTGTCTCTGCTTCCTGTGCACCACACGCTCCTGCCTCTACAATGTTTTGCCTACACAGATGGAGTCAAGCAACATAATGTCAGCTAAATAGCATTCAATTTTAAAATGTTTTATAGAAATCTTCTGAAAAGGAATAAATGGTAAGGTCCCAAAGCAATGCTCTACAACAAACACAAGGAGACCGTAACAGGAGTCAACCGACTGAGTTTTTAACCCTCTCAAATGCTAGCTCAACACAAGCCTTGAACTGGACTACAATATCACTGAAATTCCCTCCTACTACAGATTCTTTAAATCTCTGGGTTTAGCCAGGATTTGTGGCAGATGTCTGTACTCCTAGCAACTGTCTATAATCCTAGCAACTAGGCAGACTGAAGCAGGAGGTTGAGACCCATGAACTACATAGTGAGTTCCAGGCCAGATTGAGCTCTGGAGCCAAGACTCTGACTCAAACATATACAAAAATAAAAGCAACTCAAGGAATTCTAAAGGCTAACAAGCATTCCCCAAAACACCAGGGCAAGGTGAGAGAGAGAGCAAATAGGTACAGCAAGTACAGAGAGAAGAGTGGGCCTGCCCTGAAAATAGTACAGAGAGAAGAGTGGGCCTGCCCTGAAAATAGTACAGAGAGAAGAGTGGGCCTGCCCTGAAAATGGGCTCGGCTTTATTAAACAGGTGGGTGCCTGTGCACAGACAGAGGCCATGGAAGTGAGAACTGCTTACTTGAGGAAGGTCTCAAAAGACTCACAAATGAGTAGGGTATTCATACTCGCTCATCTAATAGGGCTGAGCAGGCAGGCATGCCCAGGACCTGCAGCTATTCCAGGAACTTGGGGCAGGGACTGAAAAGGAAGCATTGTAGCCAGTCTTCTTTATTTAAAGAAAAGCATCGTGGCAAACATCTGCCATGGTTGCTATTACCCCTGCAAAGGCCAACAGCACTTAGGGAGAATGCTTTCATTACTTTTCTACTGCTGTGATAAGACACCATGACCAAGGCAACTTATTAAAAAAGCATTTATTTGGGGTGTATGGAGTCCATGACCACCATGGTGGCAGGCAGGCAGGCGTGGCACTAGAACCATAGTTGAGCACTCAAATCTTGAGACGGAACCACAAGGCAGACAGACTCGGAATGGTGACAGTCTTTTGAAACCTCAAAGCACCCTAGTGAAGCACCTTCTCCAACGGGGGCCACACCTCCTAAACCTTCCCAAACAGTTCCACCAACTGGGGACCAAGTATTCAAATATATGCGCCTATGGGAGCCACTCTCACTCAAACACCACAGGAAGCACCCGAAACAAGCAGGCAAGCACACTACCCTAAGCTCCATCTGCCACTACTAATGCTGTTATTTTTTCTAGTTAGCATTTGATGGACCAGCCATTTCAACTACCAAGAAGAAATTCTCCTCTCTTCCTCTCTCCTCTCTCCATGTTTTCAAGACAAGGTAGAAAGAGTTCTTAAGTTTGAGATATTATAGCCGGAGAAATGTGTCCCTGCAATAATGGAAGAAAAAGTCACCCCAAATCAGTAAAAAAACTAATGCTTCAGGGGTCAGAATAAAATGAAGTGTCTAACCATCAACACAGAACAGACTTAAGTCCTAGCCTTCTCCCCAAATAGTATGACAGGCTCACACCACATTTGCTGCACAGTATCTGTTAGAAGCAAAGACGACAAATGTCAGAGCCGGGCGGTGGTGGCGCACACCTTTAATCCAGCACTTGGGAGGCAGAAGCAGGCAGATCTCTGGAAGTTCGAGGCCAGCCTGGTCTACAAGAGCTAGTTCCAGGACAGGCACCAAAGCTACAGAAAAACCTTGTCTGAAAACAAAGAAAGAAAGAAAACAAATGTAAGTCAGGTGCCAAGGACAACTGCATATGCCAGGAAGTAAGACTATCGGAGTTAAGCCTGGATTCTAGGATACTTGACCCTTCATTTTCATAGACCAGCGTTCCAGCAGGGAGAAAGAACCAGTAACACATGCAGTCAGGCTAATTCACACTTCTATAGGGTGAGGCTATTATTTTAAACAAGGTGTCACAATTCCCTGTCATTTCGGTACTGCCCTGCTTCAAGGCTATAATTTTTATCACATATTTCGAAGTCCCTATAAAAAATAAGTGATACAATAAATAAATGTACCACTGTCACACTACCCGAGTAAATGATCCAAGGTGTCTCACTCAGTTTCCTCTATTCTTTAGTAAGCACTGTTCTTAACACGCTTGCATGTTGCTTAGCATGCATCTACCAGTTACTTGAAGCTTGTGTCTATGGTTACTGTAATAAACCATATTTTTCCCATTTCTAAGAAACTGCTGTTGAACTAAAAGTTCATTTCTTTTTGGCAACTAAAATGGCCATGTAAGATCTCATACTAGTCAGACTGCAGCCCATGGTTACTATGACAACTACAGTACAAGAGTACACCAGACTGGGTGGGGCTTACCCACAATCCTGCCAAGATTTACTAATTCCCATAAAAAGTCAGCGGGCACCTGTTGATAATATTTTGTCCATGTTCTAAATACTGTATGTTACATTTTTTCATTCCATCAGATATTTTTACATACATTTTATTGTGCAGGCAGGCCCTTAAGCAGAGTCTTCCATACTAATTATGCTTAGAGCACATAGTACAACAGAAGGCCCAGAACACTGTCTCTCCATGCTGCCAGTGAAAATAGAAACACCTGATTATTTGTATTAGGTGCTAAAAAATAGGAAAGGGTCAAGACACTGTTATGATGTAACAGAGGCCACCACCCTACACAATCCATCCAGCTCAACAGACAGATGCTATGTCACCCAGGCCACAGGAGACCTACACTCAACAGTGTGTAAAGAGGACTGATGACCTACACTCAACAGTGTGTAAAGAGGACTGATGACCTACACTCAACAGTGTGTAAAGAGGACTGATGACCTACACTCAACAGTGTGTAAAGAGGACGGATGACCTACACTCAACAGTGTGTAAAGAGGACTGATGACCTACACTCAACAGTGTGTAAAGAGGACTGATGACCTACACTCAACAGTGTGTAAAGAGGACGGATGACCTACACTCAACAGTGTGTAAAGAGGACTGATGACCTACACTCAACAGTATACAAAGAGGACGGATGAGGCGCTGGGTCCTCCTCTTCCGCCTCAGCCCTGCACAAAGCACCACTTCTTCACTCCACAGGGAAGGACACCTGTCCAACCATCCATCTCCGCTGCTACCATGTTCACGGCCTACGACTGGAGCCCAAACCCGCAGAGGCAGAGACTCTGTCTCAGTCTCATGTACAGTACTCAATGTTTTACCAACTAAATTTGCATTGTTTCGATTGGCAGTTCTCTATTTCCCTTCAGGAAAGCTCAGTACTCGGATGCTTTAGAAGTCTGTCACTCCCCTTTATCCCCACACTGAATCTCTTTCTGCAGCTCAGAGAAGCCACGTTCCTCCAGCCCCCTTCACAAATCACTTTCCCAGGGAGCCATTTCCTGATCTCCCTCTAATTCCCACGTTTAATGTCTCTGTAAACTGCACTAACTTGTTTAATCTTTTCTACAAAGCTGAGAGCCCAGTGAGAGCAAAGGCTCCTGTCCGCCACATGAAAAGTCATGTCTGACCTGGCACACGGCGAGTCCTCAGTGAGCGCGGGCTAACGGCTCAATGGACTTGCCTACAAATCTGCTGAGAAAGTCTCCTTAGTCACAACCCAGGACATGCAGCTTGTCTTCCTTGGCATCGCCAGAGAGAAGATGAAAAGAAAAAGACGGGGTTCAAAGCATGAACAACATTAAGCACTAAAGTTAATAAACCTGACTTGTGTTAGGATTTCCGCAAAATAAGCAGACTTTAGCTTTTCTTGTCACAAAGACGTCTGAGATGACAGCTGTATTACTCTGCTCCAATATTAATAACGTTTGTAATAAATACTGTTTTATAGTGAAATTGGAAGAGCTTTTAGCAGTTCTATCTTTATTAACACTTTCTGCCTGTGTATGATGTATGTATCCTGGTGTGCATTATGTATGTATGCATGCACATTCATGTGTGTGCATGTACCAGAGTGGGGTAGAGGCCAGAAGACAACTTCGGGTGTTGGTCCTCACCTTCCATCTTGTTTCTGAGACAGAATCTCATCTCTGCTGTTTTCTGATTCATGACGCACCTCTCCAGCCCCCATTACTTTATAAAGACAAAAAAAATTTTTTATAGTGACCTATTTTCTAACAAACTTTTTATTCCTTCTCTATAAAACATGTTTATATAAATAGTACTTAAAATAATTCCTTTTCATTTCTGCTCACAGACTGTTTGGGGTCATTTTCCCCTTTATGTGTGTCTATGTGATACTCACTTGTACTTGGGTACCCACAGGGCCAGGCTAGGACTTCAGGTTATCTGGAGCTGGAGTTACAGGTGGCTGGAGGCACCTGGATGGGGGTGCTGGGAACCAAATTCAGGTCCTTTGCAAGAACAGAAAGCCCTCTTAAGCACGGAGCTTTTCTCCAGCCCACCTGTTTTGTTTCTAAGGTAGGGTCTAACGACACACCTCATGGTGGCCTTGAACTAATGATTCTCCTACCTCAGTCTCACAGGTGCTGGAATTACAGGCACGAGCCATGACACTCAGCAAAGGTTTTGGTTTTTAGCATCTTGTCTTAAAAGACAGTGAAGAAGTCTAAAAGCACATGTAACAACTCCCACACTTGCAACCTGCCCCATTTTTCATAAACTGGACGTTTTATGCCGGGCGGTGGTGGCGCACACCTTTAATCCCAGCACTCGGGAGGCAGAGGCAGGCGGATCTCTGTGAGTTCGAGGCCAGCCTGGTCTACAAGAGCTAGTTCCAGGACAGGAACCAAAAGCTACGGAGAAACCCTGTCTCGAAAAATCAAAAAAAAAAATAAATAAATAAACTGGACGTTTTAATGTCTAACTCCAAGTAACTGGGAATGAGAGATTGGGGAAGCGTCATAATTATATCATATTTTACTAATTCTAAGATGCACTTTTCACATTCCACACCTCTGATATCAGAATGGGTCTTATATCGACAGCCTCTTATTGTGTGTAGCCGGAAGCATCTTTCTCCTCCAGTGGTATAAAAGCAATGGTATTTAACCACTGATGGCCTCAGGCTAAATGAGACTTGGATATTAAAATATTAAAGACTTCCTCCAGTAATGCTTTCTAGATCATTTTAGTCACAGTACAATTATAATTCAGTGATTCCAGAAAGAAAACTCAACTAACTTTGAGGTTCATGTTTTGCCATTTCTACAACCAACCCCAAGGAAACAGACAATTGAAAGAAAACACTTTTAAAGGATTTAGAAAACATGTGTATTGGAAGAGGGAACAACAGAAGGAGAGGTCATGAGGGTAGCTTCAAGGCCTCCCAGGCTCAGGCGGCCCTGAGGACAACAAGGGTAGCAAACTGCTTAGGTGAAGACACTACTTATGATTTCTGCTTAAGGAGGAATCTCTCAGTCTTTAAATAAAAACAGGATATAGGTAGATGAAATAACCGCAATGAAATATAATACCATAAACATTCTTAATAAATTAAAAGCCAACCTACCAGCATTGTCTTCCTCCTGGCTCAATCTGTTTCACCTTCAGGTAATCCTAGGACTGGGGCTCCTTTTCAGGTCCCCATTTCTCAAGTCGATCTTCTACCTCCCTGTGGCAACAATATTTTCTAATTAAAAGAGTCCTTTTGTGCCACAGGGAGGATTTCTGATGGTATAACAAATACAGCAATTATCACAGCTCATCATAAAGTCAGACTCATCCTGAGAGTCTTCAAGACAGAAATCCAGCTTCTGTTAGTTCAATGACAAAAGCTGACCTTATTTTTCAAACTGTGTTTATAAATCTCAACTTTCATTTATTAAAAAGTATCCATTTATTAAATTCTATAAAAGTTCTTATTCTAACTTTCAAGTAACCTTTAAATACATTTTTTTTCTCACTAAGACAGTTTTGAATATTGTCTATATTTTTATTTACTGGCATTTGCGAGTGTGCACGTGGGCATTCACGTGCCAGGCAGGACAGTGAATGGAGTCAGAAGCTAACGTAGAGGAGTCATTCTCTCACTCCACCATGTGGAGTCATCAGGCTTACGGTGGCAAGTACTTTTACCCACTGAGCCATCACGCCAGCCCGTGAAAACAGATTCTTTAAAGGTTTCTTAGTAATTAAGTCCAAGATAACCTTTTATGCCTCGGTGGCTACATACAAAGCAAAGTCAAGCCATGACTTCTCAGGAGAGAGATTCAGGAATCCAGCATATCACTTGTGATGTGCTCTACAACAACCACAGGGAAAGGACGCGGCAGCTACAGAAAGCAGTGCTCAAATGAGCACGGCAGCACAGGCCAGTTGCTCCAGCTACGTGCCAGGCTAGGGCAGAAAGACAGCTCAAGCCCGTGGTTTAAGTCCAACCTGGGCAGCATGTAAGATTTGTATCAAATAATAATAATATTGACTTTTAAAAGATAAAAACGTGCCGGGCGGTGGTGGCGCACGCCTTTAATCCCAGCACTCGGGAGGCAGAGGCAGGCGGATCTCTGGGAGTTCGAGACCAGCCTGGTCTACAGAGCTAGTTCTAGGACAGGCTCCAAAACCACAGAGAAACCCTGTCTCGAAAAACCAAAAAAAAAAAAAACGTGTCCATACTAAATTTGTGCTACTTGGATTTTAAAAGTAGCAGTCCCGTCTCACTAACAGTGGTGACTTTCAGTCTGTCTATTCTTAGTATAATTCCCCATTTTCCCGCTAATCAGATATTGCATTTATTGTTAGAAAAAAATCAAACTTAGGGTAGCATCAAAAGTACTAAAACCAACAGTGACTATGAAATATAACTCATATACATGTGGCATTACATATTTGTTATAATACTTTATATATTACCATGTTCAGGTAATTTTGACTTTCAAAATTCTGAACTAATATTAGGTCAGTCAACAAAGAAATACTGAAGATTTTATATAAATGACATCCTTTTCTCTCTTCCTTCATTTGTCTGAAACTGGATCTGACTCCATGTAGCCCAGGCTAGACTCACTCACCATCCTCCTGCCTCTGCTTCCCAAGTACTGAGATTGCAGGCACAGGCCACCACACCTGGACATAAAATGGTTCTTGATTAACTAAAATAGTAATGTCAAACTATTGGTTTGGCTTGTATTTTCTCACTACCTGTCACACGTTCAAGACAAAAGGAAACACACAGATACATACAGACACAATTTTGAGGTTACTTTTATCCTACTGCAATGGAAAAGTGCACATATAAGAACAATATAAGAAAGTAAACCCAGACAATATAATGGGAAATCAGAAGAGTGAATAATGGTGGCCATGACAGCTGCAGAACGCCGCAGGTACTTGGGCACCGAGTATATTACAGATGAGGAAACAGAGAGGAAGCTCAGTATACTTTGAAAAGTCCTTGTGAAAGGCAGGAAGGAAAAGAACTGGGAGAGCAGGTTCCACAAGTAAGACCAAACATAAAGGACCTACTTCTGGTGGCTCAAGGGCCACTGAGCTTGGCAGAGAGTGGCCTTTGAAATCTAGCAAACAAAGAGCTGCAGACAGACTGACAGGTGCAGTGAGCTGCAGACAGACTGACAGGTGCAGTGAGCTGCAGACAGACTGACCGGTGCAGTGAGCTGCAGACAGACTGACAGGTGCAGTGAGCTGCAGACAGACTGACAGGTGCAGTGAGCTGTTGACAGACTGACAGGTGCAGTGAGCTTAGACTGACAGGTGCAGTGAGTTGTAGACAGACTGACAGGTGCAGTGAGCTGTAGACTGACAGGTGCAGTGAGCTGTAGACTGACAGGTGCAGTGAGCTGCAGACAGACTGACAGGTGCAGTGAGCTTAGACTGACAGGTGCAGTGAGCTGCAGACAGACTGACAGGTGCAGTGAGCTGCAGACAGACTGACAGGTGCAGTGAGCTGTAGACTGACAGGTGCAGTGAGTTGTAGACAGACTGACAGGTGCAGTGAGCTGTAGACTGACAGGTGCAGTGAGTTGTAGACAGACTGACAGGTGCAGTGAGCTGCAGACTGACAGGTGCAGTGAGCTGTAGACTGACAGGTGCAGTGAGTTGTTGACAGACTGACAGGTGCAGTGAGCTGTAGACTGACAGGTGCAGTGAGCTGTAGACTGACAGGTGCAGTGAGCTGTAGACTGACAGGTGCAGTGAGCTGTTGACAGACTGACAGGTGCAGTGAGCTGCAGACAGACTGACAGGTGCAGTGAGCTGTAGACTGACAGGTGCAGTGAGTTGTTGACAGACTGACAGGTGCAGTGAGTTGTAGACAGACTGACAGGTGTAGAGACTGCAGACAGACTGACAGGTGCAGTGAGCTGCAGACAGACATGTGCAGTAAGACAAGGAAAAACGGCAAAGAAAAATGCTTGCTGAAGGTACGTGTTTGCTTTGATTTGTTTTGTTTCCTTGTTAAACATGGAAATGAAAGGAAAATACAACAGATATAAATGAAGTTAAATGTTCTGACTGAATGCACTACAGACCTGTCAAACCTGGAGGCATATAGAAAGTTGCTCATGAAGTCAAGGAAAGACTTATTTAAGATACTGTAAGTATTTCTTTCATGATGTCCTTACAGCCTTAAATAAACACTTTGAGAAGTTTAAATAAGCCAGCGAGTGCTACGGAGAAAAACTGAAGACAGAGATAGCCAAACGAAGGCAATACTCTTTCCTGCTACAGAAAGATGCTTAGAAGAAAAAGCAAAATTCAGTCACCCAGGACGATCTCTCAGATTTGCTTTTATAATTCTTCAGGTTTTCCAAAATACAAACAGTTCTGAACCCTCATTAATTCTGTATCACTTTTTTATGCATCACAAACGCAGCCTTGAACTATCCACCCCCATAGGGCCAATACCGTTCCCCTAAAAGATCTAACTCATTTCCACAGCCTCAAGTGAGGGTGATTCCCAAATCTATGCCGCAGTTACACTCAGCAGCTTGTCTATCTGCCCCTAGCTCTTTCCCACCGCACTCCATCCCAGGAGAGTAGCTGCATCAAGGGGCCTCATATAGCTTCCTACCGGGCTTGTTCAACAGAAAGGCTGAGGGGAACTAGAGGAGATTAGAGGTCTTCATCCCTGGCTCTCTCGCTATGGCATGCCATATAACCAGGTGCCAGGTTTTCCCAAGGTGATTCCTTTTCCAGGGCAACTGCTTTGCATTTGAGTGGCTGAGTAGTTCCTCCCCTGAGCTCTGGAGCCAAGAATAGAAAGAGGCCTGCTGCAGAGTGCTGGGGTGCTGCTCTCCTTCCCCCCTTCTCACTGTGCTGAGTTTCCTTCACTAAAACTTCCCACAAATTAACCTAATAAGAATATGCCATTTCCTTTGTGATGGAGCCCTGGTCGTTCCTGTATGCATCCGTAAATACCTAAATACTCCTTCCTAGATACTTTATTTTCACACAAACTCAATGTGACTATTAACAAAGTCGCCTGCTTCTCATTCCACAAACCTCTACAGGACGCACTGTCTCTGTCATAACATGGGTGACAGTTTTCGTGAGTATGCCCCTCCTTTTTCGGGTGAGAGCTGACATGGGTGATGTTTATGTAGCTCTTGGTTCCTACAGCCACTACTTCAATATTTCCTAAATCACCCTTCAAGTCACAGCAGCCAGCCTTCCTGCTTCTTTCCCAGCCATTTCTATTTAAACTGTATTTCTTTACTTATGTACGGTACTTGAGACTGAACATACGGCCTGGCACATCAGGTAAGCACTTTCCAACTAGGCGACATCCCGGTCCTCTACCCAGATGCCAGCTTCACGGTAGTGCGTCCTCCAGCAGAGCCTCTGTCCGTCCTGCGCCTGCTTATCTGCTTAATTACTAACTCTTGACATCCAATAAAACTCATTTCTTATCTCTATATTTTAATGTAAACATTAAAGACTGTATTGTCACATCTCTAGAGAATCCAATGAGCTCCTCGCTCTCATCGCATCCAGCTGTCAGCAGGCCCAGTGCTGGGGAAGAGCACAGCCTGTTGAGTTATTTCGAGCCTCCAGAGACAGCTCCCCTCCACACTTACTGCACTCCTAAGGCTCTCTGTGACCGCCAATCTGACCCACCCTCAACAGCTTACTAGTGGGCTAGATGAACGCGCCTCTTTAAAAATTTTACAAACGTAGTTTTCCTGACAACATTTAAGAGGTTGTTGATATCATCGCTAAGCCTTGAGAGGAAACTGAAGACTTCCAAAACAAAAATAAGCATAGACAATAAATACTATCAAAATGAGAATCCTTGTACATACGAGGTAATGAAAGGCTAGGATCCTACTCCTGCCTGCTTAACACTGAGGACAGTGTTTCTGGCAGAGGTGAGTGGGTATGGAAAAATAAAAGAAGAAAAACCTCAAGGTGACCACCAGAGATTACAGAATAAATTAGATTATTTTAGGCTGATAAAATATGAATTATAAGCCATGAGTGGTGGCACACACCTTTAATCATAGCAGTGGGAAGGCAGAAGCAAGCAGATCCCTGTGACTTCAAGGTCAGGGGATCTAGAAATCCAAGTTCCAAGACAGCCAGGATACACAGAGAGATCAGACCCTATCTCAAAAAACAAAAACAGGGCTGGAGAGATGGCTCAGTGGTTAAGAGCATTGCCTGCTCTTCCAAAGGTCCTGAGTTCAATTCCCAGCAACCACATGGTGGCTCACAACCATCTGCAATGAGGTCTGTCTGGTGCCCTCTTCTGGCCTACAGACATACACACAGAATATTGTATACATAATAAATAAAAAAATTTAAAAAAAAAGACAAACGCACAAGCGCGCGCACACACACACACGTTATAGTTTAAAAGGAGTCTAGGAAATATTTCCTAGCATTCGACAAGAAAATCCAATTACATATATTTTTTAATTGTATGTGTTCGTGATGTGTATGGTATGCATTCACATGCCAGGGTGCCCAACTGGGGTCAGAGGACAACTGTGTGGAGCCAGTTCTTTCCTCCAACTCAACAGAGGTCCCGGGGATCAAACAGGTCAAGTCGCCAGGCTTGCAAGCAAGCATCCAAAACCACTGAACCATCTCCCCAGCCCTTGTTCTGTATCTTAATTCCCCCAATCCACCAAATAAAATCTGAGGCCTTGTACTCCTTTCCTTTTCTGCTCAGTCAATTTCTTTTTAAGCAAGTTTAGAATTTAAGTTACAAGCTTTTGACATCACAAGGAATGGCCGACCCTCCATCCTAATCCATTACTGACTGGAAACGGACTCAGCTGAGCATTGGCAACTCTTGCTCACCGGTGTATTCCAATATAGGAAGTAAGTCCACTTAAAGAGACTGGTTCTTTAGGGGCTGGAGAGATGGCTCAGAGGTTAAGAGAACTGGCTTCACTTCCAAAGGTCCTGAGTTCAATTCCCAGCAACCACATGGTGGCTCACAACCATCTGTAATGAAATATGCTGCCCTCTTCTGGCCTGTAGGGACATATGCAGGCAGACCACTATATACTTAATAAATAAATAAATCTTAAAAAAAAAAAAAAAAAAAAAAAAAAAAAAAAAAGAGACTGGTTCTTTAAAGAAGAAACAGAACCAGGCTCAGATTTGCTGATACAACTCTTGTTCACCGGTGAATTCTAATATAGGAAGTAAGTCCACTTAAAGAGTGTGGTTCTTTAAAGAAGAAACAGAACCAGGCTCAGATTTGCTGAAACAATTATTTGGAGGAGTGTGGTAGGTGCATAAAACAAAAACTATCCTATGGCTATTAATTATCCTTGTAAAGTCATGAAAATTCATGATCAAGAATGGAACTAAACATTTAAAGTGAAGTCCGGAGGCACTTTTTACCATTTCAGAATAATGTGATTGGTCTAGCATTTCCTTCTACTGCTTAAGAAAACCCAATCTGAACCAGGCAGTGGTGGCGCACACCTTTAATTCCAGCACTCGGGAAGCAGAAGCAGACAGATCTCTGTGAGTTCGAGGTCAACCTGGTTTACAAGAGCTAGTTCCAGGACAGGTTCCAAATCTACAGAGAAACCCTGTCTCAAAAGACCACAAAAAAGAAGAAGAAGAAGAAGAAGAAGAAGAAGAAGAAGAAGAAGAAGAAGAAGAAGAAGAAGAAAAGAAAGAAAGAAAAAGAAAACAGAAAAACCAATCTGAAGAATAGTATTGAGAGTGCATATGGCACAGCATGCAGGGCATATCTCAGGAGACAGGGCAGGAAGGCTGTACCAAGTTCAAAGCCTGGAAAGGGTACCAGAGAGACTCGCAAAATAAAATAGTATTAAATATCAAAAAAAAACTTGTCAAAAACAATTACAGTATCAGATTATAATGGCATAACGAAATCATTACAATACAAAAATAACTTGCTTTTCTCCACATGGGTTGTCATACTGGGCTCAGGCTGGCCTTAGACCCACAACCTCGGCCCAGGCTCTGGAGTAGCCCCATTACACCTACACTCCAAGCTCCAATCCTCTTTCCAGTGTCACAGTCAGTAACATCTCTGTCCTGTGAATGGAATCCTCCTCGAATCCTTAACCTGTTTACATTTATTCCTTACTCAAATTGTTCTACATGAATTAATTCAATTAACACAGAATTTGTCATCAGTTTCACAATGGCACTTGTCAGCCTGCTCTGGCACTCTATACACTAAATACCCGAATGTATCCACTTATGCAAATCCTGCACTGTTGTTTTTATTTCTTAAAGTTTCAGCTTCATGCCAAAAACGCCAATCATTTTTTGGGTTTTTTGTTTTGTTTTGTCTTGTTTTGTCCTTTGGGACAGTGTCTCTCTATGTAGCTCTGGATGGCCTGAAACTTGATATGTAAACCAGGCTGGCCTCAAACTCACAGATCTCCCTGCCTCTGCCCCAATCCCCAGTGCTGGGATAAAATGTGTGCCCACTATGCCTAACCCCAAAGTTACCTAGAAATTTCAAACAAATTCTCCTTTTGTGCATTCAGCTTAAGCGATCATATATTTTAGTGTACAATTGGTGCTTTATCTGGTTACGATGGCATAATAGATGGTTAATATGATTCATTACAGTATCTACTCCAAAATGTCACTGTATTTAGTACTTTTAGTTATTTTACCTCAAAAAGAAACCTCAGGTCTAGAGAGACGACAGTGCTGCCTGCTCTTCCAGAAGACCCAGGGTAAAGTCCCTACTCACATAGCAGCTCACAACTATCTGGGATGTGTGCATCCATCAGTCCCATGGTATCTAATGGCCACTTCTAGCCTCTGCAGACACCAGGTACACATGGTGCACAAACATACATGCAGGCAAAACACTGCTACACATACAATTCAATAAAGTAATAATGGAAGCTACCCCTGAACTTCTGCCTTCAGCCTGGAAAACTCGCACGCAGAAACAAGCGCCACCTTCCGGAGCAAGACGCCACTGCAGACGGCAGTGCTGAAGTCAGACCCAGTGATGCACACTCCACCTGAGTTTTGCTGGCACAGCATATTGTTCAGTAAGCAAGGCAGCTTCTAATCTCTAAGCTCAATTTTTTAAAAAAAAAATGAAACTCAAGAACAAAGTGAGCCTTCTAAGCTAGCAGTACTTAGAAGACACCACTGGGCATGGCAAATGTTTAAAAGATTTCCAGCCAGTGAGAAGGATGTAAAAGAAGGATGTAAGAGCACCAAAGAACTGAGTTCCCTCCCTAGGACCCACATGGTGGAAGGAGAGAACTGAGTCCCACAAGCTGTCCTCTGACCTACACACACACACACACACACACAGAGAGAGAGAGAGAGAGAGAGAGAGAGAAGAAATTTCACTAGGATTGCAAACCAATAATAAGATTTTTTTTAAAACATTAACATTGGGCTGGAGAGATAGCTCAGTGGTTAAGAGCATTGCTTGCTCTTCCAAAGGTCCTGAGTTCAATTCCCAGCGACCACATGGTGGCTCACAACCATCTGTAATGGGGTCTGGTGCCCTCTTCTGGCCTGCAGGCATACAGACAGACAGAATATTGCATACATAATAAATAAATAAATAAATAAATATTTTTTGGAAAACCATTAACATATTATGATAAATTTTTATTACTATGTAAGTCACTAAAATTATAAAGGGAAAATATTTTCTTCATAGTCATAGAAAAAAAGGATTTCTCTAAGAATTACACACACTAATTCCCAACTACATCATATAGCTAACAAAATACAAACTGATGGAAACACCAAGATGCCGAAGACAGAAAAGGGGGAGGAACATGACAAGCAAAGATGCTTCAAATTGAAGAGAAAAAAAAACACTGCTCCAGCAATGCTGAGTCAAAGGAGGGCTCAACCGGGTATAGAGGGTAAACACTATCCTTATGGTTTTTAATTATAAAATATTGGTCGTGTACTAACCTACTAACTCTATTTGTAAATAATAACTGAATACCTGTAGTCCCAGAAAAATACATAAAACTACTTTTATGACTGTTAAATATCAAAGACCTATAATGTAGGACTCTAATCTATTTATATAAAATGTCTTAAACAAAGATTTTACACCAGTTTCCAACCTACGCAAAACAACAATTTAAAACAGGTACTTCGGCTTAAGATTCCCAGCAAGAGTAATACTGAAGCTTACAAAATGAGTTCTGGGGCTAGAGAAACGGCTCAGCAGTTAAGAGCACTGGATGCTGGTCCTAAGGACCTGGGTTGGAGTCACAACCACCTGTAACTCCAGTTTCAGGGGAATCTAATGCCCTCTTCTGGCCACCATGGGCACTGCACACACAGTGCAGATACATATGCAGGTAAAATGTCCTTACACATAAAATAGATAATTTAAAAATAAGAGTTATAGGAAAAAAACACTTTTGTGACGTCTACCTGTTTCCGAATTCTCAGTCTCAACTTCTTGTTCTTCCGCCACATCCTGCATCATGTAAGTCTCATCGTCATACACCAGAACCTGGGCAGCGTAGCCCTGCTCTAATCTTGCACTGGGCACTGGCTCCACAATCACTGCTGGAAATTCAGGGACCTTGTCACCTCCCTACAAAAGCAAATTTAGAGAACAATCAAGCTTTTCATTGGAAAATTCTGGATTTTGCTCTGAATCACTGGGTTCACAAAATCCCCTTCAGTCCACAGAGTGTCTTTCATGTGTCACATTCAAGGACGCAGAAAACAAGGAAAAGGAGAGGTTGGATGCAATAATCGCTAAGTCTTAAAGAGACAGGGAGTAGCACGCGTACTTCACTCCTTTGGGAAAGCTCCTAAAGCAAAGGTGAGATTGTGCTACTTTACACTACGGAAGACGGAACATGAGCAGCACACCCTGAGAAGAATAAAAGTGTATGAAGAGGTATCAGATGGGTCAGGAGACCCCAGAGAACCAAACCACAGCCTAACAGCAAATACACGAGGTGACCAAGCAGCAGCACACTGCACAGGGGCAAGGCCACAGACAGCGCCAGACACGTTTGAGAAGGAAGAGTTCAAACAAAAGAGCCTCCAGAGAAGCTGAAAAAAGGACGTGAGTCAATCAAAGTGTGAAATGTGTGTCAGACAAGAAGCTCTTCTTTTCTTTTATTGTAGTACTGGAAAAAAAAAAACCTCACAGTCTTGGGCCATTAAAAATAAACAAATACTTGCTGGACAGTAGTGGTGCACACCTTTAATCCCAGCACTGGGGAGGCAGAGAGGTAGGCGGATTTCTGAGTTCGAGGCCAGCCTGATCTACATAGCAAGTTCCAGGACAGCCAGAGCTGTTACAGAGAAACCGTCTCAAAAGCAAACAAACAAAACCCCACTAACTTAAGGAAGAGTTCCAGGCACAAGACAGAGGGTCCCTGACACAAAGGAAGAGAACAGGAATTTCAGGAAGACAGGGCTGACGATCTCCAGAATGTCAGCTGTGCCTGGACAGCTGATCAGCTTTGCACCAATGTGTGTGGTTACTTTGACTGGCAACTTGACTGGATTGGGAGACATGTGAAAGACCATTAGTAAGGGCTGGAGAGATGGCTCAGAGGCTGCTCTTTCAGAGGTCTTGAGTTCAATTCCCCAAAACCATAGGATGGCTCACAGCGCTCACAGCCATCTACAGTGGGATCTGATGCCTCTCTGCTGCAAAGGTGTATGTGCAGCCAGAGCGCGCATATGGACAGAAATATTTTAAAGAACTTGTTAAAAAATAGATGGATGGCGTCTTGAGCCTAGGCAGTCTGGATGCTCACCTTACTAGACCTGGATGGAGGTGGGAGGTCCTTGAACTTCCCACAGGGCAGGGAACCCTGATTGCTCTTTGGGCTGACGAGGGAGGGGGACTTGATGGGGGACGGGGAGGGAAATGGGAGGCGGTGGTGGGGAGGAGGCAGAAATCTTTAATGAATGAATGAATGAATGAATGAATGAATAAAAAAATTAGATGGATGGATGGACGGACGGACAGACGGACGTGAACAGACTACGGAAGAACTGGATGTAGGCCTAGCAGAGGAAGAGTGTCACTGGAGGTACGCCCTTGAATAGTTAGTTATACCTCTTGGGCCCGGCTCCTGTCTGAAACTCCTTTGCTTCCTGGCCACCAAGAGACAGACAGCTTTGCTCTGTAGCACTTTGCCACCATAACACTGTGCCTCTCCACAGGATGCTACTGGGAATGACTACAAAGGCTCACCGTGTAAAATGTACAGGAACTGACTGTATATGTGCATCTCCCATGACAGGATGAGCTGTTAACACCAGTATTAACAGTGATGTCCTCCTGAGGACACAACACCAGGGGAGGCCTGTTCCAAACTGTTATTTATCCACATCTGCCTCGTCTTGATACTGTACTCCTGGCCCTGGAGCCTGAGTGAGTGATCAGCTCCTCTGTGCTGAGAAAAATCACCATAAGCAGACACACAGAAACACCAGAACACAACCCAATAACTGACCGTGTATCTGCAGGGCAAGCAGGCAACAGTGGGTCCATGCTGAAGCACTTCCCCAAAGCTCAGGATGACCCAATGACCTGAGCAGCTCTATAAACAATTCAGCTGCTTCTCTGAGAAGCCCTGTGATGATGTAACTCATCCTGAAACCGAGTCATAGTCTACAAAATAAAGAACACACTGCTTACGTGTATTTTCATAAATGATAAAACTATAAAGGAAGGTGTGAACGTGACAAGGTCTGTGGGGATGACACCACTGAAGACAGAGATGGGATACAGGACAGACACAGGAGGTCAAATCATCTTCAGCTACACATCACATTCAAGCCCACCCGGGGCTACCTGAGACCCTACCTCAAAAACAAACAAACATCACATCAAATTCAAGACGACCCGGGCTACCTGAGACCCTACCTCAAAAACAAACAAACAAATAAACATGCGAGTGGGTGAAAGAAATGCCAGCAATTACTCCACTTCAGCCCGAATGGTAAGTAATACGGCGTACATTTTTGTTTATTTGTTTCTTGTTTTTAGAAACACGGTCTCTATGTGTAGTCCTGGCTGTCCTAGAACTCTCGCTGTAAACCAGGCCAACTTCAAGCTCAAAAACCCACCCGCCTTTGCCTCCTGAGTGTTGGGAATAAAGGCGTGCGCCACCACCACCCAGTTTATTAGTTATTCTTAAGATATGTATGTACTTTATATGTGCTTCATTGTCCATAAAACATTTCACCAAAGCTTTAATTTGCAAAATACACTGTAAAAAATTTCTTTGGCTAACAATTTCTCTATTTCAGATAAGACAAAGAATCAGCTTTTCAACATCAAGGTGTGGGAGGAGACGGAGAGAATGGCTGCTCCACAGCTGGGCAAGCTGGGGGGGGGGGGAGACAGAGAGAATGGCTGCTCCACAGCTGGGCAAGCTGGGGGGGGGGGGACAGAGAATGGCTGCTCCACAGCTGGGCAAGCAGGGGGGGAGGGGGAGACAGAGAATGGCTGCTCCACAGCTGGGCAAGCTGGGGGGGGGGGGGAGACGGAGAGAATGGCTGCTCCACAGCTGGGCAAGCTGGGGGGGGGGGGGGGGACAGAGAATGGCTGCTCCACAGCTGGGCAAGCTGGGGGGGGGGGGGAGACGGAGAGAATGGCTGCTCCACAGCTGGGCAAGCAGGCAGCTGCATCTTCTGCACGTCCACCTGCACAGCCACAGTGCATCCCTTTATCTGTGAAGCAACTATGGAGTTCTTTACTCACCAAAACTGAAGAGAGCTAAGCAGCACTGAGCTGACGCTGACCCACATACTGGTTAATTATGCAGTGAAGTTATAAATTACTTCCTTCCTCTAAATTTTTACAATATTTTTTCATTCGGGAAACAGTCTCACTAAGTTGCCCAGGCTAGCCTCAAACTCCCGGACTTGAGAAATCCAGACAGTTAGGTCTAGAAGTACGTCATGGTCCCAAATACACTGTATTTTAGAAGTAAATCTAGCACCAGGTGCTTTCTACTGTAAGCGCCCCATCAACACACCCAGAGAAAAGCAAAGGGTTTGTATCGTCATAGCATGAAAATACTCCATAATGTGAAATCCCTCTACGGACACTCTCTTCCCCACCAGTCAGGATCTAGCTCCGCCCTCTCAAATCTCACCTATCTTACTATTTAATAACAGTCCAGCAGGGTGTAGTGACATGCACCTTTAATTACAGAACTCGAACTTCGAACTCGTGGCAAAGGTAGCGGATCTCTGTGAGTTCAAGGTCAGCTTGGTCTACAGAGTGAGTTCCAGGACAGCCAGGGCCACACAGAAAAATCCTGTCTTCAAAAACCAAAACCAAAATATAAAAAGCTAAGTTTTAACTGATCTTTACTATCTATAGCTCTCAAAAAGATACTCTGGTGAGGCGCGCTGGTGCACA
This sequence comes from Microtus oregoni, assembly GCF_018167655.1. NCBI lineage: Eukaryota > Metazoa > Chordata > Mammalia > Rodentia > Cricetidae > Microtus > Microtus oregoni. The sequence goes on along the minus strand of NW_024543069.1, from coordinate 25,939,408 downwards.
CTATCAATTCCAGCACTCAGACGGCAGAGACGGCAGGTCTCTCGAAGCTCCAGGCCAGCCTGGTCTACATAGTGAGACCCAGACTAAAACAAAAACTCTTAAATCCCTAACTCATCTCAAGTCCACCTCCTCACCAAAAGTATTTTCAGAATATCAACAATGAACAACTTTTTGTTTGTTCTCATCATTCTGTGCTGGCCCTCTGCACCATGGCCACCCTTCGGCAAAGCTATGTCCTATCTCAAGGCCTATAAGCAGGCTGCTCTGCCTATAAAAATCAACTTGCCCCACCCTTTAACAACTTTTTCCTTTAATTAATTACCTGTCTCCTCTGACCAGGCTCTGCCACATTGTCCCTAAACTACTCATTTCTCTATAATTTCTAATTCTTAAAAATTTGTTTCCTGTTTTTCCTCATGTGTTTTATTGATCATGTCCACCAAAACAGCTTTATCGTGTTAGCTACTATATAATTTCATATGCATAAGACAGATACCAATATGTACTCAAGTGGCTTTTAGACATAAAGCAAAGAGAACTAGCTTACAATTCACAATCCCAGAGAACCTATACAATAATGAGGACCCTAAGAGAGACATACATGGATCTAATCTACATGGGAAGTAGAAAAAGGTAAGATCTCCTGAGTAAATTGGGGGCATGGGGGCCATGGCAGAGGGCTGAAGGGGAGGGGAGAGGAAGGAAGGAGAGCGGAGAAAAATGTATAGATCAATAAAGTCAATTAAAAAATGTAAAAAAAAAAGATGAACTATAGGAGGATTTCTGGTGGTTAGATAAAAGCCAGCATTTCTCAAAAATTTGTGAAATGGACTCCTATCTGCCAAAAGGAGTCATTTCCCTTACTTCTGGCAGAAGGAACATATGGCTACTTGTGGTTTCATATCAAAGCCCATGCCAGCCTCCAGGCACCAGCCATCCCTACTCACAAATACTGTTATGCAATTCAAATCCACAATGGTCTCCTGGCCCTTCCCTCCTTGAAGCTACTCCCCTCTTTGTAATCTGCTATCCTCCACAACTTCCAAGCTGACTTTATCTCTTGCTTTCCTCCCCTTCCCATATTCTCTCTCTCTCTTGCTATCTCTCCCTCCCCTCTTGCTATCTTCGGCTCTCTTGCTATCCTGTCTCCTGCTATCTCCACTGCTCTCCCCAGCTACTCTGTCTCCTGCTCTCCCACCTCCCTAGCCCTGGCCATGTCCAGTCTGCCTCCTTTTCTGTCTGCTCTGATGTTCTTTCTTCTCTTCCCCCAATGGAACAGTCATGTCAGCCGTTTCTTTATTTGGCCCCTCACATACAACCTCAAATTTGCAGCAATCCACTGCCTCAGTACCCCAAGTGCTGGGATTACAGATATTTTCCATCATGTCTGGATTATAAATTTGAGATTTCAAATCTCAAACAGTACTCTCCTGCTCTATACTTTACCATAGCCCAGCTCTCCACTTCCATTCTTTGGCTTCAGGAGCACTGGGGAGGCAGCAGCTCAAGACCCCTTGCTGCGGGAAGCTGCCAGGAGTCCTGTGGTGCCTGGGAATGCCAGATGAGGTGAGGTAATCAGCTGATCTGTGCTGCCCAGCAGGGCAGGGGAGGGGAGAGGACAGGAGTAGGTTCTGGAGGCAACAGGGTTGCTCCTAGTGTGGGACTGGCCAAGATCAGACCTTCACCTCCCACAGTTGCTGTCCCTGTGGCAGCAACCAGGAAAAGTCCTGAAGACTCCTCTCCTCTCTGGCCCCCAGGTAGGATCAGGAGGCCCAGAAGACCCAGAATCTGGGAAATTGTTGACTTCTGTGTCCATGACCTGGGGCCTACTGTGGCCCTCTGGCTGGGATGCAGAAGAGTTGCTGGGGTTCTCCTGGTCCCCAATTATCACCATTACAAGTGGATCAGTACAACATTCATTCTGGTGAGTAAGGAATTCGGTCGGGTTAGAGAATTGTGCACAGCATTTGGCACAGACTTGGGGGTGGCCCTCCTCATTACCATCACCTTCATGTTTCACAGGCTCCCCACAGGCCACCGCCCCCCCCCCCCCAGTCAAGAGCTGCTCCTGGTTTCCTGTGTGGGGAAGTGGAAGGCGGGATGGGGTAGGACACAATGGGAATCCAGTCTGGGGAAGCGCTGGAGGTTGCTGGTGCTGTGGCAGTCTCTGGCAGTTCCCCAAATCTATCCTGTATTTTCTGTCTCAATTTCTCTAACATTTCTTCAGCCTCAGCACCCCCTCCCAAGCACTCCCCATTGATTTCTGTTGGTGCAGGCTCCAACAGAGCCCAACAAACTTGAAAATGTCTACTGCACCGAACCATGTAATTTTACCTCACACAGAGACCCACACATGCACAGACAAAGACACTCACACACACACACACACACACACACACACTTATCTTTTAAGGGCTTCTTGGCAGTTGTGTTAAGAAATGTAGTCAAGGGGGCTGGAGAGGTGAATCAGCCATTAGGAGGAATAAGGTTCTTGCAGGGACCCAAGTTCAGTTCCCAGCACCCACATCAGGAGTTTATAACCACCTGCAATCCAGCTCCAGGATCCAACCTCCACTAGCACCTGCACAGGTTCTCTCTCTCTCTCTCTCTCTCTCTCTCTCTCTCTCTCTCTCTCTCTCACACACACACACACACACACACACACACACAGGGGCATCTGGACTAGCTCGTGGCCCTGTCTGTGCTCTTATACATCAACCATTTCCCGCCTGTGCTTCCCTTTCCTCACACCTAAGTCCACCGCAGCTCCTCCCCCATCACCACTGAACCCACACTGCCCAGATCACAAGTGTCCTCTGAGCATTTTCTTCAGGCAAGAGCACCCGTCCTCATCGTACCACTGGCACAAGTCCTTGTCCTTCATCCAACCACCGGCAACTTATTTTCAACTTGCCACAAGATACAACACTAAAATTTTGAACTAAATTATCAATCTCTTTCTGTTCTTCTATTTGTTTTTCTCTAACCCTATTTCTTCACACTTAGGAAGTCAGTCCTAATACTGTGTCATAAATTTCTTGAAAATCAAGTAAGCACAAAGCACGTGGCGCAGTGCACCTCGCAGGAAGAACTCAGTTACTGGTGGCTGTCCTATTCCACAACAGCAGAAGCAGTCCTCAGACCTACTTTGAAGGCACCTCGTCACTGCACAATTGGAACCGACTATGTCATTTCTTTCTTTGCACAAAAAGCTTTAATGGTCCTGTATTTGTCTAATAGGTTAAAACACGAGACTATGACTTTCACACTTTTATGGTTGATGTATGCTTTCACCCCATTGCTGTGACTGTGACCTTATTTGGAATGGATCTTTGCAGAGGTAAGATACGATCCATAGGCCGAGCCCTGGCCCACTCTGACTAGTTTTATAGAAAAGGAAAACCAGGACATGCAGGTGGAGGTGGAGGGAAGCCAATGAAGACACAGAATTCTCCCTTCATGCCAAGCAGACTGTGAAGCTGCACCAGCTACCAGGCATAAGGCAAATCTCACAGTTCTCGGAAAACAATAACACAGCCAACATAATTTCAAAACTCTGGACTCTAGAACTGTGAGACTATAATTTCATTTTGTGAAACCACTCAGCTTATCGGATGTTTTAGATAGCAGCCCCATCAAACTGGCTCGCCACCTTTGCCAGCTTCTCACTACAGAACCACACACAAGCTGTGTGACCCAGATCCTAGAGGAAGCCTTCCTATGTCAAAATGACTCATGTCGGGGCTGGAGAGATGGCTCAGTGGTTAAGAGCATTGCCTGCTCTTCCAAAGGTCCTGAGTTCAATTCCCAGCAACCACATGGTGGCTCACAACCATCTGTAATGGGGTCTGGTGCCCTCTTCTGGCCTGCACAGACAGAATATTGTATACATAATAAATAAATAAATAAATATTAAAAAAAAAAAGACTCATGTCATTTTGTAGCCTACTTGTCTGCCCAAATCCTTTCCCTCCACTAAAGGCTTTCCATCCCATTTCTTTAATCCCCCAACAGGTATTGTTCTACTTGAAGTCCTTCTGACACAAGTTGTGTGCCTAACACTGACGGCTTTTTGTGGCATTCTGCTGTATTTACACATCCAAATCCTTAACTAACTGGACAGTGAGATTATTAGACAGCAAAAGTTACACTTAAGTCCTCGAAAATGCACACAGCACATAATGCAGAATTGAAGGACCTGTTCAAAGAACACAACATTACAGATTCCACCTTTAGCAGGGATTCACATACTGAACACATATATACTAACAGCAAGTAACTTCATGACTTCTGTGCTACCAAACGGTGGAGAACAGAAGGTACCGCAGACAGATACGCAGAGTACCTACTGTTTGGTTTACTGGAGAAAGAATGAGGCAGAGTTAAAATTAAAACATCCCCTAACTTCTTAGGATTACTTTATTCAAGTTACTAAAGTATGCAATAATTAAAACAGATGAAACCCAAAATCTGGAGGCAACCAACCTAATTCGCTATGAGCTTGGGTTGCCAGATTGAACAAAGAAAACACAGAATACCCAATTATGATTAAATTCAGGTAAACACACATATAACAATTTGCACTTGGGAAAATGTTGCTTCTCTGACAATCAAGCCTAACTGGCTTTCCTGTACAGAGGAGGGGGCTGCATTCCCATACACAGGCGCACGTACGTGCACATGCCTGTGGAGGACAGAAGTCCATCTTCACCTTGTCTGTGAGTGCGCATCTACGTATGCACACACACGTCGCAGCCCACACACGGAGGTCAGAGGACAACCTAGGGTGTTGGTCGCTGCGTCCACCTGGTGTGAGACAGGCTCTTTTGTTGTTCAGGGACCCTTCTATCTCTGGCCCCAATCTCACCACAGAAACAGGATTATAGACACACTGTACCGTGCCTGGCTTTATGTGGGATCTGAGGATTCAGATTCAGGCCCTAAGCTTGCTTGCTACAAGTTTTACCCCCTGACCCACATCTTCAGGCCACAAGCTCCTCATTTTCTAGGACAGAGCCCACTGAACCTGGAGCTAACAGTGCCATCAAGGTCCATCAAGCACTTTACCACTGAGCTGTCCCCACGCAACTGTGCTGTAACTTCTAACAGTGCCCTCAAACCTCTGAGACCCACCTGTCTCTGCCTCCCAGTGCTGAGTAAAGGAGTGTGAAATCAAGCCTGGTCGCAGATGAGGATCTTGTTTTCAGATTTAATTGTTTCTAATCGGCTTCGTCCAGGTAATACACTCACTTTAACACCTGCATTCATGCACACATACCACCCTGCACATGGAGGGCAGAGGACAAGTTCTCATCCCCCGATGGAGGTCCCAGTGGCTGAAGTCAGAAAGCATCTTTACCTGCTGAGCCACCTCACTAGTCTATGCATTTTTTAAATTGTATATAGGAATCAACAGATTGTGTTTTGTGTGCATCTGGTTGTGCTGATGTCTATCCATGTGCTGGCTCAGTCTTTACCCACATGCATGAGGGCCAGAGTTTGGATCTCCGGCATCCACATGGTGACCTGCCTGTAACCCCGGTGTTTAACAGGAGGACAGGATGCTGGGAAAAGCCAGCTGAAGAGGCAAACTCAACCCTCAAGTGGGAGACCCTCCCTCAAAATAAAAGGTAGGAGTCTACCAGATAAGACAACAATATACACTTAATTTTAAGACTGCAAATTATTTTCCAAAACAGCTCTTATGAGATCTCCACTAGAAGTGTCAGAGCAAGCCAAGCTCACCCTCATCTCCACTACAAGTGTGCAAGCAAGCCAAGCTCACCCTCTCCAACATGTGGGGCCACTGCGCAATGAGCACCATGCCAAGCATGTGGCAGGACCTTTGACGTTTTATTTGCATTTCTTTCATGGCCAAAAATGCTGAACAGGTGTTGTTGTTGTTGTTGTTTTGCTTGTTGGTCATTCATACAACTACTCGAATCATCTGTTTCAAATGTTTTTTGTTTTTGTTTTTCCCAAGCACGAAGATTTATACACCCCTGAAGGACAAAGGGCAGGAAATAGAAGACTAGAGGATGAAGGAGAAGAGAACAAGGGAGAGGAAGACGGGATATCTGCACTGAGGGACAAAGGACTGCTTCTAGATAGAGAGGACACACACACACCAGGGTCTTTCCCTGAACCTGGAGCTCATGTTTCCTCAGCTTTCTCTGCAAGCCAACACATCCCAGTGAGCCTCCTACCTCCCTCAGAGCCTTCTTAGCTACGGAGCCATCTGCCTGGCCCCTCTTCCTATTTTAATAAGACACTGTCATCTTACTGTTTTATATTTTCTAAAGATGCCCATGGCTTCAATAAGGTTTAAGTGCACCTTCCTGCAAAGGCTCAAGTAATGGAAGCTTGGTCCTCAGTGTGGCAACATCCAGAGGTAGATGATGGGGAACCTCCTTCAATAATGGCCTTTGATAGGCTGGACCAGGTAGGGAGTGGCTTTGGTACCAAAAGGCCAGCAGGACTATCCTGTAGCTCTCTCGCTCCCCATTCCTGTTGTTTCCTTGTGGTGATCCGTGTGTTCCCTTTTAATAGAGAAAACCTTAGTATATTTTAGGAGCTAGCTGGGATTCCTTTCCCATCAGATGCGTTCTGCTTCAGATGGAGTCTGCTGAAATGTTTCCATGTCACTCAAAGTGCTGCACGCCTTCAATCCCAATGCTAGGGAGGCAGAGGTGGGAGGAACCCTGTGAGTTCCAGGCCAGCCTGGTCTACAGAGCGAGTGCCAGGACAGCCAGAGAGAGATATACAGAGAAACTGTCTTAAGGAAGAAAGGAAGGAAGAAAGAAAGAGAAAGAAAAGGGATTTGATCCATAATGAAGCAGTTGGCTAATAACTGCTAAAAGGACTGATGAACAGTTGTGGAATTTGAACAGAAAGTTGTTCCCATGCTGGCACCACAGCACTTCAAATGTCCACTAAGCAGGCCGGCTTCTTCTGACACCCTTCCATAGAATATAACAGCCCTGTTATACCACATTAATCATTAGTCAATAATAACTTGATAAATTCACAATTTTTTCCTCCATGCTATGTTCTGACCAGAAATCTTTGGGATTCCATATAAAGGAGGAAAAAGTAAAGGAAGTTTCTGAAAACAAACCTAGATCCTTGTCCTCTATACTGTTATCTTTTTAATCTATAAAACATAAATATACTCTGCAAATCCACTGTCCATGGCAGCTCTCCTCACATGGTAAACACCAACACCACAAAGCTATAGGGGACAGAAAAATAATTTGAAAGAGAAGCAGCATTCACTGGGTGATATCAGATGAGAGAGCCCACCCTGGGCTTGATCTCCTGGACTTCCTCTAATGGACTCTGACCCATTTTAGAAGAAGTCTTTAAATACAAAGGGAACATGTAGGACTTAGCAAAAGCACTGACAAAAGAAAAGTATGTCCCATGAGTCTTCCCACAGTAGATCCGTGTCTTACAGACCGAACAGACAGCAAGAAAGGAAAATGCTCCAGATCACAGCACATACACGAGTGTCCTCACTGTTATCAGGCAGGACCTGATCCATTCATTATCAGGGCACCAACCCCAGTGACAGCAGCATCTCACAGAGAAGAGACTCCCAAGGTGCCGCTAACCAGACACCTGCACGACAGCACTGTTACAACTGCATTGTTTCCATACTCAGTCTCTACCCAAGGGTGGGAAGAGAAAGCAGAGGAGAAAATCTGCTTTCTGCTCCTGCCTCTTCCTTCAGTGCTATCTATCTGTAACAACAAAACGACCAATCACACTTAGAGACTCAAAATCCTACCTGCGTGAGATCCAAAACATTTTCTAGCTAAATACGTAACTGCACATATTAGATTAAAATATCAGTCCTGAATTAGACATAACAGAATAACTAAGAAATAAAGATAATACAGAAAGCAAAGGAAAGCTTCTAACTTAAGAGGACCGCAATTTTGGTATTTAAATACATTATTTCTCACTCTCCATAATCTAAGAAAATAGATATTATCAGAAACTTTGTTTCCTTTTTTCCAGACAGGGTTTCTTTGTGCAACCGTCTTGGCTGTTCTGGAACTCTCTCTATAGACCAATCTGGCCTCAAACTCACAGAAATCCACCTGCCTCTGCCTCCCAAGTGCTGGGATTAAAGGCATCTGCCGCCACCACCCAGCCAGAAACTTAACTGTTATCTAAACTAATGTAACATCCTTCTTCCTTCTCTTTCCTATTCCAAACTCATCCTAGCACACACATCTTGCATCATCCGTTCACTGTTACTGACATAAAAACACCTGCACAGGGGGCTGGAGAGATGGCTCAGTGGTTAAGAGCATTGCCTGCTCTTCCAAAGGTCCTGAGTTCAATTCCCAGCAACCACATGGTGGCTCACAACCATCTGTAAAGAGGTCTGGCGCCCTCTTCTGGCCTGCAGGCATACAGACAGAATATTGTATACATAATATATAAATAAATAAATTTAAAAAAAAAAAAAAAACACCTGCACAATTTTCTGCACTGTACATTTCTACTCTCAAATACCCGTTTCTGTGAATTATGTCAAGATTAACTCATGTATTGATTTCTATTAACAAAACAGAGATAAAATACAGTAAATGCCTAACCTCTTGATTTTCTACTCCATTGCTGGGAAGCTCCAGAACAGAACCTCCACTGTCAACCACTGCCGATGTCATTTTTTATTCCCTGAGGAAGTTTCAAATGGTACGAATCAATGTAATTAGAGTTCATAGATGATGGCCAGGGCTATAGGTTTCATTTTCATGGTTTAATTCAATAGAGACGCAGTAGATTAGACATCCAGAAGTCTAGTCTTCTAAAGATGATAAACCGGAGGGTCTAAAAAGAGGAAAAATTGAAATTGTTAAAAACATATAGTTAAGATATAAAGCAATTTAACTGTTTAGTTAAAAAGGATATAGGCCTCTACGACTGTGTCAAAAGAAGGAATTAAACAGCACTCTACTTAAAAATTTGAGATTCAAATTCATTAACTTATCAAACAATATTTTACCAAGCTACTGTATAAGGATGGGTACTGTATTATAAAAGACATAATGCTAAAACTTCCTTGGGCTGGAGAGATTTCTCAGCACTTAAGAGCACTGGCGGGCTGGAGAGATGGCTCAGCGGTTAAGAGCATTGCCTGCTTTTCCAAAGGTCCTGAGTTCAATTCCCAGCAACCACGTGGTGGCTCACAACCATCTGTAATGAGGTCTGGTGCCCTCTTCTGGCCTTCAGGCATACATGCAGACAGGATATTGTATACATAATCAATAAATAAATAAATAAATAAATAAATAAATAGAGCACTGGCTACTCTTCCATAGGACCCAGGTTCAGTTCCCAGCATCCACAGTGCAGCTCATAACCATCTACAACTACAGTTCCAGGAGTTCCAACGCCCTCTTCTGGCCTCCACACCAGGTGCACACACACGGTGCACAGACGTACACGCAGGCCAGACACCCATATACATAAAATTAGCACTTCTTTCTTTTATGGAGATGCAATATTATACCAGAATTTGTTTGTTTTGGTTGGTTCAAGGCAGGGTTTTTCTGGAGCTTCTGAGCCTCTCCCAGAACTCACTCTATAGACCAAGCTGCCTTCGAACTCAGAGATCCTCCTGTCTCTGCCTCCAAGAGTTCTGGGATTAAGGGCCTGAACCACCGCCTGGCTTTTTTAACAGATTTTGTTGTTGTTTTGTTTTTTTGAGACAGGGTTTCTTTGTATAGCCCTGGCTGTCATGGAATTCTCTCTGTAGATCAGGCTATCTCAAACTCAAAGAGATCCACCTGCCTCTGCCTCCAGAGTTCTGGGATTAAAGGTGAACGTCACCAATGCTTGGCCAGATTTTTATTTTAATCTCGGATAGGGATACAGCTCATTGGTTAAGAGTGATGAGTTCAGGGGCTGGAGAGATGGCTCAGAGGTTAAGAGCACTGGCTGCTCTTCCAGAGGTCCTGAGTTCAATTCCCAGCAACCACATGGTGGCTCACAACCATCTATAATGAGATCTGGTGCCTCTTCTGGTGTATATATGTTAACAGAACATTGTATGCATAATAAATAAATAAATCTTAAAAAAAAAAGAGTGATGAGTTCAGACAGGAGGTGGTAGCGCACACCTTTAATCCCAGCACTTGGGAGGCAGAGGCAGGCGGATCTCTGGGAGTTTGAGGCCAGCCTGGTCTGCACAGTGAGTTCCAGGACAGCCAGGACTACACAGAAACAAAACAAAAAGAAAAAAAGAGTGATGAATTCAGCCTAGCGGTGCTCGCGCACACCTCTAATCCCAGCAAGGGAGGCAGAGCCAACGCTTCCTTCTCAGACACTCACACACAGACACACACGTACTTAAAAATACATCTTTTTAAAAAGATTTGTTTATTATGTATACAATGTTCTGTCTGCACGTATCCCTGCGGGCCAGCAGAGGGCACCTGGTCTCATGATAGATGGTTGTAAAACACCATGTGGCTGCTGGAAATTGAACTCAGGACCTCTGGAAAAGCAGCTAGTACTCTTAACTTCGGAGCCATCTCTCCAGCTCCCCAAAAAATCTTTTTTAAAAGCAATTTTTAAACTCTTTTAAGCACTGAACACGCTGGTGCTAAAACTGGGCTGTGGGGTTTACAGAACTGCTGCCTTTACAGACATCACCTTAGAGGGGCTTCTTAAATTTTCCTTCCTCCTCCTTTGTCAAAATGTATTTATTTATACTTTATTTAGCCTGCATGTATGTCTGTGTGTGCTGTCAGAATCCCTGGAACTGGAGTTACAGACAGCTGTGAGCTGCCATGTGGGTGCTGGGAATTGAAACTGGGTCCTCTGGAAGGAGAGCCAGGGCTCCTAACCACTGAGCCATTGTTCCAGCAGGAAACCAATACTTCTAATAAATTATTCCATTAATCTCACGCTCATAACTGACTACTGCATCATACCAAATAGAAATAAATAATAAGGAATTTTTGTAATTGTTTACTATAAAATGAAGTACCTGGAAAAAAAGTAGAAAATTCATCTTATACATATTTTTTGTTTATTTAATGTGTATGTGTGTGTGCCTGAGTATATGTATGAGCACCATGTGAATGCAAATGCATGCAGAGGCCAGAAGAGGGAGTCAGGTCCCCGGAACTGGAGTATAGACAGTTGCCTTCTGCTGGACGTGGGTGTAAAAAACTGAACCCAGGTCTTCTGAAAGAGCAGCAAGTGTCCTTAGCCACTGGACAATCTCTCCAGGAACTTCTTTTGCATCTTAGGCAGAAAGTTAAAAAGGAAGTGTTAATATCTTAAGACTACAGAAGGAGCTGGAGAGATGGCTCAGAAGTTAAGAGCATTGGCTGCTCTTCTAGGTCCTGAGTTCAGTTCCCAGCAACCATATGCTGGCTCACAACCACCTGTACTGAGATCTGGTGCCCTCTTCTGCATGCAGGCATACATGTTGGAGGCAGAACAGTGTATAAAAAATAAAACTTTAAAAAAAAAAGAAAGAAATTAACTGAAGAAAAATCCACAATCCCATCAACTAAAGCTCCCTGTTACTATTTCTAAAATCTGTCTTCCAAACAAATATAATAAACAGAAATAAGCTTTACTTACAATTTGAACGTTAAGTAGTCTAAGCATCCTTCACTGCTTTCCCAACTCGTCAAGAGCTAAAATCTAAACCAGCAGTTCTCTGGAACTATTGGTGGAAAGGAAAAAAATTAAGTATTAACACAATTCTATTTAAAACAAAACAAAGAAACATTTTGCCTTAAATAAGTATAACTCAGACAGTAAATACTTAATAAAACAAATCATCTTCAATGGCTGATGGCACATTTCCACAGACGTAAAATCACTACTTCTAGAAGGCTAAGGAATCACTAAATAACAACTAAGTAAGGTCAGATCCAACATGCACAGCCTATGTTCCAATCAACCAAAAGGCCTTCCTTTTTATTATTATTTTTAAAAGGAGGGGAGGGTGCACCCCTGAAACTGGAGTGACAGAAGGCTGTGAGGAACCATGTGCACTGGGGTCAAGCACAGGTCCTCCAGAAAGGCTCCTGACTGATGACGCATCTCTGAAGCCCCAACCAAAAGGTTCTAGAGTGGTGGCACTGTACCTCCTTGTGCTGCCAAGTTTTATGCCAACTTGACACAAGCTAGTCACCAGAGAGAAGGGGCCTCAATGGAGAAAATGCCTCAATTAAGGTCTGGGGCCGCCTGTAGAGTATTTCCTTAGTGAGTAACTGATGTGGGAAGGCCCAGTCCATGCTGGGTGTGACCAATCCCGGGCAGGTGGTCCTGAGTGCTGTAAGAATGTATGCTGAGCAAAGCAGGGGAAGCAAGCCAGTAAACAGCACCCTTCCATGCCTCTGCATCAGCTCCTGCTTCCAGGTTCCTGCCCTGTTACAGTTCCTGTCTTGACTTCTTTCAATGATGAACAGCCATACGGAACCCTTTCCTCGCCAGCTTGCATTGGTTGTGGTGTTTCATCATAGCAATAGAAACCCTAACTAAGGGCTGGAGAGATGTCTTAGAGGTTAAGAACACTGGTTGCTCTTTCAGAGGCCCTGAGTTCAATTCCCAGCATTCACAGGGTGGCTCACAACCATCTATGAGATTTGGTACCCTCTTCTGGCATGCAGGCATACATGAGGACAGAATACTGTATTCATAATAAATACATAAATCTTTTAAAAAGCAACAAAAAAGAAACCCTAAGACACTCCCCTTCAGGAGTAAGAAATATAAAGTTTAAAAAACAAAACTAAAGAGCTGGAGAGATAGGGTTCAGTGGTTAAGAGCACTGACAGTTCTTTCCAGAGGATCCCGATTCAATTACCAGCACCCACATGGCAGTTAACAACTGTCTGTAACTCAAAGCTCTGATACAGAGCTGGAGAGATGGCTCAGCGGTTAAGAGCATTGCCTGCTCTTCCAAAGGTCCTGAGTTCAATTCCCAGCAACCATGTGGTGGCTCACAACCATCTGGTCTGGTGCCCTCTTCTGGCCTGCAGGCATATACACAGACAGAATATTGTATACATAATAAATAAATATTTTTTTAAAAAAAGCTCTGATACACTCATACAGACATACATGCAGGCAAAACACCAATGCACATAAAAGAAAATAAATAAATAAAATCAACGAATTTAAAAAAACTAAGGCTGAGTAGACCTTTAATCCAGAAGTCAGAGGCAGGCAGATAGATCTCTGTGGGATGGATGGATGGATGGATGGATGGACATTTTTTTAAAAGGATGGGTATGATAGCTTGTATTTTGTGTTGTTGTTGGTTTTTATTTTGGAAGACGGATTCTCTGTGTAGCTTTGGTTGTCCTAGAACTTGCTCATTAGACCAGGCTGGCCTAGAACTCAGAGATCTGCCTGCCTCTGCCTCCAGAGTGCTGGAGTTAAAGGTGTGAGCTACCACCACCCGGCAGTGGTCCACGCCTTTAATTCCAGTATCTAGGAGCCAGCCTGGTTTACATAGCTCAGACCCTTTTTCACAAGTGTTCTTTTTTATTTATTTTTTATTTTCGAGACAGGGTTTCTCCGTAGCTTTTGGTTCCTGTCCTGGAACTAGCTCTTGTAGACCAGGCTGGCCTCGAACTCACAGAGATCCGCCTGTCTCTGCCTCCCGAGTGCTGGGATTAAAGGCGTGCGCCACCACCACCCGGCTGCTCAGACCCTTTTTCAAAAACAGAGAAAAACAATTTCCAATACAGTTAATAAATTCCAAGTAAACTGAACTCAAAGAGAACCACACAATAACACACAATATAACCATACTTTTAAAAACTATAGACAGGGCTGGAAAGATGGCTCAGTGGTTAGAACTACAGGACCAAGGTTCAGTTTCCAGCACCTACACGGCAGCTCACAGAAATGTGTAACTACAGTTCCTGGAATCCAACACCATCTTCTGCCTTGTCAGGCATGGCATATACATGTTGCACATACGTATAGGTCTTAAACTTAAAAATAATAAACCACTAGAAAACATTATTTTGAGTGAGGTAACCCAGACACAGAAAGACAATTATTACAAGTACTCACTCATAGGTGGTTTTAAAACATAAAGCAAAGAAAACCAGCCCACAAATCACAATCCCAGAGAACTTAGACAACAATGCTGACACTAAGAGAGACATACATAGATCTAATCTACATGGGAAGTAGAAAAAGACAAGATCTCCTGAGTAAACTGGGAGCATGGGGACCTTGGGGGAGGATTGAAGGAGGAATGGAGAGGCAGGGAGGGGAGCAGAGAAAATGTAGAGCTCAATAAATATCAATTAAAAAAATTTTTAAAAACCCTAGCCTAGCCGGGCGGTGGTGGCGCACGCCTTTAATCCCAGCACTTGGGAGGCAGAGGCAGGCGGATCTCTGGGAGTTCGAGGCCAGCCTGGTCTACAAGAGCTAGTTCCAGGACAGGAACCAAAAGCTACGGAGAAGCCCTGTCTCGAAAAATCAAAAAAAAAAAAAAAAAAAAAACCCTAGCCTAGCATTGGTGACACACAATTTAATCTTAGCACTTGAGAGGCAGGTGGATTTCTGTGAGTTCAAGGCCAGTCTGATCTGCAAGAGTGTGCTTCGACCACATACCAAAATAAATCAAGACCAGACAAACAAATTAAATAGATCTATAACCCATAAGGAAATAGAAGCAGTCATTAAAAGCCTCCAACCAAAAAAAGCCAAGAACCAGATGGTTTCAGCACAGAATTCTACCAGAATTTCAAAGACAAGCTAATCCCAATACTCCTCAAATTATTCCACGCAATAGAAACAGGAGGAACACTGCTAAACTGTTTTGGAGACTACAGTTACCCTGATACCCAAACTACACAAAGACACAACTAAGAAAGAGAATTACAGACCAATCTCCCTTATGAACATTGATGTAGAAATAATCAATAAAATATTGGCAAACTGAATCCTAAGAATACATCACAAAAATCACCCACCATGATTAAGTAGGATTCCTCCCAGAGATGCAGGGATGGTTCAATATAAGAAAATTCCTCAATGTAATCCACCATAAAAACAAACTGAAAGAAAAAAAAAGAAACACATGATCACCTCATTAGATACTAAAAAAGTCTTCGACAAAATCCAACACCCCTTCATGATAAAGGTCTCGGAGAAATCAGGGCTACAAGGAACATTCCTAAATATAATAAAGGCAATGTACAGCAAAACAACAGCCAACATCAAACTAAATGCAGAGAAACTCAAAGCGATTCCACTAAAATCAGGAACAAGACAAGGATGTCCACTCGCTCCATATCTATTCAATGTAGTACTCAAAGTCCTAGCTAGAGCAATAAGACAACAACAGGAGATCAAGGGGATACAAATTGGAAAGGAAGAAGTCAAACTTCCACTATTTGCTGATTATAAGATAGTATATATATATATACATATATATATGTGTGTGTGTGTGTGTGACCACAAAAAATTCTACCAGGGAACTCCTACAGCTGATAAGTATGTTCAGTAACACGGCAGGATACAATATTTTTTTTAAACAAGATGAGCATTTTTTAATTTATTTATTTATTATTTATACAGTGTTCTGTCTTCAGGCCAGAAGAGGGAACCAGATCAAATTACAGATGGTTGTGAGCCACCATATGGTTGCTGGGAATTCAACTCAGGACCTCTGGAAGAGTCCTCTTAACCAGTGCTCTTAACCTCTGAGCCATTTCTCCAGCGGCAGGATACAATATTAACTCAAAAAAAAAAAAAAAACAAAAACAAAAAAAACAAAAAAGAAAACCAGTAGCCCGCCTATACAGATGATAAATGGGCTTAGAAAGGAATCAGAGAAACATCACCCTTCACAATAGCCACAAATAACATAAAATATCTTATGGTAACTCTAACCAAACAAGTGAAAGACTTGTATGACAAAAACCTTAAGTCTTTGAAGAAAGAAATTGACGAAGATATCAGAAAATGTAAAGATCTCCCATACCCATGGGTAAGTAGAATTAACATAGTAAAAATGGCAATCTTACCAAAAGCAATCTACGGATTCAATGCAATCCCCAAAATCCCAGCACAATTCTTCACAGACCTCGAAAGAACAATATGAAATTTCATATGGAGAAACAAAAAACCCAGGATAGCCAAAACAACCCTGGACAATAAAGGAACATCTGGAGGCATCACCACCCATGAGTTCAAGCCGTATTATAGAGCTATAGTAATGAAAACAGCTTGGTATTGGCATAAAAAAAAAGAAAGGTGGTCTAACGGAATCAAATCGAAGATCCTGATATTAAGCCACATACCTATGAACAACTGATTTTTTTTTTTTTGGTTTTTTTGAGACAGGGTTTCTCTGTGGTTTTGGAGCCTGCCCTGGAACTAGCTCTTGTAGACCAGGCTGGTCTCGAACTCACAGAGATCCGCCTGCCTCTGCCTCCCGAGTGCTGGCGCCACCACCGCCCGGCAACAACTGATTTAAAAAAAAAAAAAGAAGCTAAAAATATAAAATGGAAAAAGAAAGCATCTTCAACAAATGTTGATGTTGACATGTACAAGAATGCAAATAGATCCATATCGATCACCATGTACAAAACTCAAGTCCATACAGATAAAAGACCTCAACATAAAGCCAGCCACACTGAATCTCATAGAAGAGCACAGACATTGAGAACAACAATTAATAAATGGGACCTCCTGAAACTGAGAAGCTTCTGTAAAGCAAAGGACATAGTCAACAAAACAAAACGACAGCCTACAGAATGGGCAAAGATCTTCACCAGCTCCACATCTGACAAAGGGCTTATCTCCAAAATATGCAAATAACTCAAGAAACTAGATATCAACCTACCAAATAATCCAATTTGAAAAATGGGGTACACATCTAAACAGAGAATTCTCAACAGAAGAATCTCAAATGCTCAACACCCTTACTCCTCTGGGAAATGCAAATTAAAACAACTCTGAGATACCATCTTACACCAGTAGTCAGAATGGCTAAGATCAAAAACACTGACGACAGCTTATGCTGGAGAAGATGTGGAGTAAGGGGAACACTCCTCCACTGTTGGTGGAGTGCAAACTTGTACAGCCATTGTGGAAATAAGTATGGTGATTTCTCAGAAAATTAGGACTCAGTCTACATAAAGACCCAGCAATACCTCTTTGGGGCATATACCCAAAACAGGCACAATCGCACAAGAACATTTGCTCAACTATGTTCACAGCAACATTGTCATAGCCAGAACCTGAAAACAACCTAGATGCCCCTCAATCAAAGAATGGATAAAGAAAGTGTGGCATATTTACACAATGAAGTATTACTCAGTGGTAAACAAAAAAAAAAAAAATCTTGAAATTTGCAGGCAAATGAACAGAACTAGAAAAAAATCATCCTGAGGTAGCCCAGACCCAGAAAGACAAACATACTCACTCATAAGTGGATACCAAACATAAAGCAAAGGATAACCAGCCTATAGGCCACAATCCCAGAGAAGCTAGAATCTTCTCCCAGTCGTAGATGGAACAGATACAGAGATCCACAACTAACCACTGGGCAACCTCCGGTGGAAGAGGGAGGAGCGATAATATGAACAAAGGGGTCAAGCCCATGATGGAGAAACCCACAGAATCAGCTGACCCGAAATAGTGGGAGATCACTAACTCCGACTGACAGCTGTGAAGCCTGCACAGGAGCGAACTAGACCCCCTGAATACAGGTGACAGTGGTGTGGCTTGGGCAGTATGTAGGGCCACCAGCAAGATCTAACTCTAAAGCATGCTTCCCAGGGGGAAGACTTGACCTCTCTAAGTGGGTGGGGGAAAGGGCGGGGAGCAGGAGGAAAGGAGGGAGGGGAAACTGGGATTGGCATGCAAAAAATAAACAAAAAAAAATCCATAAATTCAAAATAATTAAATAAATAAATGTGAGGATAACCCTTCCACAAAAAAAGGGGGGGTTCCAAGACAGTCAGAACTACACAGTGAAGCCCTGTCTCAAAAAATACATTAGTAAATAAATGATAAACCTTATTTAAATATTAAAGACAAAGAAATTTAGAAACATGAGAGAAATGATTTGTCTCATGTGAGGGTTCCTCAAAAGATCATCAGGAACTATGTCATCAGATTTTGTGGTCAGAAGTCTGACAAATATATTCAAAGAACCAAGAGGAAAAAAAAATGCTGTCAACAAAGACCCCTATATTCTGCAGAACTGTCCTTCAAAAGCAGAGGCGTGACAACAGCGTCAGACAAGACGCTGAGTTCACTACTGTAAACAGAGCCACACTTCAGAGGTGAAGTGGAAGGAGTCAGAGCAGGACACAGGGCGGCGCCTGCGCAGACTGAATGCTGCTGGGAACGCTTCCTCTCACGTTCGTTTCTGTCTGTGTGCTTCAAGAGACTAACAAGCTTGTCCAAAACATTTTTGTCTAAAAGCCAAAATAATATAAATTTCATTTAACTACAGATTTTATTTTTTATTTAACTCAATGAGAAAAAAAACTGGTTTGTTTGGGGGCTCACATGCATGAAGGCCAAAGTCTTGTGACATCAAACTGAAAGAGATGGAGGACCATAAAGGAGTTTTTGTTTTCCTGGTGTTGGAGACTGAACACAGGGTTCTGGGCAAAAAGCAAGTCTCTCACTGAGCTAGCTATATTGTATCACCAGCCCAGAAGCAGAGGGTTCTGTTTTATGAGCATTGGTGGTTTGCCTGCATTTGCATGTATGTCTGTGTGAGGTTGTCAAATCTTAGAGTTACAGACAGTTGTGAGCTGCTATGTGGGTGCCAGGAATTGAACCCGAGTCCTTTGGAAGAATAGTCAGTGCACTTAACAGCTGAGCCATCTCTCCAGACCTAGAGAAGTGGAGTTTTTATGTTACTAAAAAATTAAATTAGTGTTCAAATAGCATTCCTGCAGGTTAGTAAATGTAATTCCAATGGTAAACATAAAGAAAATAGTTTCAGAACACGTAACAGGAAATGAGAAATTTAAAGATTCTACTAAAAAAATCAATTACATACAAAAGGGAACAATAATACAAAAAATGAGGACCAAGAATCCCGGTGCCATATAGCAAATATGTGGAAAAATTAGGGACCTATCTCTATTACTAACCACTACGATCCTGTCAGTGACTTTAACAATGAGCACAGAGACAAGAGGACAAATCAACAAGACATGGCTGCCAGCATGTACCATCAGAGCTCAAGATGAAACTTCCACCCAGCTTCGGCCTCCTAACCTTTCACGTATGCTCAAACGCTGGGCAGAGAAGCTGAGGGTCAGGAAAGGTACATGGAGAAGGCTCCTGTTCAGGTAAAGGTACTAAAAGTTACCGGTTTTTATTTTTTGTTTTGCTTTTTGAGACAGGATTTCTTTGACCTCGCTGGCTTGGAACTCAACCTGCCTCTGCTTCCCAAGAGCTGGTTAAAGGCCACTCTCACCCAGCAAAGTGGCAGCTTTATATACAATGGTATTTGATTTTTAGATAAACTTTAAGGAAGACATTTCCAGGGGAAAACTTATTTTTCCTGTTATTCCTTATAAGACCAAACACCATTTACATAAAATCCTATATATAACATTTACCCGCCCTCTGTTAAAAGGAAAAAGAAAAAAAAAATCCTGCTGTAAACTAATTCCCTAGCCTGGAAAGGGTCGCTGCATTACTTTTCCTGGGGTTTTCTCCACACTTGGAAAAAAGAAACAAACAAATGTTCCTTAGGGTGCACTTCAAAGGTCTTCCTTCTCTGGCCATCTGACCTCTGACCTCTCCTACCTGGGCTGGCTTGCTCCAGGCACACAGATACGCAGTCCTCCAGCCTAGCAGTCCCTCCACACTGTCAACAGGATGGACGACATTCCTTCAGAGGCTCTTCCTTCACTTCCCACCTTCTCCTAAGCCCGCTCCCGTGTACACCTCATCTGCACACAGCCCTCTTACCATTCCCTGTTTAAAACCACAGTGCCCTGTTATGTGCACTCACTGTCTTTATCATGCTCTAAAGTCACCTTGCTTGAGTGTTTAACGCCTGTCTCCACTTCCAAAATATAAAACCCATGAGAACAGTAAAATCACAGTTACTTTGTCTACAAGTAACAATATCTTCCAAAAAACCTAAAATGCTACTTTGCTCAGGGTTTGTTTAAATTATGTGTACGAGTGTCCAAGCACAGATAGATAAGATGGCAGAGGTGATGGATGCCCACCGTGCCAGCCCCCCATGTGGAAAGCTGTGAAGACTTTGACACTTTAGAACAACTCCACCCACAATGTACTCTTCGGGCTCTTCAGTCTCATGACTCCTTATGTCTGCTGTGTCTGCTTACAGGAGACTGACCCAGAGCAGGAAGTAGGAACCAACAAGCAGCCACCTATGCTTTATTTCCAGTTTACAGATGATTAGATTGCAAAATGACCTGTCTTCTTTTTTAGATTTTTAAAATTTATTTTATGTGTATGAGTGTTCTGCCTGAATGTACGCTTGGGCACCACATGCATAAGTGCCTGGTGCCCACAGGGGTCAGAAGAGGGCATTAGATCCTCGGAACTAGAGTTAAGAATGATTGTGAGCCACCGTGTGCAATAAACCTGGGTCCATTGCAAGGATTCACAAACGCTCATAACAGCTGAGCCATCTCACTAGGTCCCTGATAGATCTTTTACATCTATACTGATTCTCAGGGCCAATGGCATGTCTTGGGTGGAAGTGCTTGCTGCCAAATCCAACTTCCTGAGTTCTGTCCCCAGGAACTACATGGTAGAACGAGAGAAGCAATTCCTGCAAGATGTCTCCTAGCCTCCCATTCAAAATAAATAAGTGTAACTAAAACTTTAGTTAATGTTTCAAATATATATGCTGCTCATATCTGTCAATAACCATTAGTAATTATATAAAAGTTGAAAACTGTTTAAACTATCCATGAGTCAGGCAGTGGTGGCACATGCCTTTAATCCCAGCACTTGGGAGACAGAGGCAGATACATGTCTGTGAGTTCAAGGCCAGCCTGGGCTACAGAGAGAGTTCCAGAACAAACTCCAAAGCTACAAAGAGAAACCCTGTCTCGAAAAGCAATAAATAAATAAATTAGATAGATGGATAAATTTAAAAGTTTATGCCAGGTGTGGGGGTGCATGACTTTAATCCCAGAATTCATGAGACAGAGGCAGGTGGATCTCTGTGCCTTTGAGGTCATCCTGGTCTACAAAGCAAGTTCTAGGACAGTCAGAGTTTTTACACAGAGAAATACTGTCTCAAAAAACAAAAAGGAGAAAGAAAGAGAAATTTCTTCAAGCTGAACAACTCAAATCCATGAATAGAGATGCATACAAAGGGTTATATATAAACATGCAGTAAATATAAAATACACACGGCTGAGAAAGAAAGCAGAAGTCCCTAAGAGAGGGACAGAGAGGTGGCGCCTGACTGCAGACTCAGCTGTACAGGAGGCTGACTTGAGGGTCACGTGCCACAGTTCCAGACTACCACGCGCCCTGCAACAAGGTCCCATCTCAAGACAACAAAGGAAAAATAAACACAGAAGGCTGTGCTATCATACACTAACTACCGCTAACAGACAGGACGGGAGGATTGCAGCTAGACTGGAGCCAAGTTTCTAAGTCAGAATGAAGTTGCTCTTGGTCTAAAATAGATTATAATAAAGTAAAAACTATACTGTCGCGTATGGTAGCAAATACTGGAAGCGCCAGCACTCAGCACGTTGAGGTAGGAGCATTGTGCTGAATTCAAAGATAGCAACAGGCCAGCCCGGAGAGTCTATCTATCTTTAAGGGAAAGAAAACAAATACCATAGGAAAGGGAAGTTCCAATAGTACACTGGGAAGTCTGGTAGGTATAATAGAGGCTGGCCTCTGACCACAAGAGCTCTGCAGCATAGGTGCACATGCACACACAAATTTATAAATTACTTGATTGCTGATCGGTATGAGAACCCGCTCACTAAGGGTGGAACGATTGATTTCTCATGCAGGTAGTTCTAGACATAAAAAAGCTATTTAGAGACAACATAAAAAAGCTATTGGTGGCTGCTGGCCTTCAATCCCAGCACTCAGGAGGCAGATGCAGGCAGATTTCCATAAATTCAAGGCTAGCCTGGCCTACGGAGTTCTAAGACAGCCAGAGATGTACATAGAATCTCAGGGGTGAGGGTGGGTCTTGGGGAGGACCAGAGTTCAATCCCAGCTTACAACAGCCTGGAACACCAGCTCCAGAAGACTCACACCTGGGGGGGGGGGGGGGGACGCAGACCACAACACAGAGATAGAATTAGTAGTAGTAATAACAACAGCAACAACAACAACGAGCTAGGAGCCAGCCAGAGAACAATCCTGTGAGCTGCAGTCCCCTATGATTTCTGCTTCAAGCTCCTGCCTTGGCTTCCTCCATGATGAACTGTAGCAGAGTGGAGACCAATCCTCAAATTAATTAATTCCCAAAGAAAAAAGCCCAGGCCTGATGCCTTTACTGGTAAATTCTATCAAATGTATTCAGAGAATAATACCAGCCCTTCACAAAGCCTCATAGAAAATGAGAGGCAGAAACACTCGACCCATCCTCAAGGTCAGTGTAACTCCAGAACTAAACCAGAGGGGACAGCACTTCACCTTCTGGCTAAAATAAAGAGTAAATCAAAATATATATAACGAAAAAATATTAGAAAAATACATCTAGCAAGAAAAGAAATATAGACCAATATCCCTTATAAACAGACATAAAAATAAGTCAAATACCATTAAATCAAAATCCATCAACATATAATTGTTTGCATTGACCAAGGGAATTTATCCTGGGACCCTGCTTCAGACTTGAAATGTCAAATGACAAAATAATAACATATTATTGGAATAAAGGACAAACCATATTATCTTATAGTTACCAATCATACTGATTTGTATAGGACTGAAGGACTTCCCAAAAATTCGAGACTTTCAAAGCTAACCAAGGGCAGTCCCAGGTAAACTGTCACAGCTGGTGATGCCAAGAGACATGGAAAGAGCCGTGACTGGTCCAATACCCATGCAACTTTAACAGCACCACAGCAGAGGAGCACCATCTACAAACGCAGCTACAGCCAGCTCTGCACCTAGATACAGAGACTCATCAAACTCTCTCCTCCTACCAACCTGGCAGATACCATGCAGGCTCCTGCTCACTGCTGATCAGCCTTGTGGTTCTACTGAAAGGAAGGAAAGAAAAGAGGAAAACTGGAAAGTATTCTGATTAGGACAATGCAAAGATACCTTCACAGGTTATATGGTAACTGTATGTAAAAAACACTACAGAGTTCTCCCAGAATACTAGAAGAATAATTACTTCAGGGAGACAAAAGCATACAAGACCAATTTGCAAAAAATAAATCAGCTTCTATATACCAGCAACAAAACTGGTACAGCATCTTAAAAGACAGCAACATCCACGGACCCAGGAGATGACTCAAGGGTAAAGGCACTTGCTGCCAAACCTGACTCCCTAAATTCCATTCCTAGCACCCACATGGGGGAAGGAGAGACTTACTCCCAAAAGTTGTCCTCTGGCCTCCACACATACAGCACATCATGGCACATGCACACACATTAAACAAACAAATGTAAAGAAAAAATGAAGACAATTCCATTCACAGTATCATCAAAAATAAAATACTCAGAAAGTAAACTGAAAAAGAAAAAAGTATACATACAGTATAGACATATAATGGAATATTGCAGAGCCTTTAAAAATAAGGGGATTAAACTATTTGCAGCAGGGATGAACCTGGAGAACATGATCTAAGTGAAATAAGGCAGACCCAGAAACGCGAGCACACTCACCTAAGTTATATCTAAAGTAGCCAAACTCAGAGAAGCAAGAACAGGGGCCACCAGGAACTGGCAGCTAAAGGGCGATGCCTAGCTGTCTATCCATCAATGGGCATCAAAGTTTCAGTTGTACAAGATAAATAAATTCTAGATCTGCTACACCACATGCTGACCATAGTAAACAATACTATATTACACATCTTTTTTCCTTTGTTTGTGTTTGTTGGTTGTAGATTTTCAAGACGGGGTGGCTTTTGTAGTCCCAGCTCTCCTGGAACTCTGCAGAGTTCTGGCCTGGAACTCAGAGATCTGCCTGCCTGTCTCCTGAATGCTAGGACTGAAGGCATGCCTCACCACCGCCCAGTTTCCAGCTTCTTTTTTTTTTAATATTTATTTATTTATTTATTTATTATGTATACAATATTCTGTCTGTGTGTATGTCTGCAGGCCAGAAGAGGGCACCAGACCTCATTACAGATGGTTGTGAATTGAACTCAGGACCTTTGGAAGAGCAGGCAATGCTCTTAACCACTGAGCCATCTCTCCAGCCCCTCCAGCTTCTTTTTTAAAGTGTAAGGTTTACTCACTGAAGAACGTAAAACCCTAAATGAAGACTTTAGATCAGTAAATAAAATTCTCATGTTCAATGTGGTAAGATAGGAATTCTCCCCAAACTGATGCAGATTCAAAACAATCTCTACCAAAACTCAAGTGGCCTTTTTTCAGATGCAGATTGCCCAACCCTAAAATTATTTTAAAATGGGCCAGGTGGTGGTGGCACACATCTTTAATCCCAGTACTCAGGAGGCAGAAACAGGCAGATCTCTGTGAGTTCAAGGCCATCCTGGTCTATAGAAAGTTCCAAGACAGACAGCGTTACAGGGGGCTGGGGAGACGGTCTAGTGGTTAAGAGCCCTGGCTGCTCTTCCAAAGGCCCACGGTTCAATTCCCAGCACCCACATGGCAGCTCACAGCTCTGTAGCTCCAGTTCCAGGGGATCTGACACCTTCACACAGACATACATGAAGGAAAAATACCAACACGCATAAAGTAAATAAATACACTTTAAAAAATAATTAAAATAAAAATGGACCATAAGTTGACTAGCTGTGGCATCAAAAGAGATATATGAATGGCTGTAAAAATAATTTGGTGGTTGAGTTAGGCATGGTTTGTTGTTTAGCATGTTTTTTTGTTTGTTGTTGTTCGGTTTTTTTGCTTTTTTGTTTTTTTGTTTTTTTTGAGACAGTGTCTCTGTGTAGCTTGGGCTGTCCTGGAACTCACTCGGTAGACCAAGCTGACCTCGAACTCACAGACATCAGCCTGCTTCGGTCTCTGCCTCTAAAGTACTAGGATTAAAGGCATGCACCACCACCACCTGGCCTTGTTTAGCATGTTTAACAAACTATGAGAAAGAAAGATAGAAGAGAACAATTATGATTACTGACTATATGAAAAGGTAATAACACTATGACTAGTAAGGAAATAGTAACTCAAAACTTCAATGAGCTAGTCACTTCATAGCCACATGACCACATCATATCTGTTTTAATTGAAAAGGACAGACAATAATAAGTGTTGACAAGGAGTTAGAGGGATGGCTCAGCTGGTGAGAACACTGACTGTTCTTCCAGAGGACCCTGGTTCAATTCCAACCACTCACATAGCAGCTCACAACTCTCTGTAACTCCAGTTCCTGGAGAGCCAAGCAAAACACCAATGCACATGAAATATTAATTAATTAATTATTGACAGGACATGAAGAAAACTTGGCTTCTCAAATACTTGACTGTTGAGCATGCAACATGGTACTGCCACTTTGAGAAATAATTTGGAGCTTTCTCTGAAAGCTAAGCAAGACACAGTAATTCTCTTCCCATGTGTTTACTCATAAAAAGGAAACCATACATCCACATAAAGACTTGTAAATAAACATTCATGGTGTCATCACTTTCAACAGCCTGAAACTGGAAACAATTCAAATACCTATCAACTGGCCGACTGGCAAATGTGGTATAGCCATAAAATAGATATTACTTATCAGCAATTAAAAGGAATAAAGTCAAAAAAGAAAAAAGAAAAGAAAGTCCCAATACATGCTACAATATAGAAAAGTCTCAAAGGTGTGCTAAGTGAAAGATGTCAAACCTAAAAAGTGACATGATCCCACTATGCAGAATGGCCAGAGGAAGTAAAAAGAGGGAGCGGGACAAACTGGTGACTGCCCAGGCAGGGCTGGGACTTTGGGGATTGGAGACCAACCACAAACAGGCTGCCGAATATTTTCAGGTGGACATAAAACCGTATTCTAAAGAAAGCCTGCGACAGTCTCAATCCTATACATTTATTAAGAACTACTGAATTATACACTCAAAATGGATGAATTAAATTTTTTTGTTTTTTCTTTGTTTTGTTTTTTGAGGCAGGGTTTCTCTCTCCTGGAACTCGCTCTGTAGACCAGGCTGGCCTCGAACTGGATGAATTATTTTTGACAGTGTGCCAAAAGACTGAGTTCTTTAACAATACCACTCCAAAAAGAAATGAAAGCAAACTCACACGAAAGTTTGCGGACAAATATTACTCACAATAGCCGAGAGATGGAAGCTCAAGACCCTATCCACTGGCAGACATAAGGAAATGCCCGTGCAAAGGAGCATTACTCAGCAAAACAGTAACAATGCAGTGCTGACACATGCCACGACATGCACAAATTCAAACACTGTATGCTGTGTTATGGAGCCCAACCACAAAGACTACATTCTGTACTCGTGTACTTACATGAAATACTGACAAATGCCTAGAGATACAAAGGAGATGAAGTGATTGGTTACTCAGAGCCAGGATAGGGGCAAAATTGAGTGACAGCTAATGGATATGAGAACTGGTCGGCTAGTTTCTTGATTGGGTGGTACTAAGGATCGACTCAGCCTCCCCCACGCAAAGCCAGCGTTACATCACTGGGCCACATTGCTGACCCATATGATGATTTTAGGGGTAAAAACATACTTTAGATTTGAGGACAGTAATTGTGCAACTCTGAATATACCTTAAAACTCCACTGAACGTGTACATTTCTAATCAATTAAATGGTATGTGGTTAGTATTTCAATGCTTCTACCTCTCCCCACTCAGACCCATTCACAAAAAAAAAAAAAAAAAAAAGCTACACAACCTGTGAACAGGTAAAATCACCAACCCTGATTTGATAGGCCCATCACAACCACGGAAGAAACTTGGGATAGAAAAACTCCAAAGTTTCAAATTCTTTCCAAAACATGCTCTGCGTATTTTGTAACTGTCCATGCCTTCAAAGTACAATGATTAATCCAAGCAGTCAAGTCTAAAGTAGGATAACATTGCACGCCTTTGATCGCAGCGCTTGGGAGGTAGAGGCAGAGGCAGGCGGATCTCTGTGAGTTTGGGGGCCTGATCTATACGGCAAGTTCCAGGACAACCAAGGCTCCAGAGAGACCCTATCCTGCTTCGAAACCCCGCCTCTCCCCCCCAAAAAAAGTAACATTAAATAATGAAATTTTAATAGTTGAAGACACTTCAAATTTCTACTTCTCGTATTTACTGGATGTACTAACTACAGCCACATGAATGAATTGCACTGCCTTCTATAAACCTTATTTCTAGTCTCACATGAAGTCAGTCAACGCTCTGAAGAAACTGTAACCCACAAATATACAATCTTATCTCAGTAAGGCCCGGACCCACATTGTTCCGATCCCGGCACTTAGGGAAAGTAAGTAATCTGCCTCCTAAAGAGACACGGAGAAAAAGAAAAGCAAAAATCTGAAGCTCAAAGGAGCGACTTCTCTTAGGTTCTCACTGCCGGATTAAAACAGAAACCACAGAGTAATGTCATCTACACGAGAAAGATGTCCCGGGGTTACAGTGACGCGGCTCCCATTTTACTCTCACTAGATAGAGTACTAAGAACTTAAAGAAAGGCTATTCTGTTGAGAACGTGGCTCTCTGAGGACAGCCCAGCAAGTTGGCCCAGGAGGGGCATCGGAAACTGCCCTGGGGCTGACTCCCGGCACCGGGAGTTATTTTTCTGTCCTTTGCTGGCAGAATGAAAACGTCCCACTGGAGCCTTGAGTGAGTCCAGCCGCCGCGCGCGTAGCGCGTGGGGCAGAGGCGGTACTAAGGCGCGCGGAGCGCCCACGACACTCGCGGCGAGGTCTCGCAGGGCCAGCTCCGCCGGCAGGGGACCCGTGAGGCGGGCACCGGACCAGGGCGCTCGGAAGAGCCCCAGGTTTTTTGTTGTTGTTTTGTAGCAAACGCAGATCGCGATCGCAGAGCCCCGCTCCCCCGGGGACCGGGAGGCGCCGGCGGCGACAGAGGGCTCGCGGAGAGTGAGAATAAAAGAACAGCGGGGTACAACCTGTCGTGCCCGCCCGGGTGGCGGGGTGCAGGCCCGACGGCGACGGAAACTGCGCCCGGGACGCGCTTCCCCCCGCAGCCCGGCCGCCGGGCGATGACTGGCGCCGCGAGGTAAACAGCGCGCGCCGCGGTCCCTCGGCGCCACGACCGTTGCCCCGGGCCGCTCTGGTGCGGGCTCCCGCCCTGCCCCCAGCTCCGCCGGTGTCACCGCCCCAGCCTCCGGAAAGCCCCTCCGCGGCCGCCGGAGCAAACAACACAGGCGCGGGGCGGGGGCGCCCGGGAGGAGGCGACACTCGGGACGGCCGGGCTGGATCGCCGCGCCCTCCCTCTCCCTCCCGCTCGCTCGCTCGCTCCCGCCGGCCTCGGCCGTCCCCGTGCTCTTACCTGCTCTCCCTCCACGTCGCCGTGTCCCTTGCCCTTCCCTTCAGGGCCACAGACCGGCCGAGCCGCCGCAGACGCCCGCCGTTGGCCGGGCGTCCTGCGGGAAGCCGAAGGGGGCCTCCCCGGGCCACCGCGCGAGCCGCTCCGCACCGTAGGACCAGACAAAACCGCGCTGCGCCCCACCGCCGCCACCACCGCGCGCACCGCCCCACAGACCCCCCCCCAACCGCCGAGGCGACGGAGGCGACACAACCCGGCGCGGGGAAGCAGCGGCCGGCCCCCGCCCTCCGCACCCGCCTCGACTCCTCCCCCTCGGCCTCCTGCCGCCGCCACCAGGACACTGGAGTCCGCCTCCCCCACCCGGCCGCTCCGCGCGCTCCTCCCTCCCCGCGCGCCGCCGGGGAGGCGACACCGCCAGTCACCGCAGCGCCTGTCAAACCGGGCCGGCTATTTATACTCCCCGCCGCCCTCGGGCCCCCCGCAGCCCGCCTCCTGCGCTCTCGAATCCCGCCCTCTCCTCCGCGCCCAACTTCGCCCGAACCCGCCTGCTCAGGTGGACACGCTCGCCACTCGTCCCGCTCCGCGTCCCCGGGGCTTCTCCAACACCCCCACGTCGCGCGCTCTGCGTTGCGGCCGCGGGACGGGCGCGTGGGGACGGCAGGGCCGCGCGTGCACCTGCAGCCGGGCCGGGACGACACGCGCACCCCTTGGGTCCACTCTCGGGTCTCTGCTGTCACCCCTCATTTCTCCCCCCTTCCAACCCGGGGTTCCCTTTCCAGGTCTTCGCGTGACCGCTCCGCACTAGGACTACGCTTTAGGAAAGTGAGGCTTTGGAAAATAAAACTCTTGTCAGCGCGGGTGTTCAGAGTCCCCGCGCGTCTCCGCGCTCGCTGGATGGTGGAGGCGCGGGCCGGCGGGCGGGCGGGCAGCAGCGCGCGGCCCGCCCCACCCGGCCACTGACGCACGTGGCGCCCCGCCCCGCCCGCTCAGCGACCGGGGGCGCCGCCCGCTCCGCCTCCCGGCTCGTCCACAGCGGACCCCGCCCCGTTCCCAGAAATTACCACCGCCCAACGGCCGGGCTGCGCGGCGGTTGGTGCCCGAGGTGGCCGGCGGGCGGGCGGGCGGCCCAGCGCGCAGCTGCGGAGCGCGGCGGGCGGCCCCCCGTTCGGGGAGGGGGGGGGGTCGTCCCGGGGAACCGCGACCGCCCGCCCCAGCCTTTGTCGCTCCTCGCTCCGTCCGCCACCGAGAAGTAACTCAAGTCCCGGGATCTTCGGGGCCAGGGTGAAGGAGCGCGTGCGAGTGGAGGAGGAAGAGGATCTTGTTCCAAGTGTCCGCGAATTGGGGGGGCGGGGGGAGGAAAAAAAAGGGGAAGCCAGCGGGAGCTGCAGGCTTCTGGTTTGCACACTTCCACACAAAGGGGAGCCTCTGAGCAGGGCACTCTCACGCGCCTTCCAGGGCACAAAAGCCAATGACACGGTGCCCGGGATGTCCTGGGTTTGCGGCGGCTCGCTAATGGTCTTTCTTAGGCGCAGTTATGCATGCAAACGCCCGGGTCTCTTCCCGCCCCCACCACCACCATTCCCTGCCGCCGCGGCTTGTATTCGTTTCTTTAACAAAGAGCATCGGCGGCTGTCCCGGTGCGCGCGGGGGCTGATCCTGCTGTGCTCAGACTCTTGCAGCCTCCCTGCGGGAGACTCGACTCTAGGAACAGCCCTCACTGGGTTAATTTCTGGGCTCCAGCCGGACTGTTTTTGATGCTCTACAACCAGTTTTTACGACATCGAAGTCCTGAGCGGTTTCATAGCTGTTTAAATGAACGTGGGAAACGTGGACATGACCCTAGATTGCCTCAAACGTTGGAGACAAACGGGAGCTTGCTGTGTTTTAAGTCCCTGATGAACGTAAGAATTTAACCTCATTTTTTTAAAGCTGTTATCGCCTAGTTGGAGGTGATGCTTTCGTATCTTAAAAAGCAACTTTTTAACGAGACATTCTCACTCTGATCTGTAGCCGAAACCTGAATTAGCATAGTGGTTAATCAACGACCCTCTTAACTCATGGGAAGTTTTCAGTCTTGAGTTCAAAGACTTGGTGACTATTGGCACTGGCACTCCCCTGAACTGCATGCATCTATGAAGTCTCAATAATTTTCAGACCTTAATGTACAGTAGGGTACTGCACACGCAGCCTCCTTTCTGGAGGACGATGTTTATCTCCTGTTTCTCATAAAAATAAATTATCACTTAGGAGAACCACTAGCAGCTTTGATACTTTCTAAAGAAGAACACTGCATCGCTCACATGGCAGGAGCTTGCTTTCTTTAGTTAAAAGCAAATCTTACATGCAGGAACATCCTATTCCTGTTAGCTACTTTGAGAAGGACTGTTACTCCCATTTCCCAACCAGAGTAAGCTGGAAAGTCCCAGGCAAAAACACACTTAACAGCTCTCGGGCGTCCCCCCCCCACCGTTCCAGGCCTGCATACCCTTGAAATGCAGCGCTCTTAGCTGAAGGGGGCTCAACAGGACCCGCTGAACTTCCAGAAGACCTGGGCTGGAGTCCCAGCATCCACATTCTGACTCACAAACATCTGTAATTCCAGTTCCAGGGTATCCAATGCCATTTTTTTCTTGCCTCTGTGGTTATCAGGCTTGCACGTGGTGCCAAGAAATACGTGTAGGCAAAACACACATACAAAATAATAAAACATAAAAATAATAAAGCATTTTAAATGCTTTACAAAAAAAGAAATGTAGATCTGCCATAACTCAGGGTTAGATATTCCTCCATCCTGTTGATGTTGAATTCAGATAACTTTATTTACCTCTGACCAAACCAACATGGACAGAAGTTGTTACAGTGTAAAGATTCTGAAGGTCCTGGCCTCGAGAGGTATTGCATGTTTCTGCTTGCCTCCCCAGCATCCTGGCTTATGCACAATTTGAAGAACATGTCTGGGGAGTCTGCTGGTCCAAGAAAGATCACACACACACACACACACACACACACACACACACACACACAAACTGGGAAAGGGCCTGGAATCATTCCTAATTTATATCCAGAGACCTGTATGTTGTGCAACAGTTTCTTTCAAGATTGAAATATTCCATCCTGCAGGGAAGCACCTTAATCAGGAAGGTAACAACTCAAAAGAGCTTCAGGAAGTCCCTGAAACCCACCAGATTCACTAAGCCCCTTCCCGCCAGAGTAAGCAATAAAAGTTGAGAGTCTCTCTCAGAAGAGAAAAGCCAAACTACAGAGAAGATTCTGATACAAGAGCTACTGTCTGGAAGAAGCAGAAGCAGCCTAGCTACCTGGAAGAGCTTTAGAGCAACTGAGGCACCTGCAAAGGGCACACTCCAGCCTATCGAGCTGCCTGCATGCTGTGCAGTGTGCTCCAGGTTCCCAGCTTTGTGAGCTGTCACTCCTGCTGAGGTGATGTAGCTGTCCCTGAGTCATTTCTGTTCTTGGAAAGAACCCCTCATCCAGCCAGGTGGTGGTGGTGGAAGCCTTTAATCTCAGCACTTGGACAGACACAGAGACAGGTGGATCTCTGTGAGTTCCAGGCCAGCCTGGTCGCCAGAGCACATTCCAGTACTGTCTCCATAGCTACTGGGAAACCCTGTCTCAACAAACAAAGACAAAAAACAAACAAACAAAAAGAACCCCTCACCTATACTCCTGTAAGCAACCCCAATAAAACTCATTGGTTCATCAGGTTGGTATCTATACTTTGGTCTGTGTGGGTGTTCTAACTGGGGTGAATAGAATATAAGATTTTGTTCATTTGTTTAACAGGGACCTCCCGGCTGCCAATACAAAATTTTCCTGCCTCAGCATGGAGACCTAAGATTGTATGTATTCCCAGCAACGTTATTGCTTTATGACCTGTATTTTGAGTATCTATGTTTCCCAGATGACATGATCTGCTCTCTTCATACTAGGCAACATGGTGAAGAATGAGGTTCTCTGAGAGAGATCTTTGGAAGCAGGCCTTCAAAGACACATCCTTTGTAGAGATAAGCCGACTAAGAAACCAGAAAGTCTTACCACAAAGTGTCTTAAAGACTTTAGGGTCGGGAAGAAAATTTTTCTGATGAGGCCAGAAATCCCAGCAGCAAGCTAAGGATCGTGCAACAGATATCTATGTTATAATTACATTACATTGATTTTATTTTTTATATCACATAATTCATTTCTTAATTCTACATGTGAGCCATTAACATATTGCCATCATCGTTTTTCAAATACTATAAAATAAACATTAAGGGTCCAAGTCTGAGCCAGGCTATGATGACACACCCCTTTAATCCTAGCACTCAGGAGGCAGAGGCAAGTGGATCTCTGTGAGTTCACGGTCGTCTGGTCTACAGATCCAGTTCCAGAACAGCCAGAGCTATACAAAGAAACCCTGCCTCAAAAATAAATAAATAAATAAAAAAGGCTCCAAGTCTGGGGAGATACTTTAGTTGTTGAAGTGCTTGCTGTGTAAGCCTGAGTAACTGAGTTTGAACCCCAGAACCATGGGGTGTGTGTGTGTGTGTGTGTGTGTGTGTGTGTTTTAATTTTATGATCATCGGTGTTTTGCCTGCATGTCTGTTAGAGCCCTGGAACTGGAGTTACAGATAGGTGTGAGCTACCATGTATGTGCTAGAATTGAACCCAGGTCCTCTGGACTAACAGCCAATGCTCTTAACTTATGAGCCATCACACCAGCCCCCAGAATCTAAGTTTTCAGAAAAGCCATTCCTGAGCACATACCTTTAATCCTAGACCTTCAGAGGCTCAGGCTGTAAAATCTCTGTAAAATTCAAGGCCAGCCTGTCTACATATTGAACTGTAGGCCAGCCAAGGCTACATAGTAAGACCCTGTCTCAAACAAACAGACAAAACAAAAATCAGGCATGGTCACTTGTAACTACAACACAGGTCAAGACCTGGACTAGGCCTCCTGAGGACAAACATGGGGGGTTG
Source organism: Microtus oregoni (assembly GCF_018167655.1). Lineage (NCBI taxonomy): Eukaryota > Metazoa > Chordata > Mammalia > Rodentia > Cricetidae > Microtus > Microtus oregoni. The sequence goes on along the minus strand of NW_024543069.1, from coordinate 25,905,829 downwards.
ACCTTGGCTAGCTTCATATTCACACACAACAGCAACAACGAAACGTTGAATCCAAGCCCCTCTATAGTTAGGCTCTCTTACTTCCCCAGTCATTCCACAGCTCTCCTCGTTCTCGAATACCCATAGAAACAGTCCAGCACGTACCTGGATCCTCAGCAAGACCTCCAGCACAGGTTTCAGATGTTTTATGTGCACATATATGCATATGCATATGCACATGTGAAGGCAAATTAAAATATACACGGGATTATATAATGTGTGTTGGTGGAATATTTTTATGCATCTTTTCTCTGTGTTTATTCCCCTCTGCTCTCTCTCTCTCTCTCTCTTTTTTTTTTTTTTGTGGATTTTTCGAGACAGGGTTTTTCCGTAGCTTTTTTGGTTCCTGTCCTGGAACTAGCTCTTGTAGACCAGGCTGGCCTCGGACTCACAGAGATCTGCCTGCCTCTGCCTCCCAAGTGCCGGGATTAAAGGCGTGCGCCACCACCATCCGGATCCCTCTGCTCTCTTTAATCACACAGGAAGTCTTTTTAAATTTTAGCCTGTCTTCAGTAGGACCACTTGAGCAAAGGAAGAGGTTTTCCTGCTTCAATACCAGTATGTTAAATGGGAAAAGGACCCTTCAGGGCCCATTATAGGGGTTGCGGTGACAACTGTCACGGAAAACACAAGAGGAAACTTTCCACAGAGTTGGCCACTAAACTAGTTCCCTCTACTTATCAGGGTATTTACTTTTGGGTGATCAGAGTTATTCTAATTAAATAAAGCCATACTTCTTTATAACCTTGGAAGTCGGTAGTCTAAGAACAAGGTATAGGCTACTCTGACCTTGCCTGGGAACTTACACACCATCACTTCTGACATAGTGACCTAGTCCAGTGTTGAAGGCCACTACTCAAAGATATTAGTAAGCTGAGAGGTGTCAGGGATCATGCTCATAACAGTTTTTAAACCTTACCAGTGTTTAAACTCATGTCTCTATCATCTCAGGCTGGGATTATTTCTGGCTATCAATGACCATACATACCTTATGAGATCAACCAGGAAAAAAAAAAAAAACTTCTTTTGCCCCTTTTCCTTCCTTTCTTCCTTCCTTATTCCTTTTGTGCCGAGTCAGGGTTTCCTGGTTATCTGGAACTCACTCTTTAGACCAGGTTGGCCTCAAACTCCACCTGCCTCTACATCCTGAGTGCTAGGATTAAAGACATGTGCCACCTTTGACCCCTCCTTACACAAGTGGTTCTGAGCAACCAGCCAGTTGAATTCTGGTGTTGGCATACTCTGTCTATATGGACCAGTATTGCTGTCTGTCCCACTCTCCTTTCTGAACTTCAGCAGAGAAGGTAATTCATGCTTCTACAATGGGGCCACAAAGGAACTGCTCATTATTTAGTTTAGATATTGTCTGGCCTATTTTTTTTAAGTAATTTAATTTATTTTATGTGCATTGGTGTGAGGGTATCAGGTTCCCTGGAACTAAGTTACAGACAGGTGTGAACTGTCGTGTGGGTTCTGGAAATTGAACCCGGGTCCTCTTGAAGTGCAGCCAGTGCTCTTAACCACTGAGGCACCTCTCCAGCCTCTTTTTTTCTTCATTTTTTATGTGTAAGAGTGTTTTGCCTGCATGTATGCCTGTGTACCACCTGCATGCCTGTTGCCCAAGGAGACAAGAATGAATGCATCAGAAAACCTGAGATTGAAGTTACAAGCAGTTGTGAACAACCATGTGGGCTCTAGGGATTGAACCCATGTCCTCTGGAAGAGCAGCCAGTGCTCTTTACCGCTGAGTCATCTCTCCAATCCCTTGTCTTTTATGAAGCAGAATCTTTTAAAACCTGTGTAATGATCAAATTACCAAAGAGTTGTCAGCTGGGCAGTGGTGGTGCACACTTTTAAGGCCAGCGCTCAGGAGACAAAACCAGGTGAATCTGAGTTCAGGGCCAGCATAGTCTATAACAGTGAGTTCCAGGACAGACAAGACTACACAGAGAATCCCCTGTATAAAAATAAATAAATAAATAAATAAATAAACTGAAAACATAAACAACAACAACAAAACCAGGTATCTTAGAGAATCACAAACCCAAATTGCTTTTGAGAGAACATGTTAAATTTCTAGACTACAATTTAAAAAACTATTTTTTACATTTATTTATTGTGTGTGTGCCTGGTAGTGCAAACAGATACCAGGACACACTTGAAGAGGTCAGAGGACAACCTGAGAGAATCAGGCCTCTCCTTCCACCATGTGGGATCCTCGGATTGAACTCAAGTCATCAGACTTGACAGCAAATGCCTTTCCTTGCTGAACCATCTCACTGACCTTCATAAAGCAATTGCTTGTTAGTTTGTTCATAGCCTTGGCCAACCTGGAATGTCCTATGTAAACCAGCCTGGCCTCCTCCAGTTCATAGAGATCCTCCTGCCTCCTCCTCCCGAAGTGCCAGGATTAGAGGCATGAGCCAACCTCTAATGAAGTAACCTTTGAGGATGAAATTTGTACCATCAGATGCAATCAGATTAAATAAGCAGAAAGTACACCATTTTCAACAATGTACAAAAGAAGTTAGGTCCTCATAATTCTGCACATAATGTTTTCTATGAAACTGTCATTTTATAACTCGTGTTATAAATCTATATATACTATATTATAATTTTCTATGTTACATATAATCCATATATAATATATAGAGAGAATTTTCCTTCCCCTTTGGTTATTTGTTTGTTTGTTTTGAGACTGGGTTTCTTTGTGTAACCACCCTGGCTTCCCTGAAACTCGCTCTGCAGACCAGGTTGGCCTCGAACTCACTGAGATCTGCTCTCTCTGCCTCCGGAATGCTGGGACTAAAGGCGTGCGCCACCACTGCCTGGTCCCTTTGGTTTTTAGAGACATAATTTTACTCTGCATCCCACGCTGTCCTGAACTCACAATGCAGCCCAGGGTGGCTGGCCTCAAACTCCTGGCAATCCTCATACCTTGGCCTCCTTCCGGAGTCCTGGGATTAAAGGTTTATCTGCTCATGTCAGCCACCAAGGACAAAACAAATACTGTCCTCTGCTTCAGCCTTGACACCAGCATCATTTCCATTCCCCCAAATTCATGAATGGCACTACCCGACTCTTTTCTACCTTGCCTGCTGTCTCTGCCTGTTAAACCAAGCACTATCTCAGAGGCCAGGCTCCCTAGCTCCAGACATCCCTACACCATGCTTGCCAACAGATCCCTCTGCAGCCTGTGGCTTCTGTATCCTGCTCTTCCTGCTCCCCTTCCTGTCTGAACACACAGTCTCTTTTCCTTAACTGCTGGTTAACTGTTGCTAAGGAGAGAGGGGGAGGAGTCGGAGTAGCAGGAGAGTCAAGATAAGCCTGCTAATGCATTCACAGGAGGCCCCGGGATTAACATAAAGACCAACTACCTGTAGCTCCAATTCACAAGAATCTGATACATTCTTCTGAATTCTGTGAATTTACATGTGAATACATACAAACAGTTGGAAGAAATACAAAAGAAGGCCTGAGAGTCATAAAATATAATGAGGGTCAGGGAGATAGCTCAGAAGCTAAAGGTACTTGTGGCCAAGCTTGATGACCTGAGGGAGGAGGTCACATGTTGGGAGGAAAGAACCAAATTGTACTCTGACCTGTGTATATATACACTGTGTTATACACACCCCTATCCATACACAAAATAAACAGCGAGTGAGCCGTGGTAGCACGCGATTTTAATCCTAGCACTCAGGAGGCAGAAGCAGGCAGATCTCTGTGAGTTTGAGGTCAACCTGGTCTACAGAGGAAGTTCCAGGACAGCCAGGGCTACACAGAGAAACCCTATCTCGAAAACAAAATAAAACAAGAAAAAATATGGATGGATGGATAGATAGATAGATAGATAGATAGATAGACAGACAGATAGAGGTATGCATGCATGTACCTGGTGCCCACAGAATTCAGAAGAATGTATCAGATTCTTGTGAATTGGAGCTACAGGTAGTTGTAAGTCACCATGTAGATGCTGGGAATTGAACTCAGGTCTTTTATTAAAGCAACGAAGGCTCCTAACTGCAGAGTCATCCTTCGAGCTCCATTGTGTGATGATTCTGAAGCCTTTGGCATAGATTAAAATTTGTTTTGTTATTGTTGATTTGGAAAAGTTTGTATCAGCCTCACAATTTGTAATCAATAACATCTTATGAACTCTTAGGTTTGTCTTTGATTAAAGGAAACCTCTGTCACTTTTCTTTCATATAGAAGTATTTTGGGGGCTGGTGAAATGGCTCACAAAGATAACAGGCTACTCTTCAAGAGAAACAGGGTCCAATTCCCAGAACCCACAAGGTGGTTCATATAACTATCTATAACTCCACCCTTACGGACTTTAATGCCCTAATCTGGCCTTTAGGGCACCTGCATGCATACAACATACCCAAATAGACACACACACTTGCACACAACGCACATATACATATGCAATTTTTAAATTTTTTCGCTATTGTTGTTTTTGTTTTTCAAGACAGGGTTTCTCTGTGTAGTCCTGGATGTCCTAGAACTTGCTTTGTAGACCAGGCTGGCCTCAAACTCAGAGATCCACCTCCCTCTGTCTCCAAAATGCTGGAATTAAAGGCATGTGACACCACCCAAAGTCCAACATGGTGAACATCATTGAGTTGCTTTGGGATAACTTATAGGAATACTGGTGAGAGGTTACCTATGAAAGCAGAAATGACTCAAAGACAGCTGCATCAACAGAGCCTACCCCAGCATGGGTGACAGTTCATGAAAGCTAATAAACTGGAGCATGCTCTATAGTATGCAGGCAGCTCACAGGTTGCGGGGTGTCCTTTCCACGTGTCTCAGTTGGTCTAACCTCTTCCAAGCCACTCAGCTGCTTTCTGCTTCTTCCAAGCAGCTATTTTGGTATCAAGAGCCCTTTCTGAAGTTTGGCTTTGCTCTTCTGAGGGGGACTCTCAGCTTTTCTTTCTTATTCTAGTAGGGAGGGGCCTAGGGAATCCACTGAGTTTCAGGGACTTCCTGAAACTCTTTTATTTACCTTCCTGCTTAAGGAACGTCCCTGCAGAGTGAAATGCTGTAATCTAGAGAACACTGTTACACAACATTGGCGCAAAACACTGAAATAAAACCTCAAACATTGCACAAGCAGATTTTCTCACTCCAAACTCCCTCCCAAGTGAAAATCGAAAAACAAAGTCTGTGTGTGCTGTTCACTCTTCCTGGGATTGAGTCAACAAATATCTCCTACCAGTTAGGGAACCAAGGACAGCTCAGGGTGAGTGATTCCACCAAAGCCCAACTTGGTAACCAATTAGTGTATTGGGCTTGCTTAACAAGAGTGAGGAAGGGGTTACTTTGGGCCTCAAGGGTGACCCCAGAACAACTCTGTCACCAACAAAGTCTATACCATCATAATGATGACCTCTGGGAAGTCGCATCACTAAGGACTTTTTTCAGTTAACCTTCATTTCATTATAAATGCTAGCATCTCCCCAGATCCCTTGCAGCTGGCAGGAAGGGGGAGAGGGGCTAGTTGGGAGGGGGTAGAGCTATGACATTTGGAATTCCAGATCCCAAACCTGTGAACTTTCCTCTCTCCTCCTAACTGGAGAACGTCAATAGCTCCTTAGCATTGTCACGGGCCTACCTCTCTCCACTGGTGTGTTTATTTCATTGAGAATGGCAATAGGATGCCCACGTTATACCCACAAGAAAAAGCTACACTACCACATACTGTATTGCACAGACCTCAGGCGTGTGCAGCTAGAGTGATCAGGGTTGAATCTCACGGTGGTTAAAATGTCTTACGTTGCAGTTACTTGGCCACTTGAGTAGTTAGATTTCAAGGGCTCACCCATATTCCCTTCCCGAAGCAATCAGTTTGAGAGGCCCTCATGTTCAGGTTCACTGCTCTGAGGCTCACCTGTCCCTCAAAGGTTTCTAGATCACTTTTTCCATAATATACTGTCATTTCCTCCTTCGCTTAGATCAAGTTGGTTCCCATTCTTTACAAAGTGTCTCATTCAAACTAGTATTAGATAGTGTGCGTAGATTGCTGCATCGGAATCTCCGACAGGAGAATAAAGACTGGGCAGCCTTCTGCACCTGTGTTTCATAACACAGAGAGATGCTCAACAAAACCTGCATCCTATAACCCTGGGCGAGGGGGTTGCCATAGAATGATTTGGAACGGGTCCTGGGCCGCATGGCCAACTGCTGCTTAAGCTATTCTTTTAGCTCACTGGTCAACTCCCATTCTCATGCTTTCTGCTTCTCAATAAACTGTGCCTCTTGGTGTGTTTGTTTCCTTGTTTGTGTGTGTAATGGTCCTGGCTTTATAGACCAGGCTGGCCTTGAACTCACAGAGATCCCCCCCCCACCTCTGCCTCCTCAGTGATGGGATTAAAGGTGTACACCACCACATAGGAAATGACTCTTCCTTTTTCTAACCAAGTGGTTCAACTCTTGGTGTGGTACCCATCCTTAGGTGCACACCTGTACATGGTATTCTCAGCATGAAAACAAAAACACAACTCTCACCTCGAAGGGGATAAAAGGTAATGTATTTTGGAGCCAAACATGAATGACCATGCCCATGGAATTTAAGTTACCCCAAATTCCATATTGCAACATGGGAAGCAATTTCAGGAAGGTTTTTTGGATAACAAAAAAGTTAGACATCAAGACACTTAAAAACAAACAAACAAAAACAAAACAAGCTTTTAACTTATTCTCTAAATTAGATTTATTCATTTTATTTTATGTGTGAGTGTTTTCGTGTGTGTGTGTGTGTGTGTGTGTGTGTGTGTGTGTATGCACACAACACTCATCGTTGGTACCCACCGAGACAAGAAGAGGCCATTAACTGGAGGTACAGATGGTTATGAACCACTGTGGGTGCTGGGTATCAAATCTAGCTCCTTTCTCTCCAAGAGCAAGTGCTCTTAATTGATGCTTTATCTCTCCAGCCTGCCTTTGTACTTCTTTTTTATGTGTATGTGTGCCTGTGTGAGGTTACTAGCTCTACTGGGGTGCAGGAGCCCATAGAGGTCAGAAGAGAGCCCTGGATCCCCCAGAACTGCAGTGGAGACCTCTGTTTACTACCACGTGGGCGCTAGACCCAAACCCTGATTTTCTGCAAGAGCAGTAAGTTCTCCTAACTGCAGAGCCACCTCTCCAGCCCCAGGCCATCTCCTAAACACATGTGGTGGAAACACTCAGTAGGCACACAGCAGGGAACTCTCACCTCTAACTTTCAGATGCTATCAGTGAACATTCTCAGCTTCTGGTTGGGTAGAACCTGGTGTCTGCTAAAGGAACACATTCCTGAAGGTTTTTAATCTGTTAATCAAGGAATGTTAGGTCCAACACAGGTGGGCAAGGAAGGGCTATTTAGGGAGCCTAAATATAGCACAAGATAAATAGTAGTTAGGTTCTGGACCGGCAACATTCCAACCTCCCCAATTACTGAGGCTCTTATCAGTCAGCCTTTGCAGACACAGGTTCTCTCCAAGAAACATCATAGAAGGATGCCTTACTATGGACTGATCCTGCCATTAAAGACCTCTACACATAGTCTGAGTCAGTCCTAGCCGTCCAGACAGACCTCCCAAGACTTTTCTTTACTTTTCTTCCTCCCTCGCTTCCTCTTCTTTTTTGAGGGTCTGACTAGCAGCACTGACTAGCCTTGGACTCAGAGAGAGTCTGCCTGCCTTTGCCTCCCGAGTGCCGAGATTAAAAGTGGAAGTTTCTGGACTGGAGAGATGGCTCAGGGGTTAAAACACTAGCTGCTCTTCTTGAAGTTTCTGGACTGGAGAGATGGCTCAGGGGTTAAAATACTAGCTGCTCTTCTTGAAAGAGGATTAGGTTCCCAGTGTCCACATGGCAGTTTATAACTGTAACGCCAGTTCTGGAGACTCCAGCCCCCTCTTCTGGTATCTATGGGTACTGCATGCATGTGCTGCAAGCACGCATGCATAAAATAAATAATCATTAAAAAGAAAAAAGTGGACTCTACTACTTGGTTCTTTTTCTTTTCTTTTTCTAACAGTTTACTGAGCACAGCACAGGAGGGCGGTAATCTGGGTAGTAACTAGAGTACCTACATGCAACCCCAAAGCTTATCTTTTTATTATTACTGCTATCACTATTATTATCATCATCACCATCATATATCTGGGTGTTTTGTCTGCAGGTATGTCTGCACCACTAGTGTGCCTGGTGCCCACGGAGACCAGAAGAAGGTATCAGAGCCTCTGGAGATGGAGTTACAGACTGTGATGAGCCACCATGTGGGTGCTGGGAATCGAAGCCAGCTTAGTCATCTATCTCCAGCCCTCAAGACTTTTCTTAATGGAGTCACAAATGGTTTCTCATTGGTCACACCTCGCTGTCCTTGCAGAAGATCTCCCTACCCCAAATTCCCTCCCTTGCCCTGTCTGTCAGAGGTGCTTGTCTTTCAGATTCGAATTTCACATCCAGGAAGCCTTTCTGGTTTCCCAGCACGTCCCTCAGCTTCCCTTGGACTCACCACAGCCTTTGGGTTCCGCTTCCCCACCAGCACTGAGTTTCACCTTAGTTTATAGTTGTTGTAATCAGCAGCCTTAAATCTCAGACTCCAAAGTCAGCAAGCAAAGGGGTGGGTGGATGGCATGTGTTCAGAACGGCTACTGGAAATTTCTTAAGAAGGTACTAATTTAAAGAGCAATTTACTGGTCTACACGCTCCTGCAGGATTGAAGGCACGATAGAAAGATCAGACTCCAGCGGGCTGGAGAGATGGTTTAGCATTTAAGAAAACCCACTGCTTTTGCAGAGGGTTTGGGTTGGTCCCCAACACCCACATGGTGGCTCCCAACTGCCTATATAACTCCAGTTCCAGAGGACTTAACATGCTCTTCTAATCTCCTGAGGCATCAGGCACATACATGGTGCCCAGACAAACCACTCATATAAATAAATCATATATATTAATTACATAAGATCTGACTTCACGTAGGGACACTCACATATTAACTGCAAAATCTTCAAGGCAGAGTCACAGGACCCAAAACACCTTAATCCCAGACATGTGATAAGATGCCTGACTCATTTAAATTCTTCCCTCCTTCTCTGAGAGCTCGCAGTTGACCCCGTGTATTCCAGAAGCACTTACAGTGGAACTTTACAATACCTAAAGTAGATTTAAGAATGATTAAGACCCAGACTCTGACAATAAACTGGTTGTTCCATCCCTGGCTCCACCACTTACTGAGACGTACGTAACCTTGCGGAGGCACTTAAGTCACGTGTCTCGTTCCATCGCCACACACGTCTGCAAAAAGGGAATAATAATAAGGCCAAGTTAGTAAGCTTGTTTGAAGGATAAAGTTAGCCAGTCCGGAAAAGTGTCGTACCCTCAAAGCCTGCTCTGTGGCTGTTGTCTTCTGTTGCTCTGTGGCTCTGGCTGTAGCCTGGGACTCAGCCTGTAGCCCACTCAGGTTGACTCAAATTGACAGTCTCCTGGGTGCTGAGATTCATAGGCCTACACCATGCCTTGCCACACCCTTTATATTTTGAATAAAAGTTAAAGGAGTTAATATATACATATATTACACACTTCACACAGGAGTTGATGCTCGGTAGATGCGAGCTAGTATTCCTTGCCCTGCCTGTGTTCTCACCTTCAGCTCCCGGTGGAGAGTAATGGGACCTTTCTCATCTACTTAAAAAGGATTGCATAAAGCCGGGCGATGGTGGCGCACGCCTTTAATCCCAGCACTCGGGAGGCAGAGGTAGGCGGATCTCTGTGAGTTCGAGACCAGCCTGGTCTACAAGAGCTAGTTCCAGGACAGGCTCCAAAGCCACAGAGAAACCCTGTCTCGAAAAACCAAAAAAAAAAAAAAAAAAAGGACTTCCAAAGGTCAACTCCCAGCAACCACGTGGTGGCTCACAACCATCTGTAATGGGATCTGGTGCCCTCTTCTGGCCTGTAGACATACACACAGACAGAACATTGTATACATAATAAATAAATAAATATATTTTTTTAAAGCGTTACATAGCTCGGGCTGGCTTCAAACTCACAGTAGGCCTCCTATCTCAGCCTCCCAAATGCTAGGATTGTCTTAACACCTTTCTAATTCCCAATATTCCTGATTTAGGTAATGTCTTTGTGTGGCGTGTGTGAGAGAGAGATGGCAGAGACAGAAATGGGGACACAGAGAGACACGTAAAGAGAGACAGAGAGGTATGCACGGGTGCCCTCTCCATGCAGGGCACGAGGAGGCCAGAGGCTGGCATCAGGTGTCTTCCACAATCAGATTGCTGTAGCTTATTTTCTGAGACGTGTTCTGCCGCTGACCCTGAAACGTGCTGATTTGGCTAGGCCGGTTGGCCCCGCAGCCGCAGCCGGGAGGATTGTCTACTGTCTCCACCTCCCACTGCCAGCACTGGGCTGCAGGTGTCTTCTGCTGTGCCTGGCTTTTATGCAGATGCAGATGCTAGCGACCGTTTGTGCAGCTAGCACTTTATCCGTGGAGCCCTCTCCCTAGCCCTCAATACCCTTTTGTAGGTCAAAAACAAAAACAAACAACAAACAAACAAAAAACAGGGTTGCTTGCTTTCTAATTGGAGCGTATAACTTGTTATATAATTGCGTCTTTTACATTTATTGTTTATTTGTTTATTTGATGGTGGGGTGGGACTGTGAGCCACAGCTTGCGTGTGGAGGTCAGAGAACAGCTTGCGGGAGTCAGTTCTCTCCTTTCTCAATGGGAGTCCTGGGGTCTAACTCCGGCTTGGCTGCCAGTGCTGTTTCCCCACTGAGCCATCTCACGTCGTGGGTGAGAATGCTGTTAGTTCAGGGAAGCCTGAGGATCGCAGCCCATATTCAGCAAAGGGTAACCACAACCACGGGGAGCTGGATTCTGCTCTTGACTTCCCGGATCAGGTGAGCAGTGACTACACAGAGAAACCCTGTCTCGAAAAACAAAAAGAAAGAAGAAAAAAGAAGAGAGGGAGGGAGGGAGGGAGGGAAGGAGGGAGGGAGGGAGGGAGGGAGGAAGGAAGAGAAAATGTAAATTCGGCGCTTCCCTTTGAGCTTCCTAACACAATCATGCCTGTAAACCCGCCACTTCACCGACAGGTCCGAACACCTGTGCTATACATTAGACAGGCCACTGGAGAATGGAAAAATTGTGGGCTCAGCAGCTCATTCGTGTGTGTTCCAAATTAACACACCCTGGACATTCGAGGTGAATTGTGGAATCCCTAGTAACTACTGAGCTAACAGAATGATTGGGACGACAGTCCTTTTATCTCACTGCTGTGAGGAGGGGAAAGGTACATTCTAGCCTGGTGGCTCGTTGGTCTAGGGGTATGATTCTCGCTTTGGGTGCGAGAGGTCCCGGGTTCAAATCCCGGACGAGCCCGGTGTTTTTATTCGTTTATTTATTTTTTTACTCTCCAACTTCTTGAAAGTAGTTGTGAAGTTCCTCCTGTTGAAGCCCCGGCAAACAGCGAGACAAGTAGAAGAGCGGATAGCCCTTCCATGGGGTTGGCTGGGTGAAGGTCTCGGTTCCTCGCTACCCAAGCCCTAGGAACTCCACAGAAGGAGGGAACTGGTGGTTTTGATCTCCAAAATCCAAAGACCTGTCGGCCCAGATCTGCTGGATGTTTCGAAGACAACGAAACCTGCTTCGGAGAGGGATTTCCAACTCTGGACAGAGTCCATGGTGCCCCAGAGGCGGCTAGGACCCAGCGACTGTCCCGGGGGACGGAGGAGCATCGCAGACTGGGTTGTGCTCTGCTACGTGGTCCACCAGCATCCCCCGTGTGCGCACCCTTTCTTCGGGTCTGAGGCCACGCGTGCGACGAGCGACTTGTCCAGCCCAAAGGGTAGCGGCTCTTAGCATCTGCCTCTAGTCCACACAGGCAGTCGCCTGCTCTCATCTAGGTTTTGGCCTCGCTGGTGGGCGAGACACAACACACAAGCGGGAAATGCTACAGCCGGCTCGCTCTACCCCAGGGTGCGTCGCCGTGGGCTGCCTGGCGCGATCTGGTGTTCTAGGAGGGGCGGCCCAAGGAGGCTCCAGCAGCCGTCTGTCCGGCTCAGTGACTGTGACCTCCAGGGCGGGCTTACACGTGGGCAGCGTGAACTTGCCCGCCAAGAGCCGAGTAGCACCCGCCTGCCAGGACCAAAGTCGCACTCGCAGGCTAGGGCTCCTAACTTTGTCTGTGATGGAGAGGGACCAGAATGATGGAGTTCTTCCGCAACGGCAATCACGGTCTGAATTCACCCTTTCAGGGCGGGTCTGAAATCCGATTCTCCTTCCAACTCAGTACCGCCCTAAGACGCCTGAATGGTCATAAAATGGATCAAGGACGCTAGTCTACGTGGCTCGTTGGTCTAGGGGTATGATTCTCGCTTAGGGTGCGAGAGGTCCCGGGTTCAAATCCCGGACGAGCCCATATTTATATTTCACACAACTAAAAAACTTGTACCAGGATACAGTTTGCTGTTACAATCTCCGGATCTTTAGGAAGACTAGAGCTTTCAAAGACCTAAAATTCTGCTAGTTAGAAAAGAGCAAAGTCGGGGCTGGAGAGATGTCTCAGAGGTTAAGAGCATTACCTGAGTTCAATTCCCAGCCAACCACATGGTGGCTCACAACCATCTGTAATGGGGTCTGGTGCCCTCTTCTGGCCTGCAGGCATACACACAGACAGAATACTGTATACATAATAAATAAATAAATATTTTTTTAAAAAAAGAAGAAAAAAAGAAGAAGAAAAAGCAAAGTCTTACCCTGTGATGGTGGTGTGGTGTCCTCCTTTAATGCCCACACTAGGTAAAGGCAGGCTGATTTCCTAAAAGTTTGAGGCTAACCTGGTCTACAAGTGTTCAAAGACAGTGGGGAAAAACACTTGATCAGAAGCCAAAAATCTAACATTTCCTTGGTTCGGTTGGTTAGGGTTTCTCGGTATAACAATTCTGGCTACCCTAGAACTCCATTTTAGACTAGTCGGGCCTCGAACTCAGAGAGCTCCACCTGCCTCTGCCTCTGGAGTGCTAGGATTGAAGGTGTGTGCCACCACCGCTCGACTTAACATTTTTTTTAAATATTTATTTATTTATTATGTATACAGTATTCTATCTGTGTGTATGCCTGCAGGCCAGAAGAGGGCACCAGACCTCATTACAGATGGTTGTGAGCCACCATGTGGTTGCTGGGAATTGAACTCAGGACCTTTGGAAGAGCAAGCAATGCTCTTAACCACTGAGCCATCTCTCCAGCCCCCTTAACATTTTTTTAAAATTATGTTTTGCCTTACTATTATTAGGGTGAGGGGGTGACGCCACTGGGGAGGTCAAAGAACACCTCAAGGAAGTCGGTTTTCTGTTTCCACCATGTGAGTCGTTGGCGATGGAACTCAGGTGGTCTTCCCAGGGAGGCAGAGTCGATGAGCCTGGAGCCTGAGGACAAAGAGTGGCATGTTAGACCACCAGAGTCTAGGGCTCCAACCCTACAGGAGACTTTATTTAGGTTTGGTCATAGCGGAGAAAACGTGCTGGGGAAAGCTCTTTGGTTGTTGGTTTATTTCTTTATTTTGCGACTCTCAGACATGGAATCCAGGTACTCAAGAGAGTTGGTCAACGGCTGCCTCCTCCAGCAGCTTTTTCTCTTTTAGTCACATTTATGTCACACGTGTGTGCTTGTATGTGAGTGTGTGTGTGCGTACATGTGCATGCACGCGTGTATGTGTGGAAGCCAGTGGAGACTTTCAGGAACTGGCTCTCTCCTTCCAGTTTACCATGTGTGGCCTGGGGATTGAACTCAATCAGCTTGGCAGCAAACTCCTTTAACCAAAGAGCCATTTCAAAGGCCCTGCTTGTTTTGTTTTCGTTTTATTTTAGTTTTTGGTTTCTTGAGACAGGGTTTCTCTATGTAGCCCTAGCAATCTGGAACTCGCTCTGTAGGCCAGGCCTCGAATTCAGAGTTCTGTCTGCCTCTACCTCCCAAGTGCAGGGGTTTAAGGTGGACCACTACAGGCAGGCTCTATTTTTTAAACAGTACAGTGAAATATCACCTGGTACATTTGGGAGTCAGAAAAGTGATTAACTAGTAAGTCATTAAATATATTTTCTTGAAGGAAGAAAAAGGTTCTTTGGAGGTCAAAGCTTTTGCCCAGTACTCTAGTTATGTAATTTGTAAGGCTCGGTGGAAGGTGAATGACAGGGCCCTTCATATAATAACTTAGAGATTAAAAAAATGTTCTGTTTCTTTTGTTTTGATTTTAGGTTTCTCGTTACGGGGTTTCTCTCTGTAGCCCAGGCTGGTCTTGAACTCACAGAGATTCACCTGTCTCTGCCTGAGTGCTGGAATCAAGACAAGTGCCACCATGCCTGGCTTATTTGTTTATTTTTTTAAAGTGTTATTTTTATTTTTGTGTGTGTATCTGCCAGGGTGTGTGTGCGCATGAGGGCTGGTGGCCCCAGAAGCCCAAAGAGGCTGGCCTGATATCCTGGAACTGGTCTTACAGGTGGTTATGAGTCACCCGACAATGCTACAAACTGAACGTAGATCCTCTGGAAGAGCAGCAATTGTTCTTACCCACTGAACCATCTCTCCAACCTTTAGAAGTTTTCAGCCACACCAGACTAGTAAACCAATCAGTGAGCCTTCCAAAGCATGAAGACCTTTGTACGTGCATAGGCTGCATTCCCTTGAGCTATCTCAAAAGGAGTAAAGTCAAGCTGGAGTTTGAAGCACCATACTGGCCTTTGCGCAAGATGATTTGCTTGTGCAAGTTTGTAGCTGGAGGCTTTTCTCGTCCTACTCAGTCACACCGAACCTGTTTCTCTCCCACCCACCTGCTGGTCCCCACAGCCACTTATAAAATAATCATTCAGAGGCTTGATATTGATTGTAATTGCTTGGCCAGTTGCTCAGACGTATTACTGGCTAGCTCTAAGATATATTGACCCAGTTCTAATAATCTGTGTATCGTCACATGACTTCATGGAATTACCTGTTCCTTAGTACATCTTGCTGCTCTAGTAACTTGCTGGCATCCCTTTGACTCTGCCTTCTTTCTCCCTGTATTTCTGCTTAGATTTTAAAATTCTGCCCTGCTATAGACCAAAGCAGCATACAGGACATCCCACATCATAGTTCCATAGCTAGTTCCTCTGGATTGAAACATTCTCTACTAGATGACAGAAAGATAGACGGAGAGTCATAAAACTTAAGAAACCACCTGACAGTGGTGGCCTTTAATCCCAGTATTCGGGAGGCAGAGGCAGGTGGATCTCTGTGATTCAAAGCTACCCTGGTCTACAAGAGTGAGTTCCAGCCGGGCAGTGGTGGCGCACGCCTTTAATCCCAGCACTCAAGAGGCAGAGGCAAGAGAATCTCTGTGAGTTCGAGGCCAGCCTGGTCTACAAGAGCTAGTTCCAGGACAGAAACCAAAAGCTACGGAGAAACCCTGTCTCGAAAATTAAAAAAAAAAAAAAAAAAAAGAGTGAGTTCCAGGACTGGCTCCAGACCTACTGAGAAACCCTGTCTCAAAAATAAATAAATAAATAAATAGCCCTTGAGCTCTAGTGCAGAGCAGACGGCTGGGTATGAGGAGCAGCAGGTGAAAATCAAAGTTCAGCCCACCAAGAGGAAACTCTCTGATGGGTCAGTCTTGGACAGGCAAGACCCCAGACCACAGACCAAAGGCTTCTGCTGTGCCTTTAAACGTGTGCTGCTGTTATCTTTCTCTACTATCTGGCATGGTGTGAACGGGTACCTGTAATGATCCACAGAGATTCCTCCCTAAACTGTACAGTCTAATTGATAATAATAATGTTGGCTTGTACAGAGTTTTGAGAAATAAAAATAAATACAAGAAAATGTAAGTAGCTGCACAGACCGTAGCTCAAGTTAATGATTAAAAAACAAAAAACAATTGAGCTGGGCGGTGGTGGCACACACCTTTAATCCCAGCACTCAGGAGGCAGAGACAGGTAGATCTCTGTGAGTTCGAGGCCAGCCTGGTCTACAGAGTGAGTTCCAGGACTGGCTCCATAGCTACTGAGAGAAACAATTGAGTCCCTGGAGCCAAGCTGACCCTAATTCTCTCGATGCTGAGAGATGCAGCCACAGTATTCGCTGTGCATCCTTAGCTGAAACAAAGCTTTAAATAACTTCACATTGGATCAGATGTTTCGATAATAGTTTTCAGGAGGAAAACCCTAGAAAACAATCTAAAGTTTCCAAGGACATATAGCTGAGGTCAAAAACACAAAGCAGTCCAACTGTTACTAGCTGATGTACTTTCCTTGCTAGGGTTGGTTGATGACCAAAGGTGATGATTAATCCCTTGTACCCATTTCTGCCCTCAATCTCCTGTTATAAAAACTATTGGTGAGCCGGGCGGTGGTGGCGCACGCCTTTAATCCCAGCACTCGGGAGGCAGAGGCAGGCGGATCTCTGTGAGTTCGAGGCCAGCCTGGTCTACAAGAGCTAGTTCCAGGACAGGAACCAAAAGCTACGGAGAAAGTCTGTCTCGAAAAATCAAAAAAAAAAAAAAAAAACCCAAAACTATTGGTGAATGGGTTTGCACCCTAAGTATTTCAAGTAGATCTGATTCTTTTTCATATATAAAAGTTTAGGTTTGTGATTCCTTTAAAATTACGTATAAGATTACCTTTCAAGATAAGTAATAAAGTAATTGCCCTTTTCTTTATAACCGAGAGTGTGAAATGGAAAGGCAGCCATTGTGGACGGGCAAGATGGGAATCCTGTAAACTTCCTGCCCCGATAGACCTTGAAACATCAAGCAGTACTGACTGCCCGCAAATCTGTGCTGAAATGACTGAAACTTTCAAAAAGCTGGAAAGACTAGAAGTTAGCCCAACCCAAAGGCCTTCCTACAGCTTGGTACGTGGCCTGTGGATACAGAGAGCTAAGTCAGGCAGTCACCCCATCTACACCGCTATACCCGACATTGTTCTTTTGCCAGGACAACTGAAAAAGTTGTGGGACCTTTTCATGTAGTGTTGGACCTTGCTAATACTTTATTATTGTTATTGTTGTTTTGTATTCTCTTGGTTGCTGAATTCCCAAGGTCAGTTTGCCTTCAGAGGAGCTTCAGAATACTCATGTAACATTCCCCTCACACATTGTGTATTTGGCAAGGGAAAGAGGCCTCAGGACCTCGTTTTCTTCTCCTGCCTTCTCCTCTTTGTGAAAAAGCTTCACTACATATAGTGTTCGGAAAGACTTACTGGTGTGCACCTCAAGGAACCAGGATGGGCGGTCAGCCCACGCTGCACAAGTACCGAGCCCAGCTATGAAATTCCTAGGAGTGCTGTTCTCCTGTAAAACACACGTCACATCCAACAGCTTAGTTAAAAGGTATTGTGGTTGCTACCAAAATAAAGAAATCAATGGCTCAAGAGGTTACTGCATAAGCTAAGATCCTTGCCAGATCATTTGTGTTAGAAATCACCAGAAGTTCGGGAGACTACAGATAAAAACAACCTGAGCTGTTTGCTTCCAATGGCTTCTAAAAGGATTTGGGTCCCAGGCATGGAAAGGGAAGGAAGCAGTATATAGTACTAGAGCAGCAATTGCTGACGAACATGAGATATTTCTTTCTTTATTTATTTTTTATTGTTTTTATTGAGCTATATATTTTTCTCTGCTCCTCTCCCTTCCTCTCCCACTTCTACCCTCTCTCATGATCCCCACGCTCCCAATTTACCCAGGAGATCTTGTCTTTTTCTACTTCCCATGTAAATTAGATCCACGTATGTCTCTCCTAGGGTCCTCTTTGTTGTCTAGGTTCTCCATGGATGTGAATTGTAGGCTGGTTTTTCTTTGCTTAATGTCTAAAAGCCACTTGTGAGTACATATTATGTTTGTCTTTCTTTTTTTTTTTTTTTTTTTTTAAAATATTTATTTATTTATTATGTATACAATATTCTGTCTGCATGTATGTATGCAGGCCAGAGGAGGGAACCAGACCTCATTACAGATGGTTGTGAGCCACCATGTGGTTGCCAGGAATTGAACTCAGGACCTTTGGAAGAGCAGGCAATGCTCTTAACCACTGAGCCATCTCTCCAGCCCTTATGTTTGTCTTTCTGGGTCTGGGTTACCTCACTCAACATGATGTTTTGTAGATCCATCCATTTGTCCACAAATTTCAAGATGTCGTTATTTTTTTCTGCTGTGTAGTACTCCATTGTGTAAATGTGCCACATTTTCCTTATCCATTCTTTGGTCGAGGGGCATCTAGGTTGTTTCCAGGTTCTGGCTATGACAAGTAATGCTGCTATGAACATAATTGAGTACATGTCCTTGTGGTATGATTGAGCATCCTTTGGGTATATACCTAAAAGTGGTATTGCTGGGTCTTGAGGTAGGTTGTTTCCTAGTTTTCTGAGAAATTGCCATACCCATTTCCAAAGCTGCTGTACCAGTTTGCACTCAAATGAGAGACATTTCAAAAGGTGGGACCTGCTTTCTCAATAACAGTGAAGGCTGCTCATCCGACTGAAAGTCTCCAGCGGCATAGACTCAAACTTGCACAAGGTGGCAGGCATATTTCCAGCGGTGTGGGTGTGGTGTTGGCAAGTCCTAAGGCTGACGCCAAGTGAGCTGCACTAGGGCCAGTGTTTTGTCCAGTTTCTGAACCTCTGCCGGTAACTGACCCGAGAGCTAAGACAGATAAAGTGCGAAGAGAAGCCCCGGCTGTCTGACGATGCCTGCTACATGCAAGGCCTAAGTGCAGCACCCAACAGGACCGGGCCGCTGCTGAAATGCAAATGAACACTGACCCCGTGTGGCTGGAGAGAGAGAGAGAGAGAGAGAGAGAGAGAGAGAGAGAGAGAGAGAGAGAGAGAGAGAGAGAGAGAGAGAGAGAATAGCCAGTGGGCTGAGAGAAGAGCCGCAGGGAAAGCGCCAGTGCGCGGAGGTTTACCCTGTGACAATCTGTATCCACAGCTATTGGGCTATAGTCAAAGGTCTGACTTTATGGATGGCCCAGTGGGGAAAAAAACGGGCACGTGCTGGTTCCACCACCATGGGGACAGCAGATGTCGGAGGGACTACATAACGAGTTCAACCCGAGTCAGTAGATTTCCATATGGCAGCCCATAGCTCACTGAGTTTTGGAAATCAGGAAGCATATGTACTTACCAAACTATAAGCCATCTTCCCCCACAGACAGCTGGAGGCTCGTTGCTACGCTTCTCTAAAGTCTGGGAACCGACACAGGCTGGAAAGTAGCAAAAGCTACCAACATTGTCACCAAGTGTTCTGATGTTCGGCATGGTGACCCACAATGTGAGGCATGTTCCAAATCACAGCACTGAGAGATTAGACGGGGCCTGTACAGGTCAGTAAGGATGCAAATGCATGCTCACCTGTGGACACTGCCACAAGCCCATTGAAAACGTTTTTACTTATTTATTGTGCAAGCAGTCAACCGATGAAGCCCATAGGGTCATGTCCAAATCAGACACCCCCCCCCCCCGCCCCGCCCCACCCCGGAGAATGGATAGCAATTAGAGACACTCATTTCACAGCCAATGATGCAAAGGACTGCGTTAAGGACCTCAGGACTAATTGTACTTCCGTTTGTTTTACAACTCTACACAGGCTATATTGATTGAAATAAATAACGGGTAATTGAAACAGAAGTTAAACGGGGTTGAAAGGGTGGCTCAGTGGTTAAGGGCACTTGCTGCTCTTTCAGAGGACCTGGGTCACTTTACAAAACCAACCTCATGCAGTTCACAACTGCTTGTAACTCCAGCTCCACGGTTCCAATGCCTTCTTCTGGTCTATGAAGACACTGAATGCACATGGTGCACATACATACACTCAGGCACACACACATACACTCAGGCACACACACACACACACACACACACACACACACTCACACTCACACACATTAAATAAACAAACATACAAATAAATACAGATTTTTCCTTTCTTTCTTTAGTTTGGTTTTTAGAGTCAGAATTTCTCTGTGTAACAGCTCTGGCTGTTCTGGACCTCACTTTGTAGACCAAGCTGGACCTCACTTTGTAGACCAGGCTGGACCTCACTTTGTAGACCAGGCTGGCCTTGAACTCACAGAGATCTGCCTGCCTCTGCTGGGATTAGAGGCATGCACCACCACCACCTGGCCATAAATAAATATTATTTACTTATTTATTTGGTTTGCTGAGACAGAGTTTCTTTGTGGAACAATACTGGCTGTCCTGGAAGTTCCTTTGTAGACCAGGGTGGCCTCGAACTCACTGAGATCCACCTGCCTCTGCCTTCCAAGTGCTGTGATTAAAGGTGTGTGCCACCACCACCTGGAAAATAGATATTTTTTTAAACCCAACAACTAGAGTGTGAACAAAGGTGTCCTGCACAGGAGGGGAAAGGCTCTCCTCAGGGCTGGTGAGATGGTTGGTGTTTAAAACACTTGCACTAAGCCTGAACACCTGAGTTTCACCCGCTCCCTGGCCCCCCCAGGAGTCATATGATGGAGGGAGAGACTTGGCTCTTATAAGTTGTCCTCTGCTCACCACCCTCATGCACAAACATTAAAAATAAAGAAATGTAATTTTGGGGGATATAAGATCTCACTAAGTAGTCCTGGCTAGTCTGAAACTTTCTTTGTAGACCAGGCTGGCTTCAAACTTGCAAAGATCCACCTGCTTCAGCCTCCTGAATGCTGAGACTAAAGGCTTGAGCCTGGCCATGCCCACCTAATGTCTTTTTTTTTTTTTTGCAGGGAGGGGCAGGATCTTACTATATAGCCCTGGCTGACTTGGAACTGGCTATATAGACCAGACAGCTTTTGCACTGGAGAGCTGCCTGCCTCTCCTCTCTGGTGCCAGCGTGAAAGGTGTGTAAGCTCAGTGCACACTCTTAACTGTTGGACCATGTCACTGCCCCATGGTTTTTAAAAGAAGGACTCCCAGAAGCTATGAGGTTATGGAATGAAAAATGAAAAATCCCTGTACCAGAAGTGGACTTACTGAAAAAAATAAATAAAAAGTAGACTTCCCTGTGGGTTGTCAACCCCTGAGACTCCACATTCAGTAAAGCCGTTGATATTGATTGCATGCCAGAACTAGATGTTAAAGCCCCACTGCAGAAGACAGCACACACTTTTGCTACAGAGCAAGGAGAAATCAAGCTGTGATGGACCTGGAGGCTTTCCTGGTTCTGGAAGACACTACAAGCTGCTGAGCAAAACTGGTTGTTATCAGTCCAACTTAATAATGAACGCCATGTGCTACACTATTGTCTTACTTTGGGTTTCTATTGCTGTGATAAAACATCCTGGCCAGAAACAACCTGGGGAGGAGAGGGTTTATTTCATCTTACAGCCTGTAGTCCATCTTCCTGGGAAGTCAGAGCAGGAACTCAGAGCAGGAGCTGAGTCATGGAGGGGTGCTGCTTACCAGATTGCTCCTCCTATCTTGCTCAGCCTGCTTTATTATACACTCCAGCACCACCATGCCAGGGGTGGCACCAGAGGAAGGAAGGTGAGGGCTGCAGACAAGGATGGAGTGTCGTGTGGTTATTTCCTCCCAATTTAACATCCTCTCCAGGAAGGAGAGGGAACTTCATAAGACTCAGGAATGTCATGAAAGTGGTTTTGTTCTTGGCTGTTCTTGGCTGCATGCTCCAGATGCAAAGCTGCCATCATGAAGAACATTGACAATGGTTCCTCAGACCTCCCTTATAACCTTGTTTTGAAGGGATTAAATATATATCTATTTAATTTAACATATATATATATATATATGCTATTTGCTTCAACAGAAAGCTAAAAAGGTAAATTACCCTAGATTTTTACACTTTTTCATATTTTGACATTGACATATATTCACAATGTAGTACTGAGTGAAAACTCATATTCCACATTGAGGATATGATTAATAGGTAAGAATATTAAAAAGGGGTGCTATAGAGATGCCTCAGCAGTTAATAGTGCCTACTGCTCTTGCAGAGAACTGGGCCTGGTTCCCAGTACCCACACCAGGTATGGTACTCCAGTTCCAGTGGATACAACGCCTCCTTCTGGCTTCCACCAGAACTGTACCTATTAGGTAGACACAGAGACAAGCAGGCACACTTATAAACGTATAAATAAAAAGAAAAAAATAAAATAAAGGAGAGTAGGAAAGATAAGGTTATCTGAGTTTACTTTTCATACTCTTAAATTATTAAATTTCTTTACAAGGAGCATATACAAAGTTTTTTTGAAGGCTGGCAAGGTGGCCCAGTAGGTAGAGGTGCCACCAAGCCTGATGACTTGAATTTGATCCCTGGGGCCCAAATAGTGTAAAGAGAGAATAGATACTAAAAGTTGTCCTCTGACTCCCAGTAGAAGCTATGAAAGATTTGTTTATTACAGTGAAAGTTATATTTATTACAGTGTTCCATCTGTTTGTTTGTCTGTACACCAGAAGAGGGCACCAGATCTCATAAATGATTGTGAGCCACTCAATGTTACTGGGAATTGAACTCGTGACCTCCAGAAGAGCAGTCAATCCTCTTAACCTCTGAGCCATCTCTCTAGCCCCATAGACTTAATTTTTTAAGATTTATTTCTTTTTTTTGGGGGGGGGGTTTCGAGACAGGGTTTCTCTGTGGTTTTGGAGCCTGTCCTGGAACTAGCTCTTGTAGACCAGGCTGGTCTCGAACTCACAGAGATCCGCCTGCCTCTGCCTCCCGAGTGCTGGGATTAAAGGCGTGCGCCACCATCGCCCGGCTAAGATTTATTTCTTAAATATATTTATTTCTTTTTCTTTGGGTCTTTTACATTTTGCATCTCAGCCCCATTCATCTCTCATCCCTTTGTATCCATACCCTTTCAACCTCCCCGCCGCTGAAAAAATACAATAATATAAAATTTAAGATTAAAAAAAGAGAAAATTCTTGTCGTGGGAGCTGTAGTGAGTCACACAGTATACCCTTACTTACTTGCAAGTGCTTATTACAGAATCATCGATGTGATTAGAGGCCTCTGGTTTTCACTACACTTTGGTGCTGGGCTCTCACTGGGTCTCTTCTTGGATATCCTGTTGTTGTCCTGTGTCGTGGAGATCCTTCAGCATTGGGTCTGTATGATCTGACCCTTCACATGCTCCAGCAGACCATAGATGGGATGGATGTTGGGGTGTGCCAACTCATAGCCCTGGTTCTGGGCCTGGGTAGTTGCAAGACAGCCAGGGCTACACAGAGAAATCCTATCTTGAAAAAAAAAATCAAATCAAATAAAATTATTTATTCATCTTTAACTGTAAAATAATATTTGTGTACGCATATGTGGTGTTATCTATATTTTATCTATAATGACATGGTAGAAAGAGTCAACCAAGCTGTTTACCTACCGTGTCTTATTTTTAAGGTGAGAACATTAAGAATCTATTTTAGCAATATAGTACTGGCCACTAGGGGGAAGAGTAGAACGCCAGAAATTTCAAATGTCATCCAGAGATTTGCAATGTGTGGTGTTAGCTTCTTCTATAATAATAGCTCTGCATAGAAGTTCTACTCTATTTCTTATTATGAAAGGTCATTTTAAAACAAAGTCCATACCATGCATGCATATTTCTTTCTAAAAGAGGTGGATATAAGAGATTATATATTTTGTGATTTTTGTTTAAACGAAACATTCAGAGATAACAAAGCTGTACAGGCATAAAGCAGATTGGCAGGTGGAAGGACCAGAGGCTCGGGAATTGGGGTTCACAGTATACGCTCTTGAGGAACCTTCTGCGTGATGAAAATGTCCTAAAACTGATTTACAGTGACAGTTGCATGGGCAAAACTGTAAACATAAATGTACAAGTCAGTGAATTGTGCAACTGACATTAGTGAACTATATAAAGTGTAAAATAAGCTTCAATAAGTTGATCTGGAGGGGGCTGGAGAGATGGCTCAGTGGTTAAGAGCACTGACTGCTCTTCCAGAGGTCCTGAGTTCAATTCCCAGCAACCACATGGTGGCTCACAACCATCTGTAATGAGATCTGGTGCCCTCTTCTGGCCTGCAGGCATATATGCAGGCAGAATACAGTATACACAATAAATAAATTAATAAATATTTTAAAAAAAATAAGTTGACCTGGAGTAGTGCAAGGATTCCTCCTCTGATGCCAGCCTGTGGTACAGGGGGGCCACTCAGAACAACCCCTCACCCCAACGAAGGTAAGGCTCGTGAGAACTGTGGGCTTAGATCACCCACTTATTCTCACCAGGACTATTCTCCTATCTTGAGGAGATGGCTCTGACCCCACTGCCCCGCCCCACCCCATGAGCCTATGGGGACATTTCATGCTCAAAGTACCATGGCAACGCACAGATGTTCTGAAGAAAGGGAAATCCGCTGGGAGCCAAAAGGCAGGGCAGTGAGATCCGGAAAACAGGGCTTACTCCTTTATGTTGATTTTTAAATTTTATTGATTTACCTTTTGGTGTGTGCATGGCCTGCAGGTGTCTATGCACCAGATGCATGTCTGATGCTCTGATGCCCAAGAAAGGCAGAAGAGGGTGTCTGGTCGCCTGCAGCTGGAGTTACAGACAGTTGAGACCTGCTGTGTGGGTACAGGGAATTGAAACCAGGTCCTCTGGAAGAGCAGTCAGTGTTCTTAAGCGTCGAGTCATCTCTTAGTCCCAGGACTGCTTTAAAAAAAAGTGTGTGTGTGTGTCTGTGTGTGTTGTGTCTGTGTGTGTGTGTGTGTGTCTGCATCTGTGCTAGAGGGATGGCTTAGCAATTAAGCGTACTTATTCCTCTTGTAGAGGACGAAGGTCCAGTTCCCAGCACCCACGTGGTGGCTTACAACCAACCAGTTTCAGAGCAGCCAACGCCCTCTTCTGGTCTCTGCTAGGCACACAGAGTGGTGCATACATACATGCTAGCAAAACACCCATACACATAAAACAAATACAATGTGCTCTGGAAAGATGGTGTAGTGGTTATGAGCACCGGCTGCTCTTCCAGAGGACTGAGCTCAGTTCCCAGTTCTCCAACACCAGGTTCCAGTCTTCTGTGAATCCAGTTCCAGGACATACGATGCCCTCTTCTGGCCTGCACAGCCATCGGGCACACCCGTGGTACATAGACATGCAGGCAGGCAAAATACCCATACACATAATATAAAAGTTAAACAAATTTTAAATATGTAAATAAAAATAAAAATGAATGAAAGTATGGAATTTTCTTTTGTAAGGACTTACAAAATGTGATTTGAATGTAAACCATTCCCCACAGGCTTACGTGTTTGAACATTTGGTCCCCAGCTGATGATGCAGTGTGGAAACGTTGTGGAGCCGTAGTTGGAGTCTTGGGAGAGGAAGTACATTACTGGGGCCAGGCCTTGAGGTGTCCTATAGCCCTGACCCACTTCCTGTCCTTTGCTCTACACACTGTCTGCTGATACAATGTGACAAGCCGGCCCGCTGTGATAGACTGTCTCTGTGGAACCATAAGCCAAAATAAATCCTTTCTCCCCTACATTGCTTTAGCCAGAACATTCTATCGAAGCAGAAACTAAGACAAGAGAGTATTACTTGGCCAAAACTCAGACCTCTCTTTATCCCTAGCCCATATCTTACATTCCTGAAGATAAAACAGGAAATTACTTCAAGGAAATCTCTAGAGTAAAAGAGAATATGTTCAAATCAATCAAAGGAATAAATTTTTTTAAAGTTAATTAAAATTGGCCAAAGGGAGAATAAAATCAAGTAATAACTGATTATTTAAAATCCAGGAGGGGAAAGGAAGTAGTTATTCAACTATTCAGCTACCCATGCCATCATGTCTGACCCTCGCAGAGCTATTTATTATTCGTATCTGGGAGAACAACTGGGCTTCCTCTGACCTCTTGTGTCCAGGAGACCCATGAAAGGGAAAGCAGATGACTTCCTGTGGTTTTATTTTATTTACCTTTTTTTTTTTCTTTTTAAGAGAAAGAAGGGCACAGTTGAACTTAGAGCCCCATGCTCGTGCTTGTTGGGAAAGTACTCTACTACTGAACCATAGCCCCAGCTCTCCCTTAGCTTCTGGGTCAGGGCTTAGCTAAATTGTTCAGGCTGGCCTTGAACTTAGGATCCTCTTGCCCCAGCCTCCTGAGTAACTGGGTTGACAAGCCTGCGATACCAGGCCCGGTTTCCTTGTTTCTCTGTGATCCGGCTGTGGAGTGTACTTCAGCTGACACATTCTGCTTCCAAATAGCCATGCTGACTGGAGACAGGTCTTGCTGCCTTAGGGTCGAAACGATGCCTTAACACACTCTCTCTCTCTCTCTCTCTCTCTCTCTCTCTCTCTCTCTCACACACACACACACACCTAACAAATAAATGCTTTAAAAATTCAATAAATAAATTAACAAAAATGTAACACACTATATGGTACTTGTTAGGAAAAATCCTAAGACAAGCTGCTCTGCCTGCACAAAGATGTCCAATCAGACCAGATTAAAACACATCAAATGCCCATGTTTAATAGACCGCAGTCCTGGGTGGCTAGAAGAGCATGGCAAGGGAAAGACAGAGAGCGCGTGCGCGCACACACACACACAAATCACATGTTCTTCTTTCCGGCACAAGCCTAAAAACCTTGGGGGGAGATTGGTCCTGACCCTCCCCAGGAAGGGGTCAGCACTTGGTAGGCTGGGAGCTGGAGTCCAAGCCAGGGCAACTGCCAGGCCAAGGGCTTCCAATCATCCCAGACTTCTTGGATATAGGGGTGTTAGAGGGCTGGGGTGATGCCTCCAGCTTAATATTACATTTCAGACTCTTTGGATATAGGGGTGTGACAAGGAGCTGAGGTGATATTTATGATATGGATGCCAGGGACTGGGGTGACGCTTCCAATCAGTACTTATATAATGCAAGTTTATTTTATTTATTTGGGGGGGGATAATAATGAAAGAGAAAAAGAAATAGATTTCAGGAGGATGAGTAACTTATTTTCAAATACTCAGAATAGCCTCTGAAAAAGACCAAGACAGAAGAAAAGGGAGGGGGATGGGTGGGAATGGTGACTATGGAGAAAAGTTAAGATTAACCCCTTACAGCTGTGCATATCTGAAGTAAGCCCAGCATTTGGGATGTGACTGCAGGCAGGATCAGGTAGGTGTTCAAGGCTATCATCAGCTGCACAGGAAGTTAAAGGCTAGCCTGGGCTACATGAAACTCTATTTCAAAAGAAAGAAAGAAAGAAAGAAAGAAAGAAAGAAAGAAAAAACTAAGGAAGTGGGCTGGAGGTATAGATTAGTGGTAGAACATGTATGTAGCATGTGCAAGATCATAGATTCAACTCTTATCACTCCTTTCCCCGAGGGAAGCAAAACACCCATTGGAACTCTAGATTGTGGGTCAACAAATGAATGACGCTAACGGGAGCCATTCAGATGACCAGCTGGTGGAAAGTGCTGAGGCCTCTAAGCATGCTTTCATCTATTTTGTTTATTTATTTGTATGCATGTGTGTGGCTGAGCATGTGCCACCGCCCATGTGTGAGGTCAGAGGACAACTTTTGGGAGTTAGCCCTTTCCTTCCACCATGGGGATGCCAGGGCTCAAACTCAGGTCCTCGACGGTGGCCGCAAGTGACCTTCTCGGCCGAGCCATCTCATCACCCTGCTATCCTCACCCATGTGTTTGCAGCTAGAAAATTCCTCCACAGGAAAACAATCGCAGACAGTTGAGACGACGGCCAAGTATGAGTGCCGGAAAAGGGCAGAGAGATTCTGCTTCCGATTAATACCTGCAAAGAAACAGGAAATTAAGTTTTCGAGAGAAGCCGGAAATACCCCTGCCGCCAAAACCAGTCAACAGGCAAGAAAGAATGAAGACGGTCTTAGAAACCAGGCCTCAGTGCTGTCCTCACGAAATCCTCTTTGGAAGCTGCCTGTCACTGGACCAAAACCAATGTCCTTGCAAGAACTTATGTAAGTTCTCTCAGTAACTTTGTGTTGCCGATTTTTCTTGAATGAGCTTTACAATGTACTGTGACACAGGTTGTTTGTTCAGCATTCAGCTTAGGAGAGGGCCAGTCACCCTGATGCGAGGAGTCAGTTTTGAAAATAGCTGGGAACATCTCTTGAGGGGCAATGAAGCTAAACTAATTCGAGGCGGCAGATGCATTCGCATTCGGCCGCGCCTGGCCCGCGGCAGGGGCAGTTCTTACGTAAGCTGATTAGGATGAGCAGCTTGGTGGACTGTTCAGAGCTCTGCTGAGCCCACGCCCTGCATTTGCCCTCTCTGGGTTAGCCGAGGCACACACCAAGGGCAGTGGACTAGAGGGAGAACAGAATAATGCATCAATAAATAGCATGCTTCTTGAAAAGGAGAGAAAAATCCCACTTGGTATAACAAGCGGGTTTTCTCCTAAGCAAAACATAGGCTTTCTTCTTTTCTCTGAAAGACTCATTTATTTCTAGTTTATGTGTATTGCTGTTTTGTCTGCATGCATGACTGTTTGAGGGGGCCAGATTCCCTAGAACTGGAGTTACAGACTGTTGTGAGCTGCCATGTGAGTGCTGGGAGTTGAACCCAGGTCCTCTGGAAGAGCAGCCCATTCACATAGCCACTAAGCCACCTCTCCAGCCCCAGACTTACTTCTTTAGGCAAAATATTTGTATTTGTATTTGGGAATTTTTTTAGTTGAGTACCTCTATAATCTGAGGAGTACATACCTTGATGTTGGGGAGGGGTGCGTGTGTGGACATCAGAAGACAACTTGATGGTGTCAGTGATCGAATCTTTCAGCTAACCTAGAGGGACTTCAGCTTGTGAAATGTCTCTTACAAGCTCCTGTTTGCACACTTGGTCTCTGGCCACTGGTGCTGGGGGAGGCTGTGTAGCCTCTCTGGAGGAAGTGGGTCTCTGGGAAAGAGCCTCAGTGGATCTACATTTAATTGCTGCCCTTTGTACAATGCTGGTGATTGAATGCAACCAACCCTAGCCAAATTCTCATTATCCTGTTACACACGTAGGTTTCATTTTGTAGGTTTGCCCTTCACATCTGGTATTAGCTACAGGCAGGGCCCAAGACAGAGTGGTTGAAGGCAACGGGGGAAGTATGAACACAAGGTTTACCGCACGTTTCCAGTTGGTAAAGCTTCGCGTAGGGCACATGAAGTTTTATTACACTATTCCTCTTTTGTTTGAGGTTTTTCTTTTTCTTTCTTTCTTTCTTTTTTTTTTATTTTTTGGTTTTTCAAGACAGGGTTTCTCTGTGGCTTTGGAGCCTGTCCTGGAACGAGCTCTGTAGACCAGGCTGGTCTCGAACTCACAGAGATCCGCCTGCCTCTGCCTCCCGAGTGCTGGGATTAAAGGCGTGCGCCACCACCGCCCGGCGGGTGTTTGAGGTTTTTCTATAATAGAGTATTGAAAAGAGAATTCTGCCTTTAAGGTTTGCTTTCTAAGACAAGAGAACTTCTTGTTGTGAATAGGACCTGGTGATGTGTCCTGCGACGATGAGGAAGACTTGCTGTGCCCAAAGTAGTGGCTGGCCTGGAACTCAGAGACTGCAGCCTCTGCCCCCCAAGTGCTGGGATAAAAGGCTTGTGCCACCGTGCCTGGCTTGCCAAACAGCCAAACATTCATTCATATATATATATATATATATATATATATATATATATATATATTTCAGTACAGGATTTCTTTTTGTATGCTAGGCTGTCCTAGAACTCACCCTGTAAACCAGGCTGGTCTCAGACTCATAGAGATCCACCTGCTTCTGCATCCCAGATGCTGGGACTAAAGGCATGCACCACCACCACTGGCTTTACATTTTATGATTTTTATGTATGTATGTATATGTGTATCTGTCTGCACGTGAGTGGGAACAGAGGGACATCAGATCCCCTGACACTGGAGTTACAGGCAGCTGTGAAATGCCAGATGTGGCTGCTGGGGATAGAACTCAGGTCCTCTGCAAGAACAATATGTGCTCTTCACCCCTGAAGCATCTCTCCAGGTC
Organism: Microtus oregoni; assembly: GCF_018167655.1. Lineage (NCBI taxonomy): Eukaryota > Metazoa > Chordata > Mammalia > Rodentia > Cricetidae > Microtus > Microtus oregoni. The sequence goes on along the minus strand of NW_024543069.1, from coordinate 25,875,832 downwards.
CAGCTGCCAAACATTCTTGATTGGAAGCTTGATGATAAACATCCCAGCTCTTGATGACCGAGTCACAGAAACCAGCTCTGGACACCAAGTTGTGTGACAATGGCCTCTGTCCCTGGATCATTGTCAGTTAGTCTCGCCTTTGCAACAGAAACTATCCCAACTAAAATAGTACAAAGATCTGGGCAGTGGTAGCGCACACCTTTAGTCCCAGCATTCTGAAGATGGAGGCAGGAGGATCTCTTAAGTTCAAGGCCAGCCTGGTGTACAGAGTGAGTTCCAGGACAGCCGAGATTACACAGAGAAACCCTGTCTCAAAAACAATAATGACAAAAAGAAATTAATTATAAAATAAAACACTGACTTCTGTGTACTGCTTCTGTGTGTGTGTATGTGTGAGTGAACGAAGGACTGTTCTCTGTATGTGTGTAGACCAAGGAGTGTGTCCCTGAGTGTGACAGCACTAAGGAGGGTATGCCTGAGTGTGAGTGCACTCAGGAGGGTATCCTTCAGTGTGAGTTCTCTCAAGAGTGTATCCCTGAGTGTGAGGGCCCTAAGGAGTGTATCCCTGAGTGTGAGGGCCCTGAGGAGTGTATCCCTGAGTGTGAGGGCCCTAAGGAGTGTGTCCCTGAGTGTGATTGCACTAAGAGGCACTTCTGTTTCATCTCAGAGGACTGGTGAGTGTTAAATTTATGTATCTCACAAAGGATTGACACTGAGACAAACTAGAAGCAAATACAAGGTGACATTCTGTCCACAGAGTTGTGATTAAACCCTGCAGTTTCTGTGTCTCTACCTCTCAAATCCCATGGTCATTAACTGCTCAGTCTATTGATTTCATCCATCTAGTCCTTCCTAATCTAGACACGCCCACTGCCAATCATCCGGAGCACTGTCCCTGGAAGAATGTTCTCTGGAGAAGGCGAGAGGGAAGCAGGATATAGTCTCTCCCAGGGACCAGCATCCGTTCTGAACCACTAGAGCCCTGGAGCACTGTACTTCAGCTGGCCCCACCTTCCGTGGTGCTCTGAGGTCAGTCATGGTTATAAGCTGCCTGGAGTGAGGGCCAGGCAGGGTGGGGGCTGGGGAGGGACGTGAACAGTCATAGCAGCTGGGAGCAAATGCTCCGTTAAGGGGATCAAACCAGAATGTCATCAGCGGCCACATGCCCCAAATCTTGCATAACTCCGTGTTATCTAGGCCATCTCCCCCTACCCCACCCGTCTTCTCTCTTGAAACAAGGTTCTTTTATTGTATTTAGCTAAAGATGACCTTGAACTCATGAACTTCCATGCTCAGTCTCTGAGTGCCGGGGGTAAAATACGCAGGCATCACTATGCCTGGCTTCACCCCCTCCCTTTCTTTTCTGAGACCGCTCCAGTTATTCTCCCTCCTTCTGACTCCGCTTCACTCATATGGACCACCTCAAAATTCTGGATTGTCCCAGCATGCTTTGCTGCAGATCAGGTGTGTTTCCTGTTCCCCCACCTGGCATGACGTCCTTCCCAGAACCATCAGTCTTTATTAAAAGACACCTTTGTAAAAAGTCTTGCTCTGGTTGGGTGTGGGGGCACACATCTATAAGTTTAGCACTTAGGACACTGAGGCAGGGGGATTAGAAGTTAAAGGCTAGCCTTGGAGCTATATAGTGAGTTTGAGGCAAGGACTGTCTCATAAAATAAAGACTTGTTTTTACTGCCGTATCTAAAGTGACAATTTCACTCCCAACTGACACTTTCAGACTCTACCTAATCCCTGTATATAATTTTATTTGTCTTATTATCTAGTCCCGCTCTAAGCTATAAACAGCGGCTGGTGGGCCGAAGGCACTCTGAATGTTTGCTGCCTGCATTCGTGCACGAATGAGTCCTGGCAGGGTGTGTAAATCCTCAGTAAACACTGCACTGAACCAGAAAAGCCGGGCACCCCCTCTCATCCTCTGCCCCCTTACATAACAGCCAGGGAAAGGGCAGAGCTCTCCAGAGCCCTGCTCTTCCTGCAGTAATGTTATAAAGCTTGGTTTCTCCATGTGAGGGTGTTTGTGTGGCTGTTAATAGGAAATACAGTGCACATCGTGAATATAGAAACCGTAGGCCTGGTGTGATTGCAGCTCAGGACTGAGCAAGGCTGCCAGCCTGGGTCATGGTCATCCTTTTCCCAATCACAAGTCCCCGCGCCCCCAACAAGAAGAAAGAATAGAAACAGTTAAGATTTTCTTATTTTATTTAAATGAGTTCACATCAAACTCAATAATCCGGTCTTACATATAATAAAGAGAAAGGTAGAGCAAAAATCAAAGGGAATACAGGCTGCATGGATACCTTAATTTCTAAAACGTAAAATGTAAATCCAAAGTTAATACTATTTAAGCTCTTGACACAGCCTGATCTCAGAGGGTAGAAAACTATTAAGACATATGAAATACCAAATCCCAATCAAACATCTATTAGTAAAAGCCAAATTCTTTAAGGAATATTAAATTCTAGAAAGAAGGTCTAAGGTTGCTAAAAATACAAAAGCAACTCTGGAGTTTTGCAGATCAGCCTTGAGGCGAGGCTCCTTCTGCGGTGACCTTGGTGGATTCTTCTTGTGAATCCTGCTGGGCAGAGGGCTCTGAGCCTAAGGGAGGGTTTTCTTCTAGTTCAGCACCCTCCTGGCAGCTCCGGTTCCCAGCAGTACCCTCACCCTCCTCTCTGGTACAAGCCCCGTCCGCCTGGTCCGCAGCTGCGCTCTCCACCTCCGCTGTGGGTTCAGGAGCCGCGCTCTCCACCTCTGCAGAGGATTCAGAGGATTCAAGAGCCGCGCTCTCCACCTCTGCAGAGGATTCAGAGGATTCAGGAGCCGCGCTCTCCACCTCTGCAGAGGATTCAGAGGATTCAGGAGCCGCGCTCTCCACCTCTGCTGTGGGTTCAGGAGCCGCGCTCTCCACCTCCCCAGTGGGCTCAGGGACTTCCTCGGTGGTCTCCCCCGGAGAAGCCTCGGTGATCTTCAGATCAGTCTCCTCTCTCAGTGTGGATGTCTCCTCTAGCGCAGCCTCTGAAGGGACCAGGGACGTCGGAGACCCTTCTGGAGGCCCTGCTGCAGCCTTGGGCACTTCCTCAGCAAGCACCAATTCAGTTTCCTTTACAGAAATTTCTCCGGCCCCAGCTTCTGCCACATTCTCCTTTTCACCTTTACGATTCGGTTCATTAAGCAAAGTATTGATTTGAAGAACATGGGAATAAAGTGGAATAATGTAATCAATTTATCTTATTTTAATTTGGGGAAGGGAATTTTTTTGAGACATTTACTACAGCCTAGGTTAACATGAATCTGCTATGTAGCCTGGGTGACCTCGAACTCCCAATCCTCCTGCGCCAATTTTGCAAGTATTGTGATTACTTTTATTCTCCTGCGCCATCTTGCTGGCTATAATATTCTGTTTCCTAGTACCCTAACAAAAAATTATAATTGAATGTCTGGCCCTGTAGTGCACACTTGTTAGTTCCAGGACTCCAGAAGTGGAGGCAGGTGAGTTCAACCAGCCTGGCCTACATAGTAGATTCTGTCTCGAAAGAGCCAAACAACCAAAACAAGAACCCAAACAACCACAACAAAAAACCTCAAACCAAACCAAAACAACCTTCCGGCCAAAACAAAGAAAGCTCCCAAAGCAAAACCTGACTCCTGAGTTGCTAATATCCTTATTCCTAAACAGTTACCCCAGTAATTGATAATAATTTTGAGTTGAGACAGAAAAAAAAATTCATTTAAAGTAATTAGGTTGGGGCTGAGAGACAGTTCGATGTTAGGAGCGGGGCTGCCCTTATAGAGAACCTGGGGTTTGTTGTCCAGCATCTGTTATTCTGCTCTGGGCTCTGGGGATCCCTCTTCTGACCTCTGGGGCTGGGGCGCAGGTGGGACAGGATGGGACACTGATGATAACCAGGTATGCCACCTGTACTTACTTATCTACATGCAGGCAAGACACACACAAAATAAAATAAATATTTAAAAAGTTAAAGTAAGTAGTTTAAGGCAAGAAGTGGATGTGGGGGTGCAACTGTGAAGTTTCTGTCCCCCCAGGGGCCATTTTCCAGGCTCAGGGTCTCAGGATGCTCAACTGATTTAACTCACGGGAAGCAAACTTTGAGAAAGACACAGTGGTGGTGCTTGCCAACACTGAAAAAAAAAAAAAATCAGCTTACAATTGAAAACAATGGTGGGGGAAATGAGAGGTCAAACTGCTGAGACAGATGCTAAAATTATGCTTGCATGAATGGGTGTCTACGGAGTAGAAATAATATTACCACACAGAGGAATGAAAACTGCCTCTCAGCAAAACACACACAGAAAACTCGCTCATTTATCAAATGTCCTCATCCAAAGCTCGAGGTTACCACGATCTTCTTCCTGATCCAACCCCTACACATAGTCGTTCTAGATAAAGAACGGAAAGAAAGAACCTAGGGTGGGGGTATATGACTGTCATCCCAGCTCAAGAAGTGGAGGCAGGGGTACCACACAGTGTAGGGTCATCCTGCCTGGGGTTCATGAGACCTCTTGTTTAGTAAATAAACAAAATAAGAAATTCCCTTTACCTGGAAGTGGCCATGACTCTGCTTTTTTTTGTTCTTTCACGTCCCTTATGCGGTCTGTATGTCTGGCTTGCTTTGATGTGACAGCCTTGTAAGTCTGAAAGAAAACGTGTGCTTAGCTCTCTTTCTCCTGCTTTAAGATTCATCATATACATTTCTCTGTGCTACCGCCATTAGAAGTTTCAGGAACAATTTCAGTGCAGCACAGAAACCAACGCCTACCCACCACCCTCTCTTTGGGGAGACAGGACCTGTCTCCATAAGGGACCTTTGCTGGTCTGGAACTCAGAAAGCAGACCAGACTGACCTTGCATGCAGAGTACTGGGATTAAAGGTGTGAACCAGCAAACAGGGCACGGGAATTCTTTAGTAGGTCCTTAAGCACTTACATAATATCCACCAGCACTAACGGTCACACCTACAACCAGGTAATAAATCATATTGGACCCAGACGTTCCAGGGAGTTTTCTGGATGACATTCGGCGAAGAGATGCTAGGAAAACAAATTTAAACATGGTTACCTTCACCACGTGTAAGAACAGGCATTTTAAATAATTACATCTTTTAGGCATTTTCTCCGCAGGGAACTTGGAACCTATTAACATGGGGGATTTTCACTCCAGCAAACACAGCATTAGAGGCAGGGGTAGTAATTCCACCCAATGGCCTCTAGCCTGATTTGAAGAGTGCTTGAGAAGTCTGCCATCTTGCTGCTAGGCACCGGGAAGGGCTGATGTGGATGAGGGGAAATGACAGAAGAACTAAACAAGCTGACCAGCCAAATGAGATGCAGAAGAAAGACACGCCTCCGTATGTAGCCAAAGCAGACACCATCAGAATTACTTCTTTTTTTTTTCAGTTGTCCACTTGAGAAAGAAGGAACTGATTGCTTCAACAGTTAATTAAACACACGTATACCTTAAGATAAAATTTGTATTTAAGGGGCCAGGCAGTGGTGATGCTCACCTTTAATCCCAGCACTCAGGAGGCAGAGGCAGGTGGATATCTGTGAGTTTGAGGCCAGCCTGGCCTTCAAGAGCTAGTTCCAGAACAGCTTAGGACTGTTACACAGAGAAACTTTGTCTCAAAAAAAAAACCAAAAGAAAAAAAAATGCATTTAAGGATGGGTGGGACACATGCTTAGACCCTAAGCTTTTTGAAGTAAGATCTCACTAGTTAGCCAAGGCCAAACTCTTGGCCATTCTCTTGTCTCAGCCTCCTGAACACTGGGATTACAGCCTCATGGCTGGTTTGCAGTGACACTTTTGTGGGCTTAAAAACATATCTGTGGGGCTGGAGAGATGGCTCAGAGGTTAAGAGCAGTGCCTGCTCTTCCAAAGGTCCTGAGTTCAATTCCCAGCAACCACATGGTGGCTCACGACCATCTGGAATGAGGTCCGGTGCCCTCTTCTGGCCAGCAGGCATACACACAGACAGAATATTGTATACATAATAAATAAATAAATATTATAAAAAAAACCATATCTGTGATCTGGATGTACATTTCCCTGTCCCAGTCGCTTAGGAGGCTGTAGCAGGAGGGCGTCTGGAACATGCTTTCATTTAGCCCGTATGTGGAGGTCAGAGGACAACTTGTGGGAGTTAATTTTCTCCTCTACTGGGTGGGTCCTGGAGATAAGACTCTGGTCATCGGGGTTGACGATGAGCACCTGTACCTGCTGAGCCAACCCCCTGACCCAAATGTCACAGCTAAAACAAGCAAACTTCCCCCCCAAGCCCCACCCCACCTATCTTAGAGTGTGTGTCAAATATGTAGGAGGCCTGAGTTCCTTCCTCAGCACCAAAAATAAATGAAACCAAAACAAAACAAAAACCTCACAACCTTTTTGACATTTGTGTGTAATTATGTTTCTTATTTGATCTAAGTTTTTTTGTTTTGTTTTGTGTTTTAAATACTAGGAGTGAAATCCATTGGTTTCTGTTTGCTGGGTAAGCTATGCCCCATGTACTCCAGAGAGTTCTTATTAAATAGGTAAAAATAAAGAAAATTGTTAGTGATGGGATGTGGTGGCCCATGCCTTTAATCCCAGCACTTGGGAGGCAGAGGCAGTCTAATCTCTGAGCTCAAGCCCAGCCTGGTCTACAGAGGGAGTTCCCAGGACAGCCAGGGTTACACAGAGAAACCCTGTCTAGACAAAAACAAAACAAAAAGAAAACTTCAGCAATACAAGTAGACTTAAAAATTATTTCAGCTGGGGCTGGAGAGATGGCTCAGTGGTTAAGAGCATTGCCTCCTTTTCCAAAGGTCCTGAGTTCAATTCCCGGCAACCACATGGTGGCTCACAACCATCTGTAATGAGGTCTGGCCTGCAGACACACACACACAGACAGAATATTGCACACATAATAAATAAATATAAAAAATTATTTCCGCTGAATTATTTAAAATAGCAATAAGAGAACCATCTAATATGAATGAATTAAACATATTTTAGGTTGGGGGTTTAGCTCAGGGCTTGAGTGCTTGTCTAATAAGCATAAGGCCCTGGGTTTAGTCTTCAGCTCTGGACAAAAAAGATAAAATAACATAAAAAGCTTTGAAGTTTATTTTAAAAACCTGTATTTTAGTAGTCTCATACAAAGTGAAAACTAGGATTTACTTATATAAGAAAAATTTGATGTTTTTAAGATTATTTATTATTTTATGTGTATGAGCGCTTTGCCTGAATGTATATATGCACCATGCGCATGCCTGGTGCCCTTCAAGGTCAGGGTGGGCTTCAGGTTCCCTGGTACTGGAATCACAGACTGTTCGAGTAATCTTGTGGGTACTGAGAATTGAACCCAGATCCTTTGCAAGAGCAAGAAGTTCTCTGAACTGTTGAGCCAACTCTTCAGACTATGAGAAAATTCTACCACACGTTATATGAAAATCTACACAAAAATCTTGTGACACAGATCTCAGGTGTAAGAAGAAAAAGACCTGCAGTTATCACATGTGCTGGTGCACACCATAATGCAAGTACTTGGGAGGTTGAGACAGGGGGATTAAGTGCTTCAGACAAGTTTGGGTAGCTAGTCCTGTTTCTATAAAGCAAGAACAACAAAAATCTCTAAAACTAAGTAGACTAACCGTAAACAATGATATTTACTAATAGGAAGATTATATGTGATTTATGTATTATATCTTGCCTTTTTGGCATTTTCCCAATGAACTGTTCCAAGCCTAAACTACTCATTGAAAAGTTACAGTTATTTTGAAAAGTCAAAAAAGTTACATTTTGGGCTGGAGAGATGGCTCAGAGGTTAAAAGCACTGACTGCTCTTCCTGAGGTCCTGAGTTCAATTCCCAGCAACCACATGGTGGCTCACAACCATCTGTAATGAGATCTGGTGCTCTCTCTGGCGAGTAGGCATATATGCAGACAGAACACTGTATACATAATAAATAAAAACCTTTAAAAAAAAGTTACATTTTGCTGCAAAAAGAACAAAATTTAATGATAGTTAAAATGTGTCTTTCAAAAAAGAAACCACTGAAACAAATTTATTACCAAAGTAGAAAGTACCAATAAGACATCAATCAATGCCCACAAAGGAAGACAAATTCCCGATTCCAATCAATGCTGGACTGTGGTAACACCAGCACTGGAAGGCAGAGGCGGGAGGCAGAGGTGGGAGGATCTCTGAGTTTGAGGCCCCTGGTGAGTTCCAGGACAACCAGGACTACACAGAAAAACCCTGTCTTAAAAAAATGAAAAAACAAACAAAAAAAAAAAGCAGTAATTATGACTGTGGCTGTAGCTTAGTACTCAATGGAAGCATGCTTGCCTAGAAAAATGATGGCCCTTAGATTCAACCTACGCTGAATGGACGCCATAAAAAGTGAAAGTAATTAGGGGAAATAAGGTCAGTGCCCTTGTGCCTGGAACTTTTAACTGCAGTTTAGAAGGTTAACATTGCCTTTATTTTGATGGGTCCTGAGGAGGGGGTAGAGGCATATAACAGTGTGGTGCAGACTAGAGGGTAAAGGTGTCTGCAGTCAAGTTTGAAGACTTAGTTCTGCCCTGGGACCCACTGACTCCTGCAAGCTGTCTTCTGAACACATGCAGGCTCTAGCATGTGTGTGTGTGTGTGTGTGTGTGTGTGTGTGTGTGTGTGTGTGTGTTCATCTTTCTCCTTCTCCGGACATCAGAATAGCCTCAGCATCTTCAGCTTAAACTAAACGGCTTCTCCCTACCTCATGGATGATGAAAATTGCTATTTTAAGAGTTAAACAGTGCCGGGCGATGGTGGCACACGCCTTTAATCCCAGCACTCGGGAGGCAGAGGCAGGCAGATCTCTGTAAGTTCGAGACCAGCCTGGTCTACAGAGCTAGTTCCAGGACAGGCTCCAAAGCCACAGAGAAACCCTGTCTCGAAAAACAAACAAACCAACAAACAAAAAAAGAGTTAAACAGTGAGGAGAAGACATCTTAACACGTGTGGGGAGACGTCTTTGAAGTAACATTTAAAAGAACAGGAGGATGGATAGATCTTCTTCTCACCCCCCACCACCCACATAGGCCTAATCAAAGCGGGGGAAACAAGTGGACAAACGAAACTCAAAAACCCCTGAGGCTCATGGAATTTTCTGCACGCGTTTTCCTGTCTCCCTCGCTTAAATCCTTGCTCTGGATGCTGCCATAGATGCCTCAGGGAGTCGGGTGAAGCACCCAAGAGCTGGGATTCAGTGAGTGATGGACGAGGGGCGCGGGGCGGGGGGTTGGACCAGGAAAGGCGGCTAGGAGAGGAACTGCAAACCCGTCTAGATCCGGCACCTTTTAAGCACCTACTCTGTTCTAAGCGGTGTTATGTTACTTGGTGCTTTCCTCTTTAGAAAATTCCCAAGAGCTCTTTCCTCGCGCATTCCCTAATCCAAAGGTGATGGAGCTGTAAGCTTCTCAGCAACGTCAGAAGAATGACCAGAGGCCGAGGCCACCCCCTTTGAAGGGACGCTCAGGGCCGGGAGATTCCGGGATCAAGACCACCAGTGTTCCCTGAACCGGGACCTTGACTGGAGCCCACCTGCTGGCGTGTGGACAACCCACGTCCACCTATCCATCCGTTTCTTTATCTCTTGGGGAGCCTAGAGGTTCATTGAATAATCGACATGGGACTCTAAGAGTGAGCCAGATGCTCTTCGAAGTGATTTTCCACTCCACATTTATTGATTACAGCCACTGTGATCCTCACTTAAAAAATAAGAGACATTACTCGCCGGAGATAAGCGCTGGAACCCAGGAAATCTAATTTGGATTCAGAGGCATACCTAGAAAAACTCCCTATTTCCAAAGTTTCCAAGAACTTCGGAGTGCTTGCCTGAGACCCTCCCTCACTGTTCCTTCACCTCTGGTCCAGGCTTCTGTGACTAGGTGCTGGCGGGTTCGGGGCGCTGGTTCCAGCCTGGACCCACGGAGATGTGCGGGGCACTCACCGTCTCTCCCCAGTGGCACAGGTCCGGAGGGCGCCCTCCGGGGCAGCGCCAGAGTCTTAGACACAGCCCTTCGGAGATACATCGCCCGACGCGCAGAAATGCAGCCGGGGAGCAAGCAACCCAGGCTTCGAGGGCGGAGCCTCAGGAGCGCCCCGCCCGGCGGTGGAGTTCCAGATCCCGTGCCTCCCTAGCCCGGGGCACGTGGAAGGGGGTTTGAGTTAGTGGTCTGCACCTTGGTCCGCTTATCCTGCTCTAATAGTGCTGCTTTCCTGCGCCCCTTCCCGGGCAGCCGCTTAAGGGCTGCATCCCAGAAGAGAGATTGGTAACTGAGAAGTAGCTGTTACGTGCCTGACCCGCTCTGTTCCATGGAGAAACTCTCCTCCAGGTCACGCTGGACACCAGATTCAGGATTCATTGTGTAGGCAAGGTTTTTCCTCCAGGTGGAGGCCACTTTATCCCACCCACTGCGTTAGCTTTCCTAGGAAAAGGTAGTGGGGAAACTTCACAGGCGACAGGTTTATGAATAAAGGCTGCTGCGTAAGGTTTCCCCCTGGCGATGGCTGAATTCTAAGCGAGCCACTGTTTCCAAGACCTTAAATACAGGATAAAGCGCTTACCTAGCATGGGATCAATACCCAGCAGCGCATAAAACCAGGTGTGCTGGCGCAAGCAGATAATCCCAACACTTTGGGGGCGGGGGTGGAGGCAGGAGGATCAGGAGTTCAAGATCTTTGGCAACATAGCAAGATATATATAACAAGGCTATATGAGACCCTGTCTCAAAAAAAAAAAAATCACTAAGAGCATTGGGGTGGGAGGGAGAGGGAGGAACGAAACTACTAACAGGACAAGTAGGTAAAGGCACTCTGGAGTAGCAAGCGCTTTTCAACACCAAGCCATCCCTCCAGCCAGAGTTGTGAATCTTGGTTTTTTGAGACAGGGTTTCTCTGTGTAGCTCTGACTGTCCTGGAATTCCTGTACACCAGGCCGGCCTCAAAGCTCAGAGATCCTCTTGCCTCTGCCTGGAATGAAAGGTGTGAGCCACCGCCGCTGGGTCAGAGCTGTAAATCTTGCAGGACTGAGTATCGCAGCTGAGGAGAGTTCTGAGACACACTGGATGTGAAACGTTCTGAGTCAGATGGAAGAGGCAGCGCTTGGCCTCAAGCTCACGATTCCTCTGCACCCGTTCAGTCTGGCATACAATTTTGGTTGTATCTGCCAAGAATGGCCGTCCCAATTGGGAGAGACAGTACTGGGACATCGTACACCTCCTCTAGATGCTTTTCCTCAAGGCTCGGGTCTCGGGGCAAAGGAATTTTCTACTTACTCTTCCATTCTTGTGGGCTTTGGTGGGTTCTTTTTATATTTTAGTGAGCTATTTTCAGAAATACACAAAATAAAACAAAAATCCAAAAAACCCATGCCTTTGGGTTGTCAGATTTGCCTGCTTTCCAGCTGCTTCCGCAGAACCCCAGACATTTCCACATTAACTCTTGCTGTGGCTGACCAGGCTCAGACATTCCCCTGCAGCTCAGATTCTTCACTGCCCTTGAGAGAATCCTTGACATTTTTAAAACGTCTAGGGTCAAAGAGATATATTGGCTTAGCTCAGATGACCTCCACTGAAACTCTGGTTGTTGACAAAGATGCCACTTTTGAAAACATCGGAAGAGTCCAGTGCTAACAATAATTATGATTTCATGGCTTATGTGCTGGGTAACTTTAAAGTATTTCGGTTCCCTGTGTGATGGCGCACACCTTTAATTCCAACACTTGAGAGGGAGAGTATTGCATATACTGGCTTTGTGGGAGCCTAGTCTGTTTGGATGCTCACCTTCCTAGGCCTGGATGGAGTGGAGAGGACCTTGGGCTTCCCCACAGGGCAGGGAACCCTGAATGCTCTTTGGACTGGAAAGGGAGGGGTAGGGGAAGTGGGGGGATGGGGGAGGGAAATGGGAGAAAGGGAGGAGGTGGAAATTTTTAATAATAATAATTATAAAAAAAACCACATTTAATAAAAAGAAAGAAAAAAAGAAAGAGAGGGAGGGAGGAAGAGTATTATCCCGCGAGTTCAAGGCCAGCCTGGTCTACATGCTACACACCGAGACCTTGTCTCAAAAAGGAAAAAAAAAAGCATTTGAAGAAATGACAGCCAGGCAGATGTGAGTCTTCAGCTGGCAAGCCTGATGCCCTGAGCTGGCTCCCTGGACTGGCATGGTGGAAGGGAAAGAACTGACTCTCGAAGAACTGTCTTCTGATCTCTGCGCACCCACCTATGGCATGTGCACCCGAACAGATACCCACACCTAAAGAAATACACCTAAAAAAGAAAGAATCCTAGCCTGGCGGTGGTGGCGCATGCCTTTAATCCCAGCACTTGGGAGGCAGAGGCAGGTGGATCTCTGTGAGTTCGAGACCAGCCTGGTCTACAAGAGCTAGTTCCTGGACAGGCTCCAAAAAAAAAAAAAAAAAAAAAAAAACCACAGAAAACCCTGTCTCAAAAAAAAAAAAAAAAGAATCCTTTCCCAAACTCTACAGAATCCTAGAAACAAGTGGATAAGACCTTGTTGCTCCGACAGAGGACTAGGGGTTTGTTCCTGGGTGGTTTACAACCTCTTAAATTCTGAACACACATATACACAAACATTAAAAAAGTTAGGAAAACCGAAAAAATTTTTGGGAGGAGGAAAAGAATTTTTTGTTTTGTTTTGTTTTTCAAGACAGGTTTTCTCTGTTTAGCCCTCGCTGTCCTGAAACTTACTTTGTAGACCAGGCTAGACCCAAACTCACAGAGATTTGCCACCTCCCCCCCCCCAAGTGCTGGGATTAAAGGCATGTACCACCACCACTATTTATTGAGACCAGATGTCTGAAACCACAGTGTGGGCCAAGCCATGCCCTGTATTTTGTAGTTTGGGTTGTCTTCCAGTAACCTTCGGCTTGTAGATGTCCATGATTATCACAGGTGGATTTGTGAGTGTAAGGCCAGCCTGGTCTACAGAGGAGCTCCAGGCCAGCCTGGTCTACAGAGGAGCTCCAGGCCAGCCTGGTCTACAGAGGAGCTCCAGGCTAGCCTGGTCTATAGAGGAGCTCCTGGCCAGCCAGAATTAGAGCTGCACATTAAGATTCTGCCTCAAAAACAAACAAGCCAAATTAAAAAATCCTTTGTTCTAAATTCCTTTGGGAATTTAGAACCAAATTATTCTTGTGCAGCCCATCTCTTCATTTGAGTGCAAAGCCTGGCACTATTTGCTTCTCCTTACCATGTGGGTGGGGGTGGCGGTAGCGCTGAGGAATGATGCAGACACATAGTTAGCAAAGCTAAAGCTAAGAGTGTTTTTTTTCTTCCTGAGGATGGCTCTCACTGGCTTCAAGTTTACAATTCTCTTGCATCCGTCTGCTGAGAGCTGGCCTTACAGAGTGCTCCCATTATGGTAGATTCTTCCCTTCACCCACAGCCCAGGTTATCAGAAGGGCTCTCCCTAGAGTTAAAATGGATACACTCAAGAGAAAGGCTTAAACTAACTGCAGTCTCAAAGCCTGACATGCGCAGATTCTATTTACTAAGTTTCTAAAATTGCAGATGTTTTGGTGTTTTCTGGACTTTGTGGAGATATGAGTTGTTACAGCGCTATTACTTTGGACTTAACTGACTTTTTGGCCTCTTGTGCTGGCACCAGTTTCCTGCAGGTGTGCTAACCCCAAACACCGTGCATTCAGTAACTCGAGGCTCATGGGTGTCTCACTCGGCTTACATTCAACAGGGGCATTCACTTTTTTCTTGCTCTTCTTAGCTCTTATCCTCCTTCTACCTTGAAACCCAGAAATGGTGGGGATGGAGCTAAGGGGGTGCTTGTGTGGCAGGTGCAGAGCCCTAGATTCTCCACTCATACACTATAGCAGACACCCCAGCAACAGCAGGTTGGTGTCATATAGCCACGTGTAAAGAAAGACCCTTGTGATGAGATACTCCAGGGCAATTTCCTCAGGGTTGCCCTATCCGCAGCCCTAATTCCACCTGCGACTTCTTCACTCCCTTTGCCATTGGGTCTAACAGTTAGACGTGTCCTCGCGAGAACGTGGCTTTGTTGGACTTCCTTCCTGATAGTGTCCTTTTCTGTTCTTGCATTTGCATGAAATTGATCTACAGTCTCCTAAGTTTTCCCACACTAACAGGAATCCAAACCGACACAAGCTAAGTCACTACTATATCTGACTTTTCATGGCATTAGCATATTATCAGATACTACAGTTTTGAATTTTTGTCCAGAAGTGACATCAAAAGACACTAGGCCATGCTTTTTTCCAGGCCCCAAACACATGCCATATCATTTATAGCGGACTTCAAAGCAGAAATCATTTTAGACCATATATATATCTCTTTCCTTTTTAACATTTTCATGATACTCGTGATTAAACCTAGGGCTTCAAGAATGCCAGGTAAGGGTTTCACTAGTGGGCTGTCTCCAGTCTTTTGAGGCAGGACCTTGGTAAGTAGTCCTGGCTGGTTTCAAGACCACCATGTAGCGCCCCCACCTTTACTCTGTTTTAGTTTATTGCTACTATGCGTGTTTGGTCAGAGGATAATCTTGTCAACTCTCTTCTACCTTTCAAGGATTCTAGAGATTCTATTCAGGTGGTCTGGACAGCAAGTTCTTCCCCCACTGAGAATCTTGCCAGCTTGGTCCTCTTCTTTAAAAACCTATAGCTAGCTGGGCGGTGGTGGCGCATGCCTTTAATCCCTGCACTCGGGAGGCAGAGGCAGGTGGATCTCTGTGAGTTCGAAGACAGCCTGGTCTACAGAGGGAGTTTCAGTACAGCCTCCAAAGCTACACAGAGAAACCCCATTTCAAAAAACAAACAAACAAAACGCTATAGGTTGTTGTAACTCGACTGAAAGCCAATGGGAAAACTTCATGTGACCATAAGAGTGAGTAGAAAGTCACTCTGGGGCTAGATGGCCTGGCATTCAGGAGCACTGGGCTGGTTCTCAGTGCCCACATGGAAGCTCACAAACAGTTCCAGGGCACAAGACTGCGTGTGGTCTGCACACACAGGCAGGCAAACACCCCTCATTCACATCAAAACAAACAACACGGGAGCTGGAGAGATGGCTCAGAGGTTAAGAGTATTGCCTGCTCTTCCAAAGGACCAGAGTTCGATTCCCAGCAACCACATGGTGGCTCACAACCATCTGTAATGAGGTCTGGTGCTCTTGCAGGCATACACATAGACAGAATATTGTATACATAATAAATATTAAAAAAAAACAAAAAACAAACAACACCCAGTCATGCCAATAAAAACATTCATATTCAAGTAAATGGAGACAGAGGCAACTGTCAGAACAGAGTTTATCTTTACTATCTGACTTATACCTCTTCATTAATAAAATATTACTTGGACTCTTTGGCATCTAAGTGTTTCGGTAAAAATGTTGAGGGCTGGCCAATGTCTTAAAAAAATAAATCAAAATAAAAAAATAACCAAGTAGTGGTGGTACACTTGGGAGGCAGAGGCAGGCGGATCTCTGTGAGTTTGAGGCCAACCTGGTTTACAGAGTGAGTTCCTGGTCAGCCAGAACTCTGTCTGAAACCTTATCTCAAAAAACAAAAACAAAACAAAAAAAAAGGAAGAAATGGAGGAAGGGAAATAAGAAGAGAGGGAGAAGGTAGATGAGGAAGGAGGGAGGGAGGGAAGAAGGGAGGCAGGAAGGAAAGTGACAGAGAGGCTTAGCAGTCAGAAGCACTTGGTGCTTTTGCAAGGACCCAGGTTTGGTTCCCAAGGCCTTTGTCAAGCACCACAGCTCCAGCTTAGGCTTCTATGAGCACTGCATGTTACAGTACACACATATATACAAGCACTCATACAAACACATAAAAAGTTAAAAGCTGAAAAGAGTCCATCAGCACTGATTAGTGAATCCATCTCTACACATGAAGAACATAAGTACTTTTATTTAATAAAGTAAAAGCCACGTTAACTTGACTGATACATATTTACATATACTTTCCCTTCATATCCACAACTCAACAGATGGATGAATCCAGAGGAATGGACTCCATCACATGAAGAAGACCTACAAGGAAAAGAAAAGAAAAAAAATCAATCCAAGGCACTGATCAGATAATGTTAAAACCAGACTTCTCTGACTAATTCACCTTTGAGTACCAGAAAAAAAAATCTAGAAAATATATCTATTAAATAGAATCAGTACTTGATTTTAAATTTATATCAATAATACTGAAATGGACAAAGTGGTATTAATAGAAAAAAGAGGCAAAAGATTTAGATGATAAACCCTAAAGTGTTAATTTGAGAATTCTTAAAATGTGTTTTGTGATTACTATGTTTATAGCATGCTTATCACCTACTAGATTTAATCCACGGGCACCAAGATATGTGTATGGGGTGTGCATGCATGTCTGCATTTGTGCACGTGAAGGCCCACTGATGCCGGGAGTCTTAGTCACCGAAGTAGGGTTTCTCAGCTGACCCCAGAGTGCACCAGTGTTAATTAGCCTTCTTATTCTGGTGATCCTCTGCTCACCTGCAGAGTTTTGGAATCACAAGTGGTTGCCAATCATCCTTACATGGGCTCTGGGGTTCTGAGCTCTGCGCTCATGCTGGTGTGGCAGCTGTTTTAACCCCTGGGCTATCTCCTCAGCCCAGAAGCTAAGGGCTTTTTTAAATGAGGGATTTTTCACTTCATAAAGAGTAAAGGATTTCTTTCAAATAATTTCAGGAATAAAGTATATATGTTACATGTTTATATAATAACATAGCATATGCATGTTATGCGTGTGATACATGTGCACATACACAGACTCACAAACGTCTCTCTTTTAAATTAGAGCATGTAAAATACATTATCTCATTAATATTAGGTTTTACCTGAATTCTTCAATTGGATGCTAGCTACAGTAACAATCATAATGAAATGGTTAAGCAGAAAAATGCAGAATCCATTGCCTTTACACATTCATTCGTTCTACGAACATTAAAGTCCTAGAATGGCTGGGTGCTCAGTGCAGTGCAATGTTGAGAACATAAGCATTAATAGATAGGAACTCTGCTCTTACAGAATCCACACACAGATTATACCAACTGTCCAGAGCGCTATGAACACAATGGGTGAAGTACTAGTGAAGAAGACATGATTTTAAGGTGATTTTGGTTTTATTGTTGCTTGTCCTTACTTTGTTTGGGACTGGGTCTTGCTGTGCAGACCAGGCTAGCCTCAGATTACTTCCTTGTCACAGACTCTGCAGTATTGGCATTATAGGTATTGACTTCATCTAGTACTGGGGTTATTCTGCAGGTCCGGAGTCCTGGCATACTCCTAAAATGCCAGCACTTAGGAGGTAGAGGCAGGTGGATCCTTGTCTACATAGAGAGTTCAAAGTTATACAATAAGACTCTGCCTCTCTCTCTTTTGAGACAAGGTCTCTCTGCTTAGCCCTGGCTATCATGGACCTCACTATGTAGACCAGGCTGGCCTCACAGAGATCTGCCTACTTCTCTACCTCCCTAGTGCTGGCACTAAAAAAGGCAGTGGAGAGCCTGTCACAGCCACAAACAGGCAGATCAATTAACTTCCATCATCTGTATACTTTATAAACATACTTACTATATTAATATCTCCGAAGTTTATTCCAATCCATTTCTTCTTTTATACTCCAAAACATCTTCATTATGTTGATTGATGAGCTATAAGTTAATGATTAAAACTAGAAATGTAATCTTTCTGTTATCTTAAAGAGGAGGAAACCAAGTAAAGATCCTTATGATTCATAAGAGAAATAGGGTAGGTTAAAACAATTACTATTTTACTAGGTGTAAAAAGCGAAAAAATTCAAATCGAGATAATTTCATGACAGAAGAACTGTCACACGTGTCCAGGCTGGTTGATAAGTAAAATGCTATACTTTTGTGTACCTGTGTGTATGTGCAAATCTA
Organism: Microtus oregoni; assembly: GCF_018167655.1. Lineage (NCBI taxonomy): Eukaryota > Metazoa > Chordata > Mammalia > Rodentia > Cricetidae > Microtus > Microtus oregoni. Next base: position 25,857,862 of record NW_024543069.1, on the reverse strand, counting down.
TGGACAGGTGAGCTTGCCTGTGTACGTGTGTGTGAGAGAGAAACTATGGACAGGTGGGCTTGCCTGTGTGTGTGTGTGTGTCTAAATCTATGGACAGGTGAGCTTTCCTGTGTCCGTGTGTGTGTGTGTGAGAGAGAGAGAATTTATGGACAGGTGGGCTTGCCTCTCTGTGTGTGTGTAAATCTATGGCCAGGTGAGCTTGCCTGTGTGAGCTCACATAGAGGATCGGCCCACTGTATCCTACGGTGCATGCTCTATTCCAGTCTTAGCAGCCTGCCACTGTGAGTGAGTGACCGAGCCATCCCTCACCTCTCTGTGTGTTAATCAGAAGTCCGGGAACAACTACTTTCTTAGATCCACTGTCTGATAGATTATGTAGCTGGAACAATGACTGATACATGATGGCATTCATGGGAATCAAAGACCTAATTTCAACCTTTAATGTTCTTGGCAGTAATTAAGCCTTCCACCAGCAAAAAAAATTTGAGAATGAAATATGAAATTGGGGCTGTGGAGATGGTTTCGCAGTTAGGAGCCTTGTACTGCTCACAAAAGACCCAAGTTTGGTTCCCAAGACCAACAACTGCCAGTTCACAAAAGTTTCTAACTCCAGTTCCTCGGATCCCGATGGGTAGGGTACTCACATAAACCCACAGGAAAACCGAGGTGCCCAAGGTCAGCCCAACTTTCAACCAGTCAGGTTTGGCATGGACTGGCTCCCGGACGTAGAACTTTGACCGCGTTGAATCTGAAAAGAGAAAGAGAATATGTATCTTACTGACTTGTAGTGAGGAAAACCTAACATTTACTAGTGTGCGTGCGTGTTAGTGCATGAAATTCTCTCTTCTGAGACAGGAGTTCTTGTAGTCTAGGGCGGTCTTGAATTCCTGATCACCTGTCTCCACCTCCCCAGGGCTGGGATTCCAAGAGAGCCCCACCATCCCTGGCTTTACATTGTCATTTATACTCTATCTGCCCAACCTCAATTTGGGCATAGTCCAGAAAACAAAAGTAACTTGTCCGGGGCCACTGGCAGAGCCACACGGCCGTCCTTGGGACTCAGGACGCCTTCAAAACCTCGTTAAAGTGTCGCTGGCCTTCACAGGCTGGGGAGTGGGAGGGTGAGAGGCAGCCCCGGGAGGACCTCCCTGTTTGTTGTCTCCTGGGCATGTTTGTAGAGCCGGGGGGCAAAAAGACACAAAATCCACTCTCAAGAGGTCAGGTAGTTTGGAGGGCCGACAGCCGACGATGCAGAGTGGAGAACGCGGATCGCGGCCTGTGAAGGTCACTGCAGGTCGGCCTGAGCCGCGACCTCCTCCGGAGTTTCCAGGGTGGTCAGTGCCGGGTGGGAGTAGGCCGGGAGCCCAATGGGCCTGGAGACACTCACAGCAGCTCGGGAACCTGGCAGGGGCCAGCAGCCGCGAAAACGGGCGCAGTACGGCAGACGGCGCCATCTTGCCCTACAGAGTCCGTCTCTCCTGGGCATGCGCGACGTGTCGGGCGGGCACCACCTTCTCACTGCGCGCGCATCGCCGGGGGTGGCGCGGAACGCAGCGCCCCCTGGCAGCAGAAGCGGGACTCGCAGGTGGACTAGCGTCCTAGCTTGAGGACAAAGTTTCCTAAAACCCAGACTATCCGGAAAACCACCGGTGGAAAGGGGGCTGGGGCGGGGAAAACAGTTTGTCAGAGCGCTCGTCGGACTTTTCATTGGTGAGCCTCAAAACTGAAAATGGAAGTGTTTTGTTGAAGAATAAAATTTGGGCTGAATTTAGTGTTTCAGGTACAGTAAGTTAATTCATTGTGTGGTTTACAGTCATTATTTTATCACTACATTGGCTACAGGATATGCAGTGATTATTAGCATCAATTAACAGACGGACTCAAAGACAAACTTGTCGACTAAGGGAACTTTTTATTTGTAAAGGCCTCAACGGTTTCTAAAATCCATTTATCAAGACAACTTTGATGCCTCTCAATCCTGTGACATAGAAATATGTTATTCGGCAGGGAGGGAATACAGGGCTTTCTACATCACAGTCAAGTGCCTAATCACTGAGCTACATATCCCCACATAGCTTTTTCACTTTTTGAGATAGGTTCTCACTAAGTTGCCCAGATGGCCATGAACTTGATCCTCCTGCCTCAGCTTTTTGAGGAGCTGGGATTATAAGACCTTTGCCACCAGGTCCTGACAAAATTCTTGTAGATGTTACATGAAAGTGCTCCAACTGATTCAGGAGGGGCATCCAGATGGCAAAGGGATCCAGTGTGTGGTCCTCGGATTCTGGGTAGAGTGGTCCTGTTGGCCTATCTGACAAGGTGGGACTGGCTATAAGGCCATGTGTCTTACGTGGAACAGGATCCAAACTGTCATGTCTCCAGTAGCATTTGTGTCGGCCACACGTCAACACTATGATCGTTAGTCGTTAATCTCTACCACAGTTTTACATCTGTAACATAAAACCTATCCTGTAGGGTTGTTGGGAAGCTTAGGAGTTATCTGGGAGTAGTAAAAACCATTTGCCAGGGGCTGGAGAGATGGCTCAGTGGTTAAGAGCATTTTGCCGGCTCTTCCAAAGGTCCTGAGTTCAATTCCCAGCAACCACATGGTGGCTCACAACCATCTGTAATGAGGTCTGGTGCCCTCTTCTGGCCTACAGACATACACACAGACAGAATATTGTATACATAATAAATAAATAAATTAATTAATTAAAAAAAAACCCGTTTGCCTATTCAAGACATTTGTAATAATCAGCTGGAGTTTTTTTTTGTTTGTTTGTTTTGTTGTTGTTTTGCTGTTGTTTTGAGATAGGGTTTCTGTGTGTAATAGTCCTAGCTGTCCTGGAACTAGCTCTTGTACACCAGGCTGGCCTCGAACTCACAGAGATCCGCCTGCCTCTGCCTCCCGAGTGCTAGGATTAAAGGCGTGTGCCACCACCGCCCGGCTACTTTTATAATTTTTATGTGTAGATAGATTCACATTGTGGTATGTGTGTGTTGGCGCTTGGAAGGTCACAGTGAAGGTCAGAGGCTTTGGATTGCCCTGGCTGATCAGCTGGGTTAAACATCTTTATGTCTGTGTTTGGGCCTGTTTGTCAAGAGCAGGATGTTGCCTACAAATGCCCTAGGAGGCCAGAAGAGGTCCCTGGACCCCCCTGGAACCATAGTTATAGGCAGCTCTGAGTTGTCCAGTGTGCTCTGGGTGCTAGGAAACAAAGCCAGGTCTCCTGCAACCCTTGCAGCACTCTTAATTGCTGAGCCATCTTTCCAGGGCATGATCAGCTGGTATTTATGTTGCACAACTGACAGAGATTCTGTTTCACTGGATTCTTAATTCTACCTGGTGTCCAAAGACCCTGTTTAAAAAAAGAACAGGTCAGCCGGGCGGTGGTGGCGCACGCCTTTAATCCCAGCACTCGGGAGGCAGAGGCAGGTGGATCTCTGTGAGTTCGAGACCAGCCTGGTCTACAAGAGCTAGTTCCAGGACAGGCTCCAAAACCACAGAGAAACCTTGTCTCGAAAAACAAAAACAAAAAAACAAAAAAGAAAAAAAGAACAGGTCACAGATGATATATTCTTCTTACTTTGTGAGATTTTATTTTTAATTATGTGTGCATATGGTGTGTGTGGGGGTATATGAATGAAACTCTCCTTGGAGATAAGAGAGCATTGTATCCTTTGGAGCTGGATTGATAGGCGTCTGTGAGTCAACTGGAGTGGGTGCTGGGAACCAAACTCAAATGTTTGTTAGGGAAATATGCTCTCTTAACAACTCAGCCATCTCTCCAGCCTGCAGAGGATACAAACTTGTCCTTAAAAGCTGTTTGTTAAAACCTAAAGCTGCTTACATCCACTTTAATAGCAAAATAAGTGTTAGCATTTTTCTATGTATGATTAGCAGTATTATTTTTAAATCTTTTTATTAAAACAAGTAGTCATGAGCAGAGTGTGGTGGCTCATGTCTAATCCAGTTCTTGGGAAGCTAAGGCAGGAATGCCTCAGTTTTGAGAGTAGTTCGAGTTTCGTAGTGAGTCCTGGGCCAGCCTGGGCTACTATGAAAGACCCTGTCTCTTAGGAAAGAAAAGGTGAGCACAGAAAGATAATGCATAGTCAAGGTACTTGCTGTCAGGCCTGGTGACTTGAGTTCAATTGGCATGTCCCATTTGATGGAAGGAGAGAACAGATTTTTAAGAGTTTCCTTCTGACCTCCAGATGGCAACTCTCACAAGCACACATGTGTACACAAATATATACACTCACACTAAATAGATACATGTATTTTAAAATAGAGGAGAAAGGAGATAAATTATTGATAAAAGATAAAATAATTATATTGTGCTTTGTGGCTCATTTTAAAATGCAAATGATGGCTAAAATGTTACTTTACTTTAGTCCTTTAGTTTGTAACCTAGTTTGAGCCTCCTGAACTCATGCTCAAGTAAGCAAACCAGCCCACTAATGCGCTGAGTCAGTTGTTGGCTCCCAACTTGCTGGCTTCTTGTCCACTCAGCAGGCCGTCAGTTGTATACTCTTTCTACCCCACGCTGCCAGAGCTTGTCCTGACACAGCTTGCTAGTCTTCAGCGAGTTGAAACAGGAGCCACCGGCTGTCAGAGTGTACAGAACCAGGAAGCCCAGGACCACTTCATGATCTATGCTGGGGAATTCAGTTTTGTTCTTTTTCAGAACTTTGATCCCTGTGTCCTTTCCTAGTGTATATTTGGGGGCAGCAATGAAGTATGAGCATAGCATTTTCAGCATATTAAGGCTCACTGGACCCCCAGAGTTGGAGGAGGCAGATGAAGATAAAACTTGTTTTGAGAAGAACACGAGCTAATAGCTAATTCTAGTTTGGTAGATGTCTTTTTAAACATCCATTTAAACCATGTTTAAATGCTAAAAACCTTACTTGTGACCTAGGTGAAGGGCGATTTGCGTTAACTGCTGGAAAATAAGTTTTAGCCCTGATTTTTCCATAAAAAAAAAAATCTTACTTGGCTGATGTGTCCAAGAAAGGAAGTAAAGAACAAGAGTTGAAATAAGAAAAAAAGAAAAACACTAGATACATAAGCCCATATATCAAATTCAGGGCCTGAAGAAGCATGGTTTCTTGTATACATGTAACTTTTTATTAAGCAAACATACCCAAATTGACTATTTTTTTTTTTTTTTGTTAAGTCTCGGTGACAGGCTTCCCTAATGTTGCAAGAACAGACTGGCCTCCGGTCTCCCATTCAAGATAATCTTGAAGTCCTTCTGCCTTATTCTTCCAGTACCAGTATTGGGATTCCATGTCTGCAGCACTACCCTTAGCTGTAGCCCTGTAACCGTAGTAACAGGGAAGGACGAGGGGAGGGGGGAGGTCCTCAGCAGCTGTGTGTCAGAGAGCCGTGGGTGTAACTCCCTGGAAGCACACGAGGCACGCAAAAGCCCAGCTCCAGCTCATTTCTACTGGTCAAGTAGCCGTGTTTGGAGTCTACAGTTTATTACTGGGTCCAGGCTATGTCATTGACTGTGTGGCCAGGCTGTAGGTGCATGTTAACTCAGAGATGAATCAGATCACTGTTATAATCACACCATATTAATCGAACCTTAAAAACCGTTGTTTGGGCCTGAAGAGAAGGCTGAGCAGCTATGAGACCTGCTGTTGTTCCAGGGGACCTAGGTGGGTGGCTTACAGCTACTCTCAGTCCAGCTCCAGGGTATCTGACACTCTCTTCTGACCTCTGTGGGTACCAGTAGCCACACACTTGTAAGTGTGCACGGGCAAACAAACAGAGATTAAATCTTTATAAAAATACAAATGTTAAGACTTGGATGGGGTATTATGTCTGTAATCTCAGCATTTGGGAAGCAAAGAGGGAGGAAGTGAGTTCAAGATAAGCCCGGGCTACTTAGCAAGATAAAACAAACAAGCAAAGTTACTATTTAGTGGGAAAGGAATCAACAGTAGTAGATGGAGACAAGGGATGGCAAGGGTATGTATGTGTGTGAATAAGATTGAAATATATTATGCACATACATAAAACATAAGGAAAACCATTATTGTGTATAATTAACATGCTAATAAAGCATTACAATTTAAAAAATTACGTGTACAATTTCAAAAAACAAAAGTCAGTATCTAGTGCTGTGGGTGTTGCTAGCTCAGTGGTAGGTGTGTTTGTGTGGCCGGTATGAAGCGCCAGGCTAGAGCTCCGACAGCACACGCTCACAAGAGAAGCTACTCATGCCGGGCGGTGGTGGCGCACGCCTTTAATCCCAGCACTCGGGAGGCAGAAGCAGGCGGATCTCTGTGAGTTCGAGGCCAGCCTGGTCTACAAGAGCTAGTTCCAGGACAGGCTCCAAAACCACAGAGAAACCCTGTCTCGAAAAACCAAAAAAACAAACAAACAAACAAAAAAAAAAGAGAAGCTACTCATATGTGTCTTTGTATGTGCTGAATTTTCTTTATTTTATATGTATGGGCGTTTTGCCTGCATGTATGAATGTGCACCGTGTGCTCACCTGGTGCCTTCGGTGAGGCTGAGAGCCCTACCCAGATCCTCTGCAAGAGCAACAGGGCTCTTATTCGAGGAACCATCTCTCCAGCCCCATAACTTCATTTATTATTTAGTGTGCCAACATGGAGGGCAGGGAACAACTTCGCGGAGCCATTTTTCTTTTTCCATCTTTTTGTGGGCTCAGGGATCAAACTCACGATGCCAGGCTTGCAGAGTAAGAGCCTTTACTCCCCGCGCCATCTCACCAACCTGATTTTCCTAAATCTTTAGGAAGATTACAGTATTCAAGGAGACCCTAGGGTTCGACTGCTATGATCCCTCTCTCTTTTTGGTTTTTCAAGATGGGGTTTTTCTGTGTAGCCCTGGATGTCCTGGAACTCTGTAGAGCAGGAAAGTTAAAGGCTAATTTGAAAACTACAACGTATCTGTTAAAGAAAAAAGACTAAAAAAAGCCAAGCTCTCACACATCTTTATGATTCACGATGCACAGAATACGACAAGGTCTGCACGAGATAATCACGGGTAAATGGCTCTTGTGACTCAATGGCATGCCACTTTGTGAAGGTTTTATTGTCAGCGGTTAGTGAAATGCCTGCTCGAGGAAGGGATCCTCTTCACTCTCAGGCCTGATCTCGTTCAGTGAAGTTTGCCCTCTAAGGATTTCTCGCAACTGGCAGTTGAGTTCAACAGTTATAACCCTAAGCACGAACTAGAAGCCAACTCGAGGAGTTTCGACCCTCAGCTCCTCTACATCAAGGTGACAGTCCGTTCCTCAACCCTGCCTTGACTTCAGCAATGAAATAAACACGAACACTTCAACCTTCAGAGGCTCCTTCGGCGGGCGGTACAAACACGCCATTTCAGATCTGGCTAACGACCTTTCTTGGTTATCTTAACTACAGTCAACAAAATCACAGATACCCTAGCTAGGCAAGCCCATTTCGCAGGTCGCGCTCTCTGACGCTTTTCAAAGACGATTAAGCCCTCACCTCTTCGGATCGGTTCTCAAGTCCCCACTGAGGCGAAAGGTTTTCTCATCTCACCCTTCGCCTCTGCTCACAATTTGGGCACTTGGGCCTTGACCGACTACGACTACATCTCTTCTTAAAACACCTCCACTGGCATTTTGGCACTCGAGGCTCAAGCTATGATTACCGCACCTGGGCGCGTCCACCCCAATGAGTGAAAGAAAGGCCGGTCTAGCGAGAAGGGGCAGAAAGGCTGTCGGCGGCGGAAGCGCCGTTGGCGGCCCTCCCAGACGCTCCGCACTAGCAAGACCGGCAGAGCCAAGCCAGGATCAGCGGTTCCGCAGGCCGACCCGGCCTCCGCCTTCCCGGCAGGCGCCGGTGCAGCGAGGGTGGGGAGAGCGGGTCACCGCGCCTGCGCGCTGGGAGGTGTGACCCGGGTGGGAAAGCCCTCGGCGTCCGCCATTTTGGCTGCCTCTGTCGGTCTTTTCAGTTACCACGTGAACCGCCGACGGAGACCCGTGAGGGGGGAGGTGGCGGCAGCGCTAAGTGAGAAAGGGGAAAGAGGGGAGGAAAAAAAAAAAAGGAGGAGAAAGGGGTGTCAGGACAGGGCGACGCGGCGACACCCGAGGCCTAGTGGCGGCGGAGCGGAGGATTCAAGGCTGAAGCGAGCTTGGGAACGGCAGCGGCGGCGGGCGGACAAACGGACTGACCGAGCCGGGCGGTGGCGGGAGCCGCGGGAGGAGCCGGAACCATGCCGGCCGTGAGCCTCCCGCCCAAGGAGAACGCGCTCTTCAAGCGGATCTTGGTGAGTCCGAGGCGGCGGGCGGGCGGCAGGGAGCGTCTCGCTGGGAGCCGGGCCTGTCACTCCCCAGCCCGGGACGGACGGGAGGGCGGGCGGGCACCGGGCCACCCCGCGGGGGACCCCGCCTCGGCCGTGCTTCCCGGCGGAGCGCGCTCCCTCGTCTCGCCCCGGTGGCGCCCATCTCGGTCCGCGCGGTCGCGGACGGCGGGCTTCGGAGGCCTCGGTTCCGGGCTAGGCCCCGACGCCCCGGCTTCCTCGCGGCCGCCTTTTCCCCTCCTCGAGCGAAGGGAGGAGCAGCCTGGCCTTGAGCGGGGCCAGCGGGCCGCCCGGGCTGCAAGTCGCGGCCCGCTCGGGCCAGGGATCTTGCTGGCTGCTCGGGGTGGCACCCGTCGGGAGGAACAGGTGGTGTGGCTGAGGCACGACTCATTCATTCCTTGAACGCGCTTCTCCCTCCGCGGCCCGTCCCTCCCTCTTCCTCCCCACCTGGGATTCACCTGTCCCCGCCCGGCCGGGGTCACTACGACTCGAGTGGTGGCGGGGGTTGGGGGGGGGGGAGGATAGAAAAACGAAGGGACCTTTGCAGTCTGCTACCTCCGTGTAATCGCTTGTGCACTTGGCCCTGCATCCCCTGGGGAGAGTGGGGGGGAATAAAAACATTTTCTTAGTTTGAGAGCAGAGCTGTCCCACCCCGCCACCCTTCGCCGGAGGAGGTGGAACTCATATCTAGGGGGCGGTCCGGTTGGAAGTTCTCGCACAGATTTTACGCTGTGAAGTTTTAAAAACACCGATGCAAAACTTAGCAGAAGATAATTTCCGAGTCTTCTGAGACAGTTCTTGCCGACGCTAGCTGTGTTTTGGATGTTTGCCGTTTGCATAAAAAATAGAATAGATGCATTGTTAATTCCCAGGGGCACTGGATTGAGCCTGTTTACTTTGTAAACTGTGCCCTGAAGTCTTGGAGCTGTCATTAATACATTGTAGCACTTTCTTTTGCCGTTGTTGTTTGGTGTTTAGTGTATGGGTCGCTTCTTTTGCACAAACATTTTCTTAGGAAGAAATGAAGTGCGTTTGCCAAATTTGGTACTTGAGTGGCGGTGGTGGTAGCGCACGTCTTTCATTCCAGCACTCGGGAGGCAGAGGCAGGCGGATCTCTGTGAGTTCGAGGCCAGCCTGGTCTGCACAGAGAACCCCTGTCTCGAAAAACGGAGAGACTATCTTGAATTTTGGAACGTGTGTTAGTGTTAGCCATTTAGCTTACAATTATAGTTCACTTGCTTGACAAAGAAATACGGAAATTTAGGGTTTTTTTCCCCCTTCCTTTCTGTGTAACTCAGCAGTTGAGAGCACTTGGACTGCTCTTCCAGAGGTCTTGAGTTTAATTCCCAGCAACAACATGGTGGCTCACAACCATCTATAGTGGAATCTGATGCCCTCTTCTGCTGTGCATGCAAATAGAGTACTCATATACATAAAATACATAATTGTAAATAACCATTTATGTTGAGGTAACTGATATTGCAGAAATATCCATTATAGATAACCAGTTCTTATTGAAGTAAAATATTAATGATATTGTTTTCAGACTGTTTGAAGTGAGATTGTAGCATAGGTTTTTTTTTTTTCCTGTGTTCTGAGACATTTCTCTCCCTGTCTGTCTGAAAACACACACACAAAAACAGACTTGGCAGCAAGTGTTTTTACTCACTGTGCCGTCTCATCAGCTGAAGTCTAGAATAGTTGCTGTTATTTCTGTGCTGGTTATCTAACCCAGGACTTGTACATGGAAGCAGGTGAGCCGCGCTCGCTATCCATCCATCCATCCATCTATCTATCTATCTATCTATCTATCTATCTATCTGTTTTTGTTTTTCAAGACAGGGTTTCTCTGTAGCTTTGGGGAACTCACTCTGTAGACCAGGCTGACCTCGGATTTACAGCGATCTGCCTGCCTCTGCCTCCCGAGTGTTGGGATTAAAGGCCTGCGTCACCAGGCCTGGCTACATTCAATTATTTTAAGACTAATTGATGTGTAGGTAGAACTATAGCATAGTTTTCTTGCAACATTTACCCACCCACCCCCTTGTCCCTTTATTTTTCTTTATTTTTATTATGTTGGAGGTTGGAGCCAGGGGTTGGGTTGTCTCCCAGCTCCTTCTCCCTCTGTTTATGCTGACTAGGGAGAAAATATGGAGAGCACCAAAAATACGCTTAAGTCTTTTACCTGTATTTAACATATCACCAAGATTACTTTTTCTTTGCATACATATGAAACAAAAGAAAACTGTACTTAATGCTTCACTCCTTAGACATAAAGATGTTGCCTTGTATGGTTGTAATACCATTAATAGTTTTTTTTCTAATATTCAAAATTTCCAACTGTTAGTGACACCTTTTTATTGTTTGTTTGTTTGTATTTCTTTTGAGTCTTACCTGTAGTATAGGCAGGCCTCCATTTCTTTCATACTTGAGTAGCAGGTATGAGCCACCATGCTGAACAGAATCAACTGTGTGGCTGTGTATATTCTTGTATTGGGGTTGACTCCAGGTATTGTTGCATATGCTAGGCAGATGCTATCACCGAGTAGTATATATCTCCTCTTCTAAAAATTATTTTTATTTTGAGAGAGCCATAAAGTTACATGTAACTTGAGATATTCTTTGTATATTTTACCTACTTTTTCAAATATTAATATCTTATAAAATCTTATAGCTGATTGTAACATTGATAATGTCTACCAATTTTATTCACATTTCCCAAGTTAACTTGTAGTTGTGTGTTTAGTTCTATGCAGTGTTATTACATGTGTAGGTTCTTCTCTATGTCCAAGATACGACAGTTTTCTGTCAACACAAAGGAGCCTTGGGTTGCCCTTTTAGAACCGCATCCACCTATATCCTTCCCATCCTCTCTCCCTCCCACTGTCTAGCAACCGCGACTAGTGTGTCTCCTATTTGAGCAATTTTTTAAAGAGCATTTATTTACTAAAGAGAATCATAAAGAAAGTATATAACTTACAGATTGGCGTTTCTTCAGTGCAGCAGAATTTCCTTGTTGGGTTATCTAAGTTTTCACTTGTATCAGTTGTCTGTTCTGTTTTATTGCAAAGTAATATTCTGCATTATAGACTTAGTAGAATATGTTTAAGAATTTATAGAATTATGGTTCTTGGTTGTGATGGTGAGAAAAAAAAACCCTCTAATTTCATTGCTAAAACCACAGTACAAAAATTTATTATTTTACAACATTTTATTAATCGTGTGTTTGTGTGAATGTGTGTGCACGCCTCATGCCAACACACATATGTATAGGGCAGAGAACCGTTTTCTGGAATTGGTTCTTTTTTTCTACCATGTGAGGCCAGGGATGAAATTTAGGTTTTTAAGTGGCAAGCACTTTGACTCACTGAGCATTTTTGCTAGCTTACTGAAGGATTTATTGTGATAAGGCATAAATAAGAAAAATGTGTAAATCACTAAATGAAGAAGAAAATGAGATACAGTGTTTTTATTGTTGGCAGGCATTAGGAATGAAGAAAATGTTACCAAGCAAAATAATAGTTTTGTTTCAAAATTGCATCTGTTTCAGCTTTGGTTTTGTGTGTGTGTGTGTGTGTGTGTGTTTTGTTTTGTTTTAGTTTTGGTTTTTTAAGACAGGGTTTCTCTGAGTAACTGCCCCTGCCCTGGCTGTTCTGAAAGTCATCCTGTAGACCATGCTGGCCTCCAACTCACAGAGAGGCTTGTCTCTGCCTCCTGAACGCTGGGATTCTGTTTCAACTTTTACAGTGTCAACTCTTTTTTTTTTTTTTTCCAGAGACAAGGTAGGGGTGAGGGTGGGATGGGGTCTCTCACATAGTTCTGAGTGTCCTGGAACTCACTGTATAGACCAGACTAACCTCAAATTTTCAGAGATCTCCCTGTCTCTGCCTTCTGAGTTCTGTGATTAAAGGAGTTCACCATAGTGCCGGGAATTTTAAGGGTCTCTTCCCCACTTTTTCTTGTCAGGTAAAGAGAAAGTAGGGCATTGTCTAGTGCTAGAATCAAGTTTTGGTAGGGTTGGTGACAGCAGCACTCCTTTCGTTGTGTTCCCTACTTAGTAAACTGATACAGCACCAGTTCATACTTCACAGGGACTTTCACCCTCTATTTCAGAATGATGAAATGTTTCTGGCTCAGTATTTTAATGGAAAGTGGTCTGAGTATCATTTTGCACAATTTCATACTTTCTACAGTGGGTTTTCTTGGCTTAGTGTAGTTTGTTTGATACCTGCAATAACATCTGTTGCACATCTGCCCTCCCTTTCTCCCCAGTGCAGTGTCCTGACTAGGCCTGGTTATAACCTGATAAAAGCATCTGCAGAGTATCTCTTGTCTCCAGTTCATCTAGAGAAAAAGGATAACGTTTGGTATTACAGTCTATGTATATTGTATTATGTGAGATTGTACTTGGTTACTTGCCAGTCCTTTTAAAGTTTCACATCATTTTAATATGTTTAGAGAATGAAGTTGTTAGAAAATTGTGGCCTCTGTATACTTTTCATGCTGTTCATCTAGATGAGTGGTTCTCAATCTTCCTAATGCTTCTACCTTTTATTGCAATTCATGTTGTGGTGATCCTCAACCATAAAATTATTTTCATTGCTACTTCATAACTGTAATTTTGCTGCTGTTATGAATTGTAATGTAAATATCTGTGTTTTCTGATAGTTTTATGCAACCAATGTGAACAAGTCATTCAACCTCCAAGGGGGTTGTGACCCACAGGTTGAGAAACACTGATAGAGAAGTTTGAGAATTGTCCTAAAGCTTTTCATCACTCTCTTGGTTTTTTGAGACAGAGTTTCTCTTTGAAGCTTGTCCTGGAACTCACTCTGTAGATCAGACTGGCCTCAAACCCACAAAACAGCCTGCCTCTGTCTCCAGAGTGCTGTAATTAAAGGTGTGTGGCACCAATGCCCAGCTTTACATCACTTTCTTGGGATCTAGGATTATGGTAAGAAAGATGTGGCCAACACCCACACCTTTCAGATTTCAGCCCACTGGAAAAGTGGAACCTCCTTCATGCCTAAATAAAATCACAAGCTGGTTGTTGCTACTGCTGCATCCTTCTCTTTTACTCTTTAGATGTTAATGTGAGTCATAAGAAAATAAAATCCAAAGTGGGAATATGTACCACTGTTAATAAATGTTTTGGGGTTGGAGAGATGACTCAGCAGTTAAGAATTCTGACTGCTCTTCCAGAGGACCTAGGTTCAATTCCCATCATCCACATGGCAGCTCATGCCTATGCTTCAGTTTTAGGGGATCCATTACCCTCACACAGATATATATATGAAGACAAAATACCAATGTGCATAAAATACAAATGAATTATAAATGTTGTTTTGAACTTTAATTTGAGTGATTTGTTTTAAGTTCCAAGGGCAGAGTATTTCTTAGAAAAGGGTTAGTAGGAGCCGGGCAGTGGTGTTGCAAGCCTTTAATCACAGCATCCGGATCCCTCTGTGAGTTTAAGGTCAGCCTGGTTGACAGAGTGAGTTCTAGGTGAGGCTCCAGAGCTATAGAGAAACCCTGTCTCGGGGTGGGGAGGAATTGTGGGTTAGAGAGATGGCTCAGTTGTTAAAGACTAGACTCACAACTAAAAATATAAGAAAGAGGTTAGGAGCTTGGTGATAGTTTGTGATTTACTGAACACCTTCCATTTTCCAGGCCGTGCTCTCAGCCTTTCAGAGTAGCCTCTGATTTCTCAGTACTAGATACGGGTGTGTGCCACTGTGACTTTCTCTGCAGTGCACTTTTGAGAGTTCTTTCTTAATCTCAAAATCTCAGAAGGTTGCAAAGCAGACTTTTAATTTACATATTTGTTTATTTTGTTTGTGTATGCTTGCACATGTGTGCCCACATACACATGCCACAGTGAGTTGTGATCAGAGGCAGTTTGTGGGTTCTCTGCTTCCACCATGTGGATTCTGGGGATCAAACTCAGGTCATCAGACTTGGCAGCAAGCGTCTTTACCCGCTGAGCTATCTTGCTGGCCTCAGGCAGATATTTTTATTAAGCAAACAGACTGAAGTTAAATTAGGGTTCACATCTAGAGCTAGGAGTCAGGAATCAGACTTTATTTTTTCAGAGCAATTAAATCATACTTATCTAGTGTTTACTATTTGGGGGAGAGAAGAAGAAAGAAAAAAGGTGTCCTTATAATTAGTGACAGGTTAGTTTAGTTGCTGATGAAATTCATATTAGGAATTATTAACAAGGAGATTTTCATATGCACCGGAAGGGTCATCTGCCTTTTTTCTATTACATCTGCCCAAATTGGAGATCAAACCCATGGCACACACATGCCAGGCTCAGCTATTATTTAAATTTCATTGTGACATTATTCTAGTTTTGCAGTTGAGTATATAGGCAGTTACTTTGAAATTGGTTTCCTTTTTCTTTTTGAAATTGGTTTTAATATATTTATGCCTATACTACATTCATGTAAACCAGGATTGCTTAAACCTTTTCCACTTGTGATCTCCTTTTACCTGAGAAATTTTATACAACCCCTTAATGGAGATACATAAAGTAGATAATCAGATCAGATACTAACTGATCATGAAGAAACATTTACTTATTAAAAAATTTGATGTCTTCATTAACATATATTAGCTACACAAGGTAATGGCTTTCATTAAAACAATTTAAGAAAAACCTAAAATTTTTTTTACATTTATTTATTTTGCATGTTGGAGTGCATATTACAACACTCATGTGGAGGTAGAGGACAGCTTTCAGTTGTGTGTTCTTTTATTATGTGGACTCCGGGGTTCCAATTCAGGCCCAAGCACCTGCACTTACCCTAAGCTAGCTTTTATTATTTATTTGTCTGTTTGATTTTGTTTTGAGACAAGGTCTTATATAGCCTAGAACTTGCTGTGCAGACCAAGCTGGCCTTGAACTCAGAGATCTGTCTTTTTGTTGGGATTAGAGGCGTGCCAGTCAAGAAAATTAAGACAGTTCTTTGATACACATTAATCTTACCAGTTAGTGAAGAGGAAAGTAGGATGTAAACTGAAATGACTGTATTTAATTGTGAGCATGACAGTCTAGAATCACCTAGGAAAGGAGTCTCCCATTTACTTTCTTTTCATTTTCTTTCTCTTCTCCGAGTCTGTGCTGGTTAATCTCTTTTGTCAATTTGTTGAGCTCTAGAACCACCCAGGAGCCAGGCCTCTGGGCATGCCTGTGGGGGATTATTTTGATTAGGTCATTTGAAGAGGGATGATCAGCCCACTGTGGTCAGAGCTATTCATTAGGTTGGGATTCTGGCTGGGAAAGGAGTCTTAATGAGAAATTGTCTAGTCCCAGCATTTAGGAGGCGGAGACAGGTTGATCTCTGAGTTCGAGGCCACAGAAACTGTCTTGTAAAACAAGTGTGTGTGTGTGTGTGTGTGTGTAGTTGTTTAGATCAAGTTGGTTTGTGGGCAGCCAGTGGAGATTATCTTGATTATGATAATTGAGGTGGTAATATCTGCCCACAATGGGTGGCATCGTTCCTTAGGCAGGGTTAACTTACTGCAAACATGAATTCATTTGCTCTGTTCGTGGGTGTAATATCACCAGTGCTCTTGTGCTGCTAGGTCTATGCCAGCTTGATCCAAGCTAGAGTCATTTGGAAGAGAGAATCTCAGTAGAGAAAATGCTTTCACCAGATTGGCCTTTGGGAAATTCTGTAATACGTTTTTTTTTTTTTTTTAATTAACATGACTGATGTGAGAGGACCCAGTTCACTGGGGGTGGTGCCACTCTTGAGCAGGTGGTCCTGGGTCCTAACAGAAAGCAGGGCTGAGCAAGTCAAGCCAGAAAGCAGCACTCCTCCCTGGGTTATGCATTTGTTCCTGCCTCAGGTTCCTGCCCTAACCTGCCTGTGTTAGAAATGGACATTACTTGGGGAAAAAAGATGAAATAAGCCCTTTCCAAGTTGTTTCTTGTCATGGTGTTATATCACAGCAATAGAAACTATAAGACAGCTCTTGCTGTGACTTCCCTGCAGTAATGCTCTGTAACCTGGAATTGTGACTTAATCCTTTCTCTCTCCTAAACTGCTTTTGCCATATTTTATTTCAGCAACGCAATGAAATTAAGACATACACTAATGAAATGGATGTACTTATTTATTTTTACATGAAGAATTAAGTCTTGACTTCTTCCCCATTCCATCCCCTCTCCCTGTTTCCCCAAACAGGGTTTCAGCCCTGAATTTCTGGAACTCACTTTGTAGACCAGGCTGGCCTCGAACTAACAGATATCTGCCTGCCTCTGCTTCCTGAGTGCTGGGATTGAAGACGAGTGCCACCATGTCCAGCTCAGTTTTCAATAGTAAACAATACTGTATTCTTACAGAAGCAATTATAGGAACTGAAATTACAGTTACATTTCATAGATATTGCAAAGCCATACAGTCCCAGGTCATGTGCATTTGATAATAGAACTGCCATGGGATGTGAAGCACTGATGAGAGTTTTCCAGAGGGGAACACTTGGCACCCTGCAGGATTCGAGGTCTGGAGTGCAGCTGACCAAGTGCCCTCAACTGGATGGATGGGTTACTTTTTAGTGTGCCATCTTATTTCCTTTCCTATTTCAGCTTCTGAAAATGTACATAAGATAGAGGATTGATTCATATACATACATACATACATATTGTTCATTAAAGTGTGTGCTTGTACTCAAAAGGTCCACATTGTCTGATAGAGCATACACGAATAACTGGGTGTTGGGAAGTTTCTCTTCCAAGAAACTGCATGGATCCATTTGCACATTTCTCTTGGGCCTGTGTATAAGTGGAGTCCTCTAAACGTTGTTTGAACCTTCTTTGATCAGGAGTATTTCTCAACCTATTTCTTTCTTACTTCCTTCATGGTTTTTTCTCCAGTATAATTATGACCATTGATATATACTTAGCTGTATATTTATCACATCTTTTGCATTTAAAATGTGGATTTTATGATAGGGACTTTGTTTTGTTAATTGCTATGTTCATATTGGGTAATGTGCTAAATAAATGTTGCGTAAAACAGGTGTTAAAATAGCAATTACAGTGCAGGAGAAAAGGCTCTTTGAATTGTGTTTGCATGAGTATTTTCAGAGAAGATAGTTGAGCTGGGTCCTTGGCATTATAGACTGTATTATTATACAGGGTAATTGTAGGATATTGGGCAGAGCCTGCGTTATTTGTTTGGTAAGACCTTGGAAATTGCATTTATGAATGAATCATGGTATTATTTCATTTGCATGGCCTATTTTTATAAAAGCATAATAAAAAGGAAATCTTTGTCATTGTTTCATTTTTGCTTGTTTTAGCATTAGAGAAAAAACTGATAAGAGGTTTGTTGTCAGGTGTTCAATAAATTAGTCTCTAAAGGGAAAGACTTGGCCATGTATTTAAAGCTATACTAGTGATTTTTACACAGCTAGACTGGGGGCCACTACATGTAGTGTTACAACATGAATAGAAAATAAATATAAATGTTCAAATATGTTACTTTTTTCCCCCCCCAAGACAGGGTTTCTCTATGTAGCCCCGGCTGTCCTGGAACTCTCTTTGTAGATCAGACTGGCCTCAAACTCATAGAGATCCACCTGCCTCTATCTCCCGAGTGCTGGGATTAAAGTTGTGCACCACTGGGGCTGGGGAGATGCCCCAGCTGTTAAAGAGAACTGACTGCCGGGCAGTGGTGGCGCACGCCTTTAATACCAGCACTTGGGAGGTAGAGGCAGGCGGATCTCTGAGTTCGAGGCCATCCTGGTCTACAAAGCAAGTTCCAGGACAGCCAGGACTATTTCACAGAGAAACCCTGTCTCAAAAGACAAACAAACAAACAAAAAGAACATTGACTACACTGCCAGAGGACCTGGGTTCAACTCCCAGCACCCATATGATGGCTTACAACTGTCTGTAACTTCAGTTCCAAGGGATCTGACACCTTCACACAGACATATGCAGACAAAACATCAATGCACATACAATAAAAATAAACAATTAAAAAAGAAAAGGTTGTGCACCGCCACCACCACCTGACTCAGATGTATGTTATACTTCCTTTGTGATTCTTTTTCCAAATATTTAAAAATCAAGTTGAGGTTTTAGGATTGATCAAAGTTGTGAAGTTGATGTAGGAAAGAGTAAGCAGTTGATTTAACTTAGTATTGAGTTGAGCCAGTTGTCAGCATTCACATATAACTACTGCTTTTTCTTTGTAGAGAGAAAACTGATGGTTAGGAAAGTTTGTTCTTAAAAGAACGCCATTTTGTAGTTCTGGTGTTAAAAAGTGCAAGGTTTTGAGAGTGACATTTTTAAAGATTTATTTATTTATTTATTATGTATAAACATTCTGCCTCCATGTATGCCTGCACGCCAAAGGAGGGTGCCAGATCTCATTACAGATGGTTGTTAGCCACCATGTGGTTGCTGGGAATCGAACTCAGGACCTCTGGAAGAGCAGGCAGTACTCTTAACCACTGAGCCATCTCTCCAGCCCGAGAGTGACATTTTTAAACGTGATATTAGGCTATGGAGGACTTTAATGTTGTGGTTATAATCTTGATTTTTGGGGATTTTGTTGGAATAGCAAGTGTACAGTTAGGTATCTAAACTTTGAAGTATGCTTTGCCTTTCACATAGATTTGTATTAAAGTTGTAATTTTAAAAGACAAAACAGGACTGGAGAGGTGGCTAAGTGGTTAAGAGGTCCTGAGATCAGTACTCAGCAACTGCATGGTGGCTCACAAGCTATCTGTAGTGGGATCTGATGCCCTCTTCTTGCATGTAGGCTTACATGCAAATAGAGCACTCATGCATAAAATAAATCTTTAAAAAAACAAAAAGAAGTTTTTTTTTTTTTGGTTTTTCGAGACAGGGTTTCTCTGTGGTTTTGGAGCCTGTCCTGGAACTAGCTCTGTAGACCAGGCTGGTCTCGAACTCACAGAGATCCGCCTGCCTCTGCCTCCCGAGTGCTGGGATTAAAGGCGTGCACTACCATCGCCCGGCCAAAGTTCCTATTTTTAAAGTAAAACAAAAGTTATGCCGAAGTAAATGATGGAGCTGCTGTTTTCTAAATTTTGGTTTTGGTTAAAAAATGATTTATTTTAAATGTCTGTTTTGTCTGCATATATGTATGTGCACCATGTGTGCATGCCTAGCCTAGTGCTCACGGAAATTAGAGGGCTACAGTTAGTTGTAAGTTACCAAGTAGATGGTGGAGTTGAGAAACCCTAGTCTTTTGCAGTTGAAGCCAGTGCCCTTAGCTGCTGAATTTGGTTTTTGGGATAGTCTTCTGTTGCTCATGCTGGTCTGGAACTCACCATATAGCCCAGGCTAGCATCAGATTTGTAGTAGTCTTTCCAGCTGCATCTTTCTGAGTGCTAGAATTACAAGTGTTTGCTGTGTTATGCCTGACTGAGGGTACCTACCTCTCATATTCTCTACTGTGATTATCTTTTGTTAGTGTAAGATGAACAAAACTTTAGTTGAGGTAATTTGGAGTATCCATTAGATTTGCTGAGGAAACTGTAGGGTGTGTGAGTTTTTCGATGTTTTATCTTTGTACAAAAGGAGAAATGAAAGTTTACTTTTCTAAATGCAGAGCTGGAGTAGGGTACATAGTCTTCGGATGGATTTTCTACTTTCAAACACTTGCTGTACCAAGTAGCTAAATAGCAATCATCGTTCCTTCCCCATGATAAGGTCTACTTAAAATGGTATTGTTGGTTTTTCAGAGAGATTTCATTGACTATTCACAAAATCTCCTTTGATTTTCAATGTTTCAAGACTGCATCAAAATGAAGAATGAAGTAAACTGTAATATTTATTGAATACCTTTATTGAACCAAGATGATAGCTTTGTTTGTTTTGTTTTTATATATTGATGAGTCTAATTTAACCTTGTAACATTCCTTTAAAAATTTGTAAGATAGGTAGTTCTTACTATTACGTTGTTAAGTATCTTTCTCATTGCTTTGTATATGTTCTATCTATATCAAGGCATACATGTTCCTAAAAGACATTATATTATGCAAGTTCAGAATAAAAACTACAGGGTATGTGGGGAAAATGGACCTGGCACAGTATCACAAATACAAAAAAGGTGGTACATGCCTATACAGTCTTAGCAATCCACTCTGGAAGCCAAGTTCCAGACTGGCATGGGCTACAAAGAAAGACCCTATCTCAAAAATCAAGTCCCCAATAACAGCAAAATAGGACTTTAATAAAAATGATAACATACGGGGATTGATGAGATAGCTCAGTGGTTAAGATGCTTATTCTATCAGAGGACATGAATTCACATCCAGGCACCCACTTGAGGTAGCTAACAAATTGCCTCTAATTCCAAGGAACTGTACAACAGTCATACAAGACCACACACACATTAAAATGACTCTTTTAAAAAGGTAGCATAGATTTACATATGTAAAATAATTAACAGATACCTAAATACTGTAAGAAAATGGTACATTTTTTTTTTCATGGAAAAACACTTGAAGCTAGCTTGTTTTGGAAGTGAACATCCAAAGGAGTATAGTTTGCCAATTACTGTGAAGAGGTAAGGTAGGTTTTTTGAAATCTGATACAAGGTAGTATCAGATGTGGGTAGATGTGGCATAGTTTGGCTCAGAGTACACAGGGTGAACTGAGGTAGCTGGTAGATGTTTGATGGCTTTGCAACAATGTGCTGTGCATGCCCACAGGACTTGTTTCAACTGGCTGTTTTCTGTGTCACTTAGTTTTCTGGAAGTTGGAATCCCACGTAAGCAAACACAAAAGTTTAAGAGATTAAGACATCCCCTAATATATTAATTCTAGTGGAGCAAATGTGTATATTCAAAACAAGCTTTAGAGTTTGCTGTTCCCTGCCTAACAAC
Organism: Microtus oregoni; assembly: GCF_018167655.1. Lineage (NCBI taxonomy): Eukaryota > Metazoa > Chordata > Mammalia > Rodentia > Cricetidae > Microtus > Microtus oregoni. The sequence goes on along the minus strand of NW_024543069.1, from coordinate 25,836,678 downwards.
ATTGTAGTGTTCTCAGAGGCCACTAGTTTCCCAGCTGTCCTAACTCGAAGTAATCACACAGAAACTATATATTATATGCAGTACTGTTTGGCCAGTAGCTTAAGCGTTTTTCTAGCTGCTCTTATATCCTAAATTAACATATCTACATTAATCCGTACATCATCATGAGGTTGTGGCCCAGTGCCAAAGTTCCAGCTGGCTTCAATGGAGGCATCTGGCTCCCGTGACAGCTACATGGCTTCTCCCCTACTCTGCCTACTTTCTCCCAGCATTCAGTTTAGCTTTCTCCGCCTAGCTCTATTCTGCCCCGTAACAGGCCAAAGCAGTTTCTTTATTCATTAACCAATAAAAGCAACAGAAGGACTTCTCACACCATTTTCCCTTTTCTGTTCAAATAAAAAAGGTTTTAGCTTTAACATAGTTAATTTACATATAACAAAACAGGTATCAAGCAAGAATTTATATCTACTTTATCTTTTATCATAACTAAGTAAAACTATAATTATAACTATTTTTCAATTCCATCAAAGACTCCAGAAGGATATATTATCTAAATAAACAGGAAGTGCATTGTGAGCAACTTCTAAAACTCTAGAATTAACAGAGACATCTTGCTGCCTGGATAGTAGTCACCCAAAGTTCTGTACCATTGGGGCACCTGTCTTCAGCCTACAGGCCCATAGTATCTGGCAGACTTTTCCATGAAGTAGGAAATTTCAAAGACAGTTTGGACTATATTGGCAGTTTGTCAGTCACTTCTATATCCTGAAGGATTGTCTCATCTTTAAGTTCAGTAGTCATTTCTCTGTGGATCCTGCATATCCAGTTCATACAGCATAACATCAAGCAGTCCAGGCAAGAGCAATTTCTTGCTCAGATGGCTAGCAAACTCCATAAGGAGCCTCTTTGATGCCCATCATTCTCTTGAAGTAGATTGGTGTTGCCAGGAGCAAACGTGTCTCATTGTTAAGAAAAGCCCTAAGTTTTTAAAATATTTTAAATGCCATATTCAGTAACTATTCATCTGAAATATATCTCTGTACATCTAGAAAACCTAACTAACATGACTACAAGCTTGGCTATTATAGATGACTATTATCCTGTATTTCTTAATTATACATTACATCTTTAAATGAGATGCCCAAACACAATAACCTTAATCAAGAGCAGAAATATACACATGACAAAATTGACCTAAAATTTGTATCAGTAGACCAAGATCTATACCAATGCAAAGTATTCATATCTATAACATTGTAGAGACCATAGACTTTGTGTGGACTCTTCTGTCTATGCTGGGTTTTGGCCCTCTTGTGTGTCGCTCCTGAGGCATATTCATGTTCTTTGCTATTTTAGTTGCTACTGCCAATGCATTTGATAATGCATTTCTTTCTTCTACCCTTCCTCTCTTCTTCTTGGGTTTTAGGAAGAATTTTTCCTTTTTTTCTTCCTTTCTTTGGTTTTTTTTTTTTTTCGGTTTTTTTGAGACAGGGTTTCTCTGTAGCTTTGAAGCCTTTCCTGGAACTAGCTCTTGTAGACCAGGCTGGCCTCAAACTCAGAAAAATCGGCCTGCCTCTGCCTCCCGAGTGCTGGGATTAAAGGCGTGCGCCACCACTGCCCAGCTTTGTTATTGTTTTTTTTTCTTTTCTTCCTTCCTTCCTTCCTTCCTTCCTTTTTTTTTTTTTTTTTTTTTTTTTTGAGACAGGGTTTCTCTCTGTATCCTTGCTGTCCTGGAACTCACTCTAGATCAGGCCGGCCTCGAACTCTTAGAGATCTGCCTGCTTCTGCCACATGAGAGCTCGAATCGAAGGCGTGTGCCACCACTGCACAACTTGGAAGGAGTTTTCTTATAGAAGAGAGCTTCAGTGAAAGGCTGGCAAGAGGTACTCCTGTAGAGCTAGAGGGTATGAGTGGGTTGCCACTGAGGGTCAGTGCCCACGTTCTTCTTTACATGTGACTTTAATAAATTGTATCTGGGGGCTGGAGAGATGGCTCAGTGGTTAAGAGCATTGCCTGCTCTTCCAAAGGTCCTGAGTTCAATTCCCGGCAACCACATGGTGGCTCACAACCATCTGTAAAGAGGTCTGGCGCCCTCTTCTGGCCTTCAGGCATACAGACAGAATATTGTATACATAATAAATAAATAAAAATAAATAAATAAATTGTATCTGTGTCTCTTTGTTTGTTTGCTTGCTTGCTTGTTCATTTATTTATTTTTGAGATGGTTTCACTGTATAGCCCTTGTTGTCCTGGAACTTGCTATGTAGACCAGGCTAGCTTTAAACTTGAAGATCTGCCTCCTGAGTGCTAGGATCAAAAGGCGGTTGTGGCTACCAACTACCTCAAGCCTTCCTTTTAAGTAAGATACCTCCTTTTCTCTCTAAAGCTATATGTTGCTAAAAAACTGTAACCTTTATCTTAACAGGTGTTCAGAGTCGTTTGTGACTTCCCAGTAGACAAAGCTAACTCTATTGTGTGTCAGATCTCCTGTCCATTCTTCCTTTCTGATAGGGGACCTGTCTTTTTGAGAGCAAATTTCAGGTGCTGTTAATAAGTGCAGTATGTGTAGGACCCTGCTCTGTTGTTCTTTGGACAGTTGCCATTGAGTTTCTTTGTCTTAGATATTATGTGCACTTATCTGAAAATTTAGGTTTTTAGTTGTTTTATTTATGTTGTGTGGTCAGTTGTGGTTGTAGGGAGTCTTTCTCTGTCCAGCCTTCCAACTCCCAGATAACCACAGGGAGATTTCTTATTAATTATGAAAACTTGCCCGATAGGCATGTTTCTAACTAGCTCTTATAATTTAAATTATCTTAGACATACATTTCTTCTAATTTACATTCTTTTACATGGCTCAGTAACCTTTACTTTCTAATGCCCATGCTGCCATCCTGGCGTCTCCACCTGCCTTCTTCCTAATGTCCTCCCTGCCCCGAAAATCCTGCCTAGCTATTGGATTTCAGCTTTTTATAAACCAATCATAGTGACACACCTTCACAGTGTTCAAAAGATTATCCTACAACAAATGGTTGGTTATATTTGTTCTTTCTGGGCCTATATTGTTTTAAGAAATTTAACTTTAATTTCTGTTTATGTACAAGCATGGATATATGTAAACTAATGAATTTATGTGTGTCGCGTGTATATAGGTGAAGTTACGCTTAGTTTGTGAGCTGCCTGATGTAGATTCTGGGACCTGGAGCTGTGTCCTTGACAAGAACATTAAGCTCTTTTTAACCTCTGAGCTTTCGTTCAGCCTCCACCTGAATGTTCTTTTGTAGTATTTGTGCATTGTTTATTAGAGGGCAGTAAATTTCTTAGACTTTATCTTTATTGTATGTTTTTCCTGAAAACAGCAATATTTGATTTAAAATAATCTTTAATTCAAGTTCTAACTGAATTGTTGGTTATGGTTGTTTTTGTGTCCTGTTCAAATTTATTTATTTATTTTTAAATATTTATTTATTATGTATACAATATTCTGTCTGTGTGTATGCCTGTAGGCCAGGAGAGGGCACCAGACCTCATTACAGATGGTTGTGAACCACCATGTGGTTGCTGGGAATTGAACTCAGGACCTTTGGAAGAGCAGGCAATGCTCTTAACCTCTGAGCCATCTCTCCAGCCCCCTCAAATTTATTCTTTGCAAAAATTTCATGTAATTATGAAGTTTGTTATGGCTGACTTTCAATCATACCCTGAGTTTTGTAGGTAATACTAATATTATGTAGAGATCATAAAATCCCACTTCAGCTAGTTAACCCTCCTGCCCACCGTTCCTTCTTAGTTTCTTTCTTTTCTAGGTTGTCTTTAAACTCACTTTGAAGCCAAAGCTGGTCTTAAAAATATATTTTTATTATTCCCCAGCCTTCTAAGTCCTTCACTGTGTTTGACACCCTCCCCGCGTGCTTGCTTGCTTTTTTTTTTTTTTTTTTTTGAGACAGTTTCTATTAGTAGTTCTGGCTATCCTGGAACTCACTCTGTACCAAGCTAGGATTCAAGAAGCTGATGCCTGCCTCTGCTGGGTTATCTTGATCCTATTCATTCTGAGTCCTTTCACGTCTGCCCCCTGTTCAGGGGGTATTCCCCCCACAATAAAACAAAATTCAAGAGAGAAAAAAATAAAATGAGAAAAAGGGAAGGAATTAAAAATCTCGTAATGGAAGCTGCAGTATGATCCAACAAGTCATGCTGTTCACTCCTTTGTCCATACATCTCTACTTGCAAGTGTTCGTTGCAAAGAGTCATTGATCCAATTTGAGGCCCCTGGTCTCCACTACATGTTTGATGCTGGGTCCCCACTAGGTCTCTTCCTGGACATCTCACTGGCGCCCTGTATTGTGGACATCCTGCAGCTTTGGATCTGTGGGTCTGGTCTCTTCACGTGCTCCAACAGAACATAAAGGGGTGGATGTTGGGACAAGTCAAATCATAACCCTGGGTCTTGACCTGGTCCTGGCCGCTGTAGGATTGTTGGTCTACCAGATAGGAATGGCAACAGCGCTTTCATGGTCACAGTTTTGGGGCTGACTCACCTATACTTGTGCTAATTGTGTTGTTTCTTTCTTTCTTTCTTTCTTTCTTTCTTTCTTTTTTTTTTTTGTTTCTTTCGAGACAGGGTTTCTCTGTGGCTTTGGAGCCTGTCCTGGAACTAGCTCTGTAGGCTGGTCTAGGCTGGTCTCGAACTCACAGAGATCCGCCTGCTTCTGCCTTCCGAGTGCTGGGATTAAAGGCCTGCGCCACCATTGCCCGGCTAATTGTGTTGTTTCTATTGTACTACCCTGGAATAGCACTCTTTCTCTCTCTCTTTTTTAACTACTACCTTTTTTTTTTCTTTTTAAAATAATTTTTATGTGCAGTGGTGTTTCCTGCATATATACTGTTGTGAGGGTGTTAGATCCCCTGGAACTGGCATTTCAGACAATTGTGAGCTGCCATGTGGGTTCTGGGAATTGAACTGGGTCCTCTGAACGAACAGCCATCTCTCCATCCCCTATTTTTCCTTTTTTAAAGATTTATTGGCCGGACAGTGGTGGCTCATTCCCTTAATCCCTGCACTCAGGAGGCAGAGACAGGCATATCTCTGAGTTCAAGGCCAGCCTGGTCTACAGAGCGAGTGCTGGGACAGGCTTGAAAGCTACACAGAGCAACCCTGTCTCGAAAAACAAAAAGATTTGTTTATTAATATACTGTTTGCATATAGGTGTTGTCAGCATGTACATCTGCACACCAAAAGAGTCTCCAGCCTCCTTTCACTTCTTCTTTCATCTTCTTTTGACTTTTGACTCTTCTTTCAAATAACATAATTTAATACCAAAAAGAAAAGAAAGACCTGGTGAAATCTGGCATGTTTTATGTTGAGTGTGAATGTAGTACCAGAAAAAGTCTGTGACAGCTGTCACCCTTAGTTCTGCTGTTAGTAAAATTGAATCTCTGTTTTTTCACTTTTGAGCTCCAAACCTAGAGGCAAAAAAAAAAAAAAAAAAAAAAAAAAAAAAAAAAAAAGTGGCTCACAGCCTGGTGGTGGCGGCGGCATATGCCTTTAATCCCAATATTCAGGAGGCAGAGGCAGGTGAATGTCTGTAAATTCAAGGCCAGCCTGGTCTACAAAGTGAGTTCCAGTGCATCAGAACTGTTACATAAAGAAACCCTGTCTAGAAAAACCAGAAAAAGAAAAAGAAAAAAGACCTCAAATTCTAAAAAAGTATTGGTGTGAAATTTCCACAGATCCTTCTATATTATTCTGGGACTATATACTTGTTGCTTAAGAAATATTAAGATGTGCTGCTCATATTGACGCACATCTAATCTCAGGGCTAGGGAGGCAGAGACAGGTGAATCTCTGAGTTTGAGGGCAACCTGGTCTAAATATTGAGTTCTAGGCTAGCTCCATGGTGAGGCTGTCTCCAAATATATATGTGTGTGTCTGTATGTGTGTGTGTAGTAATAAGGGGCAGCGGTGGCTGCGTTCTCAGCACCCCCGGCCGCCTGCCCGGCTAGCTTATGCCCAAAATAATTACACGGACACTGTATTCTTTTAAACACTGCTTGGCCCATTCTCTTCTAGGCTAATTCTCACATATTAATTTAGCCCATTCCTAATCATCTGTGTGTAGCACCCCAAGGTGCGCTTACCGGGGAGATTCTCTAGCCTATGTCCATCCTGGGTCGGAGCTTCATCCCGGGAGCGGGCCTGGCGTCTCTCTCTGAGGCGTCTGCTCCCGAGAGAGCAGAGCTGTGGAGTCTCTGACCTCACTTCCTCTTCCTCCCAGCGTTCTGTCCTGTTTTCTCCTCCCACTTATCCTCTAACCAATAAAATGGGCCAGGGCAGTGCCTTTATTAGCCAATGACCTTCCTCCATCATTTCCCCTTTTTCGGTTTAAACAAAAAAAAAAAGGCTTTAACATAGCAAAATTACATATAACAAAAACAGTTGTCAAGTAAAAGTTACAATAATCTTTATAATAACTAAGGAAAATTAAAGCTATAACTAACTATTCTTAACTCCATCAGAGACTCCAGAAAGATACAATACTACCTAAGCAAACAAGAAAAAAGCAACTTTTAAAATTTTAGAAATGACAGAGACATCTTGCTGCCTGGACAGTCACCCAAGGTTCCTCTGTACCGTTGGGGCATCCATCTTCAGCCTTCAGGCCCATGGTATTCAGCAGACATTTCCATAAAGCAGGAAAATTCAAAGTCAGTTCAGTCACTATCTGTTGTGTCCTGCAGAATGTCTCGCAGACTCTTTCATGAATCAGGAACCCCGAAAGATCATCTCACCTTAGGCAAGTTCAGTAGTCCTCTCTCTGCGGGTTCTCTGTGTCCAGTTTATGCAATAGTCCAGGCAAGAGCAGTTTCTTGCCCAAATGGCTATCAAACTCCATAAGGTGCCTCTTCGATGCCCATCTTCCTCTTGAAGTAGATTGGTGCTGCCAGGAGCAGAGTGTCTCATTGTCAAGAAAAGTCCTAAGTTATTAAAACATTAAATGTCCTATTCTGTAATCTTTGAAAGACATGAAGAATGCCTATCTAAAATATATCTATGTACATCTAGAAAATTTTAACTAACATGACTACAAACTTGACTATTATGATTATCTATTAACAATCTATATTTCTAATTATACATTACATTTTTAAATGAACTACACAATCACAGTTCCTTAATCAAGATCAGAAACACATATACATAAAACAAAATTGACCATAAATCTCTATCAATAAAGCAAAATCTATACTAATGTAAATTATTCATATCTATATCATATCCCCCTTTAAATGTAAAAGGACGTTTATAAACCATATTTGGGAACATGGGCGCATTTTTTTCTCTCCAAACTGCTTCCTGCTGAATGGGGGCGTCGTTAATTAGGTCTTTCATGGTATAAACTGTGTGCTAGTTTCATCTCAGTTGGCAGTTGAGCGAAGCAATTTTTTGAAGGCGTTCACACCAACCCTTCAGGAGGGCGTGGTCCATCATACCAAATCGGAATAGAAGAAATGAACAGGGTCTCATCCTCTGTGAAAACAAAATAAGAAACTCCTTTCCAAAGTATCATATCCTTAGATCCAAATTCATAATATCTATGTTGGATTAGTTCAGCAGTATTTATAAATAAATATCTTTTAGTAGCTTTTGCTCTTTCCTCAGCATGCAAACAAATCAAAGAGAGCATAATAGCATACAGTCTCAAAATTCTCTGTGTATTTTCCATCTTTGTACAGGTTTGTTTTAACCTCTATTTCGTTTATTTTTTACTTTTAACTTTTTGCTTTTTGAGACAGGTTCTCTGTATCTTTGACCTGAAGTAACTCTGTAGACCAGGCTGTCTTTGAATTCTCAGAGATCCGCCTGTCTCTGCCTCCCAGGCATTGGGATTAAAGGTGTACACTACTACACCTTGAACTCACAGAGATCTGTTTGTCTCTGCCTTCTAGGCACTGGGATTAAAGGTGTGTGCTACCACACACAACAACTCTCTTCCTTTTTTTGTTTTTTACTTTAAGAACTTCAACTTTTAGTCTGCATATATTTTTAACACACTGTAAACCATTTAAAAATTTTCTTTGTCTTTGAATCTCTCTTTACTGTATATCTCTCTTTTTTTGACCACATGAGTCTTTAATTTACCATGCAATATCAGTAGGATTAAAGGCGTGGCTTTGCCAGCTAGATCCAGTCCATTCCTTAGCTTTCTAGCCTCATGGCGGATATACAGGCTGTAGCCATGTGTACTGCAACAACTGTATGGCATTTCAAGGTCCCTGCCAGCAAGTGAGCTACAACAGACAACACTCAAGTCCTCTCTCTCGGTAGCCGGCCCTCCTGCCTCAGTCAGAGTTTGCCCTGGCAGGATGGCCCAGAAAGCCGGCATTTTTAAACGGTGCAGCTTTTTTCCTGCTACGGCTAAAAACCGAAAAGCATGCGTTCAGCTTTTCATCAACACCGTTTAAGTGTTTCGTGGCAGGACCTCTTAATGAGCTGCAGGGTTTTGTAGCTAAAGCTGAGTCAGGAAGCTTCTCTTAGATGAGAGCGCTTGCTTGCCTCTAGAAAGCAGAGTAGAACCGAGAAATGGCAGCTACCAAGAAAACATGCTTTACTCTTTCCCAAGCTTTTCAGGCTTTCAGTGGATTCAGTTGTCCACACGTCTGGGTGCCATCTGAAGTAATAAGGGCGGCAGGGCTGCGTTCTCAGCACCCCCGGCCGCCTGCCCGGCTAGCTTATGCCCAAAATAATTACACGGACACTGTATTCTTTTAAACACTGCTTGGCCCATTCTCTTCTAGGCTAATTCTCACATATTAATTTAGCCCATTCCTAATCATCTGTGTGTAGCACCCCAAGGTGCGCTTACCGGGGAGATTCTCTAGCCTATGTCCATCCTGGGTCGGAGCTTCATCCCGGGAGCGGGCCTGGCGTCTCTCTCTGAGGCGTCTGCTCCCGAGAGAGCAGAGCTGTGGAGTCTCTGACCTCACTTCCTCTTCCTCCCAGCGTTCTGTCCTGTTTTCTCCTCCCACTTATCCTCTAACCAATAAAATGGGCCAGGGCAGTGCCTTTATTAGCCAATGACCTTCCTCCATCATGTGTGTGTATATATATATATATATATATATATATACACACACACATATATTGCATTTTGTTTTATAAACTGCTAATAACATTTTTATAAACTGTACTTAGAAGAATTAGAAGATGTATTTCAATTCTTCAGTTTTTTTTTTTTTGAAACTTGACTTTTAAAATATGAGAACTTTGTGTTGGCCTCAGAGAGTGGTCCAGAGAATTAAGGAGACTTGAAGCTTTTGTATAAGGAACAGTTAAAAGAACAAAGATTTTTGGTTGAATTAAGCAGGGTGAGAAAAGAGAAACTCTAAAATCTTAGACTAAGCTAGACTCAGTTGTGAAGTTAAAAGGAGATACTGTTTAGATCAGTTCCTAAAATTATTTGCTAAATGCTGGCATTAGGCACGAGCTGTGGTCACACTTTCAACAGATGGGATTTAAGAGTTCTTCAGATTAAAGGATAATCTTGACTTGTTAAATTTTCCTTTGGTGGGTCTTTTTTGGGATGGTGGGTCTTACTATGTGGCTCTGACTAGCCTGGAACTCAGGGAGATCTGCATTCCTCTCTCTCCCGAGTGCTGAGATTAAAGGCATGCACTTCCATACCTAGTCTTAAATTCTCCCACCCCACCCCTGAGACAGGGTTTCTCTGTGTAACAGCTCTGGCTATCCTGGAAATTGCAGGCCAGGCTGGCTTTATATTCACAGAGATCTGCCTGCCCCTGCCTCCCAAGTACTAGAATCAGAGACGTGAACTACCATGCCTGCCTGACGGTTTGTCTGCCCATCCGCCCTTTTCTTCCTTCCTTCCTTTTTTTTTTTTTTTTTTTTTTTTGGTGTGACAGGGTTTCTCTGTGTAGCTTTGGAGCCTGTCCTGGAATTTGCTCAGTTGACCAGGCTGGCCTTGAACTCAGAGCCTACCTCTGCCCCTGACTCCGGATTAAAGGCACGTGCGATCACCGCCCGGCTAATGCCCGACTTTTAAGACTAATTTTGATGGTATATGTAGGAATGTTTTGCCCGAATGTATATAAGTGCATGCAGTGACCGTGGAGGCTAAAAGAGGAACTTCTGATCCTCTGAAACTGGGGTTACATATTGGTTGTGCTGGGAACTGAACTTAAATCTGCAAGAGCAGGAAGTAACTTAACCACTGAGCTATCTTTCCAGCCCACATTGTGGGTTTTGATGCCCTGTTTTCAAGGCATTATACTGCTGTCATGTCATAAAGATAGTATATAAGTAAGTCTTATTAGTTGAGTATCTCACCTCTACATGGCTTCTTTTTACTACCATTCTATAGCCAAGTTGAGATTTTACTGTTTGAATGTTGATGTTTATGTTCAGCAGATCAGTTAGGTTTAAACTGCAAGTCCTAACTCTTATGGGATGTGATTCTAGCTAATGTCAGTTCAATTTTTGAAAACCCTCCTGTTTCTGCTTTGGTCTATTGCTCATAAGCCCCTCCTCACCTCATGGCCATATGGTTCTTGCAGCTCAAATTCCTAAATGTGAATAGGATCAGATCCAGGTACACGGAGTTTTGGGGTAAACAGCTTTGTATGATTGCTTTCACAGTTCTTTTCTGTGTTCTTTCTGAGTTGTTGGTCCTTCTTTTCATCCTCTGGCTAGAAAGCTTGGGCTTTAATTATTCTGCTGTATGGTGTACTTTTGAGACTGTGCTTCTGGCCAGAGGTTAATTCATATTTTTTTGTTATCAAAGAAGTAGCTTTTGATTTCTGATATTTCCCTTTTCATTTCACTGACTGCACTGCCTTTATTATTTTCCTCTGCTTGCTTGTTTCCTGCCTGCTTTCCTTTTTTTTTTTTTTTTTGGCCTTTGCTTTCCAGCAATTGGATTGTGATAGAACTTTTGTTTCCTTTCTTTTTTTTTTGAAGCAGTCTCATATTCTATAAGCTAGTATTATAGACATATGCCACCGTAGCTGGTTTCAGTATTTTTTCACTCATTTTGGTCTTTATTTTCTCTGGTATTGTTATACTTGATATTGTTCCCACAGGTTGTTGGAATGTGAGTTTCATTACTTTGAACTGTTTAAGCTTCCATTTAGATAGTTTCTATTAGTATGACTTCACGTTTTCTGTAGTGTTTTTATAATCACAATGGCTTCAACATTACTGTGATGTCTATAATATTTTTAATTTCTATAGGTAACTATTTTCTGATTGTGTTCAGATTTTCTTTAATTTTTACGTATTATATAATAGAAACTTCGTTCAAAGTCTTTGCTGCCTCCCTCATTATTTCTGAATGTTGCTCTTAATTTGTTGTTCCTGCAGGCTCTGGGTCATTTTTCTGTATCCTTCTATTTCTAGTAGTGCTACCTTCCTTTCATAATTTTAGAAACAGTGGACAGTCAGTTGAATGAGTGAATTCTGTTGCCTTTAATAGGATTTTGTTTTGGCAGACAGCTTTTGTATGGGGTAGGTGGGGGCGGTGCATGCATTAGTTTGTTCTTTTCACGGTTGTCTTTATTATTTATTTATTTATCTATTTATTTATTTTGGTTTTTTCGAGACAGGGTTTCTCTGTGGCTTTGGAGCCTGTCTTGGAACTAGCTCTGTAGACCAGGCTGGTCTCGAACTCACAGAGATCCGCCTGCCTCTGCCTCCCGAGTGCTGGGATTAAAGGCGTGCGCCACCATAGCCCGGCCTCTTTATTATTTATTTATTGTTTAAATATTTATTTATTTATTATGTATACAATATTCTATCTGTGTGTTTGTCTGCAGGCCAGAAGAGGGCACCAGACCTCATTACAGATGGTTGTGAGCCACCATGTGGTTGCTGGGAATTGAACTCAGGACCTTTGGAAGAGCAGGCAATGCTCTTAACCACTGAGCCATCTCTCCAGCCCCTTGTTTAATTTTTTTGAGCCAACGTTTCTTGGTAGACAGGCTTTGTAGGCTCATGCTGCATTGTAGTTGTCCTTTCCCTGGCTTAAGTATGGTGTGGCCCTGCAAAGATTCCTAAGGATGTTTCTAAAGGTTGTATCTGTTGACTTCCCTGTACTGCCCTTTCCTGAGAGTCTAGCTGTTCTGCAGTCTTCACACTACAGCTGCTTAGATTGCACACTGCTGAATGCGTTCTTTTTCCACCCCTAATCTGCTGCTAGGAAAATGCCCTTAGGCAGAAAAGGGGATTTACCTGCTTCTGAGACCACAGTCCTGTGCTGTTTTTGGTCCAACAGCCGCTAACAGATATTTTCAAACTTGCTCTACACTTTTATACTTGGCATGTGTCTAAGCTGATGGCAGTTACTCCTGTATATTTGGGAGCAGATAGCTCAAGAGTGTTATATGGGTGCCAGAGATGGGATTTTTTATTGTTTATTAGAATAGTTCATTCTGTTTTATTATGCCTTGTTTTGCTCTATTTTTTTTTTTTTTTTTTTTTTTTTTTTAGGGTTTTCAAAACAGGGTTTTACTGTGGAACAACTCTAGCTGTCCTGGAACTCTAGCTGTCCTGGAACTTGCTTTATAGGTCAGGCTGGCCTTAAACTCAGAGATCCACCCATCTCTGTTCCTCCCTAGTGCTGGGATTACACGTGTGCACCATCACACCATCTGGCTGGCTCTCAGTCTTTTTAAAAATAATAGCACACTAATGAAAATGAGGTAATATCTGCCGGGTGGTGGTGGCGTACGCCTTTAATCCCAGCACTCGGGAGGTGGAGGCAGGCGGATCTCTATGAGTTCGAGGCCAGCCTGGTCTACAAGAGCTAGTTCCAGGATAGGCTCCAAAGCCACAGAGAAACCCTGTCTTGGGGAAAAAAAAAAAAAAGAGGTAATCTGTGATCTGTTTCTCAGATGCTATGTTGAATATCTGTTAAAGGTGGTTGTGCATTTTTATTGTATGTGTGTGTGTACATGCATGTTACTGTCTTTAAGAGATCCACTTATGATAAAAATATGCAAGCTAAAATATGAACAATTTTGCCAGGCGCTTTCATTCCAGCACATGGGAGGCAGAGGCAGGTGGATCTCTGTGAGTTTGAGACTGGTGTGGTCCACAGAGTAAGTTCTAAGACAGCTTGGACTGCTAACACAGAGAAACCTTGTCTCAAAAAACAAACAAACAAAAACCCATTGAATTACTTATTGGCCATGTGTATATCTTTTCGGGTAATTATTTTTCCATTTCTTTTTAGAGTCAGGGTCTTCCTGTGTATTAGTAGCTAGCCTGGACTTGCTATGTAGACCATGCTGGCCTCAAACTCAAAGAGATCCACCTGTTTCTACCACCCAAGTGTTGGGGCTAAAGGCATGCATCACCACACCAGCAAATTTTAATTGTTTTTATTTGGGGAGGGGGCTTTTAAAATTACATTTTAATGTAGACCCTAGCATGTGTGTGTGTGTGTGTGTGCACATGCATGCATGGATGCTTTTCTAAAAACTGGGGAAGAGAGCCTGAGGGAATTGCTCAGTAGGTAAAGCGCCTGTTATCCAAAAATAAGAGCCCTAGACCCCTGTAAGTATTGGATGAGAGGTAGCAGCCCACCTGGCATTCTTACTCTTCAAAGATGGCCCCAGGGGGTCCCTATTTTTTTGCATTTTAAAGGTTTATTTGATTATAAAACTGGATAATAAACAAGGTGAAACAAACTGGGTGGTGTGGTGGTGCATGCCTTTAATCCCAGCACTTAGGAAGTAGAGGCAGGTGGTTCTCTGTGAGTTCGAGGTCTACAAAAGTTCCAGGACAGCCAGGGTTACACAGAGAAACCCTGTGGATTGTATATGCAAGTAGGTCTGCATAGTGGAGAATAGAAAGCTGCTCTGTTGGCTTAAGCCAAAAATAAATCTCTGGGGAATAAACTGGGCATGATTTATCCATCATACTAAGTGTTTGGCAGTGGAAAAACAGTGCTTTCAGTAGCAGGAAATGAAAAAAAAAATACATTAGAAAGAGAGTGAGAGCAGAGTTCATTCCTGAGAACTTGGAGCGTTCTCTGCTCTACAGACTGAGTGAGCGAGCAGCCACAGAGGCTTGGAGCTATGACGACAGGACATTTTTGCTATATTTCAGTAACATAAAGAGCAGAGAGAGCAAAAGCATTGTGCTGTTTCTGGGTGTGCAGAGGTACAGAGTTGGTGGTGGGAAGATACTTAACCTGAGCAGTGACAAGAAGCTATTTTAAAAAGACCTCTCCTGCATCTTACCAAACCGACTTAGAGCCATGCAAAGTCCCTATTTGCATGTCTAGTAATTCAGAGCAGGTTCATGGACTATATGCTTAAGACCTGGCCTATAAAAAGACTCTGGGTAAAGGGGAACAATCTTTGAGTAACAATTACAGTGATCCAAGAAGTAGAAACCTGGTCGAGTTATAGACCTGGGTGACCCACACAGATAGTTCCACCACTGTTTACCAGAGGATAGGGACAAGGCAGGCTTAGTGTCTGTGCCCTACCTAAGTGGAAAGAGATAAGATTGACTTGGCTCCCCATTGACTGCACAGAATAGGAACACCTTATCCTAAGCCCTGACAAGGGACTGCAGGGCACACCCCCCTCCAGCTCTGAGGCAGGATGGGCTGCCCAAATGACCTATCAGGCTCAGGCAAAGACCACATAGATTGTCATACAGCTACCTCATTCTCTTTTCCTTCTTTAAAAAAATTCTTTCTTTGGTAATTTCATATATTAACACAGTGTATTTAGATCATATATATCTCCTCAACCCCTCCTTCAATTCATCCTGTAGCATCTCCCTCCCCTTCCCACCCTCCTCATAACTAGCTGAGTCTACTTAGTGCTGCTCCTGTACCCTGAAGCAGTCAGTCTATCATGGGCCCTCTAGTGGTGTTTAACTACTGTTCCTCAGCTAGATGTGGGACTTGAGTAAATCTCTTTCTTCTCCGTGCTGGAGTGTTGACTGGTTTAATCTTGTGCCAGGCAGCTTTATTTAATATCTAGCTTCAGTTTAATGAACTGGCTTTGTCCTGCCCAAAAGACAGTTATCCTGGAACTAGGAATAGGTTTCCCTGCTGAGTGTTGAGATCATTTAAGGTTATTTTGTTATATTTTCTTTATCTTCCCTCCCCTTCCCTCTCTCTGACTTGTTTTTCAAGATTTTTATTATGTTTTGTGTTTTGAGACAAGGTCTCATTCTGTAACCCTTGTCTCAAATGGAGCTTGCTACACACACACACACACACACACACACACACACACACACACACCATGCTGGTTCAAACTCAGACATCTGCCTGTCTCTGACTCCCAAGTGCCAGAATTAAAGGAGTATATTATTTTAATGATTATTTTTTATTAATTTTTTGTGTGAGTTGGGTGGAGAGGGAGAAGTGAATGCAGGTGCCTGTGGAAGCCAGACAGAAAAAAAAATCCGCAAAGAAACTCCTTACATTATATTGGAAGCATACAGAACAAAGAAGGTTGAAAGCTAGCCTTTAAAAACCCAGCACTTGGGAGTCAGAGACCAGCCTGGTCTATAGAGTGAGTTTCAGGGCAGCAAGGGCTACATAGAGAAACCCTGTCTCAAAACCATGGGGGTGGGGGGAGAAGAAGCTTGAAAGGTGCGAGAGATAGGCATCAAGTTATATATAAAGGCAAATGATAGAATAGCAGTGGATTTCTCAGCTCTGAAAATCCAAAAGGTATAGACCAATATATATCAGTCTGAAAGACAATAACTGCTGATTTAGCATAGTCATCTTCATAATTGAAGGAAAAAGATATCACTAAAGGAATTTACTTGATCACTTTTAGTGGCAATGTAGAAAATATTTAAAGGAATCCTAAACATTGGAAAGAAAGATAAACACATCCCAGAAGATTCAAGATGCTGCTAGAACCTAAATAAGGATTAGGAAAATATCCTAATTTTTCTGCAAAGAAACCAGTGCAGCACAGTGGCAGGCCTAGCTCTTGAAATCTTTTGTTGTTGTTGTTTTTCGAGACAGGATTTCTGTAGTATGAGGAGGAGTGGACTGGCTTACACCAGGGCTGGCGGGCTGCTTATTGTCGTGTCTCTCCCCCTCCAACTTATACCTGAAATAATCATATGGAAATCTGTATTAATTAAATCACTGTCTGGCCATTAGCTCTAGTCTCCTATTGGCTAATTTTTACATCTGAATTTAACCCATTTTTGTTAATCTGTGTATTACCACGAGGCCGTGGCTTACCAAGAAAGATTTAGCATGTCTGACTTCAGCAACTCCATGGCGCCTCTCTCCGCCTGTCTTTTTTTTTTTTTTTAAGCATTTTGTTTTGTCTACTCTGCCCACATAAGGGCTGCCCTATCAAAAGGACAAGGCAGCTTCTTTATTCAACCAATGAAATCAATACAAATTCAGAAGGACCTCCTACACCAGGTTTCTCTGTGTATCTTTGGCTCTCCTGGAATTAGCTTTTGTAGACCAGGCTGGCCTCAAACTCACAAAGATCTGCCTGCCTCTGCCTCCCAAGTGCTGAGATTATAAAGGCGTGTACCCTCCGCCCCAGTTTAGCTCTTGAAGTCTAATGGTTTCATTTTCTCACAAAAAGATGCAGGTTAGCAGACCAGGTTACAAGACAGAATCAAGCTGTTTGTTGTCTAAAGGAAATCTCACTGTGGAGAAGAAACACACTGTCTTAGTGTGAAAAGATGGAAAAAGATATTTTTTTTTTTTAGTGGTTGAATTCGAGTCACAATTCTCTGCGTAACGGCCCAGGCTGTCCCCAACTTGCTGTGTAGCCCAGCCTGGGTGGGCTGTCAGACAGAGAAACTCTGACTAGATTTTTAAAAATTAGCTTATGATTTTTCAAATCTATATCTTTCATTTTATCCTGCTTTTAATTTTTGTATTTAAACATTTCAACTTTTGGTGATAGATAGAGATTTGGGTATTCTAGGCAAGTACTCTGCCAATTAATTATGTTCTCATCCCCTTTTGGTGAGTATTTAAGGGGACTTAGAAGAATCTGAAAATAATATTATGTTTAATAGCATAAAAATTTAACAATGAACTTAGAAAGTTTCTGCAATTATTGTTAAACTGACATACTTTCTTTTTTTTGACAGAGATGTTATGAACATAAACAGTATAGAAATGGATTGAAGTTCTGTAAACAAATTCTTTCCAATCCCAAATTTGCAGAACATGGAGGTAAGAACAAATACTGTGTACCTTTAATTAGATTTGGCATAATTGAATGACTGTCTGGCTTCCCTTACTTTGCTGTTACCCAGCTGTCTTTATTTTCCAGAGTATACCATTAACTCTTATGAGAGGATAAAACTTAATAATAAATGAATTTTGAGTTAAATACCAAGAAAATGATTGCACATTCAGTTTGTTTTGGTTTCTTCTTTTCAGTATTAGTTCTTCTAGTAGAGCTAATGGAAAGGCAGAAGAGCCCATTTAGACCGGATGCTTGTTTTAGTTAATATGTTCATAAGAACATTTTACTTTAGAGCTTGCAGCTTGAAGAGTTTTATTCTTTACCATAAGATGTTCAGAATGTGACCATTTAGTTACTTATTTATATTGTATCTTAATTAGCTTACCACTGAGTCATGTTTAAGACATTTGTATTTACATCCAGATGTATAACTTTTGTCTGAATAATGATGGGTGGTTAGATTCTTGTAGAACAGTTGATGAGTATGTGACTGAACTTATAAAGAAATAAATGGAAAATAGCATTTTGGGGGGGTCTGATTTCTATAGATTTGGGAAACATGACTCATTTAGTAATTAATTGACATTGTGTATTGAGAAGGGGAGAATGACAGTTTTCATCATTCCTTCTCTTGTATCTTGTTTCCCTATGCTTGAGGCTGCAGTTTTGAGATACAATCAGTGAGAGTAAAAATACCTAAATTGATCTTCGTTTCTTATTGATACCTAACTTCAGCCAGGCGGTAGTGGCACATGCCTTTAATCCTAGCACTCAGGAGATAGAGGCAGATGGATCTCTGTGAGTTTGATTAAGGTATCCTCCTAAAAATCATTTGTAGGCTGGGCAGTGGTGGCGCATGCCTTTAATCTCAGCAGAGGAAAGTGGATCTCTGTGAGTTCGAGATCAGCCTGGTCTACAGAGAGAGTTCCAGGACAGCCAGAACTAAACAGTGAAACCCTCTCTGTCTCCCTCCCTTCTCCCACAAAAGAAAGAAAACCTATCTTCAGTTGTTATCTGGATAGTGGGTTCTTTTATATTCCATTTCTCAAGTATGTATTCTGGTAATGGAACTCCTAATTTCATCATGGTAGTTTCATTATCAGAAAAGTGTCATATCTCATAATTTTAGAGCAGTTTTCCCTCTTTTTTTTTCTAAAACATTTTAGGAAGAAAGAACATCTTCATATCATAACAGACTGAAATTTGGTTGAATATGAAGTATCACAAATTCACTGAAGATATATTTAAACCGATAACACCTTTGGGCTTTATTTGTTAGTTTGTGAGAACAGAGTTCATGCTGGTTTTTAATCCATGGCCCTCCTGCCATCTTCTACTAAGTGCAAGGGTTGGGTTACTTGTGCACACAACAGCATCTGGGCCTATGCATATCTTTATTTTTTCCTATAGTTCTTTTTTTGAGACAGGTTTCTAGTGTAGCATAGGCTGTTCTGTCTTGTAAACCAGTCTGGCCTTGAACTCTCAGAAATCTGTATGCTTCTGTTAGGATTAAAGGTTGCACTACCACCACCTGGCTATATCTAAAATTTGATCTTAAAAATTAGGCAAATCCCCAGGTGGTAGTGCTTTTAATCCCAGCACTCATAAGGCAGAGGTAGATGGGTCTCTGTGAGTTTGAGGCCAGCCTGGTCTACAGAGTGAGTTCCAGGACAGCCAAGGCTATACAGAGAAACCATGTCTTGAAAAAAAAATTAGGTAATTATATTATTTCTGTTTTAACTGTCATAGGATTATGCATTATAAAAATTAGTAATACTTTCCTTTTTTGAAAAGTTTACTATTTCCCATAATATTCTTCTTAAAAATTAATCTACTTTTGCCATGCAGTGGTGATGTATGCTTTTGATCCCAGCACTTGGGAGGTAAAGGCAGGCGGATCTCAGTGAATTTGAGGCCATCCTGGTCTACAAAACGAGTTCCAGGACACCTACGACTGTTACACAGAGGAATGCTGTCTTGAACCCCCCCCCACACACACACACACAAAAAAAAGGAAAAAAAAAATCCTACTTATTAAAATTTATTTTTACTTTATGTGCATTGGTGTTTTGACCACATGTTTGTCTGTGTGAGGGTGTCAGAGGCCCTAGGACTGGAGTTATAGACAGGTGTGAGCTGCCATGTAGGTGCTGGGTTCTTTGAAAGAGCAGCCAGTGCTCTTACCTACTGAGCCATCTCTCCACCACCGCTGTACTCTTAACCGGTGATGGGAAATGATGAGCTTCTGACATGTTTCACTGTGTTAGTCATAGTAATCCTAAAGATTCAATAATAAATTTCTGAAAATCAGAAATGTAGGGGATGTGTAGATGCCAGTGGGTAACGTACCTGCTAAAGCAAACATAAAGATCTGAGTTTGAATTCCTCCAAACCACAAGAAAAGACAGGCAAAGTACTGTGCACCCATGTAATCCTAGTACACTTATGGGGAGATAGGAAGCAGAGAGGAGAATCTCAAGAAGCTGGGAGGCCAAATATTTTGGCATATACACAACTACAAATAACAATGAGGCGTTGCCTCAAACAAGGTGGAAAGCAAGGACAGAAACCCAAGGTCCTTCTCTGACCTCGATACGTTCAAATGCACAAGTCATAAATACACACAAAATCAGAGCTGTAGATAATTTATGTGTTTTAATGAAGAATTGATTTAGCCTTCATATAGCATAGGTTCATAAAATTGAAGTTGTTTTCAGGATAGTATTTCCTGTTCTAAAGGACTAGGTATATAGCCAATCTCATGAATTTCCCTAAGAGTGCCAACAGAATGGTTATTACTAGATAGTCTGCCTTAGTCAGATGTAGGTGCATTTTATGTTTTTATCTTTTTGTAGATCAGTCTGGCCTCAAACTTACAAGAGGTCTGTCTGCTTCTGCCTTCAAGGGCTGGGATTAAAGATAAATTCCACCATGCCTGGTGAGGTTTTTTTTCTTACATTTATTCATTTAAAAAAAAAAATCTCTGAGAGCCTGTAAGAGTAGAATCTAGAGGTTTTTGCTTACTTGCCTTATTGGCTTTTGAAAATACTTTAATTCTGTACATACCTGGAAATGCCTTATTAATCTTGAAATGTTTGTAGTATTTCCATGAAATTATAGTTATTTCTTATTGATTACTTTCTTCTACCTTCTTTTTTTCTTTGTTATTAAACCAGAAACTCTGGCTATGAAAGGATTAACGTTGAACTGTCTGGGAAAAAAGGAAGAAGCTTATGAATTGGTTCGCAGAGGTTTGAGAAATGACTTGAAAAGTCATGTGTGTATCCTTTTGAAGTGTGTTTAAAGATTGAGTAGGCTGTTTTGACATAAGAATATGAATGGAGTCAAGAAGTGTAGATCCCTATTACCACGAGGAAAGGATTTTTTTCTTAAAGTGAAAACTGCAACTGTCATTCAGGAAACTCCCCCTTTCCCCCATATACCCACTACATTTTAACAGTACATGTTAGATATTGTATCTATGGAAGCTCTTCTCATTTTGGGATGGGATATTGATATGGCTTGAATATTTATATCCTCTAAATTCACATGTTGAAGCCCAATCATCAGAGTGATGGTATTTAGGGGTAAGGTTGTCTAAAAAGTGGTTAGGGTATGAGGATAGAGCCTTCAGGAATAAGATTTGTATAAAAGTCCCTTTGACACATGACGATACAGTTAGGATATGCCATCTGTGAAAGAGAGAGCCAGACTCACTAGATAACGGGTATGCAGAAGTAGTATCAACAGCAAATTTCTTTCGTTTATAAATTACCTATTTTAAGTAAGTTATTATATATTACTTATGGTAGCAGTCTAAATGGTCCAAGACGAGTATCATGTTGATTTCATTCATCCATGACCATAACTTTAGAGAGGCTAATTTGTTGTTGTTCTTTGAGACAGGGTTTCTCTGTATAGTTTTGGAGCCTGTCCTGGAACTTCCTCTGTAGACCAGGCTGGCCTTGAACTCACAGAGATCCCTCTGCCTCCCGAGTGTTGGGATTAAAGGCATGCACTACAACCTCACGCTTAGAGAGGCTATATAAATACGGAATATTAAAGAACCTTATACTGTATATAATATACTGAGTAAAAGCAGAGGCTGTGAGGTTTAGTGTGTAACGAGCTTCACTTGGAACTGACACCCTGCTCAGCCTCTTTCTATTATCTTAGGCCTCAGTTTTCTCATTTGTGAAAAGGGAATATTCATACTCTCCTGGTAGTAGTGACTTAATATATAACAAAATTTGTCTTCTGTTTAAGGGATTGATAAGGGCTGTATTTGAGTAGAAGTATATGGTGGAAAACAGAAAAAAAAATGTGCCTTGGTAGTTTTCAATTTCTAACAAGGACACCTATATGTGTTTCGTGGGCTAGCATAATTTAAGAGCTGAGTTATTTCGTACATTTTCAATTGTTAACTGTCTGTTAGGACAGTACAAGTGAAGTAAATAGTCTGTTGAAGTAAAGTGCTAGATAGCTCTAGAGTGCATTCTGAGAGTGTATAGAACTTGATTTTCAAAGAAGGACTACTAATCCTGCAAAGCAGAAGTCTGTCAAGAAGAGTGATCAGAGGACCAAAAAAGAAAGACATGGCTAATAGTGTGTTTTATAGCTTTCTGCTCTGGTTTTACTTCCTCAAGAGGCAGAGGCAGGCAGATCTCTGAGTTCAAAACCAGCCTGGTCTACAGAGCGAGTTCCAGGACAGGTTCCAAAAGCTATAAAGAAACCCCGTTTTGAAAAAAAAACAAAAAACAAAAAAACAAACAAAAAAAAAGAGTGGGTGGGAATTGGTAGGTTTAGTGATTAGTGATACAATTAAAAGTTTATACTAGGTGAGGTATGACCTCCTTTTATAGTTTATCCTCGTTCATATTTCCCCCCTCATCCCCTTTGCCCCTGCTCTCCTGGGACTCTATAGATCAGGCTGTCCTTGAACTCAGAGATCAGCACCACCACCATGCCCAGCTATTGTATTCTTAGAACCAATTGTTCATTCCCTTGCTTATCTCTTTCCTTTAGTAGACAAGGTTTCACTGTGTATCCCTGGCTGACCTAAAACTCACAGAAGTCTGTTTTTCTCTGCTTCCTGAGTGCTGAGATTAAAGGCTACCACACCTGGCTGGGAATAGTATTTCTTGACATGGATGTTGTATCCTTAACTAAGTTCCTTTAGGTTGGCATGTTTATGGCCTTCTTCAAAGGTCAGACAAAAAATATGATGAAGCCATTAAGTGCTACCGAAATGCACTGAAATGGGATAAGGACAATCTTCAGATCTTAAGAGACCTTTCCTTACTACAGATTCAAATGCGAGATCTTGAGGGTTATAGGGTAAGTAAAATACGTTTCTTATTTTATAAGAAAAAAATCTTGTTACTTAGGACTTATATTCTGATAAAGAAATTTTTCTTTCCATTCTTTGAAAGAAATTTAACTGGCTGCCCCCTAAGTGATTATACCTGTGATTGGAACAGTTAGATTTTAAAAACATCATTTTTTTATGAGATAGAAGAGTACTGTGTAGGTTGTTACTCATTTTGTAAAACATTAACATCCAGATAGAATGTTGCTATTAATATTTTGTAACTATATAGTCTTTTGTAATTTTCTGTAAAGTAAGTTTTTAAGTTTGTGTTGTCTCTTTATATTGAGATTTAATATAGTTTAGTAGCTTCTCTTTAACCCTTAAATCAGTAGTGGGTTTTTTTCGTCTTTAATGTTCTGTTTCTTCATGGTTGTTAGTGCTTGCCAAGCTGTTTTCTTTACAGGCCTTATACATATTTAGGGTGTACTTTCTAAAGAATTTCATTTGCTGATTTTGTTGAGGAGATCAGAAAATAAAGAAGGATATCTGGTATCAAGTTAAAAAACACTGTAAGATTAGCTCATTTCTTTGTCTCTATACAAGTATATAATATTAGATGATGACGTTCTTTTGAAAATAGTTACCAGAACGAATAATTTTAAAACAGATTAATGTGATCTTTTTTGTTTGTTTTTTTCGAGACAGGGTTTCTCTGTCTAATAGTCCTGACTGCCGTGGAACTCACTAAGATCCTCCTGCCTCTGCCTCCCAAGTTTTAAAGGCGTGCCTCCAAGGATTAAAGGCGTGCACCACTACTGCTCAGCTAATCTTGTTTTCTTAAGGCCCTGAGGGCCTTGTGTGCTAGTTAGTAGAGAAGCATTCCATTTAACTGTTAACCTAAGCACAAGTTTTGTTTTCTTCTGCCCCGTGAAGGAAACAAGATACCAGTTGCTTCAGCTTCGACCTGCACAGAGAGCATCATGGATTGGTTATGCTATTGCTTATCATTTATTAGAAGACTATGAAATGGCAGCAAAAATTTTAGAAGAATTTAGGAAAACACAGCAGGTAATAAGAAACTAGCTTATTGTATCTGATTTTAAGTATAGCTAAAAGAAGTTTAGAATTTAGCTAGCGTTTTACTTGGAAATAGCTTCAGTTTTGTTCTCAATTGAGAGTAGTAGAAAAAACTATAGGAATGTACTTTAAAATCTTTGTGGCTAATATTGGTGCTTACATTTTTTTTCATTAAACGGTTGCAGATATGCTTGCTCTTTTACATACTTCTTAGTGCTTCTCAGGATTACTGAAGTTGTTATAACTGCAGATGGTCTCGCATATTATCAAAATTAGACTTATTTTAAGCTTAGTACGTAGTGAAAATGGTCTTAATTTTTTTCTAATAATTTTTTTCAATTATGTTGTCTGGTTTTAAAGCATACCTGTCATGTAGCGATCATTTCTCTGGAGTCTATCTGAAATAATTTTAAAGAGTTTGTATTTTAGGGGCTGGAGAGATGCTTCAGTGTTTAAGAGCACTGACTTGCTCTTACAGAAGACCAGGGTTCCATTTCCTTGGATACATGGCAGCTCACAATTGTCTGTAATTTCAGTCCCAGGAGACACAACACCCATGACAAAACAATATTTTCTGCTGTTAATTATTATGCTGAGCATACAGTAATGTTTTTGGAATGTTCCTGAGTTTGGATTTGCTTCCCTTTCCTCATTGTTAGTTAAAACTACACTTTTCACAGAAATTCACAGACTTAATGATGGTTGCTTCTCAGTTCAGCAAATCAACTGGTACATAATTTATCCGTTCTATTTTATTACTGTGTTAGGGTGGTATTTGCAACTGTAAACTTGTTTTGCTTTTTATTTATGAACAATCTAAGACCAAATAGCTCACCTGACATCAGATTTTGACCACTAGCCTTTAGCATTCACTGCCTGGTTCAACAGTTAAAATGGCATCTCTGAAATAGAGATTCTCTCACTTCCACTATATTTTTTTTCAAGATTTCTTATTTGCATTTTATTGCTGGCAGATTCCACTTTTTTCGTTTTTATTTACCTACTTATTACTCATTCATTTATGGTTTTTCAAGATAGGGTTTCTCTGTGTAATTTTTTGGAACCTGTCCTGGAACTCACTCTATAGACCAGGTTGGTCTCGAACTTACAGAGATCTGCCTTCCTCTGCCTCCCGAGTGCTGGGATTAAAGGCATGAGCCACCATCGCCCGACTCATTATTTATTGTATACCAGAACTTGTGGGTTATTTTAATAGGTTTATTTTTTAATATTTATTTATTTATTTATTTATTCATTATGTATACAATATTCTGTCTGTATGTCTGCAGGCCAGAAGAGGGCACCAGACCTTATTACAGATGGTTGTGAGCCACCATGTGGTTGCCGGGAATTGAACTCAGGACCTTTGGAAGAGCAAGCAGTGCTCTTAACCACTGAGCCATCTCTCCAGCCCTTTAATCAGTTTATTATGAGCTGCTATTTGTTTAATATTTCTTAAATATTTAGGAATTTTAATGTATTGCTATTAAACAGGTATTATCTTTTTATTTGAGGTGAGTAAATAATTTTCCAATACAAAAATAAAATTCTTACTGTTTGCATTCCATGTGTCTACATGCAGACATCTCCTGATAAAGTGGATTATGAATATAGTGAACTCCTTTTATATCAAAATCAAGTTCTTCGGGAAGCAGGTCTCTATAGAGAAGCCTTGGAACATCTTTGTACCTATGAAAAGCAGATTTGTGATAAACTTGCTGTAGAAGAAACTAAAGGTACTTTAAAAACTATATCATTGTAACTTTTAGTTATAGCCAAAAGTGGGCTCAAAATTCATATTTTCTGCTGACAGTCACATATAATTCAGCTTGTTGATGATGGGAAAATGTATCATTCATGCATTTTATAGAATTTATGTTCTCATCATATATTAAATGATGAGCATTGCTGATTAAGGAGGAAATTCACAAAAAAAAAATCATTTAATAAAATGACATTGGTAAAATGTTTCTGTTTTTGATTGTCTTTAAAGGGAGCTGTGCTTTGCCCTCTTGGCTGGTCTTAAACCCCCGGGCTCAGTGGTCCTTATTCTCTAATTGGGAGTAATTGAGACTACAGGGTTAGGCTAACAACCAATGTGAGCATTCATTCTGTAAACCACCCCTGTATTGAAAATACAGGGTTCGAGATATAGCTCAGTTGTAGTGCACTAGCCTAGCATGTTTGAGGCCTTAAGTTCCAATTTCCAGTATTACAAAAAAGGGGAAAGAAATTCCTACAGGATTTGGTCAGAAACACAGGAGACAATTGTAATTTTATATTTTAAAAATTAATTATTTTAGAAACAACTCATTGGAAAAATTACTGTGTAAGTACTATATGTCAGATTTTATTTTCAGTAGTACATATTTATAAGTTCTTATAAAATATGTAGTGGAAGCTGGATGTAGTGGTGTGCTCCTGCAGCCCTGCACTGAATGGACTAAGGCTGGGTCAGGAGTTTGAGGCCAGCCTGGATTCTAGAGCAAGAACTTGTCTCAGTCATCTCTTCCCCAAAACAAAGAAAGAAAAAAATACAACAGCAAAAAAAAAAAAAAAAAAAAAAACAAAAACTAGAAGAGAAAGGTTTTCCAAATCTCTTTATGGTTATTTGGATTTCTTTGAGAAAAATAGAAATACCATAAATTCTTCGTGGAAAGGAACAAGATTTGGATTCTTTTGTGATAGAAAAGGTGGGTTCTTTAGGA
Organism: Microtus oregoni; assembly: GCF_018167655.1. Classification (NCBI taxonomy): domain Eukaryota; kingdom Metazoa; phylum Chordata; class Mammalia; order Rodentia; family Cricetidae; genus Microtus; species Microtus oregoni. Next base: position 25,810,359 of record NW_024543069.1, on the reverse strand, counting down.
AACGTCTCCAGATGCTGAGACATTTATTCCTAGGCTGAGAAAAAAAGAACTTTATAGTTCTTATTTGTTGGTTGATTGGCGACCAGGTCCTTTTATGCTGTTAGAGGTTAGCCTTTCCGGCTGTTGTGTTGATATTCTGGCTTGGCTTATTAAAATTGGGTGTGTTCTGTGCATTGTAGGATGTTTTACAGTATTCAGAGCTTTGTCCTGTTAGAAGAGCAAGCTAAATGTCTTTAAATATTGTCAAATATACTTTGTTTGAGACCCAACCACATGTTGGGGTTCGAAGTCTATTATAATATTCTTCAAGACCCTTCACAAGTTAAGTTACATCTGCTTTAAAATACTGAAAATCGTAGTGAGTTGATAATGATAAGCATGACAGAAGCTGGGAACTCAGAAGAACACTATGCACTGTGAAACAATTCAAAATGAGGCTTTGAAGGGAATTTTTGTGAAAAAAATTTTCTCAGGTATTTTAATTTTTATCTTTTTTGTTAAATAGGGGAACTTCTGTTGCAGTTGTATCGTTTGGAAGATGCTGCTGATGTTTATAGAGGATTACAAGAGAGGAATCCTGAAAATTGGGCCTATTACAAAGGCTTAGAAAAAGCACTGAAGCCAGGTATAGCCACTGATTTCATCCTTTTCTTTTTTGCGGGGGTTGGGGGAGGGTATGTGCAAGACAAGATTTCTCTGTGTAGCCCTGGCTGACCTGGAACCTTCTTTGTAGAGACAAAGCTGACCGCAAACTCACAGAGATCTGCTTGCCTCTGCCTCCTGAGTGCCTGGATTAAAGGCGTGCGCCACCACAGCCCGTCTCCCCTCCTCCTCCCCCCCACGTCCTTTTCTTAATGTATGTTTTATTAACTATTTGTCTATTTGTAAAGTGCAGCTAGAAAAGTAATGGTTAGGGCTGTACAGAATCTAGAGCCAGGCACACCTTCAGTCAATACCTAGGAAGTGAATTCCAGGCCAGCCAGAGCTATATAGTGAGACTATGTCTCTAGAAAACTAACCAAATAAAAGAAACACGAATTATTAGTTCAAAGTCTAACATGCTAATTTTCTTTTAGTTCATGTTTATAACTTCTGTACTTGAGAGGGTGAGGTAGGAAAATTTTGAGTTTAAGGCCAACCTAGGTTGAAAAAGTAGGTTCAAAGCCAGATTTTACATGCTGATACCCAGAAATAACAGCAAAACAAGAATAGATCCAAAATTTAAATGGACAAGTATACTTCTCAGTTATATAAAAGATTGAGAATATTCTGAAATCTACTTTTTTTTTTTTTTTTTTTTTTTGGTTTTTTGAGACAGGGTTTCTCTGTGGTTTTGGAGCCTATCCTGGAACTAGCTCTTGTAGACCAGGCTGGTCTCGAACTCACAGAGATCCGCCTGCCTCTGCCTCCCGAGTGCTGGGATTAAAGGCGTGCGCCACCACCGCCCGGCTTCTGAAATCTACTTTTACAAAGTGATAGAATTGCTAGAAAATAGCCAGTGAGATGACCAGTGGGTAAAGGTACTTACAAGCTTAGTGTGATCTTATCTTAGTACCTGGGACTCACGTGGTGTAAGAAGAGACTTGACTCCCAACCTGTAACCTTAAAATGTGTACAGTGGCATGTAAATGCATGTGTGTGCACCTTCTCCCAAAACACACCGATACTACACTCAAATAAGTAAATGCCATAAGTTTAAATTTTTGTGTATATGAATGGTTTGCCTGCATGTATGTGTGTGTACCACTTTTAGCATGCCTGATACCTGATAGGAGAAACCTTTGCTGGTGATTACTTTATCCAGGAACTTATACTTTCATAGGAACTTCATCATTCCATGTTAGATAATGGAGATAATCTAAGAGAGGGTTTTATGACCGTGAAACATAGTTACGAGAAATATTTATTAGAAATCTGAGAATGAAAAGCCTACTTACTGAAATAAAAATTTTAAGTTACATTATTTTAAAAACGATACTTAAGTGTGTATGTGGGAGGGGGGATGTTGGCGGATGCCAGAAGAGGGCTTTGTATCCCCTGGATCTCCATTACAGACAGCTGTGAGCTGCCTGAAGTGGGTGCTGGGGTCTCAATTTGGAGAATTCTGGATCACAGATCACATTCCTGAAGTAAAGATCTGAACAGATCAGGTTAGGACACATCAAACAAATGGAAATGGTAGATTAAACTAAAGACTGGCTTTCTGCTGAGAGAAAAAAAAAACCATAAAATATGAAGACATGGAAATAAAGGACAGATCCACACATTCCAAATAATCAAAGGAGAGTTAGAGTGGAAAAGCTCGGGAAGCCATGTACAGTAACTAAGTTTTTTATTTTTTATTTTTGATGGCCTATGGTCAGTCCATTTGCAGTACAAAGTGAAGATAAGTAGGAGCCACCATAAGTAAGTTTTTTAAAACGGAGTCCTGAGATTTCGAATTAGTTACTTTGTATGGCTAATAGGCTTTTAAAATATGAAAATAATTGGAAATACTTTTAAATGATTGTTGATATAGTTAATTGACAAAAGTTACACATAATTTTCTTGTACAACTTTCCCTTTTGTTTTTCTGTTGGAGACAGAGTCTTGCTATGTAACTTATTGGCTTTAAATTTGCTGTGTAGACTAGGCTGGCCTCAAACTCAGAGATCTACCTGCTTCTGATAGATTAAAGATACATGTCATCACACCCAGCCAATTGTAAAGAAAACTTGTAATTGAGTAGAAATATGCAGTTTGTAATTACATATAAAAAGAAAGTTTTCTCTACTTTTTTTTCTACAGCTAATATGTTTGAACGGCTAAAAATTTATGAGGAGGCCTGGACTAAATACCCCAGGGGGCTGGTGCCAAGAAGGCTACCATTAAACTTTTTATCTGGTAAGTAGAGAATTGCAAAGGAAAGAAAAGAAAATGCTATTGTGATTTAAGTATGAATATGTATGTATCTGAAGGCCAATGTATGCATTGTAAAGAGTTGTCATCAGATTCTTTCTCTTCCAGGAGAGAAGTTTAAGGAGTGTTTGGATAGATTCCTAAGGATGAATTTCAGTAAGGGTTGTCCACCTGTCTTCAATACTCTGAGATCTTTATACAGAGATAAAGAGAAGGTAAAGTCAACAATCATGATGTGTTTGTTCTCTGTGCTCAGGGTCTACCTGGCTGGCTTTCCATTACCTGGGTCCAGTACTACCTGTTTTGTGAAGCACTATTTAATTAGTCTCCTGGCTTCTGGTGGGAATGCTTTTCTATACCCTTCTTTTGTAGTCTATTTGCCCTTTGGTGCTTTAGTGACTTCAGTATTTGCTTTCTTTCTGTTAGCTCATATTAACCTTTTTTTGTGTGGAGGGGAGGGATTTAAGACAGGGTTTCTCTGTGTAACATCCCTAGCTGTCCTGGAATTAGCTCTTGTAGATCAGTTGCCTTGAGCTCACAAAGATCCTCCTGCCTCTGCCTCCCAAGTGCTGGGATTAAAGGTGTATACCGTCACTGGTTGGCTGACAGCTAACATTTTTTTCTAACCTTTCTTATTATTAGAAGTCAGAAGTGATTTTTTTTTCTTTTCCTTGAAACTAAATTTTAACCTTGTAATCCTCCATTTTTATTCAGTAAACATGTTTTGTCAGAAATTTTTTTTTATTTTATTTTATTTTTTGATACGTGGTTTGTCTGTATAACTGCTCTGGCTGTCCTGAAACTCGCTCTGTAGACAAGGCTGGCCTTCTCACTCACAGAGATCCACCTGCCTCCTCTGGGATTAAAGGCATCACTTTCCAGCCTTCAAGTGATTTTTAAGAGGGCATCTTAATCTTTATATTGATTGCTTCCTTGCAACAACAATGTCACCAAGCTAGAGTTAAAAACTTGAAAGACATTGAAAAGAACTAGAAAGGTGGACAAAATTAAGGATGCATAATGCATAATGTATATGTAATTGGCTGTCTTTTGTGGAAAAGCCCAAGATACAGGCTTTATTGATTTCTCTTTTTTTCTTACATAGGTCACATCCATAAAATCTAACCTATTCTAGTTTTGGAGCAGTGAGAATTGTTTGTGAAGCAGTCTTAAGTATACAGTTCCACAATTTTCTTCTAATCTTTACATAATATAATTATAGAAATAATTTTCTACTTGTACTAAGTTTATATAATATTGGATTAAATTCTGCATTATGATAGTTCTTTCAGTTGTTACTAAATGCATCTAATTTAAACAGTTTGGGGACATCATAGTCCATCTTGGTATAAGTGTGTAGCCTGACTTGGGAGGAGAGCACAGGTATACCAGAGTAACCTGGCTGTGACCATGCTATGCCTACAGTCTGCTCACAAAGAGAACTGTAATAATCTGTTTGTGGGCCATTTAAGAGTTTCTGTAGTAACAGAAATCATTAAGGATGAATTAATCAAATCTTGTTTTTAAATTTTGGTTTTAGATTTGGTGCAGGTATTGTGCTGTGTTGCCCAAGTTGGCTAGAATAACTGGGGTCATTTGATCCTCTTGTCTCAGATACTTGAATAGGACCACAGACGTCTACTACTGTTCTTTGCTTAAATTAGGGAATTAATGAAATAAAAGTACTCCATGCCTCTGAGGAAGCCAGAAGTATAGTTAAAATTTAGGAGAAAGTACAACCTGGACAAACAGGTATTTTCCTGAACTTTAAGCACCCCACTTTGCTGGGCTTCAGGGTTAGTGGTATTTCTCCTGAATTATGAGAAGATTCATTTAACAGACACTTAGAACAATACCTTTTTCGATGTAGAAAAAGACTATCTCCTGAGTAAACTGGGAGCATGGGGACCATGAGAGGAGAGAAAGGGAGGGGAGCAGAGAAAAATATATAGCTCAATAAAAACAATAAAGAAAGAAAAGAAAGAAAGAAAGAAAGAAAGAAAGAAAGAAAGAAAAATGCCCTTTTCTAGCCTTTAGTTCTTTTTATTTATTTGAGACCAGGCTTCATGTCACAAGTTTCAGGTTTGCTACATAGTTGGAGCTGACCTGGACCAAACTCTCGATCCTTCTGCCTCCATATGCTGCCATCATGTGCACGTGCCACCGTGCTAGGTCATGGCATTTAATTCTTGATCATAAAGAACAAATGATGACTGTTGGTATTTTTTTTTATTTTTTTATTTTTTTTTTTTTTGGTTTTTCGAGACAGGGTTTCTCTGTGGCTTTGGAGCCTGTCCTGGAACTAGCTCTGTAGACCAGGCTGGTCTCGAACTCACAGAGATCCACCTGCCTCTGCCTCCCGAGTGCTGGGATTAAAGGCGTGCGCCACCGTCGCCCGGCCGACTGTTGGTATTTTTTTACATGTTTTAAGATAAAAATTAATTTAGATGTATGTTACTCATAACATTATTTCTGTCCAACATTCACCAACTGCTGTTTTAGTTGATGATTCTCTATTTTCTATCAGGGAAAGGGACTTAGTAAGGTTTTAGGAGATTGAGTATTAATGTGTATCTTCAGTTTTAGATTTTTTTTTTATTATTTATTATTTTAAAGACAGGGTTTGTTTCTCAGTATGGGCTAATAGGCTTGGCTACTCTGGAACTCGTCAGTATACTCGACTGATCTTAAACGCACAAAGATCCACTTGCCTCTGCCTCCTGAAGGCTCGGATTAAATGTGTGTGCCACCACTGCTTGGCTGAGACTTTGCAGTTATTGTTTAGAGGTTAAAATACTCATAAAGGGAGGGGGTATGTGTTGGAATATTTATTTAGTCGTTTATATAAGAAACATATTTTTCACAAGAGCAGTAACTTTCTTTCATTAAAATGTGGTCGTGTTTGTACTCTAGGTGGCAATTGTAGAAGAACTAGTAGTTGGTTATGAAACCTCTCTAAAAAGCTGTCGCTTATTTAACCCCAATGGTAAGTACATAAGTTTTTAATAGACTATGAAATTATTCAGGTTAGTCTTCTTTATTTTGATAGCAAGTATGATGCATTTAATTTCTTTATTATGATGAAGTTCCATTAATTGCACACCATGTTATGATGTTTTATTAAGAATCATATTAATTTATTGGTATGAAAGCTATGTCAGATTTAAAGGATCTATAAAACTTGATTGAATAATACAGTGAGCCTCTATTTACTCATCACTTGGCTGCAATAATTTTAAATTCATGTCTAAACATTTCATCATAGCCTAACTACTCCCCTCTATTCTTTACTTTTATTTTTCTTTTTTGGTTTTTCAAGACAGTGTTTTTCTGTTTAGCCCTCGCTGTCCCAGAACTTGATCTGTAGACCAGGCTGGCCTCACACCCACAGAGATTGTCTGCCTCTGCCTCACGAGTGCTAGGATTAAAGACATGTGCCTGATTTTCCCTCTGTTCTTAACATTTTTTAAAATTAATTTATTTATTATGTATACATTGTTTTGTTTGTCTGTATGCTTGCTGGTCAGAAGAGGGCACCAGATCTCTTTACAGATGGCTGTGAGCCACCATGTGGTTGCTGGGAATTGAACTCAAGACCTCTGGAAGAGCAGTCGGTGCTCTTAACCTCTGAGCCATCTACAGCCCTCCTTCTATTCTTAAATCCAAAAGTTTACATTATTCCATGAATTTTTCAGCATATCTTAAGTACTTTATTTCAAACAAAACTATAATATCATTTCAACCTAGTGGCATGGGCTTGTAATCCCATCTACTCAGTATTTGAGGCAGGAGATTTTTTTTTAAGAAGTTCAATTCCTCTGCACAAGTGAGATCTTGTATCAAAATTTTAAAAAAAGAAGGAAAAAGAGGGTTGCTGATACAGCTCAGTTGTAGAGTATTTGCTTGATGTGACTTACCAGGCCATGGAGTTCAACCTTAAGTATTCCATGCCCCCCCTCCAAAAAAATCACAAACAAACCAGGATGATATCATCATTATGTTTACAGATTAGTACTTTCCTGAATACAGAGATAACTCAGTCCATTAAGTATTTGTTGGCAAGTGTAAGGACCCCTCCCCCAGCTTGTTTTCAATGCTCACATTTTTTTTTTTTTAAAAAAAAGGCAAGGCCTGGTGGCATGTGTTTATGTTCCCAGTGCTAGGAAAGATTTAGTGGATAGCATGCCTAGCCTAATTTGCAAGCCTTGGGTCCCAGTGAGAGATCCTATCTTAAAAACAAGGTGTTTTGCAATTGAGAAATGACACAGTCAGTACTATCCTCTGTCCTCCACATACATGTGCATTGGGCCACACACAAATAAGTGTGCATGCACACAGAGTAAATATGTCTTTAATTCTTATAACCAGTTGTCATATTTTCAGTTGTCTTCTTTATCATCTCTTGAACCTGTGATTTTTTTTTTTTACTGGAGAATGCATTTTCTTAGCCTAGATTTTGATGGATATATATTATATATATTATTTTTCTGCCCTTAGAAATTTTTTTAAATTGGTAGTTCGGTGTAGAAGTGGATTGTCTTCTCCATTGGCCACATAGAAAGTCTGGTTCATTAATTCTTAACCCTCCTAATGCTGTGACCCTTTAATATAGTTTCTCTGTTGTGTTGATCCTGATCAGTCCTTAAAAATATTTTGTTGCTACTTTTTGTAAGTATAATTATGCTACTGTTATGAGTTATGATTAAATATCTCTGTTTCTTAAAGGTCTTAGGCAACCCTTGTAAAAGGATCATTTGACCCCCAAGGGGGTAGTGACCCCACAGCTTGAGATCGCTGATCTAATTCTTTAGTTACAGTATAGATCAGATGCTGGTCAGTAGCACATGTATACAGCTAATGTCTTTTCTGCCCAGTAGGCCAGCTAGAGAAACATGTCTGTTGCTCCAGAACTCTCTAGCTAATGGTTTGATGAAGGTTGATTATTTGGATCTCCCCATCTTTCCCTCCCCTTTCTCTCCCTTTCCCTCTATGTGTCTTCCCCCCTTTCTAAGCTGAGTGAGCCAAAATGATTTTCTTCTATCAGTAGGCAAATACTTTTATTTTAAAAGCTAAATTTTATTTCACTTATTACTTGATTTCCAAAAGTTTCAGCTTGTATGGAGAAAAACAATTTTTTTTCTCTCTTATGCTGTACTTTGGTTCTTTACCAGTTTTCAAAAGATTACACTGGTTCTTTGCATCCTCCTACTTGGCAAGTAGTTTTATTTTAAAAAATAAGAGTTCAGGACCTGATGATTTCTGAGTTTAGTCTCGGATTGCACATGGTAACAGCACTGAACTTACTGGAGTAAGTTGTCCTCTGACCTCTCCGTGTACACTGGGGCAGGCACACACCCAGGCATACACACTTTCAACAAATCACTATAATAAGTGTTTAAAAGAAAATAATTTATATTAAGCATGTCTGGTATTTATTTATTTAATTATACGTGGCTCCATCTTTCACACGCTGTGGTGGTAGGTGATAACTTACTCGCTGACAAGAGCTTGAGCACTTACCTTGTGCACTGCCACTGAAGATCTGGAATCATTTTCCCCACAGAGTTCTGGCTTCAATAGTGGAATAGCCCACCGTGGGACCTGGGGTGCACATTGCTAGTAAGCTGGCCGTTGTTTCTAGGCTCAGATTAAATTTTAGCAGTACTTTTAAAAAGGCATACCGTGGTTTCATTGGTTAATTGTCATGATATTCCTTTGGTTATCAGCATTTTTCTACATATTTTACAAATGTGGAAGAGGCTCAATGACATGCCCATGAATATGCAGCACTTGTGTTGCAGATCTATCAGATGGGGAGTTGGTGAGTTCCACTCCTATTATTTTCCACTGAGCCACTCTATTTTTATTAGGAAAATAATAAGCAAATAGAGTTTGAAATCAATTACAGTTTTCAGGTTATAGAAATTTATATTTAAGTACAGAATTTTTGGTGTGTGAATTCTGTGTTTAACTTTCACATATTATGTTAAAATTACATCTTTAAAAATTACATCTTGTAGTAGAATACAGAAGAAATATTTTGTCTTTCTTTGGAAATAGCTTTTATTCAGTTTCTATAGTAATTTTTACATATTCAGCATAATATTAAGACCTGAAAATGTCACCAAAAATAAAAATGTCCACGTCAACAATATATATGTGGGTTAGTATATTACTTAGAAAATTAATCAGGCAGTTAGACTTTTCTTTTTAAAATCTTACTATGCGCAAGGTATTATGCTAAGGAGTGCATAAGATACAGAATAGAAAACATGCTTTGCTAGGTCTTAATGTGCTTAGCTGTAGATTATATCTAGATACATATATAAGCTACTTTAAAACTACTTTCCTTATCAATGGAGGGACCAATATAGGGGAGTGGATATTCTTCTCTTAATGTTTGCGATAGCTAATCTTGATTTTTCTTTCATTTTTCCCTTTCAAGATGATGGAAAGGAGGAACCCCCAACCACGTTACTTTGGGTCCAGTACTATTTGGCGCAGCATTATGATAAAATTGGTCAGCCATCTATTGCTCTGGAATACATAAATACTGCTATTGAAAGTACGCCAACATTGATAGAACTCTTTCTTGTAAAAGCTAAAATATATAAGGTAAAAACTTTTACTTGCCTTTTTTTGTAAGGTAATGATATTAGTCATTATTTTTGTTATTTTACAGCTTCTAGATAGAATAAATAAAATATCATTCTGTGAGAATTATCAGGCTGATTTGTTCTTGGATTTGTCATGGTTATGTGTATTTGGTCATTTGTCTAACTAACTATACAAACAATAGGTAAGAGTATGTATGTACACACAAGCATGCACACTCAGATTCGAGCTCACATTATCACTGTAACGTGTGTTTCTGCTAACAGTTAAGTATGTTCACATGTAAGCATCTGATGTTAATTTATTTTGATAGTACATGTTACCATTTCTTGACTCAGTCCCTGAGCTATGGATCTCCTGTTACAAGTTCTGACATCTTACAGTTGCCTCATCTCTATCTTATTTGCCAGTATATCCATAATCAGATCTTTTAAAGATGTTATTGTAAACCAGTAATTATTTAGTAAGAAAATAGTGGAATTAAATAGTATTTCAAAGCAATCCCCCTTTACTGTACTGGATATTGAATCTAAAGCTTCATACATACTATATAGACATTAACACTAACTTGCACCCACCTGCAAGGGCTTTTTTTTTTTTTTAATTACTGCCTTTTATTTTCTTTGAAGCTTGGTCTTTGTAGTCTAGGCTGGCCTCAAAAGTGAGACTTCTGCCTCAGCCTCCAAAGTTCTGGGATTACCAGTGTGCACAGCACTATTCTGTGTCCCAGAACTTTAAAAACATTTCTAAAATTATATTTATTCATTTTGATGGATGCAGCATATGTGTGTATGTCAGAGGACAACTTATGCAAGTTTTCTATTTCTATCATATGGGTAGAAAGGTTTGAACAGGTCATCGGGCTTGGCGGCAGTTTCTGTTTACCTGCTGAGTGAGCCATCTTTCTTGTTTGCTACCTAACCCAAATGTTTTAAAGTCAAGTTTTACTCAGTTTTGTGGCTTTACCAGAGTATTAGCTAAATGAGTTATGATTAGAATAGTAGGGGATGTCCATTAATTTCTTTGTGACCTGGGGCTTGCCTGTTCTGCGAGGCTAACTGGCTGGTGATGTCCAAGAATCTTTGTATTGACCTCTTCCAGAATTAGAATTAGAGATTCAAGCTACCACAACTCTCTGTTTTACATGGGTGCTGGGATCCAAGTCCAGGTCTTGAGTCAGAAGAATGCCTGTCTTTACTTTATTTATTTTAATTATTTATAGGTCGCAAACTTCTTAACCTAGTACAATTATCATATTTACTGGTTAATTTTGTTTTTGTACTTTCAAGCATGCTGGGAATATTAAAGAAGCTGCCAGGTGGATGGATGAAGCCCAGGCCCTGGACACAGCAGACAGATTTATTAATTCCAAGTGTGCAAAATACATGTTAAAAGCCAATCTGATTAAAGAGGCTGAAGAAATGTGCTCCAAGTTTACAAGGGTTTGTATGACTAATGTTCTGGAACGTAAGACAATGTTGACTTTGTACTTTTACTTTTCTCTCTTCCAAAGTCAGTTCTTTTATGTGTTTTATGTTTTACTGGCCTGTTTATCTATGAGCCTTGTGCTTGCCTGGTGCTCACTGAGGCCAGAAGTAGGCATTGCATTTCCTTGAACTAGAGTTAGAGATGGTCTAGAAGACCACTTAGTTCCTCTTAACTGACTGAGCCATTTTTCCAGCCCCCAAAGTTTGTTGTCAGTTTCACAGTTTTCCATATATTAAATTACTGTATTAGAGAAAGAATAGAAACATTGGATAAAAGATTTTCTTTTCATATTGTTGGGACAAATTGTTTTTTTTTTTTTTTTGTTTTGTTTTGTTTTGTTTTTGTTTTTCGAGACAGGGTTTCTCTATAGCTTTGGAGCCTGTCCTGGAACTAGCTCTTGTAGACCATGCTGGTCTTGAACTCACAGAGATCCGCCTGCCTTTGACTCCCGAGTGTGGGGATTAAAGGCGTGTGCCACCACTACCTGTCCAAATTAGTTTTAAAACTGGTTTGTAGCTGGTTGTAGTTACATAAACCTTTAGGCCCAACATTCTGGAAGCAGAGATATGCAGATCTCTGAGTTTGAGGCCAATCTAGTCTACAAAGGGAGTTCCAAGACAGTCATGGTTATTCAGAGGAACACTTTTAAAGAGCCAAAAGAAAAAAGCCAGATGTGGTGCCACACACCTTTAGTCCCAGCACTCAGGAGGCTGAGGCAGATGGATCTCGAATTTGAGGCCAGACTGGTCTGCAGAGTGAGGTTCAGGACAGAGTTACAAAGTGAAACCATGTCTTGAAAAACCAAACCAAACAAAAATACTGGCTTGTAATGATTAATGTTGAGAATGTCTTACTTAGGGTCTGTTGGGGGGGGGGCTAATATTTTTATTACTTATCTGCTGTATGATGTTATTATGTTCATCCCTGACAGCCAGTTATTATAAACCTTTTGTGGAGCCACTTGCAAAATTATCTCTAATGCATAGAAAGAGAACTTAAGCCACGTGGTAGTGGCACACACCTTTAATCTTGGCACTCAGGAGGCAGAGGCAGGCAGATCTCTGAATTTGGGGCCAGCCTGGTCTACAGAGTGAGTTCTAGTGAAGCCAGGACTGTTACACAGAGAAACCCTGACTCAGAAAATTATTTCAGAAATTTGATCAGTTGGCCATTATTCCTTTTTAAATATTATGATAACGTAATGTATTTGGTGGGGATTGTCTGGAATCACTATGTGATTTTCATCAGGAAGGAACATCAGCAGTAGAGAACCTGAATGAAATGCAGTGCATGTGGTTCCAGACAGAGTGTGCCCAGGCATACAAAGCAATGAACAAGTTTGGTGAAGCACTTAAGAAATGTCATGAAATTGAGAGAGTAAGTATTTTACAAATGTGAACCTCTCCTTTTGTTTGGTTAGGTCTTGAAGCCTTTCATACACTACCACCCCCCATTTATAATTCACAGCATGTGATTTTAGAATGACCAATAACATATTTCAGGTTTTAAAAATGAAAATATTATGCACTGTGTTTCTAGCCATCCTTTGATTATCTTTTATTTAAGAATCCTTTCCAAAATGTTTAGGAAACTTGTGTCATGATGATGGTTTTAATGCATTTGAACGTTTGAATTGCTTCTGCTTATTCCCTAATACATAAAAACTAATTGATTTCCCAGTCCTGTTCATTGTGTTTTTAGTTCATACCATCTACCCTTGATAAAGATTTGATCTTTAAAACTTTCCCCCTTTGCTTCTGTATGCAGTGCAGCTAATAATTTTCTTACAAAATTATTGTTTTTCAACCCAGGTGTGGTAATATGTGCTATAATCCCAGCACTTGGGAGGTAGAGAGAGACAGGAATATCTGGAGTTCAAGGCCTACTATCTATCAATGTGTGTTTGAGGTCAGCGTGGGCTACATAAGACCCTATCTGAACACCATCCCAAATAAAAATGACTTTTCTGTTACTTCATTCTAGATTCATTCCTATGGCTACTGTTTGTGTGTGTGGTTTTATAGATAAATATAAGTTCTATGATTAAGTTTACATTTATAATGCCAAATGTAGACTATTAGTGCTTGGTTGAATTATGAGGTTGCTGATTTCTTGACTTATTGGCTACTTAATTTTTTATTTACATATAAGCTGCAATCTACATAGATAGAGTTCAGATTTAGAGCCTCAGCAAATTACTAATACTATGTGCTGTAATCCCTGCCATAAGTTTTCTAAATAAAACTACTATAATATATGTGCCAACTAGCATCATCATATATACTAGTTAGTGGGCAGTTTGTCAGAATAGTTTTACTGAGTATAATTAAGGAAGAAAGAGCATAGTCGAAGCATTATTATCCCCTTTCATTAAATTATTCAGTTCCTCTTGTATGTTCTTTGCTAGGTGGGAGCCAACTGTATTTTTAAAAATGATTTTCTTATTTTTCATTTTATGTTCATTGGTGTTTGGTCTTCATGTATGCCTGTGTGAGGGAGTTGGAGCCTCTGGAACTGGGTTTAAAGACAATTTTGAGCCACCATATGCCTGTTGGGAATTGAATCTGGGTACTCTGCAAGAGCAGCTAGTATTCTTAACCACTGAATTATTTCTCCAACCCCTGCCAAGTATATGTTTTTATATGCAAACTATATCAAATGATTATTTTTTTATTTTTATTAATTTTTAATTCTATTGAAATAAGTAATTCCAAGGTTTTGCTTTTATTGTTTTCTTAGACAATGTTATACTCCAGTATGATAATAAAAAGATAATTTTGTTAGCATTTTATAGAAATCACCGATGACCAGTTTGATTTTCATACATACTGTATGAGGAAGATTACTCTTAGATCATATGTGGACTTATTAAAACTAGAAGATGTACTTCGGCAGCATCCATTTTACTTCAAAGCAGCAAGAATTGCTATTGAGATCTATTTGAAGCTTCATGACAACCCTCTTACAGATGAGAATAAAGAGCACGAGGCTGATACAGGTATAACATTGTAAGATTTATCATTATTGCTCCTTGTGTTTGTAGGTACTTATGTTCGTGAATAATGTAGTTTCCCCCACCCCCATCGATTTTATTGTATATCTTGGTGTGAGGTTTTTATCCAAGACTAAAAAATGATGGGTATTTTGTAAATTTGTCTAAGGAAAATACCACTTTATGTTTCCAAAATAAATGAGACCTTTGGTGTTTGGTTTTGATTCGGAGAGGTTTGTTTCAGGGGCTACTAAGGATCCAATCCAGTGCTTTTTCCTTACTAGGTATTCTATTACTGAGTTACTTTCCCAGCCAGGGGCTTAATTTTAATTAAATGTTTATCTAATGAGGTTGAATTACCTAAGTTTCACATTTAATATCGTATTCACTCAGCTAACTATAATACCATAATTCCTAGCCATATAATTAGTGTGCAAACTCCATTAGTGTTGACTCTTTAGTATAACTTGGTACTCCTTTAAAAAGAAAATCTAGTTATATTTATTTGATGCATGCATTTGTGCGAGCATCAGTTCTGTCTTTCCACCATGTGAGTTTCAAGAATCTAACGTAGGCTGTAAGATGTGGCAGCAAGTGTCCTTACCCACTGAGCTACCTTACTTGCTTCTTCTTTAGTAGAAATTTGTAATTGACCCAGTAAAAAATATACTTATTTTGAACATTAAAATACAGCTTAGAGTTAAACTAGAAAAATTTCTCAGGAAAAATGGTTCACACCTGTAATCCAAGAAAGTTGTGGTGAGTTCAAGGTCAGTCCGGGCTATAGAATGAAAACCTGTCATTAAGAAAGAAAAAAAAAGATTGTTTTGTCTTTTCGAGACAGGGTTTTCCTGTGTGACACGGAGAGACCGAGTTTGCAAACTTGTATAAAATAAAGGCTCTTCGCTTTTACGTACGGGACTTGGTCTCCTTGTTGGTTTTGGGGGGACTTCACGGATCTGGGCATAACAAGGTTTACACATATCAACATGATTTTTTATTGTTTTTTTCCTTTTGAGATAGGATCTCACTCGGTATTCCTGGCTATCCTGGATCTCACTAAATAGGCTGCAAAGGGAGACTGTTTGGAGAAAAGGAAAAAACAACAACATAAACATAATAGCATTTATTTGCAAAGGAATGATTTCACTGTCTTCTAGTAAAAATATGAGTCTAGTTGGATAGTGAGTGGTGGCACACACCTTTAATCCCAGCACTTGGGAGACAGGCAGGTGAATCTCTTGAGTTTGAGTATTTTGTTACTAGAGTCCACATACACCTTTACCACTTTAGCATCTCCTTTTTGTTGTTTTCTTCACTGAATGGTCTCTGCGTTCTGGATTTTAATGTCCATGTTTGCTTTTGTTTCAGCTCCCTGCTACTTTAGATTCTTTCTCTTGCATTTTTATTACAACAAGAAGCAGATGTTACACTCAGTGCTTTGATTTGAAAATCACTTTAGCTGGGTCTCTTAGTTTATTTGATATGTTTTGTTTCACTATTGATGTTTCCTACTTTCTTCACTTTAGCCTGCCCTTCCTCAAGGCTTCTTTTTTCTCTTTCCACCTCTTCCTTCCTATTTTCCTATCTTTTCTTACTCTAAAGCCCTTGCTAGCCTGACTCACTGTCTAGACCAGGCTAGTCTTGAATTTATAAAGATTGCTTGCTTCTTCTACCGTCCAGGTGCTAGAATTACAGGAAGGTGCCACTATGTTCTGCTCAAAAAAAAAAAACAAAAAAAAACCAACAACCGAAAAAATTATGTTAGAACATTCTATTAGAGTGTTTTTTTTAATATGTAAACAGTATTACTGTACACAAAGTTGGCTTACAATAAATAAAAACCAGTTAGGAGCAGAGAGTGGTTAATGGTTAAGATCATGTGCTGTTCTTGGAGAGGATTCAAGTTTGGTTCCCAGCACCCATGTTGAGTGGCTCACAGTTGCCCATATCTCTGGCTCCAGGGATCTGATATCGTCTTTTGGCCTTTATAGGTTATTGTTTTATTTGTACCCAGTCCTCTCCACATACATATACTTTAAATAGTTAAATAACTAAAGTCTTGTGGGGTAAACATTAGAGCCTGGTGAGATAGCTCAGCAGTTAAGAACACTTGCTACTCCTGCAAAAGAGATTGCTTCCTATGCCCACTCCTGTTTTAGGGGCTACAATGCTCTCTTCTGACCTAAGGGCACCAGTTATACACACAGTACACATAACAGACAATATATCCTCTTAGTCATTGTTTCATTGCTGTGAAATGTCATAACATGGCGCTGGTGTGTGGGTTTAGGCAGGTGTGTGAAATGAAGACTCAGACACTTGAGTCTGCTTCTGCAGGGGGCTCTATGAACTGAAGCACCTTTTCTAGCTCTTTCGCTTTTTTATTTTTCCCTGTGTTTACACTTTAGCTAGTAGATTGCCATATCTCAAAACAAACTGAATGAAGCTTCCAAAAATACAATGCCATGTGCAAATACTTGATTCAGAGGAGCCACAATTTTATGAATTTCCTCTTAACCAAGTTTTGCATTAGCTTTGTATCCTTGGGAAACTCTCAGACAAGATTCCCATAGGGCAGCAAAAGGTATCTGTAACACAAAGGGTGGATTAAAGGCTGGATGCTAACTGCAGTGGGGTTTCATGGCTAGGAGAGGTTTCTTGCTTTCTCTCTGGTTTCAGGTCAGCGGGACATTACTCCCCAGTAAAAAGACACTGACCAAGATAAGTATTATAAGAGAAACATTTAAGGGAGCTTAGTTCCAATTTCAGTTTATTACCATCATGGTGGGGAGTATGTTTGTAGGCATGGCAGGCCTGGTAGGTGGAGTAGTTGAGAGCTATATCCTGATTCTTGGGAAGCAAACAGAGAGAGAGAGAAAGGAAGAGGGAGGGAGGAGGAGTGCTAGTCCTGACATGGGGATTTGAAACCTCAAAAATCCCCCCATCCTTGCAATATGGCCTTACCCTCTAATCCTTCTCAGATGTGCCAGTCTGATGATTACGCATTCAATTGTATGTGCGTGTGGGCGCCATTCTTATTTAAACCACCACACACCCACACCCATCACATAACATTGAAAGTGTCTACGGTAGTTGCAATGACTTACTTGGTTAATATGTTTATAATTCTATTAACATTATTTCCTACAGCAAACATGTCTGACAAAGAGTTAAAGAAACTACGTAATAAACAAAGAAGAGCTCAAAAGAAAGCTCAGATAGAAGAAGAGAAAAAAAATGCAGAGAAAGAAAAGCAGCAGAGAAATCAGAAAAAGAAAAAGGATGATGACGACGAGGAAATTGGAGGCCCCAAAGAAGAACTTATCCCAGAGAAACTAGCCAAGGTACTTTATTATCGTGCTTAGCACAAGTGAGTGAGTTCACGGCAGGCTTTTGGCAGATATGTATGTACATATGTGTGTGTGTGGCTGTGCTTGTAGAGGTTAAAGGACAATTTGTAGAAAGTTAGGCTCTCCTAGCTACTTAACAAAGACCCTATCTGAAAAAAATTTTTTTAAAGTCTTTATTTTTTAAAAACCAGACTCTGATATGTGGATTTTAACCATTGAGCCCAAACCTATCTACTTAAAATCACTTGAGTTATTTTGGTTAGTAACCTATCTTTTGATCATAGGAATCCTAGTCTGTAGGGGTAGTAATTGTGTAACTCGTTGTGTTACGTGGATAGAATAAGCATGTTTTAGTATCACTAATCATTTGAAATCTGAAATCTTTTTTTTGCTGCCTTATGTAAGATAATTAGTATATGAAAGGGAGAGTTGGAGAATACATTTAGAATTATATAGGACATGTAGTCAGTACCTTCTCTTAGACTTCTCTTAGCAGTAGTGGTATAAGAAAGAGCAGTATAGTTTGGCTCTCATATGGGAATATTGAATGTTTTTACAGTTTGTAACTACTGGGAGAGAACAGTGGTTTCTGAGCTCTCTGCAAAACAGAACTGCTATGCCAGGCCACCTTTGGAAGGTTTCCTGAGTCTTGACTGCAGTGTTGTTTTTTTGTGCCCAATGTCACAATGTGGGCTAATGATTATTAGAACTAGGGTTGTAGAGGTTCAGAACCTAGTGTTTGTATATGCATTGTTGAGAGAGACATAGTAAAAGGAACTGTTCTCACAGATTGTTCCTCACTTCATAGTATTATTACCTGCTAGGAACATAAGACCCCCTATCTTCTCAAAGATGCCCTTATACAGTAGCATTCCCCTGTATCTGGTAGTGGCAAGGTCAGATTACATCAAGCCATGATTATTAGTTGTAACTTGAAGGCTACTTTAGAAATTGCTGCCAAATCTGGGTAAATAGCCTAAAGTGCCGTGTGTGTGTGTGTGTGTATCAGAAATTAGTGTTAATCAACTCAAGATAACATAGAAAAAACATTAAATCATCAGTAATCCAACCCATCAAGAAATGGAAAATGGTGTGGGTTTAGTTAATAAGTTTGGTACTCAGTCAGCTAAGGCTAAATCTGAAGTTTGGTCTTTTTGAGACAGGGTTTCTCTGTAGCTTTGGAGCCTGTCCTGGAACTAGCTCCGGTAGACCAGATTGGCCTGAAACTCAGAGATCCGCCTGCCTCTACCTCCCGAGTGCTGGGATTAAAGGCATGTGCCACCACTGCCTGACCAATCTGAAGTTTTGGTGAAAGCTCCTTTATTTTTTGAGCAGGGGCTCACTCCCACCCAGGCTATTTCAAGCTTGTGGCAATCTTCCTTCCTAAACTCAAGTGCTAGGATTACAAGCATGAGCCATCATACCCAGCATACAATCTTCAAATTTATAAATTGCTTTGAATTATAGTCATATAATTCAAATATAGACATACTGTATAGGAGTATATCTTTCTGTCTCCCTTAGTATGAGGTGGTAATCTGTATTCGTGAGTTCTTCATGTACTGCTCATGTTTCTCTTTATACTTTCCAAGGACCATCAAACTGTAGTTTTCTTCTACAGGAGTAAATCATTTCTTTTAGATTTATTTTATTTTATGTGTATGAGTATTTTTCTTGTGTGTATGTCTATGCACCACAGGCGTGCCTGGTGCCAGCAGAGGTAAGAAAAGAATGTTGGATCCCCTAGATCTGGAGTTTAGCATGTGTATAGATGGAGGCTGCTCTTAGGTTTCGTGGCTGCTCATGCCCTGAATAATCAGACAGGAATTATATAAATTACAGCATTGCTTGACCAATAGCTTAGTCATATTCCTAGCTAGCTCTTATATCTTAAATTAACCCATTTCTATTAATCTGTGTATCACCACGAGGTTGTGGCTTACTTGGAAAGGTTCTGGCTACATCTTTCTCCTTTGGCAGGTACATGACGTTTGCTTGACTCTGCCTTCTCTCTCTTCTTCCAGTTTGACTGTATTCTGCCCTGCCATAGGCCAAAGCAGCTTTATTCATTTGTCAATAAAAGCAACACATACACAGAAGAATATCCCACATCACCCATGTGAGTGCTGGGATCCAATCCTGAATCCTCTGCTAGAACAAGTGCTCTAATTACTGAGCCATCTCTCTAGCACCTAGTCAGTCATTTTAAAACTGCCCTTCTAGAGGACTGGTACCCATTTCATGGCGTACAGCAGTCTTAACTCCAGTATCAGGGCATCTCAGACTCTTCAGGCCTCTAAGGTCATTGCACACATGTGATGCACAGGCACACATGCAGACAACACCAATATACATAAAAATTTTAAAAATAATTAAAGTTCTAAAGTTGAAAATTGCTTTTGTATAGCTTATAGGAGGTTAAGATTTGACAGTGTATATTTGGGTAACTGGTAAGTGCTTTTTTTCTATTTTTTTTTTCTTTTTTTTTACTTTTGGAAAAAGAAAACAGGAGTTTAAATTAAGTTTATATTTTTCCAGAATCTTACTTCCTTTTGTATAATGTCTTTTATTTTGTTAGGTTGAAACTCCATTGGAAGAAGCTATTAAGTTCTTAACACCGCTGAAGAATTTGGTGAAGAACAAGATAGAAACTCATCTTTTTGCCTTTGAGATTTACTTTAGGAAAGGTAGGATATTAGGGTACAGTGGCCCTTCTACAACTGATCACGACATTTCGTAGGGTTAGTGTCACCCACCACTGTTGCATTTTTTGGCAGTTGCCAATGTAAATTGCTCATAGAAATGCATGCTACGCACAGAAGTTTGTGAGGAAATAGAGTGATGTGTTTGTCCTCTTAGACAACCAAGAGCCCAACAGTATATACACACCTAGCTTTAAGTTAGAGATAGTAATTACCTCATGTATAATTTGAGGAAAGAATTTAGAAATTTGTACATAAAAATACTTAATATAAATGTAAAGCTTAGAATAGTGGGTAACACAGTTAAATATCAGATAACTTTTAGCTGTTAATAATTGATGTCATAGGGCTCAGTGATTAAGAGCACTGGCTGCTCTTCCAGCCTGAGTTCAATTCCCAGCAACCACTTGGTGGTTCACAACCATCTGTACTGAGATCTGGCGCCCTCTTCTGGCCTGCGGGCATGCATGGAGGCAGAATGTTGTATACATAATAAATAAATAATAAATCTTAAAAAAGAATTGATGTTATAAATGGAAACTAATCTCTGAACTCTGTCTTAATGGATAGTTCATGATTCTGAAGGAAAGATTATCCACTAAAAACGCTAGAAAGTGTCAACAGTGTTAGTGTCAGAATTTTTGGAGGGGCCAGGAGAATGGCCTTGTCTTTCACAGTTTGAATGTTAATGTGTACACACAAACACACAGACACACACGATTTCATAGTTAAGAATTTACGTAATTCAGATCATTGGAAAAGTTTATTAACGGTAGTATGAATTGAAGTGAAAAGAAGCTGTTTATTAGTAAGATCAGACTAGGGCTCATGAAGCTAGGATGAGATAGTCCCAGCTCCTGGGAGTTGAGGGAGGAGAGTTGTGGCCCATTAGTTCAAGGCCCGCATGGACAATACAGAGACTGTAATGTAACTTTTATTTTGAAATGGGATGCAAAACTTAGTATTAATTGATTGATTATTTGTTTTTTGAGACACATCCCTGTGTTTATCCTGGCTGGCCTGGAACTTAGTATTTAGATCAGTTTAGACTTGAATTTGGCAACAAATTTTCCTGCCTTTGCTTCCTGAGACTGGGATCATGGGTGTGTTTCAGCATGCCCAGCTATTAAAATATTTATATATTAATATATTTATATATAGTACAGAAATGGCTAGGAAGAAATAGATCAAATGATAGCAATTGTTTCTTGATAGATTTTTTTAAGTACTTAAAATTTATCTTAACTATATTCTTCACAGTTAAAACTTTGAAAATAAGTTTTTTTAAAATATTTATTTATTTATTATGGATACAATATTCTGTTTGCATATATGCCTACAGGCTAGAAGTGGGCACCAGACCTCATTACAGATGGTTGTGAGCCACCATGTGGTTGCTGGGAATCGAACTCAGGTCCTTTGGAAGAGCATGCAATGCTCTTAACTGCTGAGCCATCTCTCCAGCCCCGAAAATAAGTTTTTTTAATCAGTAATTTTTACATTTTTGACCGCTAACACCCTTTTTTTAGATGGGAATAGATATGGTTTCACTATGAGCCAGGGCTGGCTTGAAACTCATAGCGGTCGTGACTCCTTTGCTTCTTGAGTGCTGGGCTTAAGGGTACACACCATACTTGGCTAACCTAGTTCTTTTTAAAAATTAATCTTACAGGGCCAGGATCAGGTACCCCCAGGCTGGACAGTTGAGTTCCTACCCCAGAACCCAGTTATTGAGAAAAAGGAGAAAACTGACTCCCACAATTCTCTGACCTTCACAAGCACATTCAAAATCATTCAGTCAATACAATTCTTAGTCCAGTGTAGCAACTGCTCATGTAATCTCAGCAGGAAAACTGACTCCCACAATTCTCTGACCTTCACAAGCACATTCAAAATCATTCAGTCAATACAATTCTTAGTCCAGTGTAGCAACTGCTCATGTAATCTCAGCAGGAGGCTCATGAGTTCTAGGCCAGCCAAAACATAGTGAGATCCTATGAGTTTGGGAGCCATGGGAAAGGAATTGTTTGAGAAGAACTTAAGGTTTTATACTTTGAAGCATGATACCAAATTTAAGGAAGTCTCCACAAAGAGGTGACGATCAAGAAGACTCAGTGTAAGTTTCTGTTTAACAGGTGGAGGCACCGCTGAGACTTGGGAAAGGTAAGCAGATGGGAATAGGGATAGTGTAGCACAATTAGAAAACATAGACTGGGTAAATGCATCCAGAGGTGACAGAGGAGTCAGAGCTGGATTGGAATAGTCAGGTGGAAAGGGAACTTTGTGCCACAGAACACAGGAAAAGAGATAAAGAGTTTTTCTAAGTAATGGAACATGTTTTTGTTTTAATAAAAGGAAGCTAGAACTGAAATGGTTTGAAATTTTGTTTCTCAGTTTATATGATACTAGTTCCTATATCACAGACTGTCGTATAAGTTCTGTTTTGTGGAATCACTTGAAGAATGGCATATATGAACATAACTGACTTGTAGACAATTAGAAGGAAAGTGTTTGCTTCAAAGGATGTTATTGACTCTAAATTCACTTTTTGTGTTTCTAAGATCCTTGGCCCTTCCAGGAAAGACAGCTTACTTTATCGCATTATCAACATAATATCTTTTTTTTTTTTTTATAGAAAAGTTTCTTTTGATGCTACAATCAGTAAAACGGGCATTTGCTATTGATTCTAGTCATCCCTGGCTTCATGAATGCATGATCCGCCTCTTTAATTCTGGTAAGGTTTTATTCCCATACTGCACAAATTTGACTAGTAATGAGTGTGGGGCTGGAGGATGGCTCACTGGCTCAGATTTTGCTGCTGCTCCAGAGGACTTGGATTTGATTTGCAGGACCCACATTAGACTAATACCTCTTAACTCCAGCTCTGGGCCATCCAGTGCGATTTTTTGGCCTTCATTGCCTAAATCAAGTACACATGATATACACATACATAAGTAAAAGCAAATAATAAAAATAAAAATATTCTAAGCATCAGCTCAAAGTCATTTTTAAGGTCAGCGTATATTGCATATGTCAAGGATATGGGATATATGTTGGTTACATAAATGTTTAGCTGTAGTAAAAGTTTAAGATTGACCAGCAGAGTTTTTTACTGAGAAAATCTACTGTTTTCAGACGTATAGTGAAATAATAAGTATAATTTATTTACTGCCAATTATATACAGTTTTGACACACAGTAGCTTTTCCTTAAGGTATCTTCTAGACTACTTCTCACCCTCTTTCAAGTTTATTTTATAGTGAATAGCTCTTCCCACAGTTCTTGAAGAAAAAGGTCAGTGAAGTTGGTCATATTTCATTTTGCTTTAACTAGTAAAGGCTCCTTGGGTGTAGAGGACAACGAACTATTATAAGCTTTATCAGAGTATCTAACTGTCTTTTTAATTCATCCAACAGTGTGTGAAAGTAAAGACTTACCTGAAACGGTTAGAACAGTATTAAAGCAAGAAATGAATCGTCTTTTTGGAGCAACAAATCCAAAGAATTTTAATGAAACTTTTCTGAAAAGGAATTCTGATTCATTGCCACATAGATTATCAGGTAATCACTGAATTTGGTCCGTCTAGTATCTTTCTTGTAGCCTTCCTGAACAACTTCAGTGCTGTAATGAGTCACTGTTAAGGTAGGGTTTGTATTTTGCTCAAAATGGGAATGTTCACTATATTTTGTGAAACAGAATTGTTAGAGTAAAACAAGATGCATTGTTTTCTACTAATAAGTACAACTGATTTTGTGGGTAAGGGTAAGGTTTCACTGTGTATACCTGCCTGACCTGGAATTCACTATGTAGACAAGGCTGGCCTCTAATTCACAGAGATCTGCCTGCTTCTGCCTTCAAGTGCTGGGACTAAAGGCGTGTGCCACCCAGAAGTACAACTGAATTAAATGGGTTTTATCTCGAGTACCCATCCACCCCAGAGTGGATTTAAGTGTCTTATTACAATACTGTGTAGGCAGAGCTTGTACTCTTCTCATGCTTCCATTGTTGTGATTATAAAGTTCACTTAATGTGATTTTGATTTTTTTTTATGCTAATGTACTTATCGGGCTCGGTAAGCTAAACACCTGAAAACCACCTTATATTTCAGAAAGTTTGAATCAAGAAGAATCAGTCACCATGAACCAAAGTCTGGGTTTTATTAGTGTGCTTTTACAACTGTTGGCACATACTATTAATTCACAGTACACTGGAGATAGAGGCAAATGGATCTCTGTGTATTCATGGCCTGCCTAGTCTACCTAGCAAGTTCTAGGCCAGAGCTATGCAGTGATGTCTGCCTCAGACAACACAAAGTAAACCTGGCTAAGTCCTAGAGCTTTGTATACTGTTGTGGAAAGCTGAATGCAAGCTTTGTCTCATGCTTTTCGTCTCATTGCCATTTTTCTCGCTGTCTTTCCCACATGAAATTATTGAACCATTTCCCTTCGCTATTTATTTTAGTTGGAAAATAATTCATAATCTCATTACACCAAGACAAGTATTAGAGTATTTGCATTGCTCCATGTTTTGATTATGCATAGTTTACTAACATCCATGGATCTCTTACATACCTTAATCCTTTCTCCTATGGGCTGGAGAGGAGGCTCAGAGGTTAAGAGCACTGGCTGCTCTTCCAGAGGTCCTGAGTTCAATTCCCAGCAACCATATGGTGGCTCACAACCATCTGTAATTTGATCTGATACCCTCTTCTGGCATGCAGACAGAACACTGTATAAATAATAAATAAATAATTTTAAAAAATCCTTTCTCCTAATTTAGACAATTCAACCCTCTCAGGGTATTGTTATAATAACAGTGTCTCACATGGCTATAACATGTAGCTGCTTGAGCATACCTTCTATTTTATATCTGAATGAGTAGATGCTGAGACTCTGTTCAAGGTCCCTAAACTAAGACACCTCATTTTTTTTTTCTTACATTTAGCTGCCAAAATGGTATATTATTTAGATTCTTCTAGTCAGAAGCGAGCAATAGAGCTGGCAACAACACTTGACGGATCCCTCACCAACAGAAACCTTCAGGTAACAGGGTTTACTTATTTCAGGAGTAACTACTCTTTTACTTCTCACTGAACGTTTTGAGGGGCTGTGTGTGCATGTGTATTTGTATTCTTGTACAGAAGTATACCAACTTCATTGGTATACTTTTGATAACTAGTTTCATGTATATAAATTAAAATAACTTAGAAATATGTTATGATAAAATTACGTGTCCTCAGGCTGGAGAGATCGCTCAGCAGTTAAGAGCACTGCATATTCCTCCAGAGTACCTGGGTTCAGTTCCCAGTACCTACATAGCATCTCACAAATGTAGCATCAGTTCTAGGGAATCTAGTACTCTTTTCTGGCTTTCATGGACTCTCTGAGTATACATAAAGGTAAAAATACCCATTTATTTGGAACCAAAAGCTACGGAGAAACCCTGTCTCGAAAAATCAAAAAAAAAAAAAGTAAATCTCTTAAAAACTAAAAAACAAAACAAACAGTTCTTTTTGGATTTCAGTTATATTTCAGGATATCTGTATATCTTGCAACCATTACAGTAGTCTCAGCGAGGATTCTGATACATTTAAAATGTACTTAAAGCTAGATGTAGTGGTGCATTCCTTTAATTCCAGCATTCAGGAGACTGAGGCAGATCTTTATGAATTCAAGGTCAGCCTGGTCTAAATATTGGGTTCCGGGACAGCCAGAGCTGCATTAGGTGAGACCCTCTTCTGAAAAATAAAAAAGATTTTCTTAGCGTAGCCAAGTTAAAAATTTTAAAAACAAAAAAAACCCTAAATTTTAGAGTAATATCTATCGTGAGAATATGACATTGTTGATTCTAATTTCAACTATAAAGAAAAGGCAGCTTAGGCTGGAGAGATGGGGCTCGGTGGTTAAGAGCACAGGCTGCCCTTCCAGAGGTCGTGAGTTCAATTCCCAGCAACCACATGGTGGCTCACAACCATCTCTAATGAAATCTGGTGCCCTCTTCTGGCGTGTGGGCACACATGGAGGCGAAATGTTGTATGCACAATAAATAAATAAATAAATAAATAAATAAATAAATAAAGAGAAAGAAAGGAAGAAAAGACAGCTAATATTATATTATAGTTAGTTCAGTAAAGAGTGTATTTGGCTTGGCCCAGGCTGATAATACCAGCACTTAGGAGACAGACATAGGTAGATTTCTGTGAGTTGGAGGCCAGCTTAGCCTACAGAGTCTGAAAAAAAAAAAAAAGAGTGCTTGTTGAAAGAAAGCTTAATAGTATTTAGTCAATACAAATGGAGGCAATATATCTTTTAAATATTTATTTAATGTTTTCTTTTAAATATTTATCTGTGTGTGCATTAATGAGCATGTACATTCGTGAGAATGCATTCTGGAAGATTGTATCAGATCCCTTAGGTTTGTAGTTTCAGGCATTTCTTGGATACCATCTTGTTACATGAGAGATCAACTGGGAGCTGATTTCTGGTCCTCTAAACTACTAGGTTAAGAATGAAAGTTTTAGAACTCTTGGTTATCAAGTAATGCACCATTAGGGCTAGAGTGTGAATATAATGTTTTTTTTTTTTTTATCTTGGCAAGATTTTTGGAGTGCCTCATATATGGAAACCAAGTAGTTTTGTCTAACTGAAAAGAAAATGTGAGGGGCCTGGAGAGGTGGCATTTAAGAGTACTGATTGCTCTTCCAAAGGTTGAGTTTATCCCCAGCAACCACGTGGCAGCTCACAACCATTCTGGTGCCCTTTTCTGGCTTGCAGGCATATCTGCAGACATACTACTGTATACATAATAAATAAATCTTTAAGGGGGAGGATGTGGGAAATGCACATAATGTGAAACATTTTAAAATGCAGATTATAATATAGGGGATATTGAAAGAAATGTGTGTGAGTGAAATATGTGTTTCTAATCACTTTGTACTGAACATTTTTCTGCTTAATTCTTGGATGTTCTTTAAGATTGCTTTTTTTAATTTTTTTTTTTTTTTGTGGAGGTAGTTGAGGCAGAGTTTCTCTATGCAATATGGACTGTTCTTAGGAGTGTTTTGCCTGTATGTGAAGATATGCACCATATGCATTCTTTGTATTCTTGGAGGTCAGAAGAGGGTGTTGAATCTCCTAGAACTCAAGTTAGATGATAGTTGTGAACTACCATGTTGATGGTGAGAATCATTCCTGAGGCCTCAGCAAAAGCAACAGGTGCTCTTAACTACTGAGCCATCTCTCCAGCCTCAAGATTCCTTAATTTGAATTTAGAGTTTAATAGCAGGGTTTGATTTTGTAGTTTGTTGAGAGTAGCCTTGGCTGGACTAGAACTCACTATGTAACGTAGACCAAACTGACTTTGAACTCACAAAGGTCTACCTGCTTCTGCCACACAAGTGTTGGGATTAACCATGGGCCACCATGACCGGGCCAGTATTTGATTTTGCTGGCTCATTGCTTCCCCAAAAGAAGGAAAGAAAATTTCCTAGATGTGGAAGTTGGCATTGACGTTGTAAGTTTAACACATTTATACATAGGGCCAAGCTAGTCTGTGGTAATGTCGTTTCATAAGGCTGTGTACTTGCACAGGGTACCCCTTTAAAGAACACTACTTTAGCTGGGTGGCTGATGGCACATGCCTTTAATCCCAGAACATGGGAAGCTAGGGTTGTCTGAGTTCGAGGCTAGCTTAGTCTAAAGAGTGAGTTCCAGGACAACCAGGGTTATATAGATAAACCCTTTCTCTAACACCCCTCCTCCCAAAAAAGAAAACCAGACCAAAAAAAAAAGTACTTTTTAATATCATGTATTTAATCAAATGTACATACATTCGTCTCTTTAATTTGGGTATAAACCCTCCATTTCTAAAGAAATGGTTGATTTAGGCCTTGAAGACCATCCTAGTGGGATATATAAGCAGGAGGAAATGCTTTTGTTTTGCTTAAATAAGCATTTTATTCTTATTTTGGAAATGGTTGAAGTGTCTCATGCTAAAACCTGTTTTGTGCCGACTTCTAACATGACCTTTTCTTTTCTTTAGACTTGCATGGAGGTGTTGGAAGCCTTGTGTGATGGTAGCCTAGGAGACTGTAGAGAAGCTGCTGAAGCTTATAGAGCAAGTTGTCATAAGCTTTTCCCTTATGCTTTGGCTTTCATGCCCCCTGGATACGAAGAGGATGTGAAGATCACAGTTAATGGAGATAGCTCTGCAGAAACTGAAGAACTGGCCAATGAAATTTGAACATCATTAAACAAGCAAATGGAATGACTTTGGACCATATCTAGTGTATAATATTTTTGTCACGCACCTGCTGCATTGCTCTAACTTACACAAAATGAGAGGAGTAAATGTTCTTGCCTTCAAATAGTCTTTTACGTTTTTTATCCTGCTGAAAACTATATATAAAATATCTAACATTACAGGATATAGGTTCAGTTTCTTAAAAATTAAAAGCTGCTAAAATTGAGGGGTTTAAAAAAATTCCACATCCTACTCCTACCTTCCCTGCCCATATTTTTAAACTAATTTATATAAAATCTGGAGGCTATTACAGCTAACATAGCAGGTGTGTGGCAGAAATATTACTTTGAATTTGTCTTGTGAGATTTTACTATATCTCAGACAGCATAAATGCTGTTTAGCACTGGATTCTTTCACTGAGCACAAAGAGTTGTTGGGGCTTTAGCATCTGACTGATTTTGTTATGGGGTTGATTCTTGACCATAGGAAGTATGCAATGTGAATCACTATGTACAGAGCCATCTACAACAGTTGGTTGTAGAGACTGGGACACATAGCTACCAAGCAGATTATATGAAACCTAGAAGGTGTTCAGTACGCGTGTTGTGTTTCCAAAATTTGCTGTACATGATCAGTTTGGTGTTCTTGTACCACAGTTTTTAACCGAAGGAACCAGTTGGAACAATCTCAATTTTAACTAAAACTTGAAGAACTAAAATAACAATGCAGACCTTTAGCATTGTTTTTGGCCAAACTTGTTAAAACTGTAATGCAAGAACCAAATGCACTGTGATGTGGCACCAACTAATTAGCAAGCATGAATTTTTCACCCGAGAGTGAAAAACAAGAAAATCTACCATGGCTTGAAGTTAAAGAGCAGAACTCCCGACTACCATTCTATGACTGATCAAGAGACTAATAGCTAAAAACCTCAGCAGGCCTTGTTCACGATATGCAGAAAAAAGTGCTGCAGTTTAGATACCTCTGGAACTTTTCCACAGTGTCACAGGTTTGTAATACTTGAAGCCCTTCATTTCTAAGAATATATTTCTTGCTCAGTTGTTTCAGGCAAGCCCAAGACTTTGTAATTTTTAAAGGGCCCAAGATTTTTTTTTCAATAACAGACCAGCTTCTTTTTCCTGCAGTTACAAATGTAATTTCTTTTTTGTTGTCAAACATAAGGTACCAAATATGATGCAATAAATTGTTTTGAAAATTTGTTGTGTGAATATTTCCACTAATCCGAGTTGGGCTTCTGTGAAATACACAGGTGGAAACAGAGGTTGCAAGCCAGAGGCAATGAAATTCATTGTAAGGCTAGTACGGAGGGGAGCTTTTTAGAGTGGGTTAAATGATGGTGTCAGGGAAGTTCCGGAATGAAGTAGAATGCTGCTCCTTTGTTCAGATTTCACTGAGGGCTAGGATTGTGGCAGGTCCTATGAATGTAATTCATAATCTGAAAAGAAAACGAAACACGACTATTTTGATTGGGAAAACGAGCCTTAAATACGTCAAACCTGTACACTGAGAACTAGCCTCAGGCTCAGTATTCTCTTTATGTTTGCAAGGTCTGAGCAATTAAGTTTAAGTAAAATTAAGTGTATATAAAATCAAACTTTTGTAGTATTTTAGTTATAGATAGTTCATACGCTAAAGGGAATTTTCAGAAGATCAGATCCTTTTGTTTCATAGTACATGATCTGCATTCCACATCCCAGTCTAACAGGTTATTGACGCAAAGATAATTACAGTCTGAACTCGAGTGCTTTGCTTTAACAGGCCCTGTCTCAGGAACATCTTAACAGATGGCAAAAAAAAAAAAAATGTAAACTTTAAAAATACTTCTCCTATGAGTGGCAACTGAGGCTCTTACTGTTTGGAATAAACACTAGTGCTACCTCTGCACTAGTTCAGTGTTGGAGGAGGCACCAGCCATATAGTAGGCGTGTATGTGTGGTTTTGTTTAAACTCTACTGTATATCACAATGAAATCCGTCTATTTGTCTTGACAATGTTCAAACGATGTAGATTGTCTTAGGAGGAATACTCAAAAGTATTCAGAACTCTAATGCAGATGCCACCGGAGAGGAGCTAAATTCCTATCATGTATATTGTATTCCAGCCCAATTTTACTGAAACTATTGAATAAATCTTTTATTTTCCTTCAGGTTTACTTTATAGTGTATACATTGTCTGGTGTCAAAGGACCTTGACTGGGTTCGCCTAAAACATTGTACTGTACTCTCTGAGTATATCAACTGGATGATTTCCCATTTACCCCATCCATATTCAGTTAATTTCCAGTGATACTGTGGGGGAAAACAGGGTTAGATAAACAAGTTGGAAATGCAGTGTGATGTTGTAATCTAAACAAGTGCCTTATGTTTATTGCTAAGAACTGGTGTTATCAACCCTTTTAATAAGGGGTTCCCTCGGCCTGTATTAATATAGGAAAGTAAAGATCTTTTTGTTTTTCTTTATATTCACTATTGTCATTTCTCATTGAAAAGCTAAACTCTGACTAGCTTAGTTTACTTAGCTTTAATTAGATAGTTGAGTCATTTTCACTATTTTTTCTGTATTTATTATGCACAACAATAAAATGATCTCTAATAGCATGACTAAAAGTAGTGCCGATGTCACTGGAAAGCTTTCTGGGTCTTCTTAGGCCCTGTTTTTTTTCACCATGATTGTACTGCATACTCTCCTGCTCTCAGAGCAATGAAATGAGAGCTGTGACTGTGAAGAGCTCAGAGCCATGGTATAGAGTCAGGTGGGTTGTAACAAATTCAGACATCCCTTCTGGACAACTGGTGAGACTATTTCTGTTGCCATGCATAGCATACATTTGGGGAAAGCTTAAAGACTAGAGTATTAAACATGGTGGGCGTTTGTTTTAAATAATACTGTCCTTGAATTCTGAAGATCATGATACTAAGAGTTCCAGAGCAACATTTCTGATGGAGTCTTTTCTGCCTCATGCTCCTGATTTTTTTTTTTTTTTTTTTTTTTTTTTTGGTTTTTTCGAGACAGGGTTTCTCTGTGGTTTTGGAGCCTGTCCTAGAACTAGCTCTGTAGACCAGGCTGGTCTCGAACTCACAGAGATCCGCCTGCCTCTGCCTCCCGAGTGCTGGGATTAAAGGCGTGCGCCACCACCGCCCGGCCGCTCCTGATTTTTTTTAACTGAAAGATTGTCAAATCTAAGACACAAACCCTATGAAATAGCTGTTGCACCACAGGAAGCAGAAATGGTTTCAGTTTTTGCTCGTTGGAAACTACAATTTACAGCAATAAAAATTTTTGGAAGAGGTTATTTATCAAGTTTCACTTTTCCCTTCTACAGCTATGAGATGGAAATGGAAAGTAAAGTGTGTAGGAGATTCTGGAGAGTGCTGTGTTTAACAAAGAATATCTTTTATGTATACTCTAGTTTGTATAGCAAAATGAGTACCACATACTCATGGTATACTACTAAAACAAGCAGAGTGCATACCTATAACCCCAGCACTTGGGAGATGGAGTTGAGGACCAGTCTGGAAAGATAAAGCATAGGGAAAACCTATAAAAGGAAAGAGTCTGAAAGTCTCCAGTTTGTTAGTTCATGCACTTGGCGCTGAGGCATCATTTTGGGATGGTAGCCAGAAGAAAAGTTTGGTACAATATAAATTAGGATTTACTGATGCTGTAACCTCAGTGTTCTATGTACCTAAACCAGACTGTAGCCCTTGTGTCAAGGCTGCTTGTACCAAATGTAAGGATGTTACTAGCAGTGTAGCAAAACCATTCCAAGGTCTGTCTTACATTTTTTGGGACAGTATCTCACTATGTACCCTTGTTTGCCTCAAACCTGAGTGCTGGGATTAAACACGTGTACCATCACGCCTAGCTATGAAGGCTTAAAAAGATGGGTGGGGGGTACACACTTATGTGAGGACAACTTGCATAGGAATCTCACCTTCCTTACATTTCAGGGATCAAACTCAGGTGACCTGGCTGCATGGCACATCTACCTGCTGAGACATTTAATTGGCCTGTAAGTGAGGCCTTGATTTCTAGTTCAAGAACCTGTATTTCTCTACGTGTTGGAAATCTCATTGTCATGTAAAGATGTCTGGCCTCTCTGAGGACAAACTTTTCTCATTTAGGAGTAAGGAAGTGAGGTAATTTTGAGAGTGTTGTAGATCTCGAGTTGTTTTCAACCAATGATGCTTGTCTTCTGTGTTTACCTGTACATGACTGGCACGGGAACCCTGTGCTGTTTCTGGTTTTCCGTTTGGTCCTGAATGAATTTGTCCACCTGTTTACTTTGTAATTAGAGTTTTTCAGGACACACTTGTGGCTACACTGTTCTTCCAAACTGGCTTTTCTTAGGAGCTCAACTTACCTGCCCTCAAGTAATCATATTGTTGCTCTGTACCTTTTAAAATGAAAAAGTTGCCATCTAAAGTAGATGGTAACAGGACTATCCCCTGGATTCTGGAATACCAAATACTAAATAACTTCCGTTGATTAACTTAGTTAAAAAAAAAAAGTGAGAGTAAGAGACATATTTAGGAACATGTATTCAGCATTACTTGTTCAGAAGTTCATTAAAAAGGACCTAAGAATAAGCCAACTGCTTCACTTGTTTGTTTTTTTTTTTGTTTTTTTTTTTTGTAGTTTGAAAACTTTAAGTACTCTGTTGAACCCAGTATTTTCAGCTTCCTGCAA
The DNA here is from genome assembly GCF_018167655.1 of Microtus oregoni. Taxonomy (NCBI): domain Eukaryota; kingdom Metazoa; phylum Chordata; class Mammalia; order Rodentia; family Cricetidae; genus Microtus; species Microtus oregoni. The sequence continues at coordinate 25,777,361 of NW_024543069.1, read as the reverse complement.
GAACTAAGTGAGTGAAATGTCCAGTGTAACATGAAGTTACATGACTCATGCTTTGCTTCAAATTCCTATGAATCCATTTTTAAATTTGTTTTATTATATATTGTGTGTGAGCTTTCAGGAGTCAGTCTCTTCTCCCACCATATAGGTCCCAGGAGTTGAACTCCGATTAGCAGGCATGGTGGCAGGTGCCCTTACTTAGTCATCTCTCCAGCCTGTAAATCTATGGAAGTTTAAAAGACGTGATGCCGAGAAATGGTGGCACATGCTTTTAATCCCAACACTTGGGAGGAAGAGACAAGACAGGCAGATCTCTGGATCTATGAGAGCTCAAGGCCAGCCTGGTAGAGCGAGTTCCAGAACAGGCTTTAAAGCTACAAAGAGATGCTGTCTGAAAAACAACAAAACCAAAAAAGCCCCACAGTGACAGCCATGCATAATTGCCTCACAGAATATAGGAAGTGAACTTAGACCTTTTGCAAAATCTCAAATTTCCTATCCCTTGTCTGTGGTTATAGAAGATTCATCTTGGTCCTATCTGTTGGCCATAAGTAATCATCTCAAAATATTACAGATATTTATTGATGTTAGTACTTTTCCTACCTGTAATCGTTATCAGTCAGGTGTGCCTTTAATCCTAACACTGAGGAGGTAGAAACAGGTGAATCTCTTTGATAGTTTGAGGATAACGTGATCTACAGAATGAGTTCCAGGACGACCAAGAAAGAGTACACACAGAAACCCTATCTCCAAAAACAATAAGAAAAACTATGGAAGTACAGAGATTGTGTCTTCTCTTATACTAAGTAAATGAGCCCAGTATTTTAAGTTTGTTAAGAGCTTTCTGATTGGTTTCTCATCCACACTGTTCTGATAACTTCAGTCATGTTTACTATACTGGGATACGAGTTGAAAAACTTGTGAGTTTACTGCATTGAGACCACTTTCAATTTTCCCTAGACACAGCACTTCTAAGTGGATGTTGTGCAGATCCTTGAACTTGAAGAGGTTCTGTAATTCAAGGTCAGCCTGATGAACAGTGAGCTCCAGGACAGCCAACACCCTGCCTCAAAAAAACAAATGGGTATGGTCGGGTGGGACATCAGCTCCACTTAGGACACAGAAGCAGGCCTAGTTAGCAAGTCCCAGGTCAACCAGTGATGCATAGTGAGAGACTGTCTCAAAAACAGTCCACCCACAAAAAGCTGGAGACTGATAGAGTACACTTGACATGGATCTCTGGCTCCACATCTAGGTTCACACACACGTGCATGTGTACTCCTATACATGTGCACACCCATGAACATGTACATACATACACTGTACACAGATTTATACGAAAATGAAAGATGCAATGCAACTAATACAAAATATCCCAGGAGGGAGCCAGAGAGGTCAAGAACATCGTAAGGAAACCCACAGAAACAACTAGCCTGGGCTCATAGGAGCTCACAGACTGGATTCCTTCCAGGCTAATGTGGTTTGATGGAACAAGACTTCCCCTGAAAGGTTTCTGTGACCCCTAAAAATACTTTGCCCAACAAACAGCAGGAAGCAGTTAGAAGAAAACACCCAAATTCTCAAAAAGTAGATCATGGATGCCCGACTTTATTTAGAGTGTTGGTTAAAACTTTTTATGGATAATGGTCAGGAAAAAAGCTAAACAAAGGAGATTAGATTCAGAGTTCTTGTTTTGATAAGACAAAAGGGAAATACTGTGGGATAATGCTCTTGTACCCTGTAAAGATTTGTCACTCATATTGGGAAACCAATAAAATGCTGATTGGCCAGTACCCAGGCAGGAAGTATAGGTGGGGTGACCAGACTAGGAGAATTCTGGGAAGAGGCAAGGCTCAGTCTGTAGTCACCACCCAGATGCAGAGAAAGGAAGATGAGAATGCTGCATTGAGAAAGGTACCAAACCACGTGGCTAAGTATAGATAAGAATCATAGGTTAAGCTGGGCAGTGGTGGTGCACGCCTTTAATCCCAGCATTCAGGAGGCAGAGGCAAGTGGATCTCTGTGAGTTCGAGGCCAGCCTGGTCTACAAAAGCTAGTTCCAGGGCAGGCTCCAAAGCTACAGAGAAACCTTTTCTCAAAAAACCAAAACATATATATATGTGTGTGTGTGTGTGTGTGTGTGTGTGTATATATATATATATATATATATATATATATATATATGAGTTAATTTGAGTTGTAAGAACTAGTTAATAATAAGCTTGAGCTAACAGGCCAAACAGTTTATAATTAATAACATCCTCTGTGTGTTTCGTTGGGACTGAATGATTGTGGGACTGGGCGGGACAGAAACTTCTGCTCTACCATTCAGGGCGATATTACTTTACAAGTCTAAAGATGGCGGTGGGAAGAACAGAACATCCAACCCGTGTAGCCACCAGAGGGTGTAAGTGGAAGGCTTAGCAGCCATTCTATTCCTATTTTGGAGAAATCTTTCTCTCTACTATGTAAGTCCACTGTAAAAAAAAAAAAAGCAAGTTTAGTCATTCATAAATGTTACTCTGAGACCGTTGACATTTTTAAGACATTTTCTTCAATATTGGGGATCAAATGCAGGGCGTTGTAAGGGCAGTGCTTTACCACTGAGCTACGTCCTGGCTCTGTGTTGGCATTTCAACATTTTCTTCACATATATGTCGAGGTTTGTTTTTTTTTTAAATATTTATTTATTTACTATGTATATAATAGTCTGTCTACATGTATGCCTTCAGGCCAGAAGAGGGCACCAGACCTCATTACAGATGGTTGGGAGCCACCATGTGGTTGCTGGGAATTGAACTCAGGACCTTTGGAAGAGCAGGCAATGCTCTTAACCACTGAGCCATCTCTCCAGCCCTTATGTCGAGTTTTTATTTAACATTATGTAGACACATTAGGTATACTTATTAGTATAATTAGGTTATTATGCCAACACTGTTAGGTATACTGTTTGTTTATTTGAGAGCATATCTTGCTAAATTCAGCAGGTTGACTTTGAACTTAGACTCCTCCTGCCTTATTCTCCGAGGATGTGGGTTTCTAGCTATGTGCCACCTAGTTTGGCTGACAAACTTTATCAGATTTTTTTCTTCTTTTGACACAATATATTCAACTCCATGCCTTTTATATGCCAAGCATATGTTCTACCACTGTCTTGGCATTGCCGATATGATTTTTTAAATCTTTGCTATTTTATCTATATGCACATATGATTCAAAAAACTTTGCTATTTTATCTAGCTGCATATCTAGTAATGTTTTCAGAATTAGAATGCCTAGGCAAAGCCCACTTTTTTTTGTTTTTTTGTTTTTGTTTTTTTGAGACAGGGTTTCTCTGTAGCTTTGGAGCCTACCTTGGAACTAGCTCTTGTAGACCAGGCTGGCCTCAAACTCACAGAGATCCGCCTGCATCTGCCTCCAGAGTGCTGAGATTAAAGGCAAGTATCACCACCGCCTGGCCTTTTTTTTTTTTTTAAAGAAAAGGTTTTTAGCTGGGTGGGCAGCATACCTTTTAATCCCAGCATTTGGGAGGCAGAGGCAGGAGGATCTCTGGGACTTCAAGGCCAGCCTGGTCTACTGAGTGAGTTCCAAGAGCTACATAGAGGTTCTGTCTCAAAAAAAAAATCCATTTATATTTATTTGTGACATGGTCAGTTAGGGTCTGGCTGTATATCTGAGGCTGAACTGAAAGTATGTAGCCCATGCTGGTCTTGAATTTATTATCCTCTTGCCTCAGTTGCCCTAGTGCTGTTCTTCAGGTACACACCCACACCTAGAACTATTTTATAGAACTTTAATCGCATCTAATCTAATCTAACTTCCCACTCTTCTTAATTTGTTTTGACCCTTCCAAATTCTTGTCACCAAGGCCCCTATATCATTAACTTTTCTAGACGTTTCCTTCACCAGCTTATTCTAACACACATTTAATCTTCTATTAACACAATTTGCTTAGAATACTTAAAATCTGTATTCATGGTTCAGCTGTTGGTTTGAGTCCCTCAGCACTAGACAGGAGGTGGGTGGATAGACATCTACTACTGTACTGGTCACAATTAGAAAGGAGCTGAGATAAAACTACAGAGATGGCTCTGTGGGGTAAGAGCCCTGACTTGTTCTTCCAGAGTCTCAGGGTTCAATTCCCAGCACCCAAATGGCAACTCACAACTGTTTGTAACTTCTCTTCCATGGATCTGATACCCTTACCCAGACATACATGCAGGCAAAACACCGATGCACATAAAATACATTTTATTAGTTTCAAACAAATTTATTCTTCCTACTGTTATGGCTTTGGTCCCTTTAAGAGACAAGCCACACCCATTCCCCTCCCCATCCGCTGAGGCAGGCTGATCTTCAGCTTCCGGCCTGAGCTGTCCTCTCTTTTCTTTTTCTTTTTTTTTTTTTTAAATATTTATTTACTTATTATGTATACAATATTCTGTCTGTATGCCTGAAGGCCAGTTGAGGGCGCCAGACGTCTTTACAGATGGTTGTGAGCCACCATGTGGTTGCTGGGAATTGAACTCAGGACCTTTGGAAGAGCAGGCAATGCTCTTAACCACTGAGCCCCCTTGTCCTCTCTTTTCTATCTTCCTCTCGGAGAGGCAGCTTCACTTCTGCCTCTCTCCCCACTTCTCTGCTTCCCCCTTCTCTGTCTCTTTCTCCTCTCTCTCTCTCTCTCTCTCTCTCTCTCTGTCCCCCGCTTCAACCTTCCTCCTCCATAACCCCCTGAATAAACATTCAACCTCACCCTGCATGTCGTGTCTATCCATGTTTCTGTTTTCTGCCCGCCTGCCATGTGTCTCCCTGCCTGGGACCAGCCATTGCTCGAGGACCAGCAGCCGTCTCTGCCTGGGGCCCACTGCCTGCTGCCACATGGCCTGCCACCACTGCTCTGGGACCAGCAGCCGTCTCTGCCTGGGACTGGCTGCTCCCAGGGCCCGGTGCCTGCCACCACATGGCCCGCCGCCACCATTTGGGACCTACAACATTTCTGCTGCCTACTGCCGCTGGGATCTTGCAGCATTTTTTTAAAAAAGAATAACACCTACTAAATTCAGCCTTTCATCATTAGGCAATTCCTTTCTACTTCTAGCTGTTTTTCTGCCACCAGGACAAGCTAGATTGTCAACTCTTTGAGTACGTTTGTTTTTTTTATGATGGTGGGATCTGAAACTGGGTTTCTTATATGCAGTAAAGCATTCACCAAATGAGCTACATCCCTAACCATGTTTGCTTTTGAAGACAGGGTCTCTATAGTCTTGTTCTGAGGTATCCACCAGAGAAGATCGATTGGACATGCATGGGTTCAAGCAAATAGAAGTTTTCATTTGGGACCTGGGTGCAGTCCCAAGCCTTTCTCAGGGTGAGTTTTTAATCACACACACACACACACACACACACACACACACACACACATCCTGGGTTGACATACTTCATTTAAAAAGACCAGTTAGCCAGAAGCAGAACCACAGAAGCCAAAAAAGTAAGGTTACTACATTGGAGACTTTCCCAGAACTATGAATTAGGATTTTGTTCTCTCTCTCTCTGGCAGATGTTGCTGTCCAAGTGCTGCTGGGTTCCAAGGCCTGAATGGTACTTCAATTATGGTGTCAGCTGTGCTAAGAAAGGTGTGGGGGGCTACTAAGGTCTGAGGGGCCTGTTAAAAGCCTTGGCTGGCCAGGCGGTGATGGTGCATGTCTTTAATCCCAGCACTTGGGAGACAAAGGCAGGCGGATCTCTGTGAGTTCGAGGCCAGTCTGATCTACAAGAGCTAGTTCCAGGACAGGCTCCAAAGCTACAGAGAAACCCTTTCTTGAAAAATCAAAAACAAACCAAAACAAAAGCTCTTGGCTGTGTTGGAGCTCGCAACGTAGCCCAGGCAGGCCCTGAACTCAGAGATTCTCCTGCCTCTGCCTCCTGAGAGCTGGCATTAAAAGCCAACCCCGAGAGCTCCGACTTTCCATCCTTCTTCCTCAGCTCCCTCCAGCAGGCATTCTAACGTGGACCGCCACGCCCAGCTGCGTAAAGGGTTTGGGTTTCTCAAGAGTCCCACAGTGATCTCCTCTACGGGATGGGGGAATATTTAAAGCAAAGAAGCCTTGGGCGCCAAGCTCCGAGGATAACTTCAAGGGGCCGTGGCGGCGCTGGAAAAGGATGGGGTCCAGCGGGTGAGCAGCCTCACACTCTCCGGCCCACGCGGTTCCGCTCCGCTGTGGCTGGAGTCTGGAGGAGGCGGCAAGCGCTCTGCCGGGTGGCCTCTCGCGAGACAGCATCCCGGCCACATCTCCTTCCTCCCCGCTGTCTCTCTCCCCGCCCCTGAGGAGCTGCGCCGCTTCCTCCGGAGCAGGGGACAGCGGACGTGGCGGGGCGGGTCCAAATCCGGAGTGCCGCACACAGCGGCTCCCCCAGGCGGCCCTTCGGTGCTGCGGTCCGGCCAGGGAGCGCCGACCGCTCTTTCCGGATACACCACGCCGGCGGGGCGTAGAAGACCGGAGCGGGGCGCCACACCTGGGAGGGGGGCAGGGGCGGGCGGGGCTCGCGCACGCGCGCTGCGGGTCCTCGGGGAGCCCGCTGTGCTGTAGCGCTGCCCGGGAGCGCTGTCGCTGAGGTGGCGCTGAACCCGAGGCTCCTCTCCTCCGCCTCAGCTCGGAGAGAGTCGGGAGGATGGCTTCGGAGGTGGAGTCGTCGCTGGAGGTCAGCTTCTCGTCCAGCTGTGCGGTGTCAGGGGCGTCCGGGTGTCTGCCTCCCGCCCGCTCCCGCATCTTCAAGATCATCGTGATCGGCGACTCGAACGTGGGCAAGACGTGCCTGACTTACCGCTTCTGCGCCGGCCGCTTCCCCGACCGCACCGAGGCCACCATCGGAGTGGACTTCCGAGAGCGAGCCGTGGAGATCGACGGCGAGCGCATCAAGGTGAGCGGATGGCGGCGGGGAAGGGGGCTGCGCAGGGCCGCCCCGGCTTTGCAGGTGTCTGGACCGCACCCTGGCTCTGTGCAGGAGTGCGCGCCCCGACTGCTCCCACGCTGGCGTGGAAAGTGCGTTTGTATGCAGTAAACTTCTGAGACAGTGCCCCCCCCCCCCCCACCTCTAACGAGCATCAACTTTACCTGGGGCATCTTGTGTTTCAAAAAAAGCACGTTGTGATTTGGTGTTAGGCAAATGCAATGAACCTGTGGACCGCTCTGTCAGTGGTGTCAGTGGTGTAGGGGAGTCACCCCTCCCCCCATTGCCTACGTGAGAGTTATGTGCTGGGAGTTTGGGGAATATGATGACCAAAGGAAACTCTTAAGCATAGAAAGCTCAAGTTATTTCTAAGAATTCGTTTGAGCATTGCATAAATGCATAAGTATTGTGGGAATAAAGCCTGTTGCGTTGGAGACAGTTTCTGCATGATAACCTATTTAGAAAAAAAAAACCTATTTTCTCATTGAAGCATTATATATGTGGGTTGCCGAAATCCCGTCTCTCGATGCAAGTACAGACCCCCTCCCAGGTGGCTTCCGAGACATCAGACATCGCAATCATAGTAGGGAAGGCCAAGACAGCCAGGATTGGGATGGTGAAGCATTCGCCTGCTGAAACTGCAGGATAAGGATCCGTGGCAAGTCAGGGGCCTCCTCACGGTGTAAACCTTGACACTATTGCAAAACCACTAGGTTTACTTAATTCTGAGAGGTGGGAGTGGGGAACTACTGTGAGACCCCATCTCAAACTAAACAAACAAATCAATCCCGCCCCCCTTCCCCGCACGAAACTGAGGAATTCCCCTGACTTCCTTAAGCAACTGCTTTCACTTTGCCTTACGTTGGGGATCCTCTACTTGGAACAGGTTTGATTTGTTCCTCCTACCCTTTTATCCTTGAGGCATGAAGTTTCTGTTTCTTTACTCCCCTCCCCGCCCAAGAAAAGGGGAAATCATCTGAGTTAAGTAAGAGACCACCTTTTCTAGGCCCCTCTGCTTTCTGTTTCCATCTATCTTATGTGTGTGGGTGCACATGTGTGCAGTGGGGGTGAGTCTAGACTCTGTATGTTCATGTCAGTCTTCCGAATTTGCTCTCCATCTTGCGTTTTTGAGGCAGTCTCCCAGTGAATCTGCAGCTCCCTGATTCCATGAGACTATTTGACTAGCAAGCTCCAGAGATCCTCCTGTTTCTGCTTTCCTTGGGCTGGGATCGCAAGTGCTGAGGGTCCAAATTTAGCTTGGCAAGCACTTTCCCAACTGATCGTCTTGTTCAGGCTGTTGGTAGTTGGTCGTTTGTGTACCTTGTATGTAAAGGAAGATGTATGGGAGTAGGGTGTAGTTCGGCGATAGGGTGCTTAATAGGGTGCGCAAGACACAGTGTGTGATCCCTAGCAGAAGCTGGGGGAAGAGACTGTGTGCATGGGCATGGCAAGAAGAGCTAGATGAGTAGAAGGTGTTTTGTTTTGTTTTTTTTATCATCAAAACTTGGTTAGGTACAGAAACCGGTGGCAGCAGAAAAGAACGAGGCTTCTGGTGTGTGCACGTTTAGTCTGGGTAAGCAGTTGTGGGAAGAGTTACGCAAGCTTTGGAGCTCAGCTAACCCAGGTGCAAAGTGTGAGCCTATGAAAAGTGTCGGGCTATGGTGTGGCTTGAAATTGTCTTCCAAGTTCATGTGTTGGAAACTTAATTCCCAAGTTCCTGAGCTAATGGAACTTGGAGGCGGGACATTTGGGAGGTGATCGGGTCCTTTGGATTTATGAATGAGTTAATCCCTTCACAGATTAATTAGACTAATCTGTTGACTGGTTAAGGGATTAGTTCATTCATAAATTAGTGGATTAATCTCATTTATGGATTAAGGGGTTATTGGGAGTGTGGCTCTCGCCATCCATCAGGTGTGAACCAAATAGGTCTCCATTCTCTAAATTATCCAGCAACAGAAAACAGACTAAAGTATGTGGCCTGTCACGCTTTTTGTTTTTCTTTTCTGTGTTTTTTTAAAAATTATTTTTTATATTTATCTATCTTTGATTTTGAGAGCCTTTTTTTTTATATTTTTCTTTATTATGTGTACAATATCCTGTCTGTGTGTATGTCTGCAGGCCAGAAGAGGGCACCAGACCTCATTACAGATGGTTGTGAGCCACCATGTGGTTGCCGGGAATTGAACTCAGGACCTTTGGAAGAGCAGGCAATGCTCTTAACCACTGAGCCATCTCTCCAGCCCCCATGCAGTGTTTCTTAACCTGTGGGTCACAACTCCTTTGGGGGGGTGTCAAACGACCCTTTCACGGCAGTTGTTGAAGACATCAGAAAACACAGATATTCGTGTTATAATTCTTAACAGTAGCAAAATCACAGTTATGAAGTAGCAATGAAAATAATTTTATGGTCAGGGTCATTCTAGAATAAGGAGCACACAGTTAGCATTTGTGAACATTTGCTCAGTGATAAAGTCAGTCTTGTTAGCCCTGAACTATCATGGGTGAGCGTGGTAACATGCTCAGTTATTACACACACACACACACACACACACACACACACACACACACACACACACACTTTATCTCTCTCCATCTGTCCACCTGTTCAGTGCATCTGACAGCTCACCTTAGTCTCGTCTGCTGGAGAAGTATGTACTGGTGTGGTAGTGGTGGTGTAGGTGTAGATCCAGACTCTACCACTTCCACAACTAAGCTACATCCCTGGCACTTAAAAAATATTTCTTATATTATGTGTACTGGTGCTGCCTGCATGTATGTCTTTGTACTATGTGTATGCAGTGCCCACAGAGGCATTGTGTTCTCCTGGAACTGGAATTACACATGGTTTTAAGCCAGCATGTGGATGCTGGGAATCAAACCCTGGTCCTGGGGAGAGCAGCCAGTATTCTTAACCACTGAGCCATCTCTCCAACACTGTATGCCTTTTTCAAAACAAAGGGTCTCACGTACCCAAAAGCTGACTTCAAAGTCTATATATATATTCAAGGATGACCTTGAACTCTGTGTGTGTGTGTGTGTGTGTGTGTGTGTGTGTGTGTGTGTGTGTAGGCTGGACGTTGGTTAGACGCCTCCCTCAGTTGCTCTTTACTGCTGTGTTTTTTGAGACAGGGCCTCATCTCCCTTCCTAACCTTGAACTTGTGAACCTCCTGACTTTACCTTGTGGGTGTTGGGATTACATACACGCCCCTGTGGTTTATGCAGCACTGGGGATTGAATCCAGGGCTTTCAATGTGTGTATGATGGGCAAGCATTCTGTGGACTAAGATCTGTCCTCATCCCTGTGGGTATTAAATCTTTTTAAAACCTTTCCTTAAGCTGGGTGTGGTGGCACCTGCCTTTATTCTCAGCACTGCTGAAGCAGAGATAGGTAGATCTATGTGAGTTAGAGGCCTGCCAGAGCTACGTAATATGAAGCTGAGCCAGGAGGATGGCCTTATTAAATTCAAGGCTAGCCTGACTACTTAGTGAATTGCAGACCCCCTTGTCCCCCCCCCCCAAAAAAAAAACCCACAAAACTGAGGCAGACATGATAGCACACCTTTAATCCCAGCACTTGCAGATCTGTCCAAAGACTCCTCACTCAGTCTGTGTCGCTCGGCAGCTGAACTGTGGGTCCACGGCCACCAACAGTCCTGTAGCTTTAAAGAGTCTCCTTTTTAACTCCAGGCCAGCCCGAGCTACATAGTGAGGGCCTTTCTAAACATACACATACAAAAGAAAGGAAGCAAAACCCTGAGGGTCTGTGCTTGCTGATTGATTTCTGAGTGCTGTATACATAAACTTGAAAGAGGAAAATCTCGTTCGAGAATTTTGGCAGCTGAATACAAATGAATTCCTTAAATAAAAATGCATTTGGCTTTCAGATCGCTGTCTCAGTCTTCCTCCATATGCTCCTCTTTGACTGTCTAGCTGGGTTCCTCTCTCAACAGTCATTTTGCCCTGGCGGGGGCTTCAGTAAAATCTGACATTTTGAGATTTAATCCAGTCTTCAGTCAGGGATTAGCAGTCAGTACTTAAATATGTCAGTGGCTTTCTTGTTTATAGCGGGAGAAGAGAGCAAGATGTTAATATTAACTAAGGAAAAACAATCACTGTATCTCCTTCCCATAAATCAGTATATTAAGCACAAAGAATGCTAGTCCAGTGTGAGGAGTAGCAAACTGTGACAGTCAAATGCTCTGCTTCCTGTTTTAGGTGACATGCAATCTAAGGATGAGTTTTGTATTTTCTCTGTGCTGAGGATGAGCACAGGGCTTCTTCATTGCACGGTTCACAAGCCAGCACTCTTGTCACTCAGCTATACCTCAGCCATGTCTTTGTATGGTTGGAGAGAAGAAGAATGAGATTTCATGATAAGTGAAAATTACATGAAATTCAGAATCTACCAGGTCATCCTGATACAATCTTTATCTTTTACTCCCTAGATCCAACTAGCTTCCTACTGCAATTTTTCATGTTACTCCTCTCGTCAAAACCCCACTGCAGTATTTCTTCCAAGCGTCCCTTCGAGGGGATAGAGATCTGCAAAGCTCAGTGGTGGAGCCCTTGTCTGGCACATTCGGGACAGTGGGTTTCATCCTCAGCACCGGGGGGGGGGGGGGGGGGGGGGGGGGGGGGGGGGGGAATTCAGACCTGACTTTGAACTTTGGTAGCAGCTCAGTTGATCTCGTTTAAAAACAGCTAACACAAGCCATTCCTTTTTTGTTTGTTTTTTTTCCGAGACAGGGTTTCTCTTTGTAGCTTTGGAGCCTGTACTGAAACTCACTCTGTAGACCAGGCTGGCCTTGAACTCACAGAGATCCACCAGACTCTGCCTCCCAAGTGCTGGGATCAAAGGCGTGCGCCACCACCACCCAGCACCACAAGCCATTCTTTGTTAGGCCATGCTGCTTCCTTCAGTCACCCTATAGTTCAGCCGAGTCATTTGCTGGTTTCTCACTGTTTGCTTGGAATATCTTTCCTTCCTGTATTTCCCTGCAGGATTGTTGTTGAACTTCTCCTTAGAATCCCAGCCATTCTACTTCCTTCAGTGAAAATCCCCTTAGCCCTCCGTCAGACCAGGACCATCTTATTGTATTATATATCCATCTTCCCTGTTAGAGTGGGGTCTAGGTCTGGTAATCCCTATAGTAGGGGTAGGAGCTCAGGGCCTAGGTGTGCAGTTGTGCAAACAGGACAGTTGGTAGGTTACCCTGGAATTCTCACAGCCAAGTGGCAAAGAAAGCTAATGAAGGTGACAAAGAACAAAATCCTAAAGCCATGGTTTCAGTAGCTGGTTTTCGTTGATGAAGAAGGCCCACCAAGGCAGGTCGTGGTACCTGGAGATAATAACTCTAGGGACAGAGGTCATGAGAGTGAGATAGAACATCTACTTTTAGGATTTTAAAGAAAGCTTTCATTTGTTTTATGTGTCTGAGTGTTTCTACACCATGTGTGTGCCTGGTGCCCACGATGATGGCAAAAGAGAATGTTGGGTTCCCGGAACTAGAGTTACACACCATTGTGAGCCAACCTATGGGTGCCATGACCCAGACGTGGTTCTCTACAGTGCAGGAAATGCTCTTATCTGCCGAGCCAGCTCTCCAGCCTATGAATCTTTAAATTTAAGGGCAGGGTATTGCTCAGTTGCCCACGCTTGTCTCAAACTCTAGATGCGCCTGTCCTAGTCTCCCGAGTAACAGGACTAGGACACAGACAGCAACACATCTGGTTGAACTTTGGCTTGTGTTTACTTTTAGATGCTTTAATTTTAAATTACATATACTTAGTGTCTGTGTGTGTGCGTGTGCACATGTGTGAAGTGAGTGTGAGTGTGAGCATGTAGAAGTCAGAGGATAGTTTGCAGGATCTGGTTTTCTCCTTCCACAGTGTGGGTCCTGGGATTGAACTAAGGTCATCAGACAAGCACCTTTACCTGCTTGAGCCATCTTGCCAGCCCCTGAATATAGGATTCAGATACCTATATTTGAGACATGGTCTCACTATGTAGCTCTGGCTGTCCTGGAACTCACAAAGGTCCACTTGCCTCTGCTGGGATGAAAGGTGTGCACTGCCATGCCAGGATAGAATTCAGATACTTTTGAGGGTTTATTAGTATCTTATCTGACAAATTCAGAATTGTGGGATTTCCCGAGTAAACAAAGTAGGTAACTTTTAAATAAGGTAGTGTAGTAGATAACTTGACAGCATTATCAATGTCAAGGGAAATTCAGCAGTGGTGTTGAACCTGTAAAAGGTCTTATCTTGTCATATAAAAATGACATCTAGAGGCTGGAAAAATGGCTTAGCAGGTGAGAGCACTGGCTGCTCTTCCAAAGGATCCATGTTTGGTTCCCAGGACAGTGACTGGCAACTGTCCAGTTTTAGAGGATCCTGTGCACACCCGCAGTACACAGGCATCCATGCAGGCAAAAAACATAAATACACATAAATAAAATCTTAAAATTTTAGAAACATTCAAAAAAGAATAAAACCAGAGGTAGCAGTCATGTGATATCCCCAGTTGTTGGTAGGATGCCAAACTTACCCTTAGCTCTGTATTGTAATCTTATTTTTTTTTTGTTTGTTTGCTTTTTGTTTTTCAAGACAGGGTTTTTCTTTTTTTCTTTTTTTTTTAAATATTTATTTATTATGTATACAATATTCTGTCTGCGTGTATGCCTGCAGGCCAGAAGAGGGCACCAGACCTCATTACAGATGGTTGTGAGCCACCATGTGGTTGCTGGGAATTGAACTCAGGACCTTTGGAAGAGCAGGCAACGCTCTTAACCTCTGAGCCATCTCTCCAGCCCCTTAGCTCTGTATTGTGCTTTCCTTGTGAGGCTAATTTTATTCTTACAAAATACCTGTTGTTGCTGGGCAGTGGTGGCACACACCTTTAATCCCAGCTCTCAGAGGCAGAGGCAGGAGGATCTCTGTGAGTCTGAGGACAGCCTGGTCTACAGAGTGAGTTTCAGTACAGGCTCCAAAGCTACACAGAGAAACCCTGTCTCAAAAAACCAAAAACTAAAACAAAAACAAAAATGCCTGTTGTCAGGCAGCCAAGGGGCAGTGTGAGCTGTGACACATGGCATGTTTTAAATGCTCTACTGTGTATGTTCATGATCGTGTGTGCTCCTGTGTGTGCAGGCATGAATGGAGGCTAGAGTTCTTCCTTAATTGCTGTTGTCTTCCTTAGTTTTGGGGACAGGGTTTCTCACTGGCAACTGAATGGTCCAGCTAGTCTGGCTGGCCTGCACACCTCAGAGATCCATTGCTGGGGTTCTAAGTATGACTGCTGCCCCTGGCTGAGAGTATTGGAGACAGAATTCAGGTTCTCATATTTGCAGGGTCATAGCTGAGGTTTCTGTTGCCGTGAAGAGACACTATGACCATGGCGACTCTTACAAGGAAAACATTTAATTGAGGTGGTGGTTTACAGTTCAGAGATTTCAGCCCATTATCATGGCAGGGAGCATGGCGGTGTGCAGGCAGACATGGTGCTGGCTATATCTTGATCAGAAGGCAACGGGAAGTGGCCGGTGACACCGGGCAGGATCCTGAGCATAGGAAACCTCAAAAGCCCGTTCCCACAGAGTCACACTTCCTCCAGTAAGGCCATACCCACCTCAACAAAGCCACAACTCCTTATAGTGCAACTCCCTATTAGCTTATGAGGGCCAGATACATTCAAACTATCACATGCAGCAACACTTTATTATCTCCCCAGACCCTCTTTTTTCAATCTCAAAGACAGCTGCTTTCCTGGAATGCCTTCTTCCCAGGAAGGCTGGCTGCATGGTATTGGCTCAAATTCTGCTACTGGGTCCCCCTAAGTACCAAGAAAATCAGAGAAATCAAGACTTGTAAGTACATTACATTTCTACTCTGGATAAAATTAGGCTTATATTAGTCAAAGGATGACTGTTAAGAAACTGGAGAGTCTGGGCATGCTGGTAATTGCTTCTTCTAATCCCAGAATTTGGGAGTCAGAGGTAGGTGGATCTCTGTGAGTTTGAGGCCAGCCCTGTCTACATAGAGAGCTCCAGGACATCCAGGAGTACACAGTAAAAGACCCTGTCTCCAAGAGAAGAAAAGGAGAGGAAAAAAGAAAGAAAAACAGGATAAAATGAAGAAGTTTGGATTTAAAGAGCTGACAGACTTAAAAGTCAGAACTGAGGGCTAGATGGATGGCCCAATGGCCAGAGGCACTTGATCCCTGAACCCCAAAGTGTCAGTGGAGAGCCAGCTCCTGAGTTGACCTGACCTGTGTGCACTCATCATGGTGTGTGTGCACCTGCATATGTGCATGTGTGTACATGCAGGATAAACATTAAAAACCACTCATTCAGTACGTTTGACTCAGCGCTAGCCTTTCATAGCTCTAGGCTATGAATATTCTGATGGTTTATGTGCTGTATCTTTTTCCTTCAATCTTCTTTACAAAATAATTATTAAGACTTTACCTGTTCAGATTTTAAAATGATATTTAGTAATCACATGGTGACTATCCTAGGATCATGCAGTCTAGACCCCACAGAAAAGCCGAGCTCCCAAGCGGCAGAGTGTTCGGGGCAGGTAGACGTGGCTAGGCTGCTGTCATTGGACTGAACATGTCGACCTTGCTTTCTGTTTCCCGCGCTGCAGATCCAGCTGTGGGACACTGCAGGACAAGAGCGGTTCAGGAAGAGCATGGTTCAGCACTACTACAGGAACGTGCACGCTGTCGTCTTTGTCTACGACATGACCAACATGGCCAGCTTCCACAGCCTGCCATCTTGGATCGAGGAATGCAAGCAGCACTTGCTGGCAAGTGACATACCTCGCATCCTGGTTGGGAATAAATGTGACTTGAGAAGCGCCATCCAGGTGCCCACAGACTTGGCACAGAAGTTTGCTGACACACACAGTATGCCTTTGTTCGAGACCTCCGCCAAAAACCCCAATGATAATGACCACGTAGAAGCTATATTTATGACGTTGGCTCATAAGCTGAAGAGCCACAAGCCATTGATGCTTAGTCAGCCACCTGATAACAGAGTTATCCTGAAACCTGAAACAAAGCCCGCGGTGCCATGCTGGTGCTGAGTCACAGGTATGCCCCTCACGGGTCTGACTGAGTCTGAAGTAGTGTAATTACATGTGTAAGAGTAACTCTTCAATATCATGGCTCATCCCACTGGTTCCGTTGTTGCGCTGCCTTTTGTATTTTCATCCTCTTACTAAGTTTGTCACTGTGACCATTCAAGGAGAAGGCCAATTTACAGCTGGGATGGAAAAGGAAGCAAAGACGGGACGACCAGGTCTTCTTTCCAGTCCCAGGCCTCCCGTGAGCATGATGGGACCTCAAGGCTCAGTGTGGCGCCCACGCCGTGTTCCTGGACTGGGAAAGAAATGCCGTGTAGCGCACACTTACTGCGCGGAGCTATCGTAGCGAGTTATCGAGGTGCTTTTTATTGTACTGTGGCATCTAAGTACTAAAAAAACTAGTCAAAAGAATTCAGACAGTTGTAATGGGAATTTATTTTAGCCATGACTTTTAATTAAAATATCAGATAGTTGCAAAGCTGGTTCCTGGTGCCCCTGTCCTCCACTCGTGGTGAGTTGGGTGACTCAGGGCTGGATTCAGTCAGCATCCGTTCTGCCAGAGCTCTGAAGGCACGCCTCTAGTTCCCGAGTCTATGTGGATTCCTGCCATAGTAGCGTTGGGTTAGTTTTTTTAAATGTTTGTGTTTTATGTCCACAAACTGTTCCTTTGGACAAAATGAATTAATTTTTTTTTCTTTGGTTTTTCAAGACAGGGTTTCTCTGTAGCTTTGGAGCCTGTTCTGGAGCTTCCTCTGTAGACCAAGCTGGCTTCAAACTCACTGAGATCCACCTGTCTCTGCCTCCCGGGTGCTGGGATTAAAGGTATAACCATCACCTCCCGGCTTGAAAAATATCTTAACTGTCCCTCAGTGGTGAAAGAAATAGTTTATTTTATTTTATTTTTTTTTTGCCCTAAGCACTTTTAGTTTAAATTTAAGACTTTGCACAAGGAACACAGCACATTTCCATATGGAGCTCTTTGCGGAATGCTGTGTAAGCCGCGTTCAGCCTAAGTGTGCATATCCTCGTTCTGACAGCTTCCAGCCCTGGGCAGTTTTAGAGGAAATTAAGGCAAAATAGATTTTACTTAAGTGTTTTCAGAATGTGGGAAACAAGGGTACTCTGACCTAGTTTCAGATTTTTGTTTTATTATTCTGAAGGTCCCAGTTGGAAAATTCAGTTACAAAAGCAAAATTTTCTATTTAGTAAGCTAAGTGAAAGTAAAACTTTTACAAATGGTTGTCCAGTTTTAAATACTAGGGCCAAGTTGGCTTTACTTGCATCTAGAGAGATTTTTCTTTTTCTCTTTTTAAATACAGGGTCTCACTTTGTAGGCCTGACTGGCCTGGGACCAGGTTGGCCTCCGACTTACAGATATCCCCTTGCCTCATCCTCCAGCCGCTTGGGATTAAAGCCTTGTGTCTCTAGACCTAGCCTACTACAGTTTTCCTGATCATGCTATAATTAAAGATTTAGCCAAATTAATGCTGACTCGGGAACCGTTTTTCTAGTGAGACATAATGGGCGCAGTAGCTGGGCCGTAGCCGTGCTTACAGAAGGGCGTCTGTTCATTGTTTTCAACACTGTACAGCTGGGGAACAGAGAGGCTTTCTGGGTGCGTGCCTTCTTCCTACTGTTCTCGGGATCGTTTCTTCAGCACTATTAATAATTATTTCTCTTTTTAAAGTAGTAGACTGTTTCTTTTTGTAAGGAGTTAGTGAACTTTCTTTACAATTCTGTGAAAAGCATTATTTTTCCACTTTAGTATTTATTAATTAAAACATTTGTATCTCATTTGTAACGACCTACTACTTTAAGTTTTTAGTTTCTTATTTTTAAAAGATACTTACGAGGAGAGGAAGATTAGGCCTTAGATGTAGCCCAGGGTGTTGGAAGGCACTTCACTGACTGTTGACCTGCGTCCAGATGGTGGTGAGCTGACCTCTAGTTACTAATTTTTTAAGCACAAATCATACATTTTGTATATCTGTGAATTTATTTTAACTGACACTTAATTGGAAGTATCAGATGTTTTAGAAAAACCTTTATCTGAGAACACCAAAGCGAACTACTTCCGGCTCTGTTGTGGTTGGCTGCAAACCGCGTGATTGGCAGAGTTGTTCTTCACCTTTCCTCAGCAGGCTCGGTAGTTTTGTTATGAAACAGGTGTCACTCTTTCGTTTCTCCCTCGAAGTACAATAAAATCATCTTTGCCACGAAGAAACGGTGTTTTGGTTCCTTTGTTTTCCGGGTTGCATATAAAATTAAAGAGCATACCTCACCTCCTCCCCTGTCTGCTGTGGTTTTTTAGAAAACAGATATACCCTGCAGTTCCTTAATTTGAAAATCCAAAATCTGATATTTATTTCATCTAGAAACTTTCAGATTTTGGATTGGGAATTTTTAGATTAGGTATTCTCAACCAGTGCAGTTGGTGTACATGAAGAGAAACCAATCCTAAGTCTAAAGTGTAAGGGTTCTCGAGAGTCCTTAGTGCAGACAGCACGTGCTCTGGAAATGGCCGGAGTGTGTTTGCAGGGTGCACACAGGTACTACAGCAGGAAAAAGAAGAGTGTGTCTCAGGCACAAGACTGTCCCTCAGCCCCTCTGGTGACTTTTCAGGGGCTACTGCTTCTCGCTGGCCAGCTGCATTACCTAAGTCAGATGCTGAACTGCATCCAGGGAGAGCTGGCTTCATCAGACGCTGGGTGTCAGATCACCTGCTGCTGAAGTGCATCCAGGGAGAGCTGGCTTCATCAGACGCTGGGTCTGCAGGTGTGTGTGCAGCAGCAGACGGTGTCAGATCACCTGCAGCTGTGGTTATAGGTAGTTACAGGTGCCTCGGGCACCCAACGTGGGGACTAGGGACTTGAGTCTTCTGGGTCATTAATTGGCCATGTTCTAGGTTTTCTAGAGCTGACACATACCAATTCATTTGATTTATTGAAATGATCTTGTCTATTCGTTGCTTACCAAGTTCTTACTCTGTGCTGCAGCGGCGGCAGGCTGTGGAGTTACACAAACAGGACTGTCTTTGAAGGGCTTTAAGTGTAGGTAAGGGCCTGGGGAGATGGCTCCGTGGACAAGGGTGCTTGTTCTTTAGAGGATCCATGCTGGCCTGGTAACCACCTATAACACAGCTCCAGGTGATACGATACCCTCTTCTGGGCTCCACAGGCACCTGCATACACACGGCATACAGTGACACACACAAACATACAATAAGTGACAGGTCAGTGCATGGATGTCACATGAAGGAACAAATCAGACTTCCTCTCGGGACAGTTTGACCAACAGGGAGCCTAAATGTGAATTCCCCACTTCTCTCCCCATGTCTTCCCTCTGTAGTTTGTGATTTCTGACCTGTCTGTAGCTTGTGTGTTGTGTGTCCGATCTGCCCCCATTGCCTGCCCTGTGTTGCCTGTGTGTTATGCCTGTCCCTAGCGAAGGGCTTTGCTCTGTATTTATTTAATAGCACAGGAAACATAGTATGGGAAAGAAATGAGGGCTTTTTTTTTTTTTTGGTTTTATGTGCATTGGTGTGAAGGTGTCAGATCCCCTGGAACTGGAGTTATAGACAGTTGTGAGCTATCATGTGGGTGCTGAGAGTTGAACCCAAGTCCTCTGGTAGAGCAGCCAGTGCTCTTAACTGCTGAGCCATCTCTCCAGACAAAAATGAGGGCTTCTTTACAGAACTTTTCAGCAGGTTTACCTGGAAAGAAACTGCTGACCTCAACTGACTCAAAATAACACTCAAAACCTCACACGTTATCAACCGATATCACGTGTTGTTTCCAGTATTTATGGTGGATTTTCAATAAATGGTACACACACACACACACACACACACACACACACAGTATTCTGGCTCATGGAAAAGTACATAATTTTTTTTAAGAGTAGAACTATGCATTTAGCTTAGGTTGTAAAAACTGATTGCATGGGAAATCCAAAGCATATTAAGATTGGTTACATTGGACTGGAGAGATGGCTTAAGGTTAAGAGCACTGGCTGCTCTTCTAGAGGTCCTGAGTTCAATTCCCAACAACTACATGGCTTACAACCATCTGTAATGAGATCTGGTGCTCTCTTTGGGCATGCAGGCATACATACAGGCAGAACACTGTGCATATAATAGATAAATCTTAAAAAAAAAAAGATTGGTTACATTGTTCTCTTAAAGGCAGGTTAAACAAGCTGAGCACACAGTAGGACAGCGGATGAAACACATAGTCTTAAATGGCCTCCAGGCAGATTATTAACTTGACTACGAGGACTAGCAAAAGTTCAGTCTCTTTGTAGGCAAGAGATGCTTTCAGAAAGCATCTCACCAAAGGTAAGTAGGACTTTTGTCACAGGGGTTAAGTGTATTGTGTTGGGGCACAGGGACCTTTTGGACTTTTATTAGTCTATCCATTCACCCATTCAGTTTTGAGACAGACGCGCATCCCAGGCTGGCTCACACTGTGTAGAGGAGGACGACCTTTGAATTCTGATCTTCCTGCCTCCACCTCGCCAGCACTGGGATTATAGGTGTATGTGCACTCTGCCAGCATCTCAAGTTAAAACTTTGTCTTCTAGGCTATCACAGTAAATCAGCTGTCACTGTGACCTCATCCCCACATACCCTTCATTGCCACAGAATTCCCAGCCTAAGTGTGATGATGTCGTTACTCTGTTAGGTGATCGCATTTGTTACCCATTTACGGTATTCACAAATGCTCTTGTGAGGCTGTCACAGCTACTTACACTTTTTTCTCTCTTTTTTTTTTTTTCGATACAGGGTTTCTCCGTAGCTTTCGGTTCCTGTCCTGGAACTAGCTTTTGTAGACCAGGCTGGCCCTGAACTCACAGAGATCCATCTACCCCTACCTCCCAAGCACTGGGATTAACGGTGTGCACCACCACCACTTGGCTTTCTACTAATTTTACTCCCTTACCCCGAATCCCTTCTCTCCTGAAAGGTGAACACTGCCTATTTGTCCATGGATTCATTGAGGATGACGGCCTTAGGGCAAACCCCAACTGGCCAGGCCATTCACCAGTCCATTCTAGAAATTTCACCTTGGGACTGCCCGTCAGTTTATTTCTGTTTAGATGTTGCAGTATCCAACATCAGAAACGGTCGGTGACCATTTTTCTCCCTACTAGCCAGAAAACTGGAGAACATTCAGTGTGGGGCTCAGTCAGAAAGTCAGGGTCAACCTCAGTGTCCCTGTGAGTCCTACGAGATGAGCCAGATTCCTACAAACTCCTTCTGAGCTGCTTCTCACCTTTTTCTTCTTAATTTTTATTTTTTTAGGTAGGCTATCATGTTGTCTTGGTCGGCCTTGAACTCACTAGGTTGCCAAGGGTGACTCTGAACCGATCCCCCTGCCCCCACCTCCAGAGTGCTGGCGTTCCAGAGATACCCTATAGTGCCTATTGAGTGTGGTGCTGGGACTCTACCCTCCCCACCCCAGGCCTCTGAGCACTTTAGGCAAGCATTCTGCCAACTATATCCAAGGCCTGCTTTAGACTGATACCTGTACAAAACAGTCCTAAACCCCTGTTTGGAACCCAGCTCCTCTGGAGCCATCACTGGGGTGCTTCTTCCCCTTCACTTAGAGAATTCCTCCTGTGGACCTCAGAATGTCACTCAGACATCCTTGCCACTGTGACGCTTTGGCACTGCTCCACTCTGCGTCCCATCCGCGGGCACACGCTTATCCAACCTCCACTCTTACTGGACAGACTTTCAGCCTTGTTTGGCTTCATTCCCCTCCCTCCCTGCCAGCCTACATGCAGACGTATTTATATGACTCTGCACATTTCTAGCTCTCCTGTCTAAGCGTGTCAATATTTGTCAAGCTAGCCGTGTTTTTGCCCAGGAGTCACGCATGTCTCAGCCCAGTGTATGTGACCTAAGAGACCACAGAACCGAGCTGCTTGGCCTGTGTTTCCTGTCTGCCTTCATACCTAGAGCTCTGCCTAGCTCTTGGCCTAGCTTGTACAGCTTCGAATCTCATTCTGAACATTCATTTATTACTGAGTATGCATGTATCTGTGTGCTGAGGAGTGATGTGGTTAGAGGACAGCCCTGAAGTCAGTCCAAGTTTTCTCCTTCCTCGTTGGTGAGTTCTGGGGATGGATCTTAGGTTTCCAGGTTTGCACAGTCCACCTGCTGAGCCATCCCACTATCCCTAGCCTCCAGTCTCCCCATTTTATTTTTTATTTTTTAATGACGGTCTCCCAAGGTAGAGCTCAGGTTGATCCACCTGCCTCTGCCTCCCAAGTGCTGGGATCAAAGGCGCGCTCCACCGCAGCCTGACTCTCCTTATTTTAGAAGAGACTGACAGCAACTCTTTGGGTTATCGTGACAATGAAATGACTTAATCTATTTGTCATATCTGTGGTTGCCTAGCAAATTTCCTTGACGCCTAGTTGATAAAACAATTATTACCCCTCAGTTGTGGAGGGTGAGGGACAGCAAGCTCTTCAGCTGGGCCCTTCCCGTTTGGGTGTCCAGGACATTGTCATCTGAAGGGTAGCTGGGAAAAGTTGGACATCTGGGGTGGGGCGGTTGGCTCTCAGGGATGGTTCTTCCAGTCATTTGTACCCTCCTCGCTGGATGGCAGCTTCAAGTCCGGTAGACTTCCTGTACTAAGTGGTTCAAGGTAACAGCCTGCTCCTGTTGCCATTTCTAATTAGGTACAATTGTCTCTGAAGAGCAATTGAAACAGCTTCCTTTGGCTGCTGTGGGGGAGCTCTATATGGAAAACTGTAGCCTTTTAACACTTCCACCCGGGGACTGTGGGAAGTTACTGCTCACAGCGGCCTTGTCTGTGCCATGCTAGCGCCACTAAAATCTTGGCGAAGATGAAAGCTACGCCATGCATTTGCAGAGAACGCACATATACCAAGGAATATGTTACCTTAACGGTTCTTTCTCTTTTTTCTTCTTTTCTTTCTTTTTTGGTTTTTTGAGACAGGGTTTCTCTGTGGCTTTGGAGCCTGTCCTGGAACTACCTCTGTAGACCAGGCTGGCCTCGAACTCACAGAGATCCACCTGCCTCTGCCTCCCGAGTGCTGGGATTAAAGGCGTGCGCCACCACCCTGCTTAATGATTCTCTTGACTTAATTTCCTTTCTTTCTCTCTTTCTCTCTTTCTTTCTTTCTTTCTTTCTTTTGATTTTTAAGTTACCATCTGAAATAGTGGGTTCATTATGACACTTTCTTATGTACACTGCTCTTATTCCCACCCCCTGCTACCCCCTAGCTGGTTCCTCTTTCTGTCTGCCAATTCTCACCCTTTGTCCCAACTTCCATATTCTACACATTCTCATTCTCTCTCTCTCTCTCTCTCTCTCTCTCTCTCCTTTTCCTGCCAACACCCTTAAGGGTGCTTCCCCATCTTCCCCATATGGACCCCCTTTTGGTTTCCTGACCCACATATAGTTTAATGTGTACACACACACACACACACACACACACACACACCGCACAGTTACACAGTTTTAAATCAAGGACCCTGACGTGCGATAACTTGAGGTATTTGTCTGGCTTATTTCATTCAGCGTAATATTCCTAGTTCCATATACTGTCCTGTAAATGTTATTTCATTTTTGAAAAAGATCTATGTATTGTTGGGTCCCCCGAAGCCAGAGTTACAGGCACTTTCTGACCTGCCATGTGGGTGAACCATTTCTATAACACCTCATTCTTCTTTTAAAAATACTTATTGTATCTTTCCTATCCCTTTTCCCTTCCAACTTCATGTATTTTTGTGTGTGCGTGTGAGGCACCTTGTGTGTGTTGGGAGCCGAACCCAGGTCCTCTGAAAGAGAAACAAGTATTCTTAACTGCTCAACTTCTTGCCCCTACATAGTCTTTTTTAACCCCATTAAGCCCAGTTATTGTTGCCAATATGTGATTGGGAATCTCAGGGACCACATTCAAAGAAAACTGATGATCCCTCCTCTGGCTTCAATTGCGCTTCAGCGATGGGTTTTGGTAAACCCATCTTGTATCTATGGTGGAATTCTGGCTGGCTTGAAATTGTGTATGCAATCACGGCTACAGCGACGTGAGTTCACGCCTGGAAAACACTGTGCTGAAGTAGCCCTCCTCTGGGCCTGGCCCTTGCAGTCTGCCCACCTCCTGAGTATCAAGGGGAGGGGTTGTGGTAGAGATGCCCCATTTAGGGCTGAGCACTTTACGGTTGAATAGAATTCCATGGCTCTCCATCACATTTTTCTTTCTTTCTTTCTTCTTTTTTATCCATTCTCCTTTTGATTGACATCTAGGCAGGTTCCACCTCTTAGCCATTAGTGATGATTTTTAGAAAAACAAACACGTAGCCAGGCAGTGATGGCACACACCTGCACATCTTTAATCCTGCACTCTGAAGGCAGAGGCAAGTGGATCTCTTGAGTTCGAGGCCAGCCTGCTCTACAGAGCAAGTTCCAGCACAAGGAGGGATACATATAAGACCCTGTCTTGAAAAAAAGAAAAGAAAAACAGAAAGAAAAACAAGAAAACAAATACTTAAGCCGTTGCTTCCTCAGCAAAGTCTGGTCTGATGTGCTTTTGTATCTGAAGTCTACGCCGTGTTGAAAAATGCACCCATCTTGATCTCGGCACTTTAAAAGTTAGAATTTTCTATCTTGTTGAAAATCCTTCCAAATTTAGAACCGCATTAGACTCCGGACCCGTTTGTTAAAAAGACAAATGTGATACCTAATTAGTATGCAAGAGCACGTTGGGAGAGTTGCCAGCCCAGCAAACGAGTTCCAACAAAGACACTTTTCACACGGCTTATGGTGGAACAGAAACCCCAGGAACAGGGCTAAGCCTGGCCAGGGATGGATGTAAACCGAGTGAGCTGTGAGCAGCCAACCGGCAAGCAGCACTCCTCAAGGGCCTCTTCCTCAGTGCCTGCCTTCAGTGTGAGAGGGATGGATGAGCCAAGTCCTTTCGGTCATAGCGTTTATCACAGCAATGGAAAGCGAACTTGGACAGTGTGTATTGAGTGTGGACACACGTAGAAGTCAGGGGATACCTTCTGGGAATCAATTTGCTCTTTGACGTGTGTCCCTGGGATTGAACTCAGTTCTCCAGGCTCGGCAACAAGCACCGTTACTACTCATAGCCATCTTGCCGAGAATCTGCCACCTGAAGAGTTTGGAGCCCCTGCACAAACTGCGTTGCTAGTGGTTTGTAAACCAGCCTTTTCAGGTGCTGTCTCTTCAGTTGACAGTGGTGTAACCCGTGGCTCTGGGGCCTAGTGGCAGCCTGGGTCCTCACTATGTAAAGCACAGTCAAGGGTTCCTGCTTGCAGGTTCATATCAAGTATCTTCCTTTTAGCTCTTCACGGTACAAAGAAGTGGTCTTGTTAATTCTGTTTATAACAGCCTTGATTGTAAAAGTCTCCGTATGTTGAGGCCAGTACCTTGTATTTGATTGCCACACAATCATCCTTTCTCCCCAATGCATTTGACATTTGAAAATCACTCTTTAAACGATTCCTCTTGATTCTCTCTACCAATTTGGCTCCCAGGGCTTTACAAGAGGAAACGTTTCCTGATGTGATGGTTGAATCACGCTTTGAAAAAATGAGTAATTCCTGCCCAGCATGATGTTCTGGCTGTATTGCATTGGGATTTTGCTGGGAACATGCGCCTTCCGAGTTTCATTCCAGGAAAGTGAACACACAGGCACTCTGATTTTGACTTCTTGGCTAAGCTCAGTGAGGTAATAGCATCTCTTCCTTTTAGAGGGTGATGGAGCGAGGTACTGCACACGCACCTGAAACCTCAACACTCGGAAGGCTGGGGGAGAGGCAAGGGTGAGGCTAGCATGGACTATATGATAAGACCCTGCTTCAGAAAGGGAATGAGAACCAACCAGTTCTTCACCTCCTTACCATGTATTTTGACTGTCAGTGAGGGCCACTTCTGCTTGTTCAATCTCCACGAAGATGGTTCTCTGCCCCCGCTTTCCCACTTAGAGACAGTTACCCCACTTGCCTCTCTGTGAATCTCAAGATTCTTCTTCTTTACTGGACTGACCTACATTAACTAAAGTCTCTTAGACACATAAATAGAATTGCATTCTTCTGCAACTCCCAAGGTCATTTCTAGCATAGATGCCCCAGCTTGCTATTCTGTGTTGTCTCCTGCCCAGGGTCCCACACATCCTAAGGTGAGCACTTTAGCATAGAACCATCTATATCCCCAACCCCTTCATTTTTAAAATTTTACTTTTATATTTCAAAGCAAGATTTCATATATTTCAAAGAAGGATTTCACTAAGTCATCCAGGCTGTCCTTGGACACACTCTAGTCGAGGTAGGCCCTGAAGTCGTGAGCCTCAAGTCTGCTCTGCAGCAGGTGGGGCAGAAGAACCAGAGAGGCACTGAGCTCTGTGTAGTGTGGGCCCACTCAGCTCTTTCTGCCCAGGACAGAGGATGGAGGAGTTGACTCTGTCCTGCTACCTTCTCACAGATATTTCTACCATAATTAATTTATTTTCATGGGTGTTTTGCTTACGTTTATGTCTGTGTGAGGGTGTCAGATCTTGGAGTTACAGACAGTTGTGAGCTGTCATGTGGGTGTTGGGGATTGAACCTGGG
The DNA here is from genome assembly GCF_018167655.1 of Microtus oregoni. NCBI lineage: Eukaryota > Metazoa > Chordata > Mammalia > Rodentia > Cricetidae > Microtus > Microtus oregoni. The sequence continues at coordinate 25,750,714 of NW_024543069.1, read as the reverse complement.
TCCTCTGGAAGAAAGGTCAGTGCTCTTAACCCTGAGCCAGCTCTCTAGCCCCGAGCTGGTGTTTTGTAAAAGAACTTTTGTTTTCCTGCTTATCTCTTCCTTGTCCTCACGGCCTGAGAGCAGCTCACTTCCACTTTGGTTCAGTTTTGGAGCTTGTGAATCGCAGCTGCCTGATGGAGGAGGTGGCCCTGGGCTACAGCTGGTGTCTATTTTTGCCCTGAGCTGCCTTCTGGCTCCTGACCTCTGCAAGGTTTCTTTAATAATTAGTTAGTTTTGAAAGACCAAGGAGCTTTCAGATGGCCTGTGTAGATGACTCAGAAGAAAACAAAAAGAATTGACCCCCCCAACTATGAATATGTAAATATGAATATGTAAATAAAGTGAATATAAAAAACTAAGCATTTAACTAAATATAAATTAACATTTACACTGACATTATTTTTTTGTTTTGTTTTGTTTTGTTTTGTTTTTCGAGACAGGGTTTCTCTGTGGTTTTGGAGCCTCTCCTGGAACTAGCTCTTGTAGACCAGGCTGGTCTCGAACTCACAGAGATCCGCCTGCCTCTGCCTCCCGAGTGCTGGGATTAAAGGCGTGCGCCACCACCGCCCGGCTTACACTGACATTATTAATCGATAAATGTCAGTATATACTATGCTGGGAATCTGTAGCCCAGTGGTAACTCACCTAATGTGTGTAAGACCGTGCTAGGACCACAAGAAGGCTAGTATTTATAAAAATAGTGATTATATTGGAGACAGATAGTGGTGCGTTATATAATTCCTTTTCAAAAGATTGACAACTACTCATCATGCATGCTGAAAAACTCTGACTACAAATTAAAAGGTTTGCTTGTAAGTAAATAATTCTAGAGGCAAAAGTATTTTAAAAAGCAGGCTTGCATAACAAATGTCTTTTTAAAAATAATTTATTTGTTTTTATTATTTTATGTACTTCAGTGTTTTGCCTGCATGTATGTCCATGAGTGAGGATGTCAGATCCTGGAGTTACAGTCAGTTGTGAGCTGACATGTGGGAGCTGGGATTCAAACCTGGGTAGCCTGGAAGAGCAGTCAGTGCTCTTAAACTGGTGACCATTTTACAGCCCCGTGGCAAATGTCTTTACCAAATAAGTTATCTTACCAGCCCATAGAGGCAAAAAAAAAAAAAAAAAAAAAAATTGGAAGCCAGAAGAAGGTGTCAGATCCCTTGGAGCTGGAGTTACAGGCATTTGTGAACTACCTGATGTGGGGGCTGGGAATTGAACTCAGGTCCTCTGGAAGAGCAGTAAATGCTCTTAACCACCGAGCCATCTCTCCAGGCCCCTAGGACCTAGATGTTTTGTCTGCACACAATAGCTCCACTTTTGAGGACACATCTATGAAGTGTAGTCACAGACAGTGAAGACTGTGATGGCAGGGTCTAAGGAGCATTCGACACCTTTTTCCCCCCCCGAAGGGGAATGGCAGCCAGAGAGCAACTTAATGAGCATGAATCAGGTCAGAGGGTTCTCTGATATCAGCGCAACCCTTAATGAAACCTGATCCATCCATTTCACAAGAGGGATTAGATGCCAGTGGGCCCAAGAAACTAAAGAGAGGCAATGGCTCAGATACAATTACGTCAGGCAATGTTTGCCGCAATCAGGTTCAGTGATTCTTGCACTTGATACGTTTCTAGCTAATAGCCTTTGGGAGGATTAAAATTGTTTTATGGTTTTTTTTTTTATCCCAGATCTGAAAACATAAAGCAGGATTATAATATAACGAACTCCCTCGTGCCCCTCTCTCAGCTTCCACATAGGGCCAGCCTGCCTCTGTCTATGCCTCGGCTACTTCTCCCACTTCCTGCATTGTCTTAAGGGCAGCTCCAAACCTTGTGATGGCTTTGAAAGACATTTTATCCAATCCTGTTCTGCTGGCTTGAACTTTACCCCTGTTCTCTGGCAACATTAGGTATCGCTGCTTGGAAGAGGCCCTACATTTGACAAACCCTTATATAAAGTCATTGACTCCACTGAGGTTTGAGAGTTAACTCAGGAATGTTGTCAGTGATTAATAAGATGAATAGGTGGTGGTTGTAGTGTTTAGACCATCATGGAGACCGCTAAACAACCAACTGCATTTTCCCGACGCTCCTCCCTCCCGTTCCTTTTGCTGGATTCCATTCCTCCCTGATCTGAGGCTCTGAGTCTCAACTCTGATGCCCCATGGTGGCTGTGTCAAGGGAAAGTGCATGGTATTTGTTTTTATTTATTTATTTATTTATTAAAGATTTCTGCCTCCTCCCCGCCACCGCCTCCCATTTCCCTCCCCCTCCCCCGATCAAGTCCCCCTCCCTCATCAGCCCAAAGAGCAATCAGGGTTCCCTGCCCTGTGGGAAGTCCAAGGACCACCCACCTCCTTCCAGGCCTAGTAAGGTGAGCATCCAAACTGCCTAGGCTCCCCCAAAGCCAGTAAAATCGGACTTGCTGAACATAGCGGACAATGAGGACTACTGAGAACTCAAGAACAATGGCAATGGGTTTTTGATCCTAGTGCATGGTATTTGAAAGAGTGATTGATTGCTGTCAGGTTTCTGACTGTATGCCACATGCTGTGGGTACTGTAGGCATTACCTGCCTAAGAATTCTTGTGCACATATGTGTATACATACACAAATATGCACACATACAAACATATGTTCATCCATGCACATAGGTTGAATATTATAATTTTCATATGTAATGTTACATTTTTAACATTATAAATACATAACCAAGATATTATAAATATCTTATAGCTCTTTTAGAAATTAATTTAGTTGTTATGGGGTGGATGTTACTCCTTCTAATATGTATTCCACTCAAATGACAAGTTGGAATACTGGTTTTTTTGTTGTTGTTTGTTTGTTTTTTGAGATAGGATTTCTCTGTAGCTTTGGAGCCTGTCCTGGAACTTGCTCTGTAGACCAGGTCATCCTCGAACTCACAGAGATCCTCCTGTCTCTGCCACCTTAATGCTGGGATTAAAGGCGTATGCCACTGCTGCCCAGCTGGAATATTGTTTTGTTTTGTCTTATTTTGTTTTTTTTATATTTATTTATTTGTTATGTATACAATATTCTGTCTGTGTGTGTGCCTGCAGGCCAGAAGAGGACACCAGACCCCATTACAGATGGTTGTGAGCCACCATGTGGTTGCTGGGAATTGAACTCAGGACCTTTGGAAGAGCAGGCAA